>NW_027508866.1:7736250-8415000 GCF_051911475.1 Siphateles boraxobius
AGGGGCGCTAACAGCTCGAACTTTTCATTCGCTCACCAACGAAAGAGAGTCTCGCGGCTGCGCGGTGGTGAACTGTGAAGAGATATTTAGCACTTGATTACGTGCAGTGTAGTTTATTCTTTGAGATAACAGACCCCTTTTGAGTTTTCATTTCATACAGGTAATTTATATAATACGTTTTTGCAATTTTCAAAACAAATACAGGGGCTGCCGTGCTGCCCCGAGAAGTTTGATCCATTAGGATAGTCAATGAAGATCACTCTAATGTGTTGCAGCATTCAAGCTGCCAGCGAGTCATTGGAGTGAAGTGGAACTAAGTGTGACTCAAGTTACAGAGAAGAGAGACAGACATATCTGCTTCTATACAGCCTGCTTGCTTGTGATAACGTGGCACAAATCTCGCCAAGATGGAGTTTGCAGCGATCTTTGCACTGTCAGTGCTGATAGGTGCACTGGTTTTGTTAGTGGTCGTGGCTGTTGGTAGACAGAAAGGTGAATTATCTGAGCAAAACGAACAGAAGAAAGACAGCGATACACCGGGTAAGTGTGTCCGTGTCTCTCTTCTATCTTGCCAGCAACAAGTTTTGAAGTTGATTTTTGCCACTAACAAAACGATGTTGTATTTTCGTTTCAAAAACGTAGTTTAGGTTGGAAAGTAGTTTATTTTGATGCTATGTAACTAACTGGATAATGTTACAGTGGAGGAAAATGCAACGAAAGCTCCTTCCAAAAAGCAGAAGCAGCAACAGCGCCCCCGGAAGGAGAGACCGCAGCAGCACACATTCTCACACCAGCTACTGGCTTCCTCTCTCAAGGTATTTCATGATCAAATCTAAAAGATATAGTGAACACATGACGTCATTTGCTGGCATAACATGTCAAGGACAACGATTAGAGAAGACCAGGATGGCAAAGAAATGAAAGGTTTTATTCAGCAAGGATGCATCAAAATGAAAAATGTTACAAAACATTTTCTACACATCAAAGAATTCTGAAAGAATGTATGACTCTTTCCACAAAAATATTTAGCAGTACACATGCTTTCAACATTGATAATAATAAAAAAATATTTCTTGAGCACCAAATCATCATATTAGAATGATTCCCGAAGGATCATGTGACATGAAGACTGGAGTAATGATGCTGAAAATTCAGCTTTGCCATCATAGGAATAAATAACATTTTAGAATATAAATTGTATTGATATTATATTGGGTTATATTGTCTTATTATTTTAAATGTCAAGATTGCAAACTGCCTTTAGGTGTATGTGAAAGTCCTGTATTGATCTGTATTTCTGTGCATTCATTCCCCCCTTCTAGAGTCACAGTGGCAATGTGACCTGCCTGGATTTTAGTAGCAATGCCAAATATCTTGCATCTTCCTCAGATGACCGTACCATCAGGATTTGGAGCACTAAAGACTTCCTTGACCGAGATCACAAGTGCTTGCGGGCCAACATTGAGTTTGACCACGCCACACTTGTCCGCTTCAGCCCAGACTGTCGGTACGTTTGGCCTCCTTAACATGTCCAATTTATGTCATTAACATATTTTGTCATGTTAAACCTACAAGATTCTGTAAATAAACAGTTATTACTGCTGACTGGTTGGTTTTTGTCCCTAGAGCGTTTATCACTTGGCTGTCTAATGGAGAGACCATTCGAATCTATAAGATGATTAAAAAAGATGATGGGACTTTCAATTTCAAAGCTGCTCCGGAGGATTTCCCTCAGAAACACAAGGGGATCATTATCAACATCGGAATCGCAGAGACAGGCCAGTGGACTCCATTAATTAAACCCATCTGAACTGTATTAAATGCCCTATACTTAAGATAAGCAAGTTTGCATAAGACTTAATCACTAATTTTAGATTCTGTTTTCAGGCAAATTTATAATGTCTGCCTCTGTTGACACAACCATTGTGATCTGGGATCTGAAAGGAGAGGTTTTAGCTACTATCAACACTAATCAGATGACCAACTCACATGCTGCTGTCTCACCGTGTGGACGGTTAGTTCAAGAAGCAATACATGCAGCTCCAATAGGAATTTGAAATTTTCTCCTTGTGTACAAGTGTTTTTTGGGTCAAATATATTTTCAATATAGTTAAACAAATGTTACATGTAATAACATTTGGCATAATAATGAAACTCTTTGCAACATCTGCATCACATCACGGTGTCAATAGTATTATAGAATATGGATGTGTAATGCAGATGAAATGGATTTAAAACCTCTATTTATTTATTTATTTATTTATTTAAATATTTCCTCTCATAAGGTTTGTTGCTTCGTGTGGCTTTACCCCTGATGTGAAGGTATGGGAGGTTTGCTTTGCTAAATCAGGGGAGTTCAAAGAGGTCACCCGTGCATTTGACCTTAAGGGACACTCAGCTGGAGTTTACTCCTTTGATTTCTCCAATGACTCTCGAAGGCAAGATCACTCACACTCTTACTCTCTCTCTTACTCTCGCTCCCTCCGTCTCTCTCTATATATGTGTGTGTGTATATATATATATATATATATATAAATATGTGTGTGTGTTAAAATCTTTTTTTAATCAGTGTTTAGTATTAATCATATACTAGTATATTATTCATATTTTGAATTGGGTTTTTATTGTTATATTTTCAGTTTTTATTTTAATTATAGTTTAAGTTTTTGTAATTTTATGTACGTACTTTTGTTATTTTAATTAGTTATTTAATGTTATTTAGCTTTTTTATTTTATTTTATTTTTTTATTAGCTTAAAGTACCCCGCTAGGCATCTCTAGTTATCCCTTAAATCTCATCTTTGATCACCAAAATTACATATTTAAACGTTTTCTCCTGTGATTTTTTTTTATTCATGGCTTAAAATAGCTTGAATGTAACTCTACACCCTTTTTCATTTTTCACACAATTTTTCATATCAACAGAAAAATATAACCTGGCATCTCTCGAGACTCCCCTGCTAGTTTTTAATGATATGCTAAAGCCCGCCAGCACGATGATGTAATTGGTTACAGGGTAGTTTGTGACGTCAGAAACACCGGTGATTTCAAACCGTCTTTTTCCAGTGCAGTTTTCAGGAGAAAATACTCGGCAATGGTGTTGACTTATGAATTTGCACATGGTTTGTCTTAAAGCATAAAAACACCCCATTGACATATAAACAACATTAAAAACTTTTTCACTGCAGGATGAAGTAAACTCTACTAAATAAGCACTAACTTTAATAATGTTCGACCAAGGGGAAAAAAAGCTTTTGGGGGGGGGGGGGGGGTGTTTGGCTCGAGGTCATGGTGCAAATGACCCCAGGTTGAAATTCCTCCGAACCATCCCTTTAATTATATAGTTTTCATTGAGTTTAAAATTCTCACTGTCAAATTTAACTATAAATCAATAGCTACAACTAATAACATTTCACTGCGTTTTACAGAATGGTGACTGTGTCCAAAGACGGCACATGGAAGCTGTGGGACACTGATGTGGAGTATAAGAAAAAGCAGGACCCATATTTGCTCCGGACCGTGCCATGTCAGGTTTCGGAGGGGAGCCGCATTGCCCTGTCACCTGACGGTCGTGTAGTAGCCATATCAAACGGTTGTGATATAGCCTTATACAGTGCTACCACTGGTGAACTAGAGGAGGAGTTCCACGGTGTTCACAGCGAACAAATAGCCGACCTTAAGTTTGACATCAACAGCCGTTTCCTAGTGAGTACTGGGGACCGTGCCATTCGCGTCTTTCACAATGTCACCGGGTACCGCGCTGCCATCCAGGACATGGAGACCATGTTGAAGAAAACGACAAATGATGGAGTAAGACAAAGACTCCAGCAGCAGATATCAGATGCTCAGAGCGCTCTGGAAACAGTTCTGAATGCAACAAAGAACTAAAGGCTGATTTTGTTTTCACTGGGAAGCAAGTCTGTTTTCGGTTTAAGAAATAAGTGGCTTTACCTGGCTGATTTTATTGAATAAATCAAATGTTTTTAAGTGTTTGTAAATTACTTTTGTTCCTTTTCCTCTACATTTTCTTCTGTTGTCTTTTTGAGCCTTTAAAGCTGACATGTTTACACTTTTCAGGGGGAATGTACTGCCCTACAAAGGCAACAATCTGTAATACTGAAATGAAAATATTTTTGATTGATTTGAATATTTTCATCCTCCTTATTTCTCTAAATGAGCATAGCTATCTGTCTGCCTGTCAAAGGGCAGATTATTATCTCGTACCTCAAATTTGACTAAATCTAGTCACTGTTTTGCCTTTGAACTGCATTATATTTGACTTTTTATAATTTTGCCTACTTGCGTTTCTCTGCATATTGAACAGGGATAGGAATATTTTAAGATCAAAGAATTGTTATACGGCACCTTTTAAGGAACATGTCAGCTGCAAAGTGTTGTAAGAATTTAATCATTAAAAGGTATATTTAAATAATTTTAAAGTAATGAATAGATATAATAAACTCTTTACTTTTTATTAAATGTTATTAACTGTTAAGAATTATAACACTAATTTTTATATCTTAATTCAGCTATAAAAAACAGCCCCCTTGGACTTTTATTTTGAAAGGTACTATAACTATTTAGAGTTAAATTAAAGCATTTAGGTTATAAACAAGTATAATCTTTAGAAAATGATTAGGCCATTCGGTTGTTGACTGGATATGATTATAAGGACTATAATAAAGTTAATAAAATGTACACACAGAAGAAGAAAAAAACAGCAGCCACCTGTGCCCTCTGTAAGTAGGTGGGACCTGTCAAGAAGCTCTGGAAAGTGGAGTTATGAGTTCTCGCGATGCGAGATTTGTGTAGCCAGACTGCGAGACCGACACGATTCCAGTAAGAGTACCGATAAAATTCAGAAATGTCGGGTCGTTCGGTCCGCGCAGAGACCCGAAGCCGCGCTAAAGATGACATTAAGAAAGTGATGGCCGCCATCGAGAGAGTACGGAGATGGTAAGTATAACGGGCAGCGTCAAGACACTTTGAAAGAGAGAAATGTTTTACAAAAGAGAAACTTCAGTCGGAAAGGAGGAGGAGTTTCATAATAGGATGCTGTTTGATTGACACAAGAGACAGCCAATGTCAGCGCACTTGTTTTTATTTTCTCAAGGGACAAGTGGCAGAAAGAGGCGGGACTTAAGAGGTTTTTAAAAGGTTTCTTCATGTGATGAAAAAGTGTAATATGTAGGGACTGTCAGTAACCTGATTTTATTGTTTTTTTTTACTAGTTTATATAATCTATTATACATTTACTGTGCAAAAGAGTAATCCAAGCACACCCAGTAAGGCTTTAGCCCAACAAAACGAAGCACTTTTGTTATTGAAAAAAATGGGGATATTTGATAGGGGTCATCTCATTAACAAATGGACCTTGTAATCCCATGTACCCAAAAAAATCAGCTCTTAGATGAGCCAAAACTTTCTCCATCTGGAAACTTGATAAGTGCTTTTTTCTGCATGGTTGCATTTTTAACATGGTAACTTGATAGAGCTTTTCAAGTCATGTATATGGGAAACCTGTTACACAATTGCTCCATTTCAGGGAGAAGAAATGGGTCACAGTTGGTGATACATCATTAAGAATATTTAAATGGGTTCCCGTGGTGGACACAAAGGAGGTACAACACATCTGAGATGTTCTTTTCTCTTGGTTTTAATTATTCCTTAATGTCATCTGGATAAGCTAAATGCATGTTCAACAATATGTTGTTTCCATTTCATACATATAGATCAAATTATAATCTGCACATATTGTCTGAAACTCCACAGTATTTACTGTATCTGTAACCCGATGTCTTTTAGAAGGACAAGAGCAAAGTGTCTGTGGGTGGAGAATTGCAACGAAAGAATTTTCCCACGGAGGAGGCATCTGATAACGCCTGTTCTGTACTATTAGATTTTCAAGGTAAACAGATGCAAGTTTTAAAGGGTTAATTCACCCAATAATGATTATCTGTCAGTGTTTGCTCACCCTCATTTTGTTCCAAACCCATATGATTTTCTTTCTTTCATGTCAAATTCAAATCTTCTCTTGGTTGCCTCCTGCCTTCTCAGATGACAACAGCAACCAGAGTTCTCTCGACTCATACCAGCATAAAATAGCTGCAGACAGCAGCAATAACTCCAGTCTGCCGCCCAGTGAGCCGGTCAGTCCTGCACCTCAGAGTCTAGACTATCACACAGATGACCCACAGCCGCCCACCCTCGGCCAGGAAATCATGGAAGGTGAGACTCATATCTTGCATTTTCATTAAGTTTAATGTTGACCTCAGAGCTGAGAGATTCATTATATTATATTATATTACTTTTTTTAAATATTAAAAATTCAAATTATTTTTAAAATTCAAATGTTGGTTTAATGTTAATCTCTGAGAGATTCATTACTCATATTATATTATTAATAAATAAATTAAACATTTTCAAAGGTATATTCAGTGTTTCATAAACCCTGAAGCTTTTATAAACCTTGCTGAAATATTTAGACTCCACTGTAAGTTGTTTTCCTCTTTGTGTCATGCTGATTTGTTCTGAACAATTGCGTCGCGCTCTTATCTCTTAAAAATACAAAGTTCACTGTGATCTTTTAGTCAGTTGACCCACTTTTTAAAATGTTAACTTTTTTTTCCTAGAACCGCTGCTGCCGTCGAGTGAGATTGCAGATGAGCCGCCAACACTGATCAAAGAAGATCTTCTCCCCCTCACTGCTCAGGTGCAAAACACTACAAAACTAGCCAGAGGTTGATAATAAAGCATGAATGCAAGGACAGTTATTCTGCCTTGGGTTGCGGGCCTTGCTTGCATTCAACTTCAATCTTTTTTTTTTCTTTTTTTTTGGTTTTATTGGTTTTATTCTCAATGCAACAACTTTCTGTGTCAGCTAGTAATTGTTCCTTTCCCTCTAGGTGCAGGAGGATGAAGACAGTTGTGGAGCCCCACCACTAAAAAGAATTTGTACCGAGCAGGTCTCGGTCATCCAGGCAGCCCCTCTGAGCTAACACACACACACACACACACACACACACACACTGTACACTGGGCATTGATAATCAGCCAGACTGATCACTGACCTTTCTAGAACTGCTGCAAAAGACACAATATGGACCAGACATTGAGAAAGCACTATATTTATTATCGCATGGAATATCTTTGCAACATTTAAGATTTACAAATCTTGGCCTTCCCTTTTTAACTCACTCATACAGAATATGTTTCAATTCTGGTCATGTCGTAATTATTGTTCATTTCTGAAGATCTCGCAGTAGAATTCGGACGTGACATAAATGAAGCATTATTTCTAGGTTAATAAACCAAAATCAAAAGAAGCCAGACTATTAACTGGACATTCCTGTTTACCGGGAGAGCAGATGAATGTACTCTCACTTTAAAGCCCTTCTTGTTGAGTCCTGTTACAGTTATTATAATGATAATAGTTTTATTTTATAGTCAGGGGAATGTGATGCTTGATAAAAAAGAAAGCCATAAAATAATTTCATGTTGACTGAAGGCTTAGCCATTATTGAAGAAAATGTATTTCAAAACAAAGACAAATAGTGAGTTAGGCTATATAACAAGGCTGCTTGAAATATAATTGAATACATCACACTTTATGCACAAATAATCTCATTAGACCACACCATTCTCTTTTAATAAATACAATGACTTAACATGCAGAAGTTCTTCAATCAAATTCTGTGAGTTTACATGCAGATTGAAATGAATGTTTAAGCTATGATTCAAAATATGTAAATAAGATCTAGATTTTCTGTTTGTAGATTCTGGTCTCAGGGTCTCTTAGTGCCTCCAACTGTTTAAGAATCACCCTTCTCATCGTTTTCATTAATTGAACACTTACTCATTTGTTTCAATGTAACACATACATTGAAAGAAGTTATTATTCACTATGTTGGTATTATTCATCAAATTCTATAGGAATTGTATTTGTCTTGTGGGCACATTAAGGTTGATGAAGCAGACATATTGTTATTTGAAGCAAATATTATTAAAATATTAGACATTAATTTCAAGAAACTTCATTTTTGTCATTATTCTTTCAAAACAATAACAAAATACACTCTGTACACTTTTATTCAGCAAGGATGCATTAAATTGATCAAAAGATGCAGTAAAGACATTTACAATGTAAAAAAATGTGTATTTCAAATAAATGCTTTTCTTGTGAACTTTCTGTTCATCAAAGAATCCTAAAAAAGTCTATTAACTGTTTTCAACTTTGATAATAATAAAAAATGTTTCTTGAGCATCAAATCATCATATAAGAATGATTTCTGAAGGATCATGTGACCCTGAAGACTGGAGTAATGATGCTTAAAAAAGCATTACATCACAGGAATAAATTACATTTTAAAATATATGTAAATAGAAAAGTTATTTTAAATTGAAATAATGTTTCACAGTATTATTGTTTTTACTGTATTTTCAGCCTTGGTAAACATACAAGACTTCTTTCAAAAACATTACAAAAATCTTTACGGTAGTGTAGGAGATTCAATATCTGTGTTATTAAAAAGGGGTTGACCAGCGGGTGGCGCTAAAGCCCCATTACCCACTTTAAATCAGAACTATTATTTATTATTTTTGCCCATCAGTTTTATTATTATTATTTATTTGTTTATTTACGTATCTGCATTGTGTTTAATAATGAAATATCTATCTGTGTTGTGTTTTTTCTCTAGTTGTTTTCACTGCATTTCTCTTGCCACATTATTATACAGTACCTTAATTCATACCTAGACGGCGTTTTGGATGTCACAAACGCCTGCAGCATTTTTCTGGCCACGCTAACTATGATGTAGTAGATACTAGTCAGCCAAATATGTTATGAGACACAGCCAGTGTTTTACTCCAGAAGATCGGATAGCATTTTGACGCTCTCTCCTCCGTCAGGTCTCTCAATAACTCACTCAGGCGTTTAACACAACTTGTCTGAGCAGGACAACTTCAGATAAAGCGCAGGCAATAAGTAAAGAGTTCTTAGACGTCGGACCATGCGTGAGGGATTTTGGAAACTTCTTTGTATTTTCATGTTGTCGTTTCGTCCTTTTAAAGCCTCAGCAACTATTTATCAGGTTCCAGTGAGACTGCAGCGCACAGTGTCCGAACACAACACTGGAGCAAACACACTCAACAGGTAAACTCTGTGACTTCATGTGCTCGGTGTGTGTAACATTAGAGAAAGAGATTTACTAACCAGCTGGAGCATCACTGGGTTATTAAACTGATTGATTTAAAGCCTTAGTATATTGCAGGATGATGTATTAAGGTCAATGAACTCGAGTTATAACAGTCAAGCTTTAATGAACTTAAATTAGTCGAGCATTTCTATTATTAACTAATCGAACAATATTTTACTTAATATAAATATTATTCACAACTTTATGTGGCTTACAACTTTTCTAGATGTATATGTAATGTGTACATATAAATATCCTGACAAAAACTGGTGTAGGATTTATTTTGAAACAGTTCTAACTCAGAAAATGCTAGTATTTCACAAATAATTACAAAGAAACGTTGAATTAAACATGACATTTTCATGTAGAAAGACAAATTGTAATTTCTTGTAAAATTTCTTTCAATAATCATTGTTTTATTTACGACTTTGATGAAATAATTTTACAGTGAACATCTATTTGTCATCTGTCCATCTATCTGTTTTGTCATCCTGTTTGTTGTTTCATGTCTATATATATATCTATATATATATATATATATCTATATATCTATATATATATATATATATATATCCTAAACACATCTGTGAAGGCTCATGTGAACCCTGATTGAATTCCCAGAAAAAGCACAAACCAAACCAAAGCCATAAGTATTTATCTTAAAAATGAATAGTTCTTTTTCCCAACAGATGTGGCTAAATATTTTGTGGTTTGACATGCAGTTGAGGTTGAGCTCTTTAGTCTAGACGTGTAGAGCTTCATGTGCGTCTGTGGTCCGGTCACGACTCATCACTATCTGTCCTGTGAAACAATGAAGAACAATGACATGATAGACAAAACGGTCACAATCCTGGGATATTTTGAATCACCTGAGACGTATCAGAAAGGAAGTTTTCCAGATTTTTTTGGTTTTAGTTCTTTTCAAGAACAGATGACAGACACTTCTGGGTGTTGAATAAATGTGGGGAGAGAATAAATCATTCAGTCTCCCATGGTAAAGGAAAAAAGATATGCTTGTGCCACTGAGAGGTTCTTTCTGAGGACTATGCTGTATTTCATTTAGCTTTTGAAGTGAAGGAGCTTCATGACTACTCAAGTCACAGGCTTGTTTGTTTGCCAGTTTTGTTAGTTTTGCGAAAAGGAATTTTAGGAAGACATTTATCACTCTCTACCTAATGCTCTAAATTTCCATGATTTCATTGGCATTCATTTCTCCATGATTTTTTTTCTATTCGATATTTGACATTGCTGGATACTGATTGCTCTGGTCTTTGTCATTGTTTCTGTTTATTCATCATGGAACAAATAAGGAACCGGTGCCAATACACAGTGCAGAAGACAGTTTCATGTCAGACACAAAATGGGACAGAGACTGTTGTGCAGCGACTGTTTCAGAGTTGCCGATGGCCAGGACCATGTGCAAACCTCATCAGGTACAGAGAAAATAAATGATTTCATGGTATAAACTGGATTATACTCTACTATTCACTCTCACATTCACTAACAGACTCTGTGCATGCTTTGCTTTTCTGTATTTTCCCAGCTACAGAACTCTGGTGAGACCTGTGTACAGAGTGACCTACAGGAAAATCACTTCTCTGGAATGGCGATGCTGTCCGGGATTCCATGGGGAAGACTGCAGAGAGGGTGAGGGAGATCATTTCTCACCAATCTCAAGTTCACTGAAGTATTACTGAAGCATTTGAATGTCTGTGAGAGAAAACAATTGTTAGCTGTTAGATGACATTTATCAGTTGTGCCAAGTAAATCATAACATTATCACAGATTTTGTGGTTGGACTCTTTTGATTTGTGTAAGCAAGCAACCACATTGAAACCACCCAGAGGACCCAAGCATCCAGCAAGAGTTTTGCACGAGCAAATAACACTTTCTTGGTGTGTCTTAGTGGGTGGTTCTTTTTCTAATTTAAGTCTCTAAGCAACCAGGAGAGATCCCTTACATTCAGTTTGTGGGTGCGAATGTGAGTGACAACAGCTGGTCTGACTATGGGAATCAATCATCTGGTAGAAAAGGGGAATGAGTCAATAATTGTTCCGGTGAATGTATTTCCCCTCTCTCTATATGAGCACCACACACTTCAGTGCAAAACATTCTTATACTGGCATATATTAACCTGGAGAAAATTCATTTTGGATTGCCCATGTCACAAAGTATGCTCAGATTTGCCATGACACAAAAATCTGCAATCAAAAGTCAATATGTCTCAATATGAATATTTCTTATATTCTTCCAAGACTAAATTTTCTGTATATCTAATGTGATTCTATTCGTATTTATCCTAAAGAATTTTAGGAGGAGTATCTGAGACAAGTTCTTTGGAAGTCTACTACTTAAATAATAGAGCCAATGCATCCTTTTCCTAACTTTTTGTGGGTATAAACACAAAGATCTGTATGTATTTTACCTGGTAACCCTGTCTAATGTCAATGTCATGCCATATTGGTACAGTTACACTCCTTACTTACACACTTTACTCCTAATAAAGAACTAATCATAATTAAAACCAGCACAGCTCTGGGTCTTTGCATATATGGGTAAATCCATTTTAATTAAAATAAAATAAATAGCTGGAAGAAAATATTTTGAATTAAGGAAATGAGTCAATGCTTTTAAATAATTTTAATTTATTTGACACAGCACAGTTAGATGTGGTAGAGGTCACAAGAGTCCAAATCATTTAGACCCAATAAGGATAATTGACCCATGACACACATTCCCATGTTTTTCTGGATGCTGGTTTTAATGAACCTCTTCCCCACAGCAGACTGACTGGCCCGTTTGCGGTGTCTCTTTTCAAATCATTCCCTGTGAGAGGTGGATGATTTAGTTTGGTTCAAATCCAAGGGCGCCATGGTCTCTGACATGTAAATAAATCAGAAATCTTCATTCCCCATCCCTTTCTTCTTTCTCCTTCCTCCTCCCTTTTATCCCTCTCCATTGGGCTCATAGCTTCAGCCTGAGGCTGTCAATCCCCTGGGTCTCAGGCCCCTCTGTGTTTGGTTTATTTAAGAACATATTTTTGGACTTTGGATTGTGACTCGTAGTCAAACAGCTCAAGTTAGGTCAAAGTAAGTCGTGTGAAATCCCAACATTTCCATTTATTGTGTGAAATGAGGCCTAAAGAAGAATGCTGTGTCTGATTTTTAGTCATTAAAAAACTTTTTTTTACATTTCCGGGTTTGGAACGTAGTTAAACCAAAGCAGGGTGAACTTGTACATGGGTGGATGACCATTGCAAATATAGCCATTATAATTATTTTATTGCATTCCAATTTGCTCCAACAGCAGCTGTATTAGAAACCCCATATTTTAATGCAAGGGTAAAATATCACTAAGTATAGTGTTATAAATATACTCTTCTTAAAGAAATGTTAGTGGAAAGGGTGCTTTATCTATTACGAGGCTCTAAATGGGCGATTCACGCCAATTTTAAAACATGAGACACATGAATCAAATGCAATGGGAAATTATGGGAAATGTGGAATGGGAAAATAATGCAAGGAATAGACCCAAGCGCACAGCCATCTTTAGAATTTTGTTTTTGAACTTTCGTTTTTGCGATAGCTCAGTATATTTCTAGTGCAATGCTGTCGAAGAGTAATTAGCTGGTGAAGAAGTGGATTTACTTATTGTAGAGTTAACTAAAGTTATCATGAAGCGCATGTCAACAAATGTCTGTAGACCGGGAAGATTTTAAAACAGTGGAATGCAAATGAAAAACGTGGAATGCATTGAAAATGTGAAGATGCGGGCAGTGGAATGGAAAAAAATGTAAGGTCTCAAGACACGTTTTTTAAAAAGTTGAACTAACTTGAGCATGAGTTTTCTGAACGCGGTGCCATGCGAAAGAAACAAGACACTAATGTTCAAACACATCCATCTAGGGCATGTTTACATAGAAAAACAATGGAAGTGCAGCGCCGAACGGCTTCTGTGTGAACGGACAATTCGAATACTTAATTTGGGGCCAAGCACCAAAGGTGCGGAGGCATCTATTGTATCTGTTCCGGTTCTTATTCTTCTTCTTCTTCCGTTTCTTCTTCCGACTGGGCGTCTATGGCAGCCCATAGAACCGCTTGCAGGAAAGTTGTGAAATTTGACACACTGATAGAGGATAGTCTGAACTGTCACCATAGCAAATTTGGAGTCTCTAACTCAATCCGACTAGCGCCACCAACTGTCCGAACTTTCACTCATGTTTATGCTAATAACTTTGGAACCATAATGGCTAGAAACCAAATTATTTTTTCCATTGATTCCTTAGCTCAAGACAATTCGATTGCACCGTATGACGTCATTTTCCGTAATGAAAATTTGTCTGCCATTTTGAATTCTCCGAAAAAACTACTTTTTCGAACTCCTCCTTGGACGATGATCCGATTTCCACGAAAATTGTTAATAGTTAACAAAAAAAGTTAATACCCAAAAATGTCAAAATATTTATAGAAAGTGGTAGTAAAATCCAATCAAAGTCAGGTGTCAGTCATTTTTTATGTGTTTATACATATAAATGTCTATAACTCCAAAACAAAATGAGACATTTTCACCAAATCTGACACACACATGTATGGTCTCACTCTGAGGACACATGAAAAAAATTGTGGGATTGTGCCACTGGTTGGCGCTATAATAGAACAAAACGTGAAATTGCCATTGAATTCAATACAGTTTTGTGATTTAAAATGCTATACTTAACGAATGCTTTGGTGTAACATTACCAAACATAGTATGTGCCATCAGCAGAATTTTTCTTTTAAAACATTCTTTTTCGAACTTCTCCTAGACCATTCGTCTGATTTTCACCAAAATCGAAACGTATCACCTCCAGACCGTGTCGACTAAAAGTTAAGGATTTCGTTACGATAGACGAAACAGTTTCCGTATACCACAGCATCAAATTTGAGACATGCTGCCAAAATGACTATTCAGGCTTTATCTCTGCAATGCCTTGACATTTTGACACCAAACTTTGTATGTGATACTGATACTGGTCTTAATAGATTCCTTGGGTTATGCCAAAAACATAGATACCAATTTTGCCATAATCAGCCAAACTTCCTGTCCGCCATCTTTATTTTCTTTTAAAACATTATTTTTCGAACTTCTCCTAGATCATTCGTCTGATTTTCACCAAAATCGAATCGTATCATCTCCAGACCGTGCCGACAAAAAGTTAAGGATTTCGTGACGATAGACAAAACCGTTTTCGTATACCACAGCATCAAATTTGAGACATGCTGCCAAAATGACAATTCAGGCTTTATCTCTGCAATGCCTTGACATTTTGACACCATAACTGCGCCACCTATTGGTCGAATGTGATAAACCATTAAATCATCTTATAAGTTGCTTTATATATGATTTTTCAGCCATTTGCCCAAAATCCTCTTAAAATGTTTCTAATTGCTCCTTGCTGCAGTTGGTCTGACACTCCCAGCCATGTTGGCATGTCTTGTCGGCTTCTTTGCTCTTGGCCCCGTAATGGCTGCTTGCAGCTATATTTCTTATTGTTATTCCCTGTCTTCGTCCACTGAAACTGGTGTCTCTCGTGTCACACCACAGACTCTTTTATGTTTCATGATGTACAATTCATGTCCATGTATTTATTCATTCGGTGAACTATTTACTATAGCTGTTGTCATCAGGTAGGATTCAGACCTTGGTGAACAATCCAGCTATATATATAAACAGAATGCAATAAGAAACTTAAAATGATTCATTCTCCCCTGGAGTTGTGGTTTATATGTTTATTCATATCACTTTGACAGTTATTGAGAATTTTGTGACTATCTGTGGTCATGTTGAACCACATTAGTGATGTTTAGTACTTCAGGAATGTACAGTGTCAAAAATTCATGTGCCTTGTATTAAAAGATACCAGTGTGATGAAGTTGTTTGTTCATTAATGCAGCCCAGAAAAATAAATCTTTTCCATCCATCAGATTAGTCAGCAAAATGCTGGACTTTTTGTTGCTGTCCCTTCCTCGGTTAGTTTTGTTTTGTTCTTAAATGGATTCCTTGTATATTGAAGCCAGTTCTTCTCTTGATCTCATTAAATTTCCATATCAGTATGTCAAAGACTCTATTAATTCTGATCAATTGTGTTCAACTATGTGAAAAGTATGGCTTCATGTTTGACTAAGAATGAGTAGACATTAAGGAATGCTAGAGTGCAAAGCTGTTGAGGGAGGATGGTTGCAGCTGGGATCGACAGCTGTAAGAGATCCTTTGTCCCGTAACGGCATTTCAATTGTCACTAGAACATTTCAAAAAATGTTAGACATATGAAACATAAAAGACTTAAAAAAAAAAAAAAACGACCCTAAAGTTTTGAATGTTAGTGTAGAAATACAACAGGTTTCCAAAAACAAATCAAATTATTATCTTGGAAATTTTTACTTTGATTTGCATAATACAGCATAAGACATTGTATGTTTTCTACCCACTGTTAGAGTAAAGATAGATTACCTACTCTACTTTTTTCTTATTTAGTCTAACTTTTCATGTAAGCATGTTGCACATAACAGTGGTTTGGGAGGACGAAGTTAGTTTGATCCCTAAAAGACAATCTAAACAAAATTTGGAGTGGTTTTTACTAGTACATTTACTAAACAGTTAAGTTAAAACAAGTAATTAATTTTATCAACAGTACATAATATTATGGCTCCCTGAGGGTTCTTCGATTACAGTTTGAAAACCACCAAACCCTGATTGTTAGACTAAAGGCATTAGTCATTCATGGGAACAATTCCCATCAGCAGAATTACTTGGGTACTCGAACTTCCCATAATGCCCTGGTCAGGGTCTTATCTATATCTATAGGCTATAGTTTGCTCCAGCTGTCTTTCTTACTACCCCCATACCGGGTTTCCAGGAGGCCTGGCAGAGTTTCAAATCTATCACCTGCTTAACAAATTCCTTTATTGAGATTGTGATCAGTATCCCTAGCTGTGGGAAAATGGGATGTCTGTGGAGTGGTATCTCATGATTGATGAGGAGCGTGTGCTCCAGCCCCCTCAGCTGCCTGTGGCGGGTGAGATCATCTCATTTCTGTGGTGGAGCACAGATGGACAAGCCAATGCGTTCTACCTGATCATTAGGGTAACTTGTAAGACTATGAACCCAAAACTGTATCTCATAAATGCACTGTGAATATAATCAGTGTGCAAATTATACAGTGACCAACGCCAACAGACACATTCATGACCAGTTGCAACAGGACACGTTCTTTGGGTTTTTCAGTACCCTTGTCAGCATCTGTTGCTGTTAGTTGGCGCTTGTTTTCGCTGACTGAACATGTCAGCGTTTGGCGGGTTGTGCAGTGCCTGAGATGTGACATACTGTAATCTGGTGATTGTCTACATTAATCAGCGTGTGTGTGGGTGCAGTGAGAATTAGCCATTAAGCAACTCAAAATGTCTTTTGGTGCCTGCAGTGTCTCTAGTTATTCTAGAATAAATACAATGTGGAATAATTAAAAATTTTAAATGTTTTTTCCCCCCAAATTATTCCAAACTTTTGACTTATAGTGTATATTTATATATAGAGTATATTATAGATTATTGTATATGTATGTAAGATGTATTATGTACTATGTTGCATCTTTGTAGCTCTGTGATCTGATTTACTTGTGATTTAACTTTTTGTGGTTACTTTTTAAAATGTTGTTAAAATATTTATTGAATATTAAGTTTTAGTGATGATAACTTACTTACTATTAGTGTTTAGTAAGCCCAACTTATGTCTTCGTTTTGACTTTCTTTTGGGGTTTGAGCCTTAAATGGGGGTGGGAACCTCCAAAACACCCTGTAATTTCCACCATGAACAGTGTTGGATAAGTTACTCTAAAAAAGTAATTAATTACTAGCTAATTACATCTTAAACAGTGAAATTAGATTACTGTATCAATTACTCTCTCCAAAAAGTGTTGCATTACTCATTACCAATTACTTTCTAAATCCCATATCAACCTCGACCAGTTGAACAATACAAGGATGAAACGGCTCTTTCAATGAATAATATAAAATTGCATAAATTCATCTTGAAATTATTATTCTCTCTATTTAAAGGGAGATGGTTGCATTTAAAACATAGATTTTAACATTAGACGTTAAATGTTATGTTAAATACACGATTGTTTTATATAGAATTGTTTTATAGTCTATACAGTGTTTAAAGCAATTACATCAGAAGGAACTATTAAATTACAGAAAAATTAAGAGTAATCCCTTTACTTTTTCAAGTCAAAAGTAATTGAATTACACTAATTAATTAGTGATGCATTACACCCAACACTGACCATGAATATAAATTTGTCTAAATAATCAAAGTAGGGCTGAACAAAAATGATTAAAATGATTATTTTGCTGAAAATAATTACTCTTATTAAATTATGCCTATTCAACTTTTCAGACCAAGAAACACATCTGATCCCCTTGGACTGTCCAAGTACCACATAGTCACCGACATGGGCTATGCATAATAGTCTAAAACAATATTACAATAGATCAGAAACATGAACATCACAATTTTAACAAATGCGAGACAGCACAGCTGCAAGGTGTTGTGGTTGCAGCTGGAATCAACAGCTGTAAGAGATCCTTTGTCCCTCAACATTATTCCAACTGACACTAGAGAGCAACTCCCGTCTCCCAGTGATATTATGTAATAAATGAAATGTCAAATGTAAATTAAAATGTTAATTTAATTTAGTTATTTATGTAGGTGCTTCACAAACCAAATAAGCAATTACGTGAAAGTGCATTTTAAACTGAATTGAATTTAGATTTGTTTAGTCTGCTTGTATACTATACGCTTCAGGGGAATACCATTTCCAGCGAATGAATCCCAAAGAGGAATGGCAAGCAATTACCAGTTTTCCTGCAATGCATGTGCCCAAAGTATTTGTTTGAGGGCAGATACAGAGACTGAAGTTCATTACTAACAAGTCTGCTTGTATTTAGCATAGAAAAAAGTTGATGACGCACAATCTAGATCTGGCAATACAGCTAATTCAAATTCTATATAAAACAAATTCATTGCATCGCATTTTACCAATAAACCACTTTATAAACTGCATTCAGAAGTTTCTTGTGTCTTCATAATCTCTGAAAACCCCATCAGTCTCTGCCAGAATGCTGTTAATGGGTGTGGAGTCTTAACGTGGTCAGCTTGCATGTGTGATTTGTGTATTTGTACTTCTTGAGTCGCACTCTTCTTTGGTACATCAATACATCACTGATGTCTGTGCTGGAACATGTTTGCGTAACTTTATTAACCATGTCAGTTTTAATAAAATCATTGTGCTAGTTCCAAAAAATTCCCTCGCATCTGCAGAAAGCATAACGGTCCAGTGTCTGCAGATCCCATTGTGCTGCTCTACTTTACAGCTCATCCGTTGGGTGTTTTTCCAGAAAACGTTAATTTGTCCACTGATCTGAGAGCGGTCCGGTATCCAGCAGAGCCCTGCGTTACGGCCAAGGCACAAAGAGAACAGGCATGTCAGAGACAGCTGAACATTTCAATCTGCGTTTTCATAGTCTGCCAAACTTCAACATCGCTTTAACTTGCACACAGCATTCGGTCATACATCACCCAGTGCCATGGAGTCCCAACAAAGTAAATATTACAGAACTAGTGTTTTATATTTTATTTTTTAGCATAACTGATATAGAGTGAATGGCATTCTTTGGGTTTCCCAGCATGGGTGTTTCCTCAGAGACATGCAGTAAGCATTGCCCTTTAATGCAGTCCTTAAGACAAAGACATGTCAACTTTCTTGCTCTGTTGGATGTGTATATTGTGGTGAGGAGTGACACATTTTTTATTTTGTGCTTCATGGAATGAGCTAATGTCCCTTCAAGAGGTCTGGCATCCAAACTGTTTTTTTATGACACTGTGACATGCTTTTAGTCTTGTAATGTTAAAGTCAATTGAGAGCAGATGATAAAGCTTGTAGTGTTCTAAATGTCTCATTGGAAGAAAATAGAAGTAATGATGTTATGATCATTTTGTTTTGTTGCCAAGTAGTTTGCTGCTGCGTACTAACTAAAATTAGCGAAACAACTAGCTTTGGTCTGTCAACTACCCACATTGCCCAGTAGTTTAGATGTTTTTAAAGTAGTGGAAGTCTGGTTTATTTTAGTGGTCCATTTGAATGTACACAAATGAGTCCAGAAATGAGTCCTGTACTGCATTTTTGGTATTTTATGTCTTTTCAACACTCTCTCAGAAAAAAAGGTACAAAAGCTGTCACTGGGACAGTACCCTTCAAAAGGGTTCTGATATGTGCCATTTAGGTACTAATATGTACACTTTTGGTACCGATATGTACCTTTGAGGGACCAATATGCACTCTTTAGGTACAAAGGTGTACCTTTTGAAAAGGTACAGCCACAGTGACAGCTTTTGTACTTTTTTTTCCTGAGAGTGAACCAGTCAAAAATTAAGGTGGTTAGTTTCTTTGCTTTTAGCTGTATTTAGTTCCTGATGGATGAAATCAAGTCCTGTTCTACAATTGTTCTCATTCAATTTCACAGAGAAACAAAGACTGGGGTTGGTAAGAATTTTCTTTTATGCTTTATTTGATCAAAATACAGTAAAAACAGTAACGTTGTGAAATATTAAAATTTAATATTTCGTATTTTTTATTTGAATATATTTTAAAATATTATACCTGTAATGGTAAAGCTGAATTTTCAGAATCATTACTCCAGTCTTCAGTGTCATATGATCCTTCAGAAAATATTCTAATATGCTGATTTGCTGCTCAAACATTTCTTTATTATTACCAAAATAACTTATTCGAAAGAAAACTTCTATAACATCATGAACAAAATAATCTGTCACTTTTGACCAATTTAATGTGTCCATGCTGAATAAAAGTATTTTGTTTTAAAACTTTTTTTCCTGACCTCAAACTTTTAAATGGCGATGTCAAATATGTAAAAAAAAAAAAAAAAATGGCTTGCAAACAACAATTCGTGTTTACATTAAAGTAGCTTCCCCAGCTCAGCATAATCAGTTTTAGTTTCTGAGACATTTTGTATTTTGTGAAGTTTAATAAAGTTTAATTTCTAATCTCATTATCTGTGTATTGCATTTCACATATAAAATTTCACCACTAAGAGATCAGCTGCAATTAATCATCATCTCATTTCATGCCAAATGATTCCCAAGATCGCTCTTCCTCCACAGAAAGGTCCAGCACCTTGTGGTTGTCTTCAGCTCCTGACCAGCTCTGCGCTGTGAGGAGTGTCTCTCTCAAAAGAGAAAGGTGAATTTTGGGGAAACCCAGAGTGAGATATTTCCCTTCACTCGGTTTCAATGCATACGGAAAACCACGGCTGGCCAATGTCTGGTTTTCCTGTTCCTTTTCATACCCCAGAGAGGGATGTCAACCAAAGATATGATTGAACTCATTTAGTGTCTCTCTAACAAGTTCTCATTGTTCACAAAACAACACTGAGCATATAACTGATATTTTGTTTCGGGATTGATTTCATTTTTTGACTACAAATCAGTGACTCTGGAATGATCCTTGGAATTTTAAGGACAGTATGAATGAATGTGTCTTTGTTACGGTCGTAGTGAGAGCATCCCTAACCTCATTCAGATCAGTTCTGTTTACCACTTTGACTAGTGTGCAATTATAATATTGCAAAAACGGAGCAAACTTTAGATTGAATGATCATAGATTTGACTTATGACTCAACAGATGGCTGAGAGATTTATAGCATTTGCTTAATCCATTCACTCTGTGCTATTTAATTTTTTTATGGTTAAAATTCCCCCTTTCTCTGCTGTCATACCACGTTACCTCAACATCTTTTTTTTTTCATTCATCCCTTTAGAGTGCATGAACTGTACTGGTTATGCTGACGTCAAAGAGCGCTTGGGTGTCATTGAAGCTCAGGTAAGATAGAAATCTAGGTAACCTCTTGTGTTAACCAGTCACATTTAAGTTAAGATGGTAAGTGTGTGTTTTTTCTTTTTTAACAGATAATGTTACTGAGAGATGCAGAGGCACCCCCTCTCCCTCTTTCCAGCCAATCACTTGAGAGAACAGCTGATAATGAGGTGGACAGGGCACACCCCTCACCAATAACACCCAATGCCATTGGCCGACCAGGTAAGAAAAAATTCTGTGTTTTACTATACTTTTCTTTAGGATGCGTCATTTCATACGATATTTATCTGTTTTATTTTATTTTATTGTTTATTTTATATAAAATTAAATCTAAAAATAGATCAAATTCATACATATTTATAAATAGAAGTTTTAAATGTTTTTGTTTTATATTTTATATTGTCTTAATCAGAATTCTATTCCCAGGACCAAAAGGACAACCAGGACCTGTTGGGCTCCCAGGTCCCCCTGGTCCTCCTGGACCTTTAGGAAAGATAGGGTTTAATGGAAAACCTGGTCCTTTGGGACCTAGAGGTAAGAACTAACTCTTTACCTTGACTGGGAATATTAAAGCAAATATTTTCACTTAGCTACACAGCTCCCCTGGTTACGTCTGATCTCTGTAGGACCTCAAGGTCTGCGAGGTCCTCCAGGAGAAAGAGGCCTTCCTGGTCCGCCGGGCCCTGCTGCATCCTCTCCCTTCTCCATTAGGGGAGATGTTTTCACTCTAATGGCTAAACAACATGGCGAATGTGAGTACAGTCCACATGAAACATACGGTTCACTGTCTACATTTGTTTAATTTATGACTTTAAAGGGATAGTTCGCCCAAAAATGAAAATTCTGTCATTAATTACTCATGTCGTTCCAGACCTGTAAGACTTTTGTTCATCTTCCGAACACAAATGATGATTTTTGTAATGAATTCTAAAAGCTTTTTGTCCTTCCATAGACTTCTATGCAACTACCAATTTGACGCTTCAAAAAGTTCATAAAGAGATTGTAAAACTAATCCATATGAATTGAGCAGTTTAGTCCAAATCTTCTGAAGAGACTCGATTGCTTAATATGATGAACAGATTTAATTTATGCTTTGATCAGCGAACATAAACAGAAGTTCAATCTAACCTGCTTGACGTGCGGGAACAAACCTCACTGGTTCTTGTGGAAGCTCAAATGCGCTACGTAACATACGAGAATGGTTCTCACACGTCAAACGAATATGTTTGAGCCTGCGTTTACCACAACTGATGTGTGAGTTGATGAATGTTTATAAATTAAATGAATTAAAGAATAAATTATGAATAAAAGCTTAAATCTGTTCATCATATAAAGCGATAGTGTCTCTACAGAAAATTTGGACTAAACCGCTCAATTCATATTAATTAGTTTTACGATCTCTTTATGAACTTTTTGAAGCGTCAAAGTGGTAGTTGCGTAGCTGTCAATGGAAGGACAGAATGCTCTCAGATTTCATTGAAAATATCTTCATCCGTGTTCCGTAGAAAGACATGAGGGTGAGTATTTAAAGGGATAGTTCACCCAAAAATGAAAATTCTGTCAGTATTTACTCACCCTCATGTAGTTCCAACCCCGTAAGACCTTCGTTCATCTTTGGACCACGAATTAAGATATTTTTGATGAAATCTGAGAGCTGGATAACTCCTCCATAGGCTTCTTCAGGGATTCAAACTTGCCAGCCCAGAAAAGTCATTAAAGACATCGTTAAAATAGTCCAAGTGACTACAGTGGCTCAATCTTAAGTTTATCAAGCGACGAGAATACTTTTTGTGCGCAAAATCAAACAAAAATAATGACTTTATTTCAACTATTCATTTCCTTCTCTGTAGGCCTCTAGTCAGTTACCGTAGTGTGATTGCGTAGAGCTACATCACACGTAGGCTCACTATTGGCCGACGCTGGTCATGTGGGTGATGCATGTGACGTACAACAACAGAAGCTTACACTATTATACTAGTGAACTATATCGAGGCCCACAGAAAAGGAAATTAATAGTTGAAATAAAGTCGTTATTTTAGTTTGTTTTTTGTACACAAAAAGTATTCTCGTCGCTTGATAAACTTAAGATTGAGCCACTGTAGTGACTTGGACTAATTTAACGATATCTTTAATAACTTTTTGGGGCGGGCAAGTTTCAATCCCTGAAGAAGCCTATGGATTAGTATGGAGGAATGATCCAGCTCTCAGATTTCATCAAAAATATCTTAATTCGTGTTCCGAAGATGAACGAAGGTCTTACGGGGTTGGAACTACATGAGGGTGAGTAAATACTGACAGTATTTTCATTTTTGGGTGATCTATCCCTTTAATGACAGAATTTTCACCATTATTAATCAGGGTTAAAGAAAATAAGGAATTGATTACGTAAATGATTTGTAACAGCAGAAACCTTTCAAATGTTATTCTCAAAATGACCATAAGATGGAAGCATTTGAGTAGTATCTGCTTGGATAAACGTCTCAGAGCTCTGGCTCACTTTAAGAGTCTGGTTGGCTTCTGTCTGTCAGTAGTTAATCAGAGTCATTTGTTAGCTGTCTGTGAAGCAGCATGAATCTGGATAACTCAAAACAGAACCTGAGGAGCAAATCCTTTTGAGCAGAACAGCGGTACAGCTCAAATCACATTTGCTGCAAGTGAAGTTACATTACATTACATGTTTCAGATGCGGATAGTGACTTTGCTGCCTATCGTGACCTACAGACTTTCCTTGGTCCCCCCGGGCCCTCTGGCCCTCCTGGTCCGCCAGGTATGCCAGAACATCAGAGCATACATAACAGTTTCACCTGGTATCACCCACCCATTTCATCACACATTTAATCTTATATCCATATGTGTTGAACAGGGCCTGCCGGACCACCTGGACACCCGGGTGCCCCGGGGAAAAATGTAAGGCATTTTTATCATTATGTAATGTATTTAGAATATATTTTAGGATAAATAGAAATAATTAAGAATATATTTAGTGTTCTTGAAGATTATACATGAAATGTACTCTAAAATAGTATGCATTTACAGTTTGTATGAGGAAAGAAATAATTGACCAATACATATGGATATATAAGGCACAGTGTACTTATTATTTCACATTCATCATAGGCTGCCTTAAGCTTTTCAGGCACACCAGGTGACAGGGGACCCAAAGGAGATCCAGGAGAAAGAGTGAGTCATCAATAAAGACTTACATTTAGATAGAAATTACATCTTTATCTTATACATTTTGCATTTTACATAAAAATGTACCCTTTTTTATTTGGGCTAATTAGATTGTATCACTCTATTTTCAAAGGGTCCACTTGGAATAACAGGAAAGCAAGGGCAGCCTGTGAGTGCACATTTATATTTATAACAATTATTTATTTTTTTGTTTTATTATCATTTTTAATCAATTCATAAATCAATTAATTTATTTTGCAATGCATTTCATTTTTATAATTAAGATAATTAAATTTAATTAAAAATTGTTTGTATTTAATATATATATATATATACACATACATATATACATACATACATACATACATGTATATAAAATTCATTTTGTGAGCAGGGTGTTCCAGGTTCTAAAGGTGAGCCGGGAGAGACTCCAGGAGAGGTAAGGATGACGCACAAAAAAATGGGATCGTTTTGGATGTGTAGTTATGATGATTTATTGTCACATGCTAAAGCTCAGCCTTCTTGCAGTTGCAGCAGTTGAGGGAAGCGCTGAAGATTTTGGCCGAGAGGGTCCTCATTCTAGAACACATGATCGGCATTCATGGTGAGAATTATGGATTAATATTAATCTAGATTTCCAGTAATAAGTTATAACTAGACTCAGTTGGATTCCAGAGCGTCATTAGTATCCCATGGCGTAAGCTGTTAGCTACCAGAGAGGTTAGCAACTGTATTTAGCAATTATTTAGTAATGACTTTAACGTTGCATGAGGATGAATTGCTTTTAAGGATAAAATTGACATCAGAGGACCATAAATATACAGCCAACTATTTATTTTTAGACAAACTTTTTTTTTGTTCCTTTAATTTTATCACTCTACCCAGATACTCTGTTGGACTCTGGTTCTGGAATAGATCTCCTGGCAGACTTCATGCTAACAGGCAGTGCTAAAAGTGTTGGTGCTGCCAGACCCTCCTCTCCTCTTACCTCGGACAGAGAGTAGCCGGACTCTGTTGGGTATGAAGAGTGAATAACAAACACTTGTGACCACAAGACCTTTATCTCCTGTCTGTTGTTCTGAAGGACCCATCGCTCAATGTATTTGTTGATGAGTATAATGAAAGTGGCACTGATCTATTCTATTTTTTTTACTTTATGTATTTTATGTTTAATGTTAATATTCTGTCTGAAAACCATTTTCATCGCCATTCACAATCCATTCATCTTCTGTAATGTGATGTATTTCAAGGGCGGGCCTTTATTTTATCCACCAGGAATTGATTGGATGTTTAAAAAATGGGCATTACTTACAGAATAGAGCCTGAATGTGAGTTTGCTAAAATGATGACTAACTAGCTATTTTGCTATTGGTTAGAAGTATCAAAGTGATGTCAGCAGAAAAAAAAAGTTATTTTATAGTAAGAGCAAGTTATTAGATCTTGATTAAAGATTATAAAAACAAAGACTGAATAACATGCACCTATTAATCATTCACAATAAGAACAGAAACATGCATTAAGAATGTAACTGGAATCAATTTTTTTAGTGACTTTAAGTGTGTATTTACTGTAGTTTGTTTCTTTAATGATAGTAAAAGTGAGGATTTTGGACTGGCAGGATATCTGGGGTAATTGATTTACATGATGATTTAAATGATTATACAAACAAAAAATTGAATTCTTCACACTATTCAGTTCTTAATGAGCTTTTTGTTGCATGAATTATGATTTTATCTAGCTAGAATTTTTTATTGTCATTAAAAAAAGTATAGTCATGAAGACTTTCCAGAAAACAAAAAAGGCACAATTTTTCTTGTCATTTCCTTTTTGTTTTCTGATCGATGATCTCATGCACATAATTATATTTAGCACTCTTAGCAGTGGCTTTGTTTGAAAACAATTCAAGTCTCAAAGCTCACAGCAACCGTGAAAAATACACTAGAATAGAACTTTAAAACCAAATTTAGCCCTTTGCCTGTATAGAAAGGGCAACGTCTACCACAATAAATTGTGTTTACACCTCTGCTCACCTGTTCTTATTCATAAAGCCTATCATTGACTCGCTGAAAAGCCAAAATGGCAGAACGCACCCCTCTGCTATTAATAGGGTTGCAGTGAATAGCCAGAGAGACACAAAAGGCCCTGTTGACCTTGTTCGCAGAGGACCGTTCAACACGCCATTGTGGCGTTAAGCTTATTGTTGCGCTTGAGCTTTTGTAATCCCCTCAGGAGGGAACAAAATCTTTCTGAATCTTGAGCTTTTTCTTGTTGTTGAGTTAAGAAAGAAGCCATGTCTGAAGTGTTTGTTCAAAAAGTCTCCCACAGTAAAACTTTACGTTATTGAGATTGTTTGTATTTTGATTTTTGACTTTTTAAATAAATTTTTTTATGGGAAACAACATTTTTCATTTACTTATTTATGGATGGATGGTATTTTAGCGAGTTTAAACCCTCCAACAACAACAGTACCTAGGCTTTGTGTTTGTTTTTATCTCTTTATTGACAAAAGGCACAGGTACAGAGCTTAAGAGGAAGACAACACACAAATGGACATGAACAAACATGGGAAATGTAGTTTTTACTCCTGTTCCTTATCCTCTCCGTGGGTGATGACGTAGCACAGGTTTTTGTAGTCCAAGTTGCCAGCCACATCCAAGGGGAAGTTCGTGAACATCTGGTTTACCTAGGTAAATTTTGTAAAAATGCTCTTGATTAAAATGCATTCAACGATTTTTTATATAATTTAATATTGAATTGTGCCTTTGCATTTCAGAAAAAAGAAAAGTATATTACCTCAGCCTCAGTAAATTTGTCAGCCTGGGACATAAGGTGATATTTGATCCTGTGAGGAGAAACAAAATAAATAAATGAAATGCTGTGCATTTCAAGGAGACTTTGGACTTTAAAGTCAGTGATGTGCCGAAAGGTTTTTACATTTCCGTAAATTTACTTACTCTTCTCCTTTAAGGATTCCTGTGCCCTCTTGGTCGAAGATCTTAAAGGCATTGAGAATAGTCTCCTCGGGGTCTGTACCTGTCAGTCACAGAAAGGTAACCGATTATAGATTATTCTGTAACTATAATAGTCAAATATACTCTTATACATGTCAAAAGCAGAATGCAACTTTCTCCAACAATTACTCATATCTTTGTTAATTAAAGGGATAGTTCACCCAATAATGAAAATTCTGTCAACATTTACTCACCCTCAAGTTGTTCCAAACCTGTATGCATTTCTTTCTTCTGCTGAACACAAAAGCAGATATTTTGAAGAATGTCGGTAACCAAACAGTTGACTTCCTTAGTATTTTTTTCTCCATACTATAGAAGTCAATGGGGCCCATTAACTGTTTGGTTACCCATATTCTTCAAAATATCTTCTTCATACAGGTTTGGAACAACATGAGGGTGAGTAAATGATGACAGAATTTTCATTATTGGGTGAACTATCCCTTTAATTAACAAAGATATGAAAATTTTTGGAGAAAGTTGCATTCAAAATCTATGCGTCTGATGCTAAACTATACAATTCATATATCAGTATGCAGCTTGCCTGATGTCTGCTGGGTTCTGCTGCTATTTACACCTCATTAGCATCATTATCATTTCAATTCTGATAAATTTGATTCTTGCCTTTGAGCTTCTCTCCAAACATGGTGAGGAAGACGGTGAAGTTAATGGGGCCGGAGGCTTCCTTTAGCATCTCATCAAGCTCATCGTTGCCAACATTGAGACGTCCTGCCAAACACGCACATACAAAGATATACATTAATACAGACTGCCACTACTTCTGATAGTTCGAATGTAGTGGGAGTAGACCATTACAAAGTTCATAGATGTTTAATGCAATGAAATACTAATGAGACAAGATTACAGAGCCAGGGAAAATAATAATTAGCCTGGGTATTTTTCGCTTTACTTTTAAAAGACAAAGTTTTAGAATTTTGAGAGGAAAAAAATAACAAAATGTACTTGAATTGTTGTGCTGGCGTTATAATTTGTATAAAAAATATTTATATTATAAAAAAATAATAAATTAGAAAGATTTTACTGCTATATATTAATTTATCAATGCTTTCATAGAATGGTTTTGCATCTAAATCTGTTAAACAGTGCTATAATCACATTTAGGCTTCACAACATTCAGTACGGGGACTAAAGAGGACACACTGTAACCCTTAGAACAATACTCTTGTTGTTCAATAGGATAAACACCTTTAAGTACACGTTCAGAAAAAAAGGTACAGAAGCTGTCACTGTGGCTGTACCTTTTCAAAAGGTACACCTTTGTACCTAAATATTGGTCCCTCAAAGGTACATATCGGTCCCAAAAGTGTACATATTAGTACTTAAATGGCAAATATCAGAATCCTTTTGAAGGGTACTGTCCCAGTGATAGCTTTTGTACCTTTTTTCCTGAGTTTTTACAGTATTTTACAGACAGGCATTTAGTGAGGCTTCACACACCCAGAGCAGCAAATGTGTCCCTCAGGTCGTTTTTGTCAATAAAGCCATCTCTGTTCTGGTCCATGATGGTGAAAGCCTAGAGAAGCATTCAGATTTACAGAGGTAAGTACCAAAAAATATGCTAAAATAAAATGTTTAAGTAAGTGATTCCTAGAAATGACCCACCTCTTTAAACTCCTGGATCTGTGACTGCTCAAACATGCTAAACACATTGGAGCTGGCAGCTTCCTTCTTCTTGGCCTTCTTTGGTGCCTGGGATTCAAAGCAAAAACAAGTTAGATATTTTTTCCCCCCTGTCTATTTAAATGTAATTTTGAAGCACATAAAACTTAAAAATTCATGCAAGAATTACATGATCAGCAAAGACGTTTGCTATAATACATTTTAACCGCTCTACGGCACAAAATGAACTCTGCCGAGTTTGACAATGAGAGCTGTCAAAATGTGTCCCTATTCAAATACATCATGAATTTAGTTGCATTTAGTCCGAAATCTTACAAATGAAACACAGATAGGCTATATATATTGACTTCTGGAACAGTTACTCACTGAGAAGCTTCCTGAAATTTAAAGAAAAAAAGTTTCTCTCATAACAAAGATCAAGGTTAATTAAAATCACCCTTTTCAAAAGATATAGAAAGAAATACATGTACAAAACCTTCCATTGCATGTACTTTCTAAAATAAAATACAATATTCTCTCAGTCAGAAGACCAACGCCACTCAGTTTCACCACCATTTCCATGTTAAGATAGGACGAAGCAAAGAGACACGGTCCTACCATTGTGAAGAGCTTCTCTTTACTCTTTTCTTGGTCTCAAAAGCCTGAGGGACACTCAAACATCGTCGGTTTCCAGCTATATATTGGCACAATTGGCTTGACGGCCCACCTGTTCTATGTTTAGACAAAGGAGGAGGCACAACAGAAGAATACTTGCCATATAGAGAATCACCAACCCTACCAGCCCCCAGTTATTGTTACGGACAGATGCTAGGTGATGTGATCGGAGTGTATGGGCTTTGCTATCTTAGGATCATTGGAAGCACCCTAACCCCCTAAGACTCTTCTACACGCCTAATGTGTCGTTTAAAGGCCGTGTGAAGCCGGCTAGCTTCTCACATCACTGCGTTTGGTCAGATGTTGACGCAATGTCTCCGCTACATGGATTACTTTAATTATTTGATGCCCTTGTTAGATTGGTGATCATTAGTATAGACACTTCTGACCGGCTTACAAGACACAGTTAGGAGGCTTATAACACAGACATGCAAGTCTAACTTGAGTGTATTCGATGAGAATAAAACATTCTGGAGAGATGAATCCATGAAACATTTATTTATACTTTTTAGACTTAAAGGTATGCTTAAATGAATTGCAACAGCAGACAACATACTCATATATGCACCTGTGCATTGCATTTTTATCACTTATTCTTCAGAAATGTTATATTCATTGCAACTATCTACTCTTATTTTATTCTGCTCAGTTACACAGTTTTTGTAGTATTGATTATTATATTTTGTACAGTCTTTGTATCGGGGAGAATGGGGCTAGTTGTCACACTTTTAACTCTGTTGATTTATTTTAAACATTTATTATATTGTTTATTTATTTTTTAAAACATCTGCTTTGGTCTACATTGTTATTAACTGACACTAAAACTGCAACTAAAACCATAAAAAAAAATTTATTGCTTCAAATAAAGTAAACGTAAACTGAAACAAACTTAAACGTAGGCAACATTTCTCATTTAGTTAAACTTGTACTAAAATTACATTAATAAATTAAAGTAATAAAAACATTTTTTTTGGAAAAAGTAAAACTAATTAAAATAAAAAAAGCAGTAGTATCTCAATGATTCTATCTATCCATCTATCCATCCATCCATCCATCCATCCATCCATCCATCCATCCATCCATCCATCCATCCATCCATCCATCCATCCATCCATCCATCCATCCATCCATCCATCCATCCATCCATCCATCCATCCATCCATCCATCCATCCATCCATCCATCCATCCATCCATCCATCCATCCATCCATCCATCCATCCATCCATCCATCCATCCATCCATCCATCCATCCATCCATCCATCCATCCATCTAATCTACCCACCCTTGTCTTTAAAGGACAATTAAAACATTTGGTTAAAATCCACTGCCAGAAAAAAAACTCCCAAACATATGTATAATTGGACTTTTCCAAATTCTGATTGTGATTTATCGGCATGTATAGGGCAAAACAATAGCATATGATTGAAATGCACGCATATGGAACTCATCCGTTTGAATCCAGTCATTATAAGATGTGAGTTATAGTCAATCCCTTGGCTTTAATTCAGCATGCAACTCTTATGAACATATTGTTTCTACTTTGTCTCCCATTATCTGTTGCGAACAATTGGGCTGAACAAAAGCCATTCTCAGCACTACAAATATAGCCAGGCATCCCATGCTTGCCAGATTTAAATGTGCTCTTGCAAACAGCCAAGTATTGTGCCGTCAGACTGCCGTAAATAATCTGTCCAGCTATCCTGGCACGACAGCAGGCTGTGTAAAGCTTGTTTTAGCAGTGTCCTCGCAGACAACTGAACGAACACTGTCCAAAAGAGATGCTAGGAATGCCACTGTGATCTACTGCTTGGCATTGTGCATGTATGTGTGTGTGTGTGTGTAGTGTGCTGTGTGCCCATGTTAGGAGTGTGACCAGCAGGTGGGGGGCGAGAAGGAGTCAAGGTCTGCTTATGTGTGCTAGCAGTAACACAACTGATCGGGAGCCTGGCGGGGAAGTGTCAGCTTCCTACAGCTGCTTCTTACTGTCAATCAAATTAGCCATATGGTTCCATCACACCTTAACAGGCCTGTGAATACAGCCTGCTTTACATGAGAACACTGAGAGGATGCATTTAGTCGTTTTTGATGTTCCTCTCATTATTTTTTATGGAAAAGGTACGTTTTGATCTCTCTCGTATATATTATTAAAATGTAGGCTACATAATGCTTGATTTTTAAGTTTTTCCATTAATATTGTAAAATATTATGACAATTAAAAAAATTATATTTGAATGTATTTTCAATTGTAATTCATGCAATTTTCAGCTTCAGTGTCACATGATCCTTCAGAAAGCATTCTAATATGCTGATTTGCTGCAATGTTGAATCATGTTGAAAACAGTTGTTCTGCTTATTTTTTTGTGGAAAACTGTGATACATTTCTTTTGAGGATTCTTCGATGAATTTAAAGAACAGCATTTATTTAAAATATAAATAATTGTTTAAGATTGTAACCATGCGTCTTTACTTTCACTTTTGATCAGTTTAATGGATCCTTGCTGAATCAAAGAATTCATTTCTTTAAAAAAAATCTACACACACACACACACTAGTTTTATACACCAGGAATTGCATTCATTTAATTTTTGTTTATACTTTTTGTTTAGCATTGTTTACATTTAAATTATAGTGGTGCTATTAGTTGAAGTTTGTTTGCCTGCAGATGGAGCAGTTTACCCAATTTTATGAACTACAATGTAAGTTTCTAAAGATGATATTCCCCCATCCTACAAAGCCTATTACCTGTACAATTAGATCTTAATGGATGTATTTACACAGAAAATTAAAATATACAAGCCATTTATATTTCAAATGTTGTCATAAAGTACGTATAATTTACAGTAAAAATGAATTTCTGTTTATGACTAGAATTCAGACACCTGTCCATTGATCATCACACACAGGTGTGCATGAGATAAGTCAGACACATCCCCGGAACAATGCCCTCCTCACATCTCTGCTTGTCTCTTCATTATGTTCTCTTGCCATGTCTTTGCATCTCCATAATTAAAATCTAATCCTGCATGCCGACTTTTTAAACGAGGACTAGCCTCAAGAGGAGGCTTATTTGATTAAAAAAGGGGAAGGGTAGAGGAGGGAGTCCTCCACAGCTCGGCAGGCAGGAGAGACAGCTCTTAATTGTGCTCCCATGAGGTGTGCGCACGCCTGGGCGGAGAGAGGGGGGGCTGGGTGCTCAGAGGCTCCAGTGGGCCTGAAAAAACAAACCGCCAGTGGGACTGGCTCTCCTGCGCGGCTCCCCTGGTGTCTCCGAGAAGGGAACCGAGGGGAGGAGCACTTATCAGGAGCCACGGGACTCTACGAGCTTCCAATTCTCACTCCGCCCTGCAGGGTCTGATCTGAACCCCCCCCTCTCCCTCTCCCTCTCCGTCTCTGTGTGCGGTGGTGAGGGTGAGAAGCAGGCCTGCTCTACAGATGAACGTAACTGAACGTAACTCTGGAATCCGGCTGTATAAATGAAGGTTAATTGCTCATTGTTCACTTAAGGTTTAAACCGTGGCACTTGACTTTCTTCCATAGCTCCTGGTTTATTTTTGGTTTTACATACATGCAGGGGCGTGGCTAGAAATGTTGGGCCCTATGAAAGAATATGAGGTTGGGCCCACCCCACCCATTCCATTAATAAAATCGATCTCTGGGGGCCCCAAAAGTGTGTGGGCCCTTAGAATCGTCCTAACTTTTCCCCCCTTAGCGGCACCCCTGCATACATACTCGTTTTCTTTTGCATGGTAGGCTACTATAAAATATATTTTGTACCATAATGATCACTATCTTGTTTTTATTTAAATGCTGTTTTACTAGTTACACAGTTGGTTCGAACTGTATTTTATAGGTTCTGAGCTTGTACTCTGCACAAGAACAATGAAGTTGAATCTAATCTACAAAATAAAAAACAAAAAAGGATTCAAAGAGGTAAAACTAGGCCATATTAGAAAGATCATTAAAGTAGGTAGAATTTAGCAACATTATTACAAAAAATGTTTCTCTGCATTATTTTCAGTTTTTGACTGTATTAAATACTTTTTGACTGTAAAAGAGCAAATGATCACAGAATATGAACTGTGCACATATACGTGCACATATATTTTCACATGTAATATAATAATATTTTACTTAATACATAAAATACACTATATATATCTATATATCTGAGAATTATTTTTTTTATATGTAATATATTTTACTTAATATATGTAATTGTTTATGTGTGTGTGCGTTTCTGTCCGTGTATTATGTAATATAATAATAATAATAATAATACAAATAACTACAAACAGTAATTATTACTATTATTTAAAAACTTACTTTCCAAGAATCGTTGGCTAAATGTGATTGTTCATCACCAGTAGGCCTAATTGAATAATAATAATAATAATACCATTTTACTGAGTATAAAATATATTCATCTAATCAGCGTAATCAGTTTCCAGGAATTAACCCAGCTAAAGACCGATTGGTTATCATCACTAATTGTAACAATTAATACGATTACTTTGGATCATCTACCATGAACAATGAGTTGAGACGCTATTATGTGCACCCAATAGAGGGCGCCACTCTCCAAGTTCAAGTTCAAAAGCAGTATTTACAATTCATCAGGAATCGACCGGACAAGGGTTCATGATATAACATCAAACCATCTAATGCCTCCATCTTAAACACCGTCCATTACCATTTAAAATGCATATTGCTTTATGCAGTATGTATATGGAGAAGAGCTAGCTTGTGTTCCTCTTTATTTAAGCTATCGATCGCCGTATCCACATTCTTCACGCAAGATTGCCCATAAAATCAATATAATACTATTGGTTTTAGAGTAGGCTACAAAACAGAGGGTAAGTGGACATTTAGACAACAAACACATTATTAGACAATAGCGTACACAAAAGAACATCTGATATATTTTAAGAGGGATAAAGATATAAAACCAAATCAAAAATCAATATATCAGGTGTGCGAATACAAAAAACAGGCCAGCCGATTCTTGATTTGACTATGAGAAGCATAAAAACAAATAATCTACGCGTTCCGTTCGCGTTGTTCGCCTCACGTCAGGTCTGATCAGTGTCTCGCAATATCTATCTATAGTGATAAAAAAATCAATAAACGTATAAACTCTCTTCTTATAACGGATAAAACATATCCAGCATCCCCCTCCCCGCTCCTGCGCCACGGGGGGCTCGATTAAACACGGAAACTCCATCCCGCGTTTTCTGCCTTTTATTTAGGACGGTCTCAATAATTGTTTTCAGTAGCCCTATTCAATATCGCAGGTTGGCGTTCGTTCGATAACTCCATTCCGCGCGCGCCCGCGCTGTTCGATCTGCTCCGCTCCGTGTTTTGCGCGCGCTCCCCCGCCTCTCTCTCTCTCTCTCGCGCTGAACTCCAGCCCCTCTCGCGCTCTCTCTATCAGCCTTTCATTCCGTCTCAATATGTCTCAAGATGGCGGCCAATGCGGGATCGATGTTTCAATATTGGAAACGCTTTGATTTGCAGCAGCTCCAGGTCAGCTCTCTTTCGCTTTGTATTCGCTGTGTGTGCCGGTAAGCCGGTCCCGGGGAGCGTCGCGCTGAGAGGCTGGCGCGTCGCTCTCGCGTCGGGTCTTTCGCCGGGTTCGGTGCCCATTGATTAAAGCGGCTCTCGCGCTGATCGGAAATTGATCCTCTTTGTTCAATTCCCATCGATCAACCATCACGGTCAAGGTGGATGCGGCCACTTTGGCAATGGGAGCCCGAAGGTTTCCCGATTCTTTCCTGCTCCTTTCCATCCCCGGATGTTTTGGGAATAGTTTGTGCTGAAGAGATTTAGATAGTATGTTTGTTGAAATAATTTTGTGTTTAGAAGTGTGTCGCGCTACACGGGTGGCGCTGTGCTGGACCGAGACGTTATTGCTTAGTAACGAGAGAGGTGTTAGACTGCCTTCCTTTTTATATTTCACATCGTTTATTGTTTACTAGCACTTTTTGTGTGACTCTAGAAGTTTATAAAGTTAGCAAACTCAAAGTTCAGCTTCAGTAGTTAAGTTTAAATCGAAGACGGAATTGGCTGCTAAACCTGCGCCAGACAGGAACAATTAAACCCAAAACAATAAACAAACACGAACGGATGAAGGATTTTGTGAAATATAGATGTGGGACACTAGAAAAGAAGGTTTGTTTCGCTATTCAGTTACAAAATGCGACTAAATAGCTCTTCAAAACAAATTAATGCAATGTCTTTTTTTCCTTCACATATAACTTGAGTTCTCCTGTTCTACAGAAATATGGATCAAACGAGCGTTTTAACACTGGCGGAACGTAACGATTCTGTTTGCTCTGCATTTGTTCTGGTATAATATTGTTATTGTTTTTTTTTTTAAATCGATTAGGTGTCAAAGTCAGAACTCTTTCGTCTTTCGTTATTTGTAATGTTCGTGCTGTAGGAGTATGAAGTGCATTTGTTACGTTTGGTTAGGCATAAACAATAGACCCATGATTATATCAATTATTGATTAAGAGTTTATGTATTTATGAACTGAGGTCGCAAAGCTTAGCTTGAAGAAATCGCTGACCTATTTTCCGATCGAACTTTATATTTCCTCTTACCAGTAACCATCTATACATCTTCATAAGCATCACGAGTCATTTAAAAATCGATAACGTATCATGTAAAAATCGATATAACTCGATAGTAACAAGTAAACGACCTTTTTGGATTGACAAGATTTTCTGGTTTATAAGTTTTTAAGAATTTGCTTATTTTTAACAAATTACATTTTTTTGTGTCAAATATACTAAAATAAAACTAATTTAAAGCAGAATGGAGAATCCTTTACGTGCATGTGTTGCGATATGTTCTGGGATGCTATTCAGTTTTTGTGTGACATTAATATGTAATTGTCAAACATTGCCAGACTCGTTGCATGTCAGATGTTTTGCTGTTTGATTATGTTGTGTTTCTAGGAAAATAATTTATTTAATTAGGTTCCAGACATATATTCTTTAACATAAAGGGACCACACACACAGCTAGGCATCTGATGTGGAGACTCTAAATTTTCAGTGCTCTCCCTCCCTTCTTCCTCCTCTCTCTCTCTCTCTCTCTCTCTCTCTCTCTCTCTCTCTCTCTCTCTCTCTCTCTCTCTCTTTCTCTCTCTCTCTCTCACTCTCTCTCTTTCTATCTGTCTCCCAGGCTGATAAGAACTGGCATCAGCGAGTTCAAGCATTGATGATGTCATGGATGCTATCTTGTTTTGTTTCTTGCTACTTTTGTGTTTTTATTCAGACCTCTAAATCATTATTTTTCATTGTTTTAAACGACTTTATCTATTTCTTGTTTTTTTCTGATTAACTCCACTGATTTAAGCTTAATTAATGCCTCCATGTGAATCAGATGTCTCAGATTACCCTGCAAAAACCACACCAGACAGTGGAAGAAAGTCGTCTGTATTATAATTTCCCCAAACGTATGACTCCAAGCAGACCTTTTTGTCTCATGTATCCAGAACTTTTTGTTTGTCGGTGTCACCTGCTGCCTCCTGTCACCACGTGGCTCTGAGGACTGTGGATGCAGGTGAGGTGTAAGCGTACCTCCCTTAGTGTGTGGTCCCGAGTTTTCGTGCGTCAACACAGAGATTAGCGATTGACGCAGGCAGTACTGCCACCATCAAGATGTGAGCAGACTCTCTTGTCTGGACCTGCGTTGGGGCACTGTGATGACTTTAAAATCTGTTTGATATCTTTAATGAGGGGCACATGGGCCGGCTGCGGTACACTGTGTACCTAAACACCATACGAGTGTAATCTGTTGCATTTTTGGTTCCTTTGTGGTTACTGTATGATTGGCACGGCTGTGTCTTAGAGATCTTCTACAATATTCCTGTGAAGAGTTTCAGCAGGTTTGGATGTTAGACATTAGTTGTGCTATCATCAGCTTTTCTTATGGCAATATTTAGATAATTAACTGATTACTCGATAAATCTTGATGCTATTTGCATTTTAATATTTGGTAACTCTTTTGTTTAGAGTCCAATTCTCACTATTAATTAGTTGCTTAATAGCATGCATATTACTGGGATATTAGCTAACTTTATTAGTACTTATGAAGCACATATTAATGCTTTTTTCTGCATGACCATATTCTAAATCCCTTAATCCTACCCAATACCTAAACTTAACAACTACCTTACTAACTATTAATAAGCAGTAATTAGGAGTTTGATGCAAAAAAGTTTCCTATTATGCCTTTTTACGAAGTCTTGATTTAGTTTTTGTGGTGTACTGGAATAGCTATGTTTTCATGCTTGATTTTTTTCAATTTTTCATATATTTTATATTATTACAGCATCTCTCTCTCCCCAGTCTGGCTCAAACAGGCAGATTTCGATGAAGCCCCTCCTTTCGAAATACAAAATGTACTGTGATTGGTTAGCTGGCCTAGTGTGTTGTGATTGGTACCACTTAGCGTGTTTGGGAAATGTCCCGCCCTTCCATAACTGTGAGTTCTTCTCTAGTGTAAATATTGAGGATAGCCTAAATTTCAAACCAATTCAAGCCCGATTCAGACCCTGACAACAATGTTAACGAACAAGAGGATTGTGTAGAACGCGTTTCATGCACAGACTTTGTTAGCATGGATTTCACAGGAGTTTCAGAGATGTTTTTTGTAAAAAAAAATTCAATATATTATAGAGATATGATGTTATCCACCATTTAATCATGATTTTTGTTGGAAAACTATGGTAATACAAACATTAATCGATCACAAAACCGAAGTTAATTTTCCTAATGAGCGGTGAACCGTCTTACAAAAGCGAGAGCTTACAAAAGCTACAGAAAAGAAGCTGTTCTCCATAAAATGAAGAAAAAAGGTCACAGATAAACATTGGGGTTATAACGTTCATGAACAGTGTTTAAAATAAGTTCGTGAGCCTTAGGAAGGTCAAACAAAGAGTTTTGTAAATGTTATTGAAAAATTAGTGTCTTTGACATAGCAACAACACTGTCTTCTCTAATGCAGTTCAACCTGGCCTTGTCCCATTTTTTGCGTATTCCGGGGGGTTGGGGATTATTTAAATGAGTACCATTGTGACTTCATAAGATTAGGAAAAACTGCGTTGTAGTCCAAACGAGCCGTTCGTTGTAGTTCTTGAAAAATGCAATTCTGTTCAAATAAAACATTGAGCTTTATAACCTTGCAGATCTTTTTTATGCTCAAACAGCAACCTTACACACTAACTAAAGTTGAAAAAGTGGAAAAGCATAATAGGACCCCTTTAGTAGTTAGTTAATAATGAGAATTGGACCCTAAATTAAAGTGTGACTGAATATTTTTGAGGAGATTCATCACTTGCAATTAGAGTATTTTATATATATATATATATATATATACATACACACATCACTTATTGAATTGAGCACCAGTATTTTGACTTGAAGTTTTGGTAATAACTGTCTGACTGACACCTGACTGGATTCGAAAGACACGGGAAAGTCCCTAAAAAGTAACCAGGAATGTCGCCACGTGTCTGTGAAAATGCGGGTAAACTACTTTTAGGCATGGTTTTAATGCTGACATGAAAGATGAATAGAACAACAGCGTCTCTGTGGAGCCCACCCCACACATTCACACAGACTCAGATCCTGACCACTTCAAAACCAAGCCAACTATATGAGGCCCCAAAACAACACATATATTTGCATGTGGGCTCTGCAAATTTAGCCTCAAAGTAAAGCACTTCAATTGACTTTTGTATTTGTCTAATTTCACAAGTTAGATGCATTATAAACTCTACAAGGCTCTTTGAGTATGCACTTGAGAAAAAAGTCACTTTATATTAGCTTTCTTGAACTACTATGTACTTGCATAAAAGATAGTTTGATACAACAATGTACTTTTTTTTTATTCTCGTGTATTGTAAAAACACTTGCTGCTCTTGAGGTTGGACACGGGTAAGGCTAAGGACAGGTTTGGTGGAATGGTTAGGTTTAAGGGTTGGCATAACAACAGTGTAATTATAGAAGTAATGGTAGCACTTTATTTACAGTCCTGTTTTGCATGAACATACAATGTAGTAATGACACTGACTGGGTATTATTACAGAAATGAATTACCACTGTATATTTACTTGTAGGTGTTGGTTACACTTTATTTTAAGGTGTTCGTGTTACAGTGTAATAAAACATTTAAGTACTGAGTAATAATAAGTATCTACATGTACTTACTTTAGGGTTAGGGTTAGGTTTAGGGTTTGGTTTGTGGCTAGTTACATGTTATTATGCATCATTTACTATTTTTAGTAAAGTAAGTACATGTAACAAGGGCACTGTAAAATAAAGTATTACCCAGGTATTTTTTTAAATGTAAGTGCAATGTAAAAAACATGTTTACACAATAAGTGCATGCATTCTATCAACTGATTAATTTAAATGTTAGTACATAGTAGTTAAAGACACTTACGGCTGTTTCACACCGCAAGCGTGAGCGGCGCTTGAGTAGCGCGTCAGCGTAACTACATCGTCACTGCAGCTGCGCGAGAGTATTCGCACCGGAAGCGTTTGTACAGTGTCACAGCAGCGGCTCCAAAGCTACATATAGGCCTAAGCGAGCAATTATTTACAAAGACAACTATAAATTTGTTTTTAGAAGTTGGTAAACCATATAAATGGTAAACAACAAAACAACCAAGAAAACCGCTCCAATCTTGTCGTTTCAGTCATAACCTATTTTCGATATGTTTACAAGAAAGCAAACTCCACGGATAAAACACACACAAAACGGCACACTCGGGTTTGATTTGGGTTGTGCTAGCCTAAGTAGCTGTCTGTGTCCGCCGAAACCCCAGCTTCACTGCTGCTCACGCGACGCCCCTGCTTGATGCTCACGCGCTGCTCCTGTTCCCGGTGTGAATGCACTCATTGATTAACATGCACGCCGAAAAAAATACGCGCTTCCTCTGAGTCCATACTTTCGCGACGTAATGCCGCTTTGACTGTTGGGTAGAAGTCTGTTGTGGAACTCACCAAAAGTGTGCATCAAGGGTGCATATCGGCTGGAAGGTGGGCGCTCGCGAGCCACATTCTGAAACCTAAAATGACCTCTTGTGGACTTAAAGGATTAGTTCACCTCAAATTGAAAATTTCCTAATAACTTACTCACCCCAATGCCATCCAAGATATCCATGTCTTTCTTTCCTCAGTGGAAGAGAAATTAAGTTTTTTGAGGAAAACATTTCTGGGTTTTTCTTCAAATAATGGACTTCAATGACAACCAGCGTTTTGAAGTCCAAATCAATGCAGCTTCAAAGGTCTTTGAAGTGCTTCAACGGACTGTGCACAATCGCAGCTGAGGAGTAGGGTCTTATCTCGCGAACGATAGGTCATTTTCCAAAAAAAAAAAAGCTTTTTAACTACAATTTTTCGGATTGAGCTGATCTGCAACGCGCCGGGAACTACGTCATCACGTTGAATGGTCAGGCTTGATGTCGCCGGCGTCGGTGGAAGTACTGCCCCACTGTATAGAAAGCGACCAAAACAATTTGAACTATCCTTCTTCACACGGTCGAGAATACTTCCACCGACCTTTCAACGTGATGACGTAGTTCCCGGTGCGTTGCAGATCAGCTCAATCCGAACAATTGTAGTTAAAAAGTATATATATATATTTTTTTTTTGAAAATGACCTATCGTTTCGCGAGATAAGACCCTATTCCTCAGCTGCGATCGTGCACAGACTGTTAAAGCACTTCAAAACGCTGGTTGTCATTGAAGTCCATTATTCAAAGAAAAATCCAGAAATGTTTTCCTCAAAAAACTTAATTTCTCTTCCACTGAAGAAAGACAGACATGGATATCTTGGATGGCATTGGGGTGGGTAAATTATTAGGAAATTTTCATTTTGAGGTGAACTAATCCTTTAACGGACACACACAGCGGCCATTGTAATTCCGAAAGACCACAAGTGTTTGGGAAAGGGCCTTAATATAATGTGGGACCCAAAAAACATATATCACTTGGGCTAAATTGGACTGAATTGTACAAAAATGAAAGAAAAAATAAAATTGTGTGGTTTGCGTACGTTAATAGCCTTTTCATATTTGTAAAGACATGAGGAATATTACATGCACAGTATTAAGTTGTCTGTGATTTCACATTACGATTTCCTTTGCTGCGTTGTGACAGGAGATTCAGTCTGTTGCCTTGGTTTGGTTATTAAAAAAACGTAGGCCTAGTTTGTCACTGAAAAGAATAGGTTAGTGATTTCAGATCCGGTAGTCTACTTGAGCACCTTTGTTTTAGTACCAGATCAGCCCAGATGCTGATAATCCTACAGTATTTGAATTACCTACTCTATTAGGTACTGCAATCTAAAATAAGAAGAGTGTAGTTGTCTACCATATGATGGTCGCAGGCTAGCGATGGTGGCCCAAGTATAGCTCCTTTAAAGGGAACTCGGTTCTTGTGTGATAAACTTGATGATGATGTATTTTTATTCGGTCTAAAGAGGCAATCGAACCGTTCCTAAAGGCAGTTCACCTGCCCCCAATCTATAACTTGTGTATGAAATGAAACTGGGTGTGCTTAAATATATTTATAGATGTATACGTGCTTAAATAGATGTTTTTTTTACTATGTAATATGAAGTGGCCAAATAGTTAATGAAAGTGTTTAAGGGAGTGCTTTTTATAGGCTGTTGTGTGCGTGCTGACCCCTCTTTCATTTGCTGATCGGTCTGCACTCGGTTGCTGGAGATAAAGATGGCAGGAAGAATTCAGTGGCCATGGGAATCAGGGGGGGAGGCCATGTGCCAGCACACTCTTTCTCTCTTTCTCTCTCTGTCACCCTCTCTCAGACGCTCATACACACGGTCATTACCTCACTGCCTGCCCCCGTTCGCTGTGTCTGAGGGCTGGAGTTTCACAGGGGGGCCGCTCCCCTCCCGCCCCACACAGGGAAGCCAGAACTCTGACGCCACCAGCATAATTAGCCGTCCATTTCAAATAGAACCCAAGTTGGAGGAGGGGATGAGAGCGCTTGCCCCTCCCACCCCTTCTCTCTTCCTCTCGTTTTCTCTCTTTCTCGCTTCCTTTCGGTCGTACTTTATGGCGTGTTTGGTCTACATGCCTGTGCACTCTTGAAATTCTTTTAGTTTGAAGGAATTTAACGCTTCTGATTTGTTTTACAGTGCAACTGAATTGAGAAAAAGAGTAAATTGCAGAAGACAACTAAAGTTTAATGGCACTATAATGGTCTTTAAGTCAACATAACAGTTTTTTTTACTTTTCATCAAAATGTTTTAAATTAGCTTTCCTCTGAAACAAATGTCCTTTGCTACTGCTGACCTCACAGCACTGGCTATTTGATCATGTTAACTATTAGCCAAATGGTTGGGCATTGTTTTAGCAAACTCACATTCAATCTGGCTTTATTCTAATAGCCTAAATAAGGCCAATTTTTTTATGATCTAATCATTTCCTCATGGATAAAAAGTTCTGACCTCCAGTTTTATTGTTGGATATTCAGTTTCATTTGGAAATGTGTCAGATTAAGGAAGTAAAATGGGTTGAAATTGCAGTTTGTGATGAATTTAAAGCTGTACAATCACAAATTGTAACATGAAAACTACAAATTCAAATGTATACATTTGTTAGAAAACTACACTTCCTTTTAGGGCTTTAACATTTGTGTCCTGGTGGCCGTTCAAAAACTACTTAAAGCCCTGAATGGGGAAAAATGAACTGCTGAGTAATATTTATGTAAAATTGTGTTAAAACAATGCGTCAGGTTATTACTGTGATAGACTGTGGAAAAAAGGTTAGAACAGCGTTTTATTTGCTTCTGTTCAGAAACATCTGGAAAGAGTTTGAGGGAAGTAGTTCTGAATTAAGAGCCATGGGAAAGAGATCTGCTCCGATTGCCCTCTTTCCTGAGCGAAGGAGAGAGAGAGATAAAGTGAGATACTTAAAGGGAAGTTTAGTCCAAATGGTCTTTTTGTATATTGTCACTCAAAAAAGATTTTGTACTTATTTAAAAATCATTACTACTATCTCTTTGTTCCCTGTTATGTGTTCCATGCCATTTAGATTGGTTTTAATGACAACATTAAATTACAATATAAATGATGACTATTTTTCTCATTGTTTTCCAGTGCTTTTATGCAGGTTGCAGGTTTAGAGTCTGTCATAATCAGCCATTTTAAACCTAGCTGGACCATTTGTTGTGATTGCCCCATTTTGAACGTTTCACGCTGCAACCCGATCTATTGTTTTCATACAAGATTCACCAACTCTGTGATGAGAAGAGCATGTTTTTTTTTCCAGTCTTCGCTGCCATTTCGAGGCTCTGCCGCACCACACTAATTTGCTGTAGATATGTTTAAAAAATCACAACCGCTGAGATCAAAGGCCTTGACAAAGCCTGTGACTTTACTGTGCATAAAACTAATGAGGTGCATCTTCCTGTGTCTGGCTGCTTTTTCATCTCGTTGTTGTCTTCTGTAGTCGCTGGTGGTCAATATGCAGATTACAGCAACCCTTGAGTTACTATAAATCTGCAAATTTCATTTTGAACGAGTGGTGAACGATTCAAACTTTGCTAGCCACGAAGGTTTGATGGTTATCGCCCACTCTGGATTCTTAAGTTAAAGCTGCAGTCTGTAGTTTTTCCTCTTTGTCGCCATCTCTGTTTGAAATCTGCAATTGTAGTTATCCGCGGAATTATCAACTTTACGTGGGTTGTGCCTCGATTCACAGCGCGGATGAATCCAATGTTTTGAGGAGAATGTGCGGCTGTCAGTCACCGCGCCGGTGTGGATACTGGCATTCAGAATCACAGATTCTACTAGCCGAGACTCCTTCTTTAATGTGTACAGATGTGACGTAATGACACAAAGACATGCTCGAATTTCCCGCAGAAATCCACCAGTACCAATGGAATTAAACCATATTACAAGCTTACTGTTTTGAATCGAGCTAAGGCAAGCAGAGAGTTTTGAACACTGGCTGGTTATGTACTTGCTCACAAATTTATTTGGGATAATTTTTAACCCCAAAAAGTTACCGACTGGAGCTTTAACATGAAATCAAAATGATTGGAAAGTACAGTTATTGGCTCTGAGTCTGAAATGACTTTTCACAAACTTTGCTTGTTTCAATCAATCCCTATTGAATAGAATACCACTCTAGATCATTTGAATATTTGTCTCATTACAGAAGTTAAAATGTTTTTGAACACTTAAATCTTTAATGTTGAATGTAATCAACAAATTATTGGTGAAACTAGCTAGCGCTAAACCTGACAGCTATGGCGACTTTGCTCAAAATCAACATGAAATCAAAATTGACTGCATTTACTTTATAAATACAATTTCCAAGTCTTTTTGTGGGTGATGAATGCAAGTTATTCCAAAGATACAAATGTTCATCTTCCATCTCTAAACTGACGCCGCCAAACTGTTTTCTCATCCTAAATCATTGAATATTTTATTATCCTAGAAATTGTGCCATATCAGATAACTAAAATTGTTTGCGGACACGGTTTCTTGTTGACGTCAACCACAAACTATTGATAAAACTATTAGCTAGCGCTCAGAACTGATGTCACTTTCCTGCCCTAAACTGCAATTTTGTTATCCTCAGAATATGTTGCATTTCATAACTAAAATTGTTTGCAAACACCGTTATATATTCATCTCAACTGCGAGTTATTGGTAAAAATATAGCCAACAGTGAAGCCAAACCACTATTTATCCAACACAAAACACAAAATGACTCGTCATGATCTTGTATTCGATCCAAGCAGCAGGCAGACATTGTCCCTCGCTCGATAATTTACTGGGCAAGATTTTGTTTGAAAAATAGAGATTGTATTTGCTCTTTAAATATCAGCGTATCGATCGCACACGGCGGCAGAGGCCGAAGACTCGCAGTCGGAACTGTTAATGTGTGGGAGACTCGAGAGACTGGAATCTCACTCACATGCCATGTTTGATAAAAGCCCAGCTCTTAGGGGGCTATGAACAGTCCATTTCAGCTGAGGAGAGGAGGAGGCGCGCACCTCTCTTTCTCCCTTTATCTCTCTCGCTCTCCTTCCCTCTCGTTTTCTTACCGCTCGCTGTGAGGGATGATTGAAAAGCTGGAGTTTCCATCAGCGGCTGTCAGCTGTAAATGTACTCAGACTGCTGAAACAGCCCTGCGTTGTTGCTGACCGTGGCATGGGCCAGAGGATGTAGCGCCATATTGCATCGTGTGTAGTGTGCCAGCATAATCAGGTGTGAATAAGTAGGTCAGCTGTGGTCTGTGTTTCGCATTGCCAGTTGGTATTTCTGACAGCAGCAGCCCAGAGTTTTTGTGCAGTCGGAGGTTTGCGGATTGTTGAGGTTGATGACTGTTTGCGGGAAGAGTTGGACTTTTGCAGCTTTTGTGTCCACATGAAGGATGAATCACATTTGTGTTGGGTTACATAAGATACCAACCCTTTGGCGGGACGACCCGAGCGCTTTTTAGATTTGAACTCTTTTTTATTTCTGTCCTTTCTCATTCGGACTCTCTGGTTGGCATGAAGCCTTGGTTTGATTGCCAACTGAGAAAGTGCTATGGCTGTATCAGGATACCTGTCGTAAGGTGACACACTCTTTTGTCCGCTGGTCTTGCGCATCGACTCCCTTTGAGCGCTTTCTGTCGAGAGACATCTGGACTGTTGTTTAACTTTGCTGTCTCAAGCACAAACAGGTGTTTTTGTGACTAAATGAATGGATTAACCAGCAGACCCAGAAACCGTTCCACTCCAGACTCCAATGCCAATTTTTTTTTTTTAACCTTCTGCTGTGTGCGTAATCCTAGAGATATAAATAGCCTTCCTCAATAAGAACTGGAAGGAAGGGCACATGCACAGCAACCTTCATACGTTTTGTTCTGGTGCTTTTACCTAATTTGTTTAATTTAAAGGTTTGTAATCATAATTTTAAAAAGTAGTTTGTACAAAGTTGCTTTGAGGCCTTGTGGCCTGTTGACTTTGGCAGTTTAGGATTGTGCGAATGTACATAAAAATAAACCTAGTCAACTAATTGTTCTTAAAGGAGAGTTGAATATTCTTTCATCACATACTCACCCTTCCAAACCTGGCTTTTTCCCCTGTGGAATACAAAAGAAGATATTTAATGTAGAATGTTTAAATTGGGAGGGGGGAGGGGTAGATAGTGAATAATTAGGCTGTTTTTTACCTTCTTTTTTTTAAAAGATTTTTTTTTAACCTGGTTTCTTAAGAAGCTAACAATTCCTATAAGATGGCAAATTTGTAAGACATTGCATGTGTTGGGCAGTACAAAACTGTAAGACCCTAATCTAAATGTAATTGTAAATCGAACAGTGATTGTAATATGAAATATAAAACCTATGAAAATTGTACCTTTTCATACCATTCAAGTTATAATCTTATAATTTCACTTTCTTGAACGAATTCTTGCATAAGTTGTCATAAGAGTTTGTTGAAGATTCGTTCAAGAACAGTTGGCCCAAGCACAACGAAATTAAATTAAATTCAGACATTTCGAGATGCATTTCTAAATATTTCTTTTTCAGTTTTTAGCTCGACCCAGATATATATAAGCATCAAATTCTGGAGTTGGTAAGATTTTTTAAAGGTTTTTTTTTAATGCTCAGGAAGGCTACATTTTATTTGATAAAAATTAAAGTAAAACAGTACTATTACAAAATATAATTAACTTCAATTTTCACTTATTTTAAAATGTAATTTATTCCTGTAATGGCAAAGCTGAATTTTCAGCAGCCATGTAGTCTTCAGCGTCACATGATCCTTCAGAAATCATTCTAATATGCTTTTTTGGTTTATTTAAATCAATATTTATTTATAAAAGAAAATCTTTTATAGTATTAAATGACTTTACTGTCACCTTTGATTAATTTAATGCGTTAATGTATATGTTTTTTTGTTTGTTTTCATAAGCACTACCATGTAAGCTCGCGTAGACTTTATAATCTTATGACAGGGTTTCCGCGGATCCTTAAAAAGTTTTAAATTAGATTTTTTTTAAAATTTAAGGCCATAAAAAGTCTTAAAGTCTTAGTTTTACTAATGAAAGGTCTTAAATTTTCAATGGCAAGTTGACTTAGACATATCTAAATGTTTTCCAAATCAAAACTATCTAATAAGCGAAGGCTACTTTTTTTATTTATTATTCTTTCTTTGTTGATTTGCTTGTTCACGTGACATTTCGCGTCACATTCCCGGATGCATTACGTCTGTCTCCTGCACGCGAAACAGGAGGAGAGAAGGAGAAGAAAGTTGGTAAATGTCAGTTCAATTGTAAGTTCATTGTTTATGTGCGTAGTGGTGTGCGATGTGTATTGTCTTTAATGATATTGTAATCATTGTTTTAACGATGTACGAGGCACTGTGAGCAGAAATCGCTTTCGTCTGTCGTGCTTTCACTGCGTGATGTGTTCAGTTATAGGTATGTTCCCTAATGAATTTTTGTCTTATTGCATGATGATAACATAATATGATATAAATATATCACACCAGCGAGAGTGCCGTTTTCCCGGGTACAATTGCAAATGTGATATTTAATTTATATGACAGTTAAATCAACAATAAATGAACATTTTGAGTTACATTTTATAAACAATTTTGTCAATGTTGTTTGTTTTCCCTTTATTTCGCCAACGAGAATTTCAAAATGAAACCGTAGCAGAGTCTCAATGCAACAGACAGCGATGATTTTATTTTACTGAAATCCGCGTTTTGAACGAATCAATTTAATGTTTCAATGAACAATCACTTGCTTCTTTCCCGAATGAATCAGCTGTTTGAACAAATTGGTTGAATGAATGACTCCCTCAACTCACTTATTAAAGCTGCAGTCGGCAAGTCTGGCAGATTAAGTGGCCTTAGGCAAAATTTTGAATGTTTACAACTCTCATGTCCCTCCCCCACTATCAACCAATACCCTCCCACCGAGTTTGTGCTCGTCAGTGCGAGTGCAACAGATTTTCTGTGAACGCGCCCGTCTCATCAGCATCCATCAACACCATCGAGTATTTGGAGCTAGTCGGATAGCACATACAATAACCGTAGCTTTACTACTGTTCTTACTCTGGTAAGAAAGATAGAGTAGCATTGATTCTTACAAAAAGCCGAACTTTATCCCTTCATCTGGACATGTTTATCCACCTAACGTTACGTTCTCACGGATTTCAGTGCAAATAAAGCTAACGAACCTGCCCAACAAGTGCTAACGTTAGCTATCCATACCAACACATTTGGGCAAACATACTTAGATTACTAACATAACACTAAAGGTCTCATTATGCTTCTGCGTCAACTTCACGGCGTAGCTACGTCGTCACTCCTACGGCGTCGTGGCCGTTTTATGGTTCTGCGTCAGGTTGAGTTGCATCGCGGTGCATCTGACCAACCACAGGGTTCGCGGCGACGCAGAGGGGTCTGCGGGGGTACGCCGTCGATTCGACGCAGAAGCATAAAACAGGCTTAAGAAATAAAGTAACTGGTTGATCAAGCACAATTACCTGTCGAGAAGAAATGTTGCAAGCTCTGCATCCAGCTTGAACCCAATTAAATCACCTAAATCTCTCCACCTTTCAAATGCAGATCCGATATTGATCCTGGTTTTATTATGGGCACGGTCGCTTTCTTTCTTTACTTCTTTCTTTTCAGCAGGTGTTCTCTTTTCCTGTGTTGTTTTTGACCTCCTAGCCCGTGAGGTTAACTGAGGAATTGGAATCTTTTCCGCCATCACTCTTCTTACTGCGCGAACTTCAGGCGTGTGCATGTGATTGTAACGTGCGCGAGGGGTGGCGTGTGCACGACCTGTGATTGACAGTCAGATCTCACACCCCCCTGCGCTGATTGGACCCGATGATCCGGGAGCAGTGGATTTTTGCAAAACAAATAACACGCTCCAGGTGGAGGTAGAAGCTCGGTTTTTTTCTAAAACCACTTTATTTATGTTGTTCTGTCGGATTATAGTGTCGATTTCACTGAATATGATCAAAAAATGTTTGCCGACGGCAGCTTTAAGACAGTGACTTGCTGCCAACTAATGGCGGTTTTAGTTTCACATTTAAAGTACCCTTTAATTATTAGACTGTAAAAATTAGAAATCAGTTCATATTTAAATATTGAATTAAAAAAACAGTTCATATTTAAATATTGAATAAAAAAAACAATCTCATAGCTTTATTTAGGCAATTGTAAATGCAGTGTAAATGTATTAATGACATTAATGTTTTGATGCTGCTTCTGTGTCACCTCTGCACTGCAAAGATGGATTTTGATTTAATGATTTAATTTGACTGGTAACAGTGGTATTGTGTAATAGAATTTGATTTGGACGTTAGATTTTGACATAAACGGTGATGCATACATCTACAAATTAGGGATGGCGAAAACTAAAAATTTGCTTGACCGACCACCGAGCCTCATTAGCCGGTTGAAACCGGTTAACCGATTAGTTTAAAAAATATGCCACGCTATTTGAAATAACAGCCATTTCGAGCCGCGCCTGCAATTTCGCAACTCTGTCACATCTCTCTCTGCCTCCCGCTCACACACAGACACACACTGCCCCGGCGCCGCGCTTCCAGTCACGTCACTTTTTTAAAATCCCCTACAACGCGAAACATGAGTCCCGCAAACGCGGGGCCAAGGAGCTTGTATGTAATCGGAGGACAAATGGCTCCTCAGTTTCGAAATGGTTTGGGTACAAGGTGATCGCGTTGAAAATAAAGGCGTTGTTCTAGCGTTAGAAGCTCATTTGAAACATTGCAGCGTCTCATTTAAGAAAATGACAGCTCCGAAGAGACTCCGCTTAGTTTGAGGTAACATTAGTGCTAACAATAATAAAGAAAGATGAGGATCATCATCACCTTATCTGTTACCACTGAAATGTAGATGTAATGAATTTCTACAGTATTACTACTGTATTTAAGCACTGTATCACACAAGTTGCAACTTACTGTGTCATTCTTTTTGGTGAAATGGTCCCACACACTAACGTTACGTTTCTTTGCACGCTTCATCCTGTCGTCTACCCTTGCTCTAACCTCCAGTGTTTTAGCCTGTAGCCTTTACTTTTCGCAAACCTTGTGAGCGCGCGAACCCAAACGCTGTGACCTCGCGCCAAATGTTTTTATTGGTTTATTAAGTACAAACAGGCGAGTTATGAAAAATTGAGTGTGAGGGATTTGTTCACTTCACACAAAAATATCTTCGATTAAGATGGCTAACTGTAGTAGCGTTTAGTCCACTGTCTATAATAGCCTAATTTAGAGATCACTTTTTTTTTAACCGACTACCGACAACTTTGATCGGTTAACGTTGAGACGGTCAACCATCGGTCAAACGGTCATCGGTTAGCATCCCTACTACAAATGTCCATATATAGGTGAAAATGCCCCTGGAAATCAATTTAAGGTGGTAAATATTACCCCTTAATAATTTTTTTTTATATCTGTCAAGGCTGTGAACTGACCACTGCATAGAATATGAAAAATGTGAATGTCTATATTTTCAGCTGTCAACAACAGGCCTAAACCAGCCATGGCACCAATCACAAAAACAGAATCAGTAAAATATTATTTAATTATTATCAACAAAACGTTGAAAATATCAATACATATTTTTGTCAATATCGCACACCCCTAATGAACGGTATTTCATTTTGATTTCGTGTGGTCTTAAAAAGCCTTAAATTTGACTTTAAAAAGTGTGCAAAAACCCTGTATGAGAATAGCGTGTCTGTAAAAACAGGAGTTTTCGTTGGACACCGTTAGAGGAGTTCTTATTCTTGAGGAGCCCCAGATGCTCAGTACATTATGTGATATGATGGTGGCTCCTAATTTAGCCGCAGTCTTATCCTGTATGGATGAGTAATTGTGTCCATAAAGAAGGTTAATCTTCATAACAGGGGAACATAAACCAGATCTCTCTGGATCCTCTTCTGTTTCAGCACAGAACAGGGGAAGAGTGTTACTGAAGCTCAGAGGAAGGAACTTTTTTGAGTCGGAAGAATTTAGTGCCGTTTCTGAGAAAATAAACATTACGCTTCAATTTGATCCTCACAGTTATTGTCTGGTCTAAGAAAGAGCAGGCAAACCGAAGTGAGGTTTTGGAGGCACTTATTTTAGACCAACTCTCTGCAATTCCCTAGTAGGAAGGTCTGGACGGTTGGGGGGAAAGACAGCATTTTCTGAACGCCTCAGAGTTTCCGGAAAAGTTCATCTCAGAACTTTGGGTGCCGTTTTGCTCCATTACTATTCATGGAGAGTCTCAGGTAGCCATGGCGAAGAGTTCGCACCCAGCTGTGGTTTAAGTGCTCTGTGAGAATGGGAAATAATCAGGAGACCCTTTAGCCCCCTGTCCGCACTTTTTCCCTTCTGCCTTGCACTTACACACATAAACACTTTTGGGTTTTACTCCAGACGTCCCTTGCCAGCCTGGGCTCAGCACTTTAAAAACCCAAACAAAAAAGAATCCTCTGCGGGGGCCCTCGGTGCCTAGGGAACCGGGCAGCTCCACCTCACACTCAGCAGCAGCAGGGCTCCCTGATCTGGCTTGGAGCTAGACTTTGGCTGAACTTTCACTTTTGCCTGAAACAGTTATTATTAGTGACCTGAAAACCTCCAGGAGGAGTGGAAATGGAAGCCAGATGCCGTTAGTGGCTGGAAAACGATATTAAGCTTTCAAATGGTGCCCATGGGGAGGGAGACTGACATGGATTTCCATGTTTGGGGGGGGGGGGACTGTGACCCTTGATGGCTCATGCTTGAATATCGCTACAGGAGGGGTGGTGGTGGTGGTGTGTGTGTGTGTGTTTGGGGACGGGTCAGACCTCCAAATTTGTTTGTTCGCGGGGTATGAACACTATTGTTAGTGCTGATCGTACATATGCAAAACATTGGTGGTTCTTCAAATGTAGGTCATGATTTAGCTATGAATCAAAAAATTATAAAATTATTTTCCCCCAAATATTTTAATTATATTACATATTTCAGTATTTTTTTTTTATATTCCCCCCCAGACTTTTAATGATATTCCATAGGCCTATGTATTTATGTATTAAGTCTGAAATGGCTCAAAAAGATGATAGCCTAACTTTTCAATCAGGTCTTAATTAGTTTCAACCAAGCAGTGTTACCAATTCAATTCAAAGTAATATATTAATGTAAAATATGGTAACAAATCTAATTAAAAATCTGAATTTTGTGAATAAAATTAAGTTGGTCTAAAATACGTTTTATCACCATTTTTGGAAAGTAGGTTTAAGTCAGAGATGCTATCAAAATATCTATCTTAACTTCCTCTTTCTTGGAATTTATGACATAAAGAGTGGTATTGGTATTGTTATTGGTATTTTGTTAGTTTGGATCCAGCTTGTCATTTTCTTAAAATAGCAAAAACAAAAAACCTCTCAACCTTGAGTTTCCATTCATATTGTTTGTAAACTCTCTGTTACATATGTGTTTACTATAGGCAAAGGTAAAGCCTTACTCTGCTTTTTAGTCTGACAATGACATCTCTGGATTAGTCCAGTACACGTGCTGCCCCTTTAATTCCAGCACTTCCTCATCCCCTTGTTCTCTCTCTTTATACAAAATGTCTGTGCAGCCTCCAGCGAGGTTTTGTCTCCAGGAGGGTAATTATTTTTAGCAGGAAGTGTCTGAAAATGGACTGTACTTGGTCAGATGTGTGTGTGTTGTACTTGCATGTGTGTGTTGGCCCCTGCCTGGCTGGCCTAGCTTGCAGTGAAGAGAGATTGGCGGGATGTTGGTGTTGTTATTAGTCTTAACAGCAACCGGGCAGAGGATGTGCTCTCCTCGGTCCCATGGGATATCAGAGACAGATCCGAGGAGATCAGAAGGCCGAATATATCAGGTGAATTTTAGCAAGAGGGAATGAAAATAGCAGGCTAGCAGGGGAGCCTTTTTTGCTTATTTATGAGAACGTCACACCTGGCCTATATCGACACAATCGCATTTTACCTTGTTACTGTGCTACTTGCAACGGTTTTATCCTAGGTGGTCAAGAGGGATTTTTCTCAACCCTTTGTGGTTGTTCTTCTCGCCCCTTAAATCAACATCAATTTTCCAAATTGCTCTTTTATTTGTACGATTTCTCAAAGTTACCCAGTGACGTTACAGTTATCAGTTTGTGCAGGATTCTGTGAGGTGTTTGCCTTCAGTTCAGCTGGACTATTTCTTTTGGCAGGCCGATATGTACATCTGACACTGATGGCTTCCTTGGCCATCATCCAGAGAATATTTCAAACAACATGCTTTTTAAAAGACCGCTGTGCGTCCTGGGAGTTACAGCATAATTAAACAGACTTGAACCTCTCTGCACAGAAACAAATCACTATAAATATCGACATACTGAAAAGGGCTTTGTGACTGCGGTCTTCCATAGATTTTAGCATTTTGTTTTAGTTATTACATAAGATTTATCATGTCTGTATTACTTGTGCTTTGTTTTACTGGTGTGGATGCATATCAAGACTTTTTCTTTATCATTTTGTACAACAAAGGCAACATGAAATCAATACTGACCCTGTTTACTTTAATACACATTCCTAGTTTTATTTGTGAACAAAATCATTGCACAATGTTAAATAAAATGCTTTATATGCTAAACAAAAATGTAAAGAAAATGTAAACATTTCCTTTGGTACTCTTTTATCAAAACATATATGTATATATATATATATATATATATATATATATATATATATATATATATGCACATGTTTTGTCTTGTTGTTGTTGTTTTTTAATAAGAGCCGGATAGGCAAACTGGCATTTGAAAAAATAAAAATAAAAAATTCTGATCTTAACTCGACAGAACATCCAGTGCTGATGGTATGATTTGAGACCTCAACCCACCTAAAACATCTCAATCCCTCATTTAACGGTCTGCTTTATCTTTGCGAGCAATCAGGTGGCGTATATTCTCTTTTAATCCAGGACTTTCACTTACACTGAGGTATTATCTCAGTTAAACACACATCCGCACACAGATACTCGTTCCAAATGCATCCAAGACCTCCATTATGGAGAGATGCATTATCTGTCAGGCTGGAATGTGCGTATTATGGATTTACACGACCTGCATCCGAGGCCAGAGATAGAAGGGGGGCAAAATGGGAGTTGGTGAGTCGATGAGTAGAAGCATCGTGTTTTGCCTCATGTTTCTTCGGTCTGTAACTATTGCTGGTGTCTGAGTCATCAGTTCAAGCCTCTGGGAAACTTCCAAGATTTAAACTAGTGATCTCATGCTAAATCCAAATTAGAGGATCGATCCAGAAATGTCTGAAATAGCAATCTGCCTTATCCAGGAAGTTCAAACAAGTTCAGAATCACTGGAATGTTGTTGCTTATATTGAGGATGGCACAGTCACATGACCAAGGTTTAAAATCCGCTATATGCACAGAACGTTCTTATGAACTTCTGCAATAATATAAGCCAGCTTAGAAAACTTCCATCACTTGGTGTGTGGTATCTTCAATTTTCTGATGTAGCTTTAACAACATCAATATTGTAATAGTTTATAATCAGAATATAGTCAGTTAAATAGTCAGGCCTAGCAATTAATTTAGTTGTTCAAATGTAAAAAGAGATTAAACGGATGTTTAAATTTCAGCGTTTTGAACAGCTGAGCACTGTTGCATCCCTCAGTTCCTCCTCAGCAAAATTTAATTGTACCATCAGTTTTCACTTTCCCAGCCAATTATCAACATTGAATGAAATGGATCATGCATAAAATGAATCGTCTGTCTCTACACAAGATTTTAATCTTTCTGTTTAAAAGTTGTGATTCTCCCCTCATATGTCTGTATTGTTATTTTAAGTTGGTTTACTTATAAAATGCGATTGCCATTGGCTATTCCCAGGATCTCTTGTTTTTCTTTATTGTTAATTCCTTTGCCCAACTTGACAGGCCGCAACATCAGACACAGAAAGTAAAGTTTAGCCTTCTTAACACCGATTAAGCGATTATATTTCAGTAAGGTCTTCTATATCTTTCAACATACCTTCTGATGTTCATTCATGTATATTTACTGCAGTAACTAGTAGTAAAGAGGAAGAGATGATAAGTTCACGTGTGCTGAACGACAGGGATTTGTCACACCACATTAAAAAGATATTTATTGTTCGAAAGTGGAGACTTTGTTTCATATCAAAAGTAACAAAGCACAAAGCTTATTGCGATATATTGGATGGGAGGCAGTCACACTACAAACTTTTTGTACTGGAATTGAAAACCGCATAGACCAAAATATAAATTCTTGGATTTAAGAATTGATCTGTTCATCAAATCGAGAATTAATTAAAATGTTGAACCAAGGCAGATCTTGAAGGCAGCAAGTATAGAATGACCTCTTAACGGCTGACAGTTCACCAGAAATCCCTGAGATGGCTTATCGAAAACCAGGAAGTTACCGTACATATACAATACTTGAATGATAATCTGATATAAGTGATGTGAACGATTAATATAGGCTATATACCTTTTCTCTGTTTTAGTTATTAGCCTTTGGTGTTTTCGTATGTCTGGCGATGTCATGTCCAGCCAGTGAGAGTCATCATGCACTGCTTTGCTGACTAATCCAACTGACATTTTTGGCAAAGTCTGGATTAAGAAAATGTAGGGGGTAGTACTTGTGCATTCATGAGAGCGTGTATGCGTTTGCATCTGCCATTGTGTGCGTTTGCGCGTGTGTGGTCGTGCTTTGGCAGCGTGAGTTTGTTGTTCCCGGAGGCATGGTAGTGAAAGCGGACCCGTAGAAGGAGAGAGCGCTCATGACGGTACTCGCTGGGAAAACCGCAGGCCAGACGAGCTGATTGGACTGCGCTGTGACACCATGTTTCCCATGTTCTGAACAGCTTTCACTGGAAGCTGGCCAACACAGAGGGGGACCCCTCTCTCCTGCTCTCCGTCTCTTTATTTCTCTCCTTTCTTGCCCTCTTGCACTCCCTCTATCCTATTCAGACCGATGTCATTGAGACGAGAGGGTTGCTGAAACTGCAAACCAGCCTTTGAAATGGAAAACAAATTTAAGAAAACAAGCATGGATAGATTTCCTCGCTGCTTTTCTCATCTACATCTCCTCCCCTACTTCATTTGTGCTGGATGGAAAGGAAGGTTTGATCCTCGAGAACTTGTCCTCATGTCTTTTCTGAACCTTAATGACTGGCTTTCTTCAATGAAACACAAATGAAGATATTTTGAAGAATTCAAAACTACATTGGACCCTACTGAAATTCAATGTTTGAGACATTGTTCAAAATCTCTTTTCTGTTCCACGTTTTTGAGGTACAAAAACCTTTTGGTTCCATTGTAAAAACGGCATTATTTCAGCTATTATATTCGAGCACTAGCGCTCCTCCATCTTGGGTGAGGTTGTTTTTGTGCTAGTCATGGTGGTAATAACTCTCAGTAGGTCACAGAGATTATCAGCCATTCACAGATGCGCTCAGATTAATTTAGTGTTGATGGTTTTAATTGTTCTTGCAGCTCTGTCGCTATAGACATAGCAGGGCAGGTGCACTGCAGGTTCTTTTCTGCGTTTCAACAAAAACAGCAACGTTGAGGTGGTCATTCATCCTCACGAACATAATCGAAAAAGAGCTGGCAGGGAAGGCCCATTTAGAAATGGCTCTGATAGCGTAGTGTTCACGATAAATACTTAAAGCATTCGGAGAGCTCAGTCTGCGGGCTGCAGCGCATTTCATGCATTATTGAGGTTATGAGGGCTGAGGGGTTCTTCTGTGTCTCGCAGACAAAGACCAAAAAAGACGAGAGGCTTTCCGTATCAACGCTTCCAGAGCATACAGTGAGTTCTAGTATGCATTGATAAACATTTATCGATTAAGACGTTAATGTGGTTTTGGATTATGGGTGTTGTCACGAATCACAAGATTTTTAGTTATCAATATCAATACCAGAATCAAAACCAATATCCATTTTTACTAGGCTAAGTTTCACAGCGAAAATTTTGATATTGAGCATGCAATTTTTTAAATAAGTTTATTCCATTTTTTTCAGTTTTATTTTAATAAATTAGATTAAAACACTAGAATGTATTCTTCAGATATTTTGCAATTAAACATTCAGTAATAAAAAAAGTTGAAATAAAATAAAATCACCTTTATTTATATACCGCTTTTTACAATACAGAGTGTTTCAAAGCAGCTTTACAGTGATAACAGGAAATTAATGCAACAAAGTCGTTTTGGCTGTACAGCAGCTCTAGAAGAAAGTCATTGTCCAGTTTAAGTAAGTTCAGCGTGCTGTTGATTATTTCCATTTTAAAAATCATTAGTAATTAATTAATTTATAATAAAAAAAGAATTAACTAAAATTAAGAATTGAGCCAATTGTGCTGAAAGTGTTATTTATTTATCAGCTTGCTATCCTACGGGACCCTAAGGGTGACATGGTGATAGAAAAAAGCTTTTATGTTTACTCCCAAAACTTTTGTGTTCCCCCAAGAAACTTTGCATTCACTCGCTAAAGCATTTAAATATACTTTTTCCTCCCATGTCATATTAAAAGTTTTACAAATGAACAAAGAGTTTTTCAGTGGTATGAAAAACTATTTGCGCAAGGACGCTACATTTTAGTCCAAGCACAAAAGCATTGAAATGTGATATTTCATCCTAGCTCCTATTTTCCTCCAAAATATTATTTTTTCACATCACCATGACCCTTCTGAGGCACTGTACTACAAAAGTGCTCTCTAACAGTCGGAAACATGACCTTCCAACCTTTCGTACTGTTGTGCTTATATGAGAGTGGCTCAAATTCGAATACTTTCCTGTGATCTCTTATTTGTTCTAATGCCCAAAAATAGAGCTCACCACCAATCTATCCTCATCATATCCCCCCACCCTCAGCTGCTTTCGTGACTGTTTTCATGGTCTGTGTAGAACAGTTCCCCATGCAGTCTCCCATTATGTCGATATTGCATATTCCTTTGACTGTGTTTTGTATTTAGACATGGCACGTAAGCATATTCTGAGTTCAGGGCAGCTCAGCAGATGTGCAATGGAAGGAAATTCATAATCAAAATAATATTCTGGATAATATGGCAGTGCGGAGTCTTGGGGATGGTGCTTGAGGGGGGGTTGGCGACTCGCTGAACTAAAGTTAGCAGCTTTTTTTCGCTGAGTCAGTGTTTGAGTTTAGCTTTTCCTCTCCGGGCTCGGGAACGTTTCTGCTGACGCATTCTTAATCCCTTCCTTTACTATACTTTTGTGAGCAGTTATGTGTCAGTTCTTGCAGTTGCTAATGCTACATCACCATTATTATATGGAAATAAATGAACTTAATAAGCTTTTTGGGGAAAATTCCCCCTTAAATAAACACCTAGCTTTGACTTTGTGCTGTTAAAAGCATTTGAATGTGTTTACTTTTAAGTGAATCTAAAGGAGGAGTTCTTTGTTGCCTTATCTAATGCTGTTAGAGACTTAGTGTTCGTGTTGATGTATGAAGGTCGGACTTGTGTAGTGTTTCAGATGAGGGTTGATTGACTGAGGCGTGCTGAAGGTCAGTCGTACTTCTGCACCTTCTCTAAGGTCACAGCCGGCGATGGCAGAGAGCCAGTACACACATATACACACAGAGCAGTGCCAACACAATAGCAGCCAGATTAATGTTTACCTCACACACTGCCTTACATCTTTGCTGGCCTTCTGTGTACACACTACTACTGCGAGTGCTATACTCCATTCTGAACGCAGAACTTGAGAATAGAGTGACTTGTGGGCTTAAGTTCAGTTTTTGTATTGTTTTATTACAGAGAACATATTCTATCTCACATATTTGCAGTTAAATGCTTGTGTATAAGTCAAGTGTACAAGTTCAACATGAAAAAAACAACATGTGGAACACAAAAGAAGATAATTGACAGATTGTTTACAATAGTCTCTTTCTCTCTTATAGTGACCTGTAAACATCAAGCTCCAGATTGGTATCATCCATCAAAGTATAATAAAAGTACCACTAGACACATAAGAACAAGTTTCATTTGATGTCATCATTAACATCATAATGTTGCAACACACCAGGTTTGACACAGTTATGCCAAACATAATTTGTTCTTGCATCTCATAACCAGTCGTCATGACCCATTCATATCAAAATTTTAGTTGATACTGATAAACCAATAATTACTTTCGTGTCATGTCTGATATTAATATTCTATACTATTGTATCTAAATACAAAAGCTAAAAAAAATCTGTTATTTTAAAGGCCATTAAACGTAAATGTAGGCATCACAATATTATAATGTACAGTATGAAAATATTTAATATAATATTTGATAATAAATTAATAGGTAAATAATCACAAATCGATTAATTAATCTCTAATATACACTGAAAATCGATGTGATACTGCTATATAGTGCATCAGCTTCAGTGGAATTAGAATGGCACATTTTGACTCATATACATACACATATAAACACATAATATATGAAAGTGAGTGACAGTTCCTTTAAAACAAAGTTTCTTAGTTTTGTTCAATTCGAAATTGCTTGCTTGCAGTGTAAACAGCTTTGTCGATTCAAAGTATATATACATACAACTTTTATGATGCTTTTTTCATTTTTGGTGCTTGACAGCCCCTGGTCTTTATCCAGTTTTACTGTACATAAAACAGCAGCTTGAACATCCTTCAAATCCTTTTAAGTTCCAAGGAACAAAGGAAATCATATGGGTTTGGAACAACAAGAGGGTGAGTAAATGATGGACTCTTTCTTTAAGACACTGAGCCAATTAAGTACAGGCCCTGAATTGAATTGTGGTCCGGTTTTGGTTAAGGAACGTTATCGCTCTCATATAGTGTGCTGAACTTTATTTTACTGTTTTAATGCAGCGGTGCGTGCCGTCTGGAATGACTGGCCCTCACTCGTGGAGCGCTGTAGCATGTCTCTGCCCACTTTACTTGCATAAAAATGTTTTCCTGTCTTTCTGGTGTGATGCGAGTGAAAGATACAAGAACCGCCTAATCAGCAGCTGAGGTGCTGAAGGTCACATGCTAATACGCAGGGAGATTAACCCCAACTGAAAACATGAAGAGTAGATTTGATCAGTTGACATAAAATACCGGTTGGGCTGTTTATAGGTGAAACACAGTCCAGGAATAATATGGAAATATTAAAGTAATGTTTTAACTGGATGATATGTTTTTTTATCCACCTGCTATGTCACCATCTTTTGTGTTTTAGCAGCTCGATGTGTATATACATGCTGACTGTTCAACAATTGTAATCATTGTTGTATTCACCCCCCACACTTTTTGTCAAAAAAAAAAAAAGATTTTGGAATTTCCTGAAATGTCATCCCCATTAAAGTGTCCATGATGCCTCCTTTGAGGAGATCTTAGACTTTTATTTCACTGAAAGTGAGTGACAGTTCCTTTAAAACAAAGTTTATTAGTTTTGTTCGATTCGAAGTTGCTTACTTGCAGTGTAAACAGCTTTTTGTTGATTCAAAGTCACATGCTTACAGTGTAAAAGAAGTCGCACTTTTGAAGTCTAAACCAAGATGATTTGAAGTTGCGCATTTGCAGTATAGATAGCTTTTTTTGATTCAAAGTTTTGCACTTGCAGTGTGAAGGTTTTATATTTTAAATTATGGAGTTGCAGTCAGGGCCGGCCCAGGGTCTGTTGGTGCCCTAAGCAAGATTTTGGTAGCGCCCCCCACAAGCCAACTAATACCAATGGTAACTGCACTGTCATGCATAATTAACGTGTTATAGTCATGTATTAATATCACGTCGTGATGCAGTGTTTAAAATAATTAGTCCAAGTCCAACATAACATGTTGTCAACTATTACGCAAGATGTCAATACTCAAATTGATGATTTCCTCCTGCCAGTGACCCGGAAACCGATCAAACTAAGTCATCTTTCTTGAAGGACATCTCAACTCTCTAATTGCACCGCACGGAGGCGAGGAATGAGGAGCAAAGGAAGCTTCCTGAGGAGATGATACACGGGTGTATCCTTCTCTCAAATCCTAAGGGGTTGGAGCTAAGATGCAAGGAAAGGAAGCAAGGATGAAATAAGAAATGAGAAGAACCCCTGGACACTCTCCAGAGCACAAACATAGGGTTTGTCAAATCTGTTTCCCCAAAATGATATTATTTGAGTATCAACTAAGGGTGCTCTTGCTTTCGTCTGGAGAACTGGGCCTGCCTCTCATGCGGCGCCCCCTGTCATTTTATGCCATAGACAGCCGCCACGTCACCTATGCCACGGTCAGGCCCTGGTTGCAGTGTTGAAACCTTCATGGATTCAAAGTCGTGCATTAGCAGTGAAGACAGCTTTTCTGAGTCATGCATTTGCAGTGTGGACAGCTTTGATGATTCATTCACACACTTGCAGTGTACACAGTTGATTTCTAAAACAAATGCTGGCGGTGTAGTTTTTGATTCGTGTTCTGCAGCTGCTGTGTAGATGGCTTTTTTGATTTAGAGTTGTACACTTGCAGTGTAGATAGCTTTTTTTGATTCACTTAGGCACTTGCACTTTAGACGGATTCATTGTCAAAAGTTGCACACATTTGCACATGTGCATTACAGTTAAGTTCAAAGTCAAATTCTTGCAGTGTACACAGCTTTTGATTTGGAGCTGTGCATTTGCAGTGTAGACAGCTTCACTGACAATTGCAGTTTAGACAGCTTGTTGATTATAATTGAAGTGTTCTAGTTTTGCAATGTCGTTTGCTTGTAGACTTGTTCTTATTGTTTACACTAGTGAATGAGAACAACGAATCGGAACAATGCAGCCTGGCCTCTCTGAGTCAGTTGGACTATACTGTAATATCTAGTTCAGGTCACCGTCTGCACCCCCAGCCCTCAACAATTAACCGCTTGTTGTCTTGTGAAGAACAAACACCCCCTTCTTTCTTCTCTCTGCCCCGTTATGCTAATTTCCAGTTATGAATCCGAGCATCTAATTAATTCAGTTTACAGCAGAAATTTCAGGATAAACAAACCTTGTATTAAAATGCAAATATGCAGAAGAGTTTGTGGTTGTTAGATGCCAGATTCTGTCATGAAATTCTTGAAAAATAATGCAGCACTTGTGCTCTTTTTTTTGCACCGCACCTCGCCCGCTGAATGAAGAAGGCTAAGGACTAGCCATGTGTGTTTACGCTGAGGGCAAATATGTTTCCTATGGTGCTTTGCTCGCTGTGCATCACTTCATATTCTTTTCCCAGAGACCTTCCACTGGCACACAATGTTAAAAAAATAAATACTCAAAATGAAAAGGAAAAGATTGAGAAACGTGTCATTCATTTTAACGTACACTAAGTTTCATAGACATGCAGTATGGTAGTAAACAATCCTCATTTACAAACAGTCTGATGTGTTCTTTTGTGGAGTCAGTGATTGTCTTTTTTCTTTACTCAAGCCAGTAACATTAACTAGGCTGTTATCCAGAAAGAAAAGATGATCTCTGCCTCTTTTGTCATCCAGTCTCAGGCCGGTCAAACTGTTTGAGAAACGGTTCACGTCCCTCCCAACCAGAGATCCACTCCCCAGACATCGCCTCCACTCCCAACCGGAGATATAATTGCCTTAATTATTTTCTCTAAAACTCGAATAACATTTAAGGAATGCTGTTATCAGTGGTGGAGGAGGCAGAGATATATGTATTTGCTTGGGGAAACCTAAAAGTTTCTGGAGGTAAAGGAATGCTTTACTTTTCTCGATAACACATCAATGATTTTTTTGCAAAGTCCCGTACTGTATGACTGTGACAAGCAGTACCAACACGCGCTCTCAGACCCCCTCAGATTGCGTTTCTTCCAGTACTGACTGAAAGCCTCTGAAGTAAATTGCTGATCTTGTTGCATAATAAATCAAAGGCGGAACTATGGTGGTTTAAAGAAAGAAAGAATGAAAGAAATAAGAAAGAAAGCGAATAGGCTCTGGGCTTGTTCTTGCTCCTCAGCTTTAATGAACTGCGCTGTAAGCCCTTGAGAGCTCTGTTGATAGCAAACATGGCGTGTAAGATGGTGAACCGGTCCTGGATTCATTACAGCCGTAGGAGTGGCTGATATCGCGAGCCCTGTGGACCAACCGGACCGCTCTGACAAGAGATAACGCTGATCCGTGAGAACGGCTTCGACAGAGTTTGTTAAAAAGATACTATCCTATTGAGAATATTGTGTCAGTCGTAATCCCAATACTGTGACTCTGAGAAGCCTTCAAAGAGTTCCAGTTTTAAGATATGTAGAGATGCTAACAAGTTCACGATCACTCGAGTAAATATGCTGTTAAACGAATCAGGTCTGTGGTAGGTTAAACATAGGTGGTTGTATCAGTGAGATTTATACTGTCTAAGAAACTATTTGTGTGCGTTTTAAGCTGTCACTCCTGATGTCCAGCCTACAAAACAAGTTGGAATTAGTAATGCATGTACAGTCTGTTAAACCGCCTCAAAAAACTCTTGCCCTCCCCAGCTGGTATGAAAGGGAGTGTTCTTCTGTCAACAACTGGGACATTGTTGCACTGAGACGACCCAAATGTACTGCATCATAATCAGCAAGCCCCCATAATGCTTTGAGTGTCTCTTAATTGGATGGAAATGAAGTCTGGTCTGTAGTTTGTCCATACCTAATGAGACTCAACCCCACGGTCCCTTGTTATTCACAGATTCTGTGTATGCGGGCACGTCGTGTGTGCGGTTGCCTGTGTTCCCAGAGGTTGCAACAGTGGGCTCTCACATTATAAGCTCTGTGAACGTGGTGGTCTTGATTGGGTACAGCATGCCACAGTGTGAAGTTTCTGCGCTATCGCAACCTCCTGCAACGATATTACTCACACGCCTTTGTCTGATTGTTGCTCTGTGATATTGGATCTTGACGACGTGCCAAATCCTTGATTTGCAATTAAGCCATCTAAGCTAACAGAGACAGGAAGATTTAGTGTATCACAGACTACTGACACACATGCATTGTTCGTGCAGTGCGATTAGGTCATTGTTGAACTTTTTCAGACTGTGTGTGTAATTCAAGACTCAGAACAAGGAAGGAACTGAACGGGTCAGGCCATGTTGTAATGCTTGTGGTTTGGTAAATGTTTGAATCAAAGTTTTTTAAATGCATTAAAATACCTCATAGCATGTTGTAAATGCAGTTGTCCAATATAAAGGTAAATACAGAGACAATCATAAATTACAATCATAAATTAAAGATGATTTGTAACTTTCAGTCTCTAGTCAGCCTGATTAACAAAAACCGTCATCACACTTTTTCTTAGGTTTCCACCAAGTTTTCCACCAGTTTTTGCAGTGTGTTCCGGCATTTGAGCATGTTGAATTGCCGTATGTCTGTGCCGTAGGTGAGAGAGAGTTAGTGAATAAAAGCCAAAGTGATAAAAGCGAGCAAAGAAGTCAAAACGCCTCAGATAAATGGCTGTTCTAATTGTATGCCATCTTACCTGAGCATTCCAATGCGCAAATATTTTCTGCCTGGGATGAAGAAAGTGATCATCAGCATAATTGATTCTTGCTTATATTTTCATAATTGAAACTTGCTTAACATTCAGAAGGGGAAGTAAGCGCTGGTTTGTTTACGGTTTGTTTATCTGCAGTCCTAGCTTTGGTTTCCCCTCTTGAATGATGAATAGACTATTGATACCTACTGATATAGACAATTTTTTCCTCACACACAGGCGCAGAATGCACATGCTTGTTGACAGTTGTCTGTAATCATTTTGGTGTGTTCAAGCGCAGCTTTTTGACCACCCACCGAGTGGTCTGGGGTGTTCACTGATATGCTCACACAAAAATCACTGCAAAAGATGCTTTCCAACAGGTTTCATCGTAGTTTTTGTCCCAATACAAGTCAATGGAGTTGGACAAAAACTACCCAGACCACTTGGTGAATTTCACGTCTTTGTAATTGGTCCAATTGACTGCGCCAATTGGTCGCAGTCTGGAGCCCTGTTGAGCCATCAATATTTTTTTGTCCTTTTTCACGGAGGCAAATATTGTATATTTTAATTGTGTGTTATCTGCAAAAGGTTACTTTTATTAACAAAGCTTCATAGGGTCAAGTTTCCCTCTACTCACCGTTCTTACGTTCATACTCCCTGAGGAGCAATTAAATCATCGCTCACAGGACTGGCACTAAAGTGTGAGGGCACATTGAACCATTTATGTGAAAACAATATTAATATGGTTCTTCACTTTGTGGGTAAGGTCAAACATCAGGCCCTTTGCTTTACTACTAAGTCTAAAGCATCAAGGGGTCAAATGCAATATTCAGTCTTTAGAGGTCACAAACTCTAACACAATGTCGAGGGATCTCTTTTCGGGATTGACATGAAGGTTAAGTTCAAACTTCTGCTGTCAAATCTTTGATTTAGGTGTTTAACAGACCCCACTACAGTGTACACAGAGTCAAAGCTCAAAACGGTGGGTCAGCTTTGAGATTAGTTGCTCACACAAAGCAGGTTTGTTATAAATGGTAGCAGCAATAGCAAAGACTTTGATAAAGGGCTTAACGGCTATGTCGGCGTAAAAATAGATTAGCTCTATCTGTGCTAATGGCAGTCGTTGGTGCCTTTCAAAACACACATACACACGCACGTCTTTTATAGTTTTTTTATAGTATAAAGTCATACCCTTCAGAAATCAGGTCACCTTTTTTTAGACCAAATGATCAAAGGACAAGCTATAAAAAAAACCTCAAACTGTAAAATCTTTTTTTTTAAAGGCAGTGAAGAGGTGACTCAATCTCAGTCCACACACAAAAAAATGACTTGTGGTGCCGCTGACTTTTTTTTTTTTTTTTTTTAAGTTTGAAACTATTTATCATTGTCTGGTGGGTAGTGCATACATACTTCCATACTGTTTTTTTTTCAAGTATGGCTGCACGTTATTTTGAAAAACTGATATTGTGATATTCTTTTTTCTGTGATGTTTATTGCAAAATAAAAACAAAGGAATTTTCAACGGATGACTTGAATATGTGGAAAGAATTAATAATTTTACAATGATTAGGGAGATTTTCTTCATTGAAATTAAAAATAATAGACATTTGAGTGTAAACCATCCTTACAGGGCTGAACAATTTGGAAAAAAAAAACTTCTGTTTACTCTTTACAAGTGAACAGAGCCGACTTGAGTTTCATAGGCTATATTCCCACTGTGTTTGACCCATTCAGTATAAAAGAATGTAAACTAAACTTTTTTTAAAATTAGGAATGTGTCTGATGTTTTTTCATTTGTGTTCACTTAACCAGCTTTTCTTGCTAACAGAATTCTAAACCCATTTGTTCAGATTTCTGTCCACCATTTTTAGTTACAGTACAGCTCCCACGACAAAAGTGTCTGCTGTCCTCTCTCACCTGTGTTAGATTCTTTCTTTGTTTTTATCTGTTCCTGACTGCCTCTGAGCTGTTGACCCTCTTGAGTGCTCAGGTGCTCTGTGGCTCAGCGACACTGGCAGTTATAAAGAGAGAGAGGAGGAAATCTAATGGCCTGTGAGAAAGATAGGTTATGAGAGAATGAAGGAAGAAAAACAGCAGCTATACAGAGAGAGAGAGAGACTGGGAGAGAGAGAGGCCCCGCTGACGTTTCCCTGCTGCATATGCAGCTGATAGTATCTGGCAGGGCCTGGCTCTCTGGGGAGCCCTGTAATCTGTTCCATCAGCGTTTACTACCGAACAAATTAACTAAGACAAGCACCGCCGCCTGAGCCAGCAGAATTCTTCCATTAGGAAAATTATAAAGCTATTATGGGGAACAATTTGGTCCTTTATATAAACGACTCTCATTGGAGGGCTACAGGGCTTCCTTGAACTATACCAGGGGGGCTGGATGGAATACCCTTGGGGGCATTAGCACTATTGATACCAGTAGGAAAGAAAAATTGCGCTCTTTAATATCTCAAATATTTCTCCTCGACGGCAGTGAGATTAAATAGTTTATTACGTCTAATAAGACGTAATAAGAGAAGAAAAGACCCCAGGAAACTCACATGTGTCTCCTTTTGAGTTTTTTTGAATGTAGTATCTTAACATTTTAATTATTTTCCCCAAGTAATTTTAGGTGAAACATCTGAGACAAAGTTGATACTTCACTGAAGAACCTTCTTAAGCTTTGAAAGTGCAACTTTTACTGTATTATGATTCATATTTGAATTAAATAGGCACAACCTTAAAAATGGTGTATGACAAGAATATATATCCTGATTATTACATTCACAAATCAGTTCTGAAGTTGACATTTTGAATCCACTCACTTATTTGTTTAAAGATGGTCAAGATTGTGAATCAAATAAACAGGTTCTTTTCATTGAACCCCTTTATCTGTTTGACAGTTCAGAACGATTTATTCACAAATGCTTTCCTAAGTTGGAAGCATAAGCTTTACTGTATTATTATCCATATTTCCTGTAGTTTTAGCTGAACGAATTGCATTATGGTGTGAGACAAGAATATATATCATGATTATGGAGAGGTAATGTATATAGTCTACCCTTAATAGTCGTGCGTACATGTCATGTCAGTGCATTGTTAGGGTGTAAATGCATTATGTCACAACTTATTTCCGTCACAGTCTCACTGCTTGTTTTAATAACAAGTCATTTAGGAAGACCAGAACCATAGCCCACTTACATAGCATGACATTTTTATCTAAAACATGTCCCATTGACCCAGAAACCAATGATCCACACCCGTCTCTTGGGATGGTATTTTAAAACCAGATTTGTCCCTGGAGATCAACCCTCGTGCTTTTACCTTGCCAGACTAGCCAAACGACGTTCCGTCAGAGTGCTTTGCGGAGCCATGTGTCTTCCTATGTGGAAGGAGGAGGTGATAATAACAGAGGAGAGTAAAACTGGGGCGAGACTGTGGTGACTCAGCCCCCCAGTTGTTGTGTTGGAGGTTTGGGGAGTCTGGCGCGCAGAGTTCCAGCCTAATTAAGTTGATTTGTTCCCAGCATCTGGCTCCCAGATGTCAGCCGATATTCTTTAGCTCAGCTCCCTGCTGTTGAGAGGAGAGGAGTGGGACGGCAGGGACCGCAGACTGCTGACTTTTCACGAGGCCCACCAGGGGTGGGACTACAGCGGGCTGTAGGTGACTGATGGATCCGGTGGCCAATCGCGGTGTGTTTGTCTCAAATTTTAGGGAATCTGATTGGTCCTTTCGAATGAGTGGTTTATAGCTGCATTACGCCTGCAGGTGCATACCAAGCAGTTTTCTCACACCTTATAAAACGCGTGTTTTCTGCAAAATAGACGTGATGTTTGGTGTGAACTGTGAAGGTCCATTCGTATTGTTTTTACAGCTTTCGTTTATGACGGATATGACTGGTCTGAGGTCGATGACTGTGCTTGTTGACAAAAAAATTGGTATTGCCTACCTCTACATAGAGTGGTGACAAGTAGTAGCCTAATTAAGAACCAGTTGATCCGAGTCACATTTTGGACTGAATGATTAATTTGCAAATCAGTTCTTAAGTTGACGTTTTTACTGCGTCTGAAGTCTTTTACTGTCAGAGTAGGTACTGCATTTGAATTTACTTTGCGACTGTTAAAAAAGTATGTTCTATATAGTTTGAATATGGGTAGTTTGGGCAGTAACAACATGGCGGATGTAGTATGTCACGTGACCTACCAGCATCACTTGCATCCACTTCACTTCCCTTCATAAATCCCCTCCTGTGGCCTTATGGGATAGTCGAAGTGTACTTTAGAATCTCGGTGGAAGTAGTAGTACTTTTTGCCTACTGTTTTTCGGAAACTATGTATTCGGACATAAAACTGTTTTGGTACTGTTTTTTGCATACTATATAGTAGGGAAGTTTTCGATTTTGGACGCAGCGCTTGAATTCTAACTTGAATTGCAGTTTAGTCCAAATTGTGAATTGAATCAACTGTTCAAACTATTTTTTTCAACAAACCAGTTGATTTGATTCACAATTCAAAGCAGTTCATTCACAAATATATTTTTAAGCTGACAATTTAAATCCAACTCACTGAATCATTTAGAGAATCAAATCAGCTGGTTTGTCGATGCTTCATAATTGAAATAAATCTTTCTTTTCTCGCAGTTCAGAATGAACAAATCATTTATAAATCGGTTAAGTTGACATCTTGAATCCAACTCTCTGAATTATATTTGTCTAAATTGTGAATTGGAGCAATGATCTTTCAGTTTGGAACTAAGTTAAAATGAGTAAATAATAAAATAATTATAATTTTTACATTTGTATTCTTTTTAGCTGATTGTCATAGGTAAGACAAATCGGTTCTAAAAATCCAAAAACTAAAATGATTGCCAATTCTGAAAATTCAAGGTTGATATTTAGGCACGGCTCACTGATCTCATTTCATTTATTTACTAAAACCGTTACTCTGGAATCTCACGTGAATCATTTCCCTTATCTGTCCTCAGAAAGAACTGGATGCCACCGCCACAGCCCTGGCCAACAGACAGGATGAAAGCGAGCAGTCCAGGAAAAAACTCATCGACCAAAGCCGCGAGTTCAAGAAGAATACTCCAGAGGTGAGCGAAAGCGAGAAATGGAGTGAGAGATGATTCTCCAAATGATAGGAAGCTCAAAGGTAGTGGAGCGAAGGGGAATTTGAGTGCCTAATTTTCATAAGTCTGGACTGGCACATCCTGGTCTCCTGGGTACATATGAAGCACCATATTTCGGCATTTCATATCAGTTGATATTCTTCTGCTCGCATTCTACCTCCATTTTTGCTGCTTTCATGGTTTTAAATGTGCACCCCGTAGAGTTGCAGTCTTGTTATTACAATTGTTCCACTTGAGTTCTATAGCATTTAGATTACTTTTCGGATTTTGCACTTGTCTGAAGCTCGGCATGGCCTCATAAGAGAGGTCAGTGGCAGAGAAACCAGAGGATATTATGGTTTTATCCATTTAGGGAATACTCGGTCTGCATGAACAGTGGCGGACGGTCATGTCCAGACCATAGGGTTGTCTGTGAGGTCATGTTCCAGAGGAAAAACCGACGATGCATGTTAGCAAGACAGTTAGGATCAGTGATTCTTTATTTACTGAAAACCCTCTCTGATCTGATAGAGTTCTAAAACAAATGCGCCCTGACAGTAGGAGAACATCACGACTATTCGATCAGGATGGTTATCAGATGTTTGTTCTGTTTAGAAACAGATTATTCTTAATGTGTGGATGTGATGTTTATAGACTCTGTTTCTATCCTATAGTATTAACAGACTCAAAATCTTGAATCACATGGAGGGTTAGCTTTCTGTCAGGTTAATGCATGGATGAGGGACATTCATGACATGTTTAACTCATTCATCGATTTTGACTCTTTCATTCTAAATTAAATCCAGATAGGATGTTTTATAAAAGCAAAGGAATCTGTCCAGAAAAATCTGAAAATATTATGAAATATCGTATTTTTGTAGAAATATATTTTGTTATTTAGCTGTATGCAATTTTTTTGATTAATTAATTTAATAAAATTGTATTACTACTACTACTACTACTACTAATAATAATAATAATAATTATTACGATATAATATGTAATTATTTAATGTACAATGTATAAAAATACAGTATTGCATACAAATGTTGTATTAAACTCTGCTATACAGTAAATAATTGCAAATTAGTGAATCTATTGACCATTTGTTCAGTTTTCTGAGGCTGTTTATGTGTTTGCTGTTTATTTGTCTCAAATTTAGTATTGTACTGAAGACAAAACTTTTTTATCTGATGGGTCAGAACAGTGCAGATCAGGATGTAGTAATTGCGTCAGAGAGAGAGACATCAGACATCTGTCAGAAGACTTCTAGAGTTCAAAATAACCTTGGGCTTTTCTTTTAGTCTTTGATTAATAATATCCTTATCAGCCTAAGTGTGCTTAATTTGTAACGATTTCAGACAGGTGCCTCCAATCTTCCAAACGCCAAATCCGTATAATTCCTTACTGTATTTGGTTTTGAGAAGTCTCTGCCAGCCCATCTGGGGTGTCGAGAACTCAAGGGCACCGCGGCGCTCCGGCCTGCTCTATCTTTGATCATGGTTGCTGTCGCCTCCTGCCCTCCTCCCTTTCGCTCCCTCTTTCCTGCCTCTCGTTTTGCGAATTCCTCGCGAGTTACCACTCCCAGAGAGTGCCGATGAATAAATGGAAAATAAAAAACCTGTTTTGTCTCCGGAGCCTCAATAAATCAGTCCCCCTTTTCCATTTAAAATGTCCAGGGCTGCAATTTATGTCTAAGCTTAATAACCCGTTACTAAATTAATCGTGCTGGGGGTTTTGGCTGGGAGGCCACGCGTTCGGAGATTCTGTGAACCCTGTTAAAGAAAAAAAAAAGTCCATCTTAGTGCTTTTCTGCCCGGTACCCAAGGTGCAAGACATCAAGGGCCTCAGTCAGAGAGGTGGAAATTCTATCTCTGATGAGGGAAGTTGGAAAGTTTACCTTAATGGCTGGACTGCTGGATGTGGAATTAATGTGCCATGGCTACCTTGCTGTACCGTTTCTTCTGACACAAGGCAAGCCGTAATCTAACCTAGATGGATGTTGTCGTATCAGCTGTTTTTAGCTTAATTTTTAATGTTTGTGCTTAATTTACTCAGTTTGTATCAGGTTCCACCAGTTAAGGGAACAGGTCACCCAAAAAAAAAAAAAAAAAATTTCCAAACTTCTGTGAAACTCAAAAGTTTTTTGCTAAATATCCTTGCTAGCTTTATAATGAAGAGCGGGGTTTTAAGCTCAAAAAATAAATAATTAAATAAATGATCATAGAAGTAGTCCAAAGTTAACTTTAGCTTTGTCTCCAATATTGATGTATTGATGCATGACATTTTTTTAATCAAATCCAAATAGGATGTATGACAGAAGCAAAGTAACATGCTTTTAAAATAGCACAATTTAGTAAGAAATTTCAAATTTAGGAAGTTTAATACATTTTCGTTGATTTAATTATATTTTAATTATAATAATAATAATCCTACGATATATAGTATAATATGTATTATACAATATTTTAGACAAATTTCTTATTCAAATCTGCCTTAAAGATATATATATATATGCACACACGCACACACATTACGTGTCAACCAAATGAATATCACAAATTTTACTTTTCAAACAAATCTTTTTAATAAATCCACTTTACAAGTATTTGTTCATGAAATGCACTGATTTACTTAAAATCTGCATGAACCGGAAGTTCTTCTAAATGAGAAAAATGAGAGGGTGTGGCTTGTTTTTTCTGTACTGGGGATTGATTGGATCTAGAAAAGTAGGCGTTCCCTTCAGCTTGCTGTCAGAGCAGACTGACGGTTCTACCCAAGCATCAAACTGACATCATCAGAGATGGAAGGCCTTTCCACAGGGGAAGTACATTTTCAGATATTGATTAAAGATTACAAAGACAAAAAAGAAAGAAAAGAAAAGTGGATCAATCTGCACGGATTAATTGTTTATCACAAGACTAGAAATGTGTGCTAACAGTAAATGGGGTCAATTTTGATTTCATACTGACTTAAGTTTCACTCACTGACTCCAGCATTAACAGCCCACTTTAGGGGAATATTATTAATGTATGTGTTTTTTGTTTTGTTGTTGGTTTCTTAGTCACACAATGCTCTAATGGCTTCAGAAGACTTGAACTGTAGTACTATAGAACTAACATTTTTATATTTATGGTGCTTTTGTGTACTTTTTGAATCTCTGAAAAGCAAATGCACTTAAAAGAGTGACCGGTGTGTCATTTAAAATTTCTTCTTTTGTGCTCCACTGAAGAGAGAAAATCCATACAGGTTAGGAATGACGTGAGGATATAATGGCACTTTTTTCACGTTTGGATAAACTGTCTCTTTAAAGTTTTCAGAACTTGTCTGTATATATTTAGACAGATGAATTGCCATTTTTGTTTCTCTGTCTCTCCACATCCGTTTCCATTTTCAGTCTACTAATGTTCCACTGCAGTTGTGTAATTGTTATTGACTAGTTATTTATGTAGCTCCTTCATGGTTCTGATTTGCCTCAGGATGCTGGTTGAAAAGTTTATTGTCCGCTATGTGATGTCAATGTGACAGATAGGGATTTGTTAGGATGACCCGTTATTTTCCAACCGATTACGTAACGTCTGTGTTTTGCTCGGCGTGCACCTGTGAAATAAATAATCCTAAGCAGACGTTAAATTTGCCACAGATCACTTCATTTAGTCTTTTTTTCGAATGCATAAATATTTAAACCAAACAACCGCAGCATTTGGTCCTATTTTCGTTTAGATTTTGCATGCTCATTTAGAAAAAGTTTTAAATAGGATGTGATGGAGACTGAAAGAGACCAGTGTGTCGGCGCTGAAATTATATTCAGTGCTGCCTGCATGATGGAAATATTTTCATAAGGTCATGTGCATTCCCTCCCCTCTAGCTCACATATTTTGAGTTTATGCATTAAAAACCATTGATAAAAATCCCATTTTTTGCATTTTTGCTGAGAGTGTTGCACCACATGCAAACACCATAACTCGAAGAGCGCATTTAAACTTTACGCTGAGTGTTTGATGGTGAAATACCACACAGATGTTAAAAGCGGTGCTCTTTCTATACACTCTTTAAAGTGAACATATAAGGTCTTCTAAACATATTTTACTTCTGTAATGTGGCATTTTTTTGAGTTAAACAATATTATATTACAAAAATGTAAGGTGGGACTTGATATATCTATATGGCAGGTGGTTGGAGGATAGGGCTTGAAAATGAAGACTGTTTGCTGACTTCAGATTGAAGGAAAGTCACAATGAAAGATTTAAAAAAAGTTTTTTAAATATCAGTGTGAATCTAAAATGATGCAGAATTGTAATTTTAAAATTTGAATTAAAATGGAATAAAATTCAAAGAAACTCGTGTGACTGGTATAAGTGTACTTCATAATACAATTTGTTAGAATGAATTTCATTTAAATTTTAAGTATGAATAACATACAAAAAATCCTAAGATATTAAACATAAAGTGCTCTTAAATATAAATAATCTTAATAATCAGATTTTGAAAACCCACCCATAGTTTTTTTTTAATTTGTTTATTAAATTAACTTTCATTTTAAAAATACTTGTAATACTTGTTTTTTTTTATTAAAATCTTGTTTTTGGCTGCATTGAACTTTAGAAATCCACTCTTGCAAAAAAAATATTCTACATATCAGGGAATAAATAGGCATAATTAGTGAAATTTATGTCATTTTGTCAAAACAATTTTTGCTTTCTTTGAATTGCAATTTAGCAAACTCCTCTTCCTACTATTTCAATTCGACTTCCTGCAGGTTGTGATCAATTGAATTTAAAGAGCGAATTCTTAAATTCTGGCATTGATCTAGTGAGAAGATTATTATTATTTTTGTATTGTTTTTTTGTACTATGATCTAGTGAGAAGATTATTATTATTTTTGTTTTGTTTTTTTGTACTGTTTCATCATATTGTCTACATGCGCAATGATATTTCTTCTGCTGATTCTGAGCGACAAAGGCCACTATAAAGAACAGAGTCAGTCGTCAGTTTTTTTCAGTGATGATTGTTGTGTGTGCGTCAGCCATTTTGATTTTTGCTCCTTCACTGGCTTTGATGTTGCCTTAAAGGGGACGGCTGGTTGGCCTCTGGACGTTGTGATGTTAGTGTCCGGAGATTTCATTGGCTGCCAGGGCTGGTCAGAGAGAGCTGTGAACTGAATGGGCCTGACAAAATGAATACAGTAATTAGGGCTGATCCACTGGCATGCCGCCCACGCTGGCAGACTGGCGTCTTACACTGTTAATTATAGCCGTCCCGTTCGTAACACGACGTTAGGGTATTTACCAAGGCCTGAATTTGTTACAGTGTATTTGTGTGTGTGTGTGTGTGTGTGTGTGTGTGTGTGTGTGTTTGTGTGTGTTTGTGTATCTCTCTGTGTAGAGGTAGTGAGAGGGAGAGCATTGTGTGACTAGCACACTGAAAAATGCCTTTGATGTTGACACTGTAATGGAGGGATGGGGGGCTGGGAGGCACAATCCAGTGAGGTCTGGGGTCGACATATCCGGTTTGTAGACCCGAGACATTCACTACATTCATACGTGACCGATTAAGTGTTTTCACTGCAAGTTGGAAAGAAAAATCACGAGTCATGTTTCTTTATATATGTCAATTGTTTCTTCTAGACTGCAGTGAGATTACATGTGGAGACTTTTGCCTGATTTTTTCTGAGAAAAGACCCCAGTAATCTCACTTGTCTTCATTATAGTTTCAGAAGAGAACAATAACAACTGTGGAATATAGCCTTGATATGAAGGTCTGCAATCAAAAGTCAGAGATTTCAATATGAGCTTAAACAAGTGTTGTATATTTGAAATGAAGTCATTTGAGTATGATAAAGTAATCGGCAAGCAATAGTTTTCCTGTTTAGTCTATCTTGGATCAACAGGTCTTATTCAGGGTTTCAGTCATGTTTACTCTAGCTCTTTCTCAATATTTTGTATATATTAAACTTGCCATTTTCAAACTGGAATTCTGGAATTGCGACCTATTACATGGCTTAAACAGAAGTAATATGTATTTAATAAATTAAAATACTGTTATTTTTATTATACACAGCCAATTTGTGATGAGTAAGAGTTTAAAAAAATAATTATTACCTTTATTCATCAAGGAAGCATTACATTTATCAAAAGTGTTAAAGACATTATAATGTTACAATATATATTTTTTAAATGCTGTTCTTTTGAACTTTCTATTAAACAAAGAATATTTATCAAATGTATCACAGTTTCCACTTGCTCCAATATTAAACAGCGCAACGGTTTTCAACATTCATAATATTAATAAATGTTTCTTGATTACCAATTCAGCATATTAGAATGATTTCTGAAAGATCATGTAACGCTAAAGACTGGGAATATGATGCTGAAAATTCAGCTTTGCCATGACATAATAAATTACATAGTAAAATATATTAAAATAGAAAATTGTTATTTTAAATTGTAATAATATTTCAAAATATTACTGATTTTACTGTATTTTTTTAAATGCTGTCTTGGTTAGCATAAAATACTTCTTTCGAGAACTTTCAAACACAAAATCTTGCAGATCACAAACTTTTGAATGATAGTGTGTATATATAGTGCCATAACGTTCATAATGGACCTTGCATGTAGTTTTATTGGATTGTTTTTTGAATGTTTGTGTTGTATATATTTGAATGAGATAACATCCTGCATTTTCGGGAAAAAATGTTGGAAGTTCTTCTGTGTCCTGTCAGAAGTGATTTGCTTTTACATGGTATCCTTGAATAGGGGCTGACCTACTAAAGGCTTGTGTGGGAGAGACTGGTCAGGGATATCTGTCTCTCTACATAGCCTTCAGGTTCATGGTGGGGTTTTTGCATTAGTACCTATGCGTCTCCTCCTGACAGGATAGTAGAGCGGAGTAAAAAAAAAAGAGTAAAATATCAAAATAAACTTCAGAGTTGTTGATGATTTCTTTCCTCACCCTTCCCCCTCCTTGGGTTTTTCTGTAAGGTTGAGAGCACTTGTTTAATGTACTGGTTCATTGTATTTGTGCCTGTAGGATTTGATCCATCTGCTCAGCCAAAGTGGGAATGAGACTGGAGTGGAACTGATGGGGCTTGACTGTGTGCCACTTCCTGTCTCTCTCAGCTGACTTGATTGGCTGTTCCTCAGAGCTTCCTGTCTGATAGTCACCACTGGACTTTGCTGAGTGTTATGCATTTGGATATTCTGACTACTGTGTCTATGTTATGAATCACGTTGCCCCACATTTAAAAACGAGTCGACTTCAATTTCACTTAGATCACTGTTGGTTGTGCTTGATTGGTAGTTTTTGAAATTAATGCTGATTCCTTCATAATTATATAATATTTAGTGTTCATGTCCGTTCTAGTTTATCATCACCCGTCTGGTGACTTTATTACCGACATGAAATATTCAAAAATGAGCCAATTTCTGTGATGTCATAAGGATTCAGTTATTTTCCCATCAGAATGCATCACTGAGCATGTGTGAGTACCCTAACCTGACACTGAGCACTTTGGGTCTCTAGGAAGATCCACGACTAGAGCTGAATATAATTTTTCCACCTTGTTTAGAATCCCTTTGTGCTGAGATATTGCACTGGGTCATTAGAGCCGACAGGAGTGGGACAAGGAATGGGAATAGGAGCCGGAATGGGAACCTCCCTCTGGAGTTCTGGGGGTTCGTCTGTCCCTGAGCTGCCTGGAGAAGAGTAATCTGTCTTCTCGAGGCGACCTAGCCGACAACAGATTGGTCACGTTAGCCGAGCCTTTTGCAACCCCCAGCGATCCTTTCAAAACCCTGCAATCTACAGTCCCGCGGTCAGAAATCAAGTCTTAAAGGGATAGTTCACCCAAAAATAAAACTTCTTGTGATCATTTACACACCCTTATGTCATCCCAAACCTGTATGACTTTATTTATGTGGAACACAAAAAAAGGTATTTTGAAGATCTGTTCTAGCCCATATAATGAAAGTCAGTGGGGTCCAAAAGAACCACCTTTTTTTTTTTTACAGGCAAGCAGCTCATGGAGTTAAATCTGATGGTAGAAGTAGAAAATCTCATAGTATTTTCTCACGCACTCTGATAATCTTTGCTTTGAACTTCAAAAAAATCGTTTTTACATTGCACGAGGGTGTGTAAAAGATTATAGAATTTTCATTTTTATGTGAACTATCAATATATATCCTATAATGACTGGGCCAATCCCGGATCAGAGCCTGGATGTATCAAGAATCGAAATTCCCCTGTACATTTTATAACACTAATTAAGCAATTAAATGCAAACAGTCTCAAGTTTGTTTGACACGCACAGTGCCTAAAGCCTTTTTTCTCCCTTTTTTGATTAGAAAATGCTACATTACAATTGTCACCTTCGTATTTGCATTTAACTTTATTGTACAATTCTTACTCTTTGGTTAACTGTGAATCAATACAGTAAATACAATGTTTGTTTAGCCTGAGAGAACCTTTATATATTGTTCATATGAGTGAGTACGTATGTTCTTTGTGCTTAAATACAAAGAAAACATCTACTGTTGTTTGTAGGCTGAAAAAGAATACTTATATTCTTAGAAAGTGAGTTCTTACACTGTCACATTATTGTTTAGAGCCAAAGAACACTTATGCGCTTTGTTTGGGTATTTTACGCAACCTTATTCTGCCTAAACAACATATTATTGTGTCAATGAATGAATATGTGTGTGTGTGTTTGTTTGTGTGTTTTAGCATCTGCAAGCACCCGATAACCCACACACTCATCTTCATCTCCTTGGGTGGGCAGTGTATCGGCCTTGGGAGTGTGATCAGATTTCATGCTGTGCTCCATCATTCCCGAGCAAACGGCTGCGCTGTCATACGCACTCGAATGCACGCTGAAACATGCACACTCAAACGCATATACGCTCTACACACTCGTAAAGACACCCTTCGTGTGTAAAAGAACACAGACAGGCATGCACACATGCACAGACGCCATTAACCCTAGATCCACTTACTACTTTTCAACACTAGGCTTGCCTGTCCTGTGCTTTTCAGCGCCGCTGAACCTCCGGAAGCCCGTCCTCTGAAGGGCCCCAGTCTCAATCGCCTGGTCCCCAGTGTTAGATGTCCTAACAGAGACCTACTTTTACTGATTAATGTACCTCAGAGGTCTTTGTCTGACTTGGGTTACCGATTCTTAAAGTAAATCCACACACACACCTGCACAGCGTCCTTTTTAACAGCCCTTGATAGAGCTGGGCATTGACACAAATTTCATGATTCAATTAGATTTTAATTCACAAGCTTGTGATTTGATTAAATTCTGATTAAAATTTAACTAGAGTTCTGTGCGGAATGGCTTTTTCTATCCCGCTCCTGCCGCTTCTCTGATTATGGTAGGTTTTATCCCGCTTCCGTCCCAAACTTTTCACGTTTTTATTCAAACATATATTAAATAATGAAGAACAGGTTAAGTAAAAATATAATGAATATATAATAGTGCACATATTTAGCAAAATGCTCTTCTCTAGAGTAAATTTTTTTTAAGCTGACTAATGAGTTTTTGGTCTTTTCTGAGGTAAATGTAACATTACGTGACATTGTTTACAAGCTGTTTATCGACATCTCTGATTAAGCGATTACATGATACAGATTTTGGGAAGTTGACTGTATATTTGAACATACCTTCCGATGTTCATTCACGTTTACTTTGTGCTATAACTTGTAGTAAAGATGAAGAGTTGGTCAGTTCATGTGCTGCTTTGCTTGAACTAAAGCGGCGACAGCAATCTGTCACCAATACAGCATTTATTGTTTGAATTAGATACTAAAAGTTTGAAAACCGAGACCTTTTCATATCAAAAGTTAAAAATGACAAAGCTTATTGGATGGGAGGCACGATACAAAGTTTGATTCATCAGCTGAAAACAGTAGACTACAAGATTGATTCTTCAATTGATTCATCAAAATGAGAATAGATTCAAATCAAGAAATCGACATTTTTAACCCAGCCCTAGTCCTCAAACTTTTGGTGTGACATAAAAGATCTGGCATATTATCCTTTCCTATAGGCCCATTAAATCGTACCCTATTTTAGTAGTTTGCTTGACATGGGATATTTTAAGCACCCACAGCCAGGGCCGCCTGACTAATGCAACAATCATTCCTGTCATCTCTTCATTTGGATGTGGCTGCCATATTTTTACCAGTGCTGAATGAAAATGGCCAAAGCATGCTCGGATGTATGTATGCGGCTGCCCCGTTCCTTTACCCACCCTGCCCTGTGCCCTGGTCTCTGCCCGTCACTCCATCTGCCACCTGCGGTTGGAGGTGCCAACGCTACAGACCATTAGCACAGAGCAGGTCTGTATTTATAGCGCTTAACAGGCATGACTCAACAGCATCACTGTTTGCTTTTAGCTGTAATGGAATCTGCGCTTTGCCGAACACAGAAAACCCATTATTGTGTATGATAATATTGTTTCTGTCGATGGGCGAACCGGGACTGAAATTTCCACTGGACCGCTTGCACCTGCAGAAACCTTGTTTATAGTGAGAGAGAAATGGGCAGGCGAAGGTGTAAGTTAGTGTTAGTGTATGTGGGTTTTTTTCTTCAGTGTGGAGCATTGACTGATGTCATGCCGGCCATGTGACTCTGCTGTTGGAGATGAGGTAATGGCTGTTGACGTTTACAGCTCCCCTTAATGAAAGACTGTGTAAAGTGTGATGGTTGTAACAGGACGTAAAACCAGCTAGTAAACCTCTAATGTCATGCAGGACTACATGACATAGACTCTCAGGTTTTAGCCTTTTCAGATGCTTTCCAGATGATTTTTTTTTCTGAATCGCAGTTGTGTTTTTGATGCCGTTTTGTATAAATGGCAGAGCGCATAATAATTTTTTATCTAAAAAAATAATAATATTTATATATTCAAAACCTGGATATTCATATTAATTTGTTAGTGCATATATATACATATTAGGGGTGTAACAATACATCGATATGGATCGATGCATAGATCAAACATCTAACGATACGATGCATCGATACCACATATAAAATATCGATATATGGTACCTTTATTTTGACACTCTCCACATCCTCACGTAACTTTTCTCAGCTGAAATAGATGCCTGACAATATTGACTGAACCCTTTGTCACAAAAGCTGGTATTTTCCACTGTCAAGGCATCGCGAGTTCATGTTTTACTGCAGAAACGACAAGCACCCTTGTTGTTTGTGAACACAACCTGAAAAGTCTGTTTTAGCGAATCAGTGCGCAGTATTCAGGTCAGGTGACAAGGCTGCTAATCACTTTGAAAAGACGCGCGCGCTGAGAGGGGTTTCATCAAAGCTGATTAAAAGTGATAGAGGATGGAGTTAAACAAACTTGATGAACCGGTGATATCTTCTTCGGGGCGTAAAAGGAAAATAAAATCTGAAACTTTTCCACGGAACTTTGCTAAAACAGTGGTGAGGGAAAAGCTCTCTGTACGTTAAACACAACAACAAAGTTTGACAGGCGTTTGTGTCAGCTGAGGAGATTAACGTTACAAAGATTAAGTGTTTTATTATGTATCCTAGCAATTACTTGGCTTTGTTTAACTCTGAAACATGAAATGTGGAGTTATCTGCTTTTGCCACACACAAAAAAAAATATTAAAAAAAATACTTTCAATGAACTTTAATTTTATAAGTTAGCTGTATTTTTTAAGTTATTATTACTTAATCAAAACAACCCAGCTGCAGTTTCATTGATGTTCAAATGCCCAATAAAACAAACAAACATGATATATGAAAATGAACAAGAATGGAGTTATCTCTTTTTGCAAATGAACTCTTCTGTTATAGAGTTCATTTGCAAAAATAGATAACTCCATTCTTGTTCATTTTCATATATCATGTTTTCTTTTCAAAGAGTTTAATTAAACTTTCATGTTATATATTTTTGGATGCATTTGTGAATTAATAAACGTAACTGGTTGTGTACACTTGGCACATAATATCTAAATATCGATAAATCGATTGATATAGCCCTGAATTGAATCGCAATTGTATTGCAGAATTTTTTGAGGTATCGGCAAATATCGTATCACTGGCTGAGAGAATCAATATCGTATCGTGATGAACTGTCCGATTTACACCCCTAATAAATAAAATAAATAAAAAATATTAAAAAAAATTATATATATATATATATATATACATATAAAAAATATATATATATATATATATTTAAAAATACAATTTTAAACAAGTTTTATAATGATTATTACACACTACATTTTATGAATAAATATTTACTGAATAATATTCATAGTATAGTATAATTATAATGTTTAATATTATAACTTATTTTTATTTTATAATATTATATTTACAGAGTGTATGGCAATTGCTAGTGTGTGACTGCACTGGGCCTCCCCCTTGCCAGTGTCCTCTGTTTCCCATTCCAGCCCTGATGAGTCAGAGTCTGTGAATGCAGCCGAGCGTACAGCAGCACTGTGACGTTAATGTGTTTACGCTCTGTGTGCTCCCTCTGCTACAGTGGGGCGCGCTGACCTCCACATACAGGCACAGTCTCAATTTTTCAAGCACACACAGTCTCTCCTCAAAACACACAGTTTATCCTTTACAAGCACAGTCTGTACTTTACATACAAACACAGTCTCTTTTACAAGCCAGTGCAGTTAATTTTTTACAGGCTAGCACAGTCTTTCCTAGAAAAAAATTACACAGGCTCTCCTCTTCAATCATACAGTTGTTTAAATTACAAGCTAACATCGCTGAAAAGCTAGCACATTTTCTCATTTTCAAACTATCATAGGCTATCCTCTAAACAAGTTCTACTTGACTTGCTAACAGCCTTTGTTTTAAATCCTTTTGAAACCGATACAGTCTCTCGTCACATTAACACTTTATTTTGATGGTCCCTTTTGAACATTCTGTTGGCTTAAAGTAACTTTGCAACTACATGTCAACTTATTCTAAACCTACCAGTCTGCTAATACTCTAATGAGAGTTAGTAGACATGTAGGTGCAAGGTTACTTATAGTCAACAGAATGTGTTAAAGGGACCATCAAAATAAAGTGAAACCCTAGTCACAAGCTAACATTTTCTCATTTATGGTTGCACATATTTTATTGTTCTTTTTTTCTTGGAAATTTGCAGTCCAGTTGTTTGTTTGCTTGTTTGGACACAATTTGTGATTTATATGTCAGTGTGAAAATTTACAATCCTAATATTGATGGCTGTCTTTTTCTTCATTTTCAAATGTAAAACCATCAAGCTTTTATTTAGGCGGAAAATTGCTAAAGAGCACTGAAGCTTCTCTTTTGTTGACAACAGCTGATTTATAAGCACTTCTCATTACAAGTTTGGGAAGATGGTTGGCACATGTGTTTCCATGTTAAGTGTCTCAAACTCAAAGCACATGCAGAGATGAGTTTGTTTGGAGAAGCATTTAGTGTGAATCGGGCCGCCATGAGACACTGAAAACAACGGATCATGAGTTGCACGCGTACAAAAGAACACTCTGAAACACACAATGTATACTCTATATGTTTATATATGAACAATTTGATAATCGTACTTAGCCATATCACGATTTCGGTTTTATTTCTATTAATCGTGCAGCCCTACTCTAATTTACAAGCTAATAAAGTCTATTTTCTTTAAACAATCTTTCTTCAATCCCTCTTTTTACAAGCTAAAAGACTCTTTCCTTTTCAAACAGTCTCGCATTATCAGACAACACAGTCTATCGTCTTCAAACAGATAGTTTCTATTTTACAAGTGAACACAGTCTCTCCTCTCCGCACAGACACGTTTCTTCCTTTTATATACAGCCTATTCTTTCTAACATGTGCGTTTCTCTTTTCCACAGACACAATCCCACAATCCCTTCCAGACACAGTCGCTCCCGTTCCTCCTGTCCACAGATTACATTGTCGTTCTCTGCACACAGAGCCCCATTTTCTCTCCCCCGGTCTGAATGTCTGTTGAGAACAGACTTCAGTTTCACTTTATTCAGCAGTGAAGGGAGGGGGGGGGGGGCTTTGCACAGTTGTGGTTCCTCCTGTGAACAGCCATGGCTGTCAGTGAAACATTAAACTGATTTGTGGGTTGTGTGATTCTCCTGAGGGAGGTGGGCTGGCAGTCTTGCTGCAATTCTGTCCCTCAATCTCAATACTGATCTTGAATCAGTACGGCCTGAAAACCTATCCACTAAATTGATGTTTTATATTAAACAGCGAGTGTAGTTCACGCTCGGCGTCCAGACACTGTGAAACAGATGTCTTCTCAGCTGTAACAAATTGTTGTGTGTGTATATATTTATAGTCTTGGCGTACGATGGACCTCGTTCCATTTTTTTTTTTACTGAATGATCCTGGCGTGTGACGTGAATGTGCATTAAGCGTGTTCTGAGTGTTTGTTCTACTGCTCTGTATTTGGTTTAATTGTTTTACAGTGCACGCCACTCCGCTTTTTGTTACCCAATATGGTTAAATCTAGCAGATTCTTGCCGTACCCTGCCCATTCATTCGTCCTCTGTTTATGTCCATTTCTCTTTTATATGTCCTCTGAAATGTCTTTGTGTTTTCCAAGAGACACTTGCATCAGCCTCCTCCCACCACATGTTTTATTTGAGGTAATTTTCAGAGCCTGAGACCCCCTCCACCCTCTGACAGAATTACAAGGCAGAAATAATCGTGCAACATAAAACACTATTTAAAGTTTTCACAAGGTTCAGGCGAGCGGAGGGGGGGCTGTTTCCATGGAATATGCTTTTAAGAGGAATGTTGACAATTATGCACCCTGAGTGGAAAAAAGCCTGAGACTCATATATGGTTGGCACTTTTTTTTTTTTTGACAACTCATTCCCACTTTTCGTCTGTAACGTTTGGTCCGCAGACCCACCAACCTAGTGTCCGAATCACTCCTTGTGCCCTTTGTAGTGCACTTTCTGAGATGTGGCCATTTTACAGTGTTACCTGAAAAGTAAACAGCATAATGCACTATATAGTTTAGTCTTTTCTACCCATAATGCATTTCGTTATATAGTGTAGCTGATCTGTATTTATATATATATATATATATATTATTTATTATTTTATTACACTTGCTCTCAATGGTATTTTTACATGGACTGTCACTGTAGACAGCGAAAATTGTGATTTATATATCACCTGTAGGTAATGCATTCATCTATAGTGAATAAATGTTATGGTTTAGGGGCAAATCGACACTAATTATTTGTCAAACACTATATAGGGAATAGTGAAACAGTGAGCGATTTCAAATGCAGGACAAATGAATGAATAGTCACTGTGTAGACTAGAGTCACTGTCAATGAATGATGTGTCACATGAAATCACATGTTTCACTTCAAGCTGTGGCCAGAATTGTAAACTGACCTTTTTGACACAAGCGAGGTGATGTAAAGATGAACCAAATATTAAAAAATGCAAACAAACAGCATCATGTGGACAAGGGGGCAAGCAAGATGTCCACTCTTTCGCTGTGAGACGGTTTCATCATCAGATAGAGGCTGCCCTGCATTCCTCTGAGGCAGAAGGCCATGTCTTTCTCCTTTTTTTTCACCATCCCCCCTTTTCCTCTTTCATTTCCCTTCTTTCATCCCTCTCTCCCTCTGATCTGCATGGCCGCATCTCAGGTTTTTCTCCTGAAGCAATCTCTATAAATAGACCTTCAATAGCTGCTGCCTAACAAACCTGCTCATCAGAACTAATTGCTAAAGAAAAGTTCTTTTTTCCCCTGCTTTCTTTGCATTAACTCTTTCCTCCTCTACGATGGCCTGTGCTACCATGTGTCGAATAAAGAAGGCTTTCTAGGACACTTTGTGAAAATATTATTTGATGTTTGAGATAAAAAGGGACCTTTTTTATTCTATATGTTTTATTTATATTATAAAATAATTTTTTGCATTTTAACATAATTTATAAAAATGTTTTTAATCAAATTATCTTATAAAAATGTTCTATAATATTTATATCCATAATATATATTATATTCAGTGTTATCATTAACTTAAACTATCGAAAAAAGTTAATTTTAATAAAAGTTCAAATAATAACTAATTAAAAAAAACAAAAAGTAAGAAAAATGACCATAAAACATTAAAATGAAAACTGGAAATATAAAAATAAAAGCTTATTACAAATATAAATAAGCGCTATAATAGTATATCAATACTAATAAAATGACAAAATATATTATTATACTATATATTATATTATATTTCAGCCTTTGGAGATTAGGTATTTGTGTTGTTTGTGGAGTGTATTATTAAAGGGGGGGGGGGGGTGTGATTGATAGCCTCCATCAAGAGTGTGTGTGTCTGAGAGGCCGGCCGGTCCTAGATCACAGCGTCTTTGTTTGGGGGTCTGTCTGACAGTTCCATGACCTCATTACCAGACCAGCGTCTGGGGGCATTCATCTCGTGGGGGCCAACAGGGGCCCCCAACCCCTATCCATTCTTGATTTTCTCTCTATTTCTCATTTTATCCTACTGTAACAACTCTTATTTATATGGTTATGCTGTGCACAATCCCTTCTCACGATTATGTGTGGTTAAGAGAGCGTGTAAGTTTTAAGGTGGAGCTGAAATTGGTCTGAATGCAATGGGGATCTGTTCCACGTCTGCTTTAATTGACTGTGACCTTAAGGGTGTGGGAGCACGGAATAGGGGACACTGACACGCCCACGCGCAGACATGCGTGCACAGCTGCACACACACACACACACACACACACACACACACACACACACACACACACACACACACACACACACACACACACACACACACACACACACACACGAGTGCAAGCTTGAAGCTTGAGTGCAATAGGTAAGCACTGATGCCCTAAATTTGCATACTCTATATAGTCTTGTTAATGTAAGAATAACTATCACCATTGCTCATATTTAAAGGTTGTTCAAATCCCTAACCATAAATATAACTAAGTTCAGAACATAGTGATTAGACTTAAGGTGCTGTCACATTTACCTTTGTTTGCATGAATTTTCACGGGCGAAATTTTCATTTCAATAGGAATCCACATTATAGGGGAATTTCACAAGAAGGCGAAAGATTTCTTCACCACGGGTTCAAATTGGTCATGTGGACTCGCCACGTTGACCAGCTGAAAACTGCTTAGTTTGAAAGTAATGTCTGTGTGAACTGTGCTTCTTACATTTCTACAATATTAACAATAGACAATGGAATTATTTGCAAGTTTTATGCCCATCAAATTTCACACCCATCCATGGGCACAGCCATTTGTAACTTGAATGTGCGAGGCTTCTGGCGTCAAGCTTCTAGTTATTTTACCTGTACAAAAATAGTCTGTTAAATTGCTTAAGGCTATATTGCGAAATTGTATTTATGATATCTCATTATTTAAATGTATTATCATAATCATAAACACACTGGTTTGGAGCACAGATGGTTGTACTGTTTACTGCACTTTTTAATTCTTCTATTTATTTACCTTTTGCGACTAATGAATTGGAAGTCTCAACTCAATGTTTATTGATATAGCACTTTTAAAATACAGAGAGTTTACCAAAGTGCTGTACAAGCAATAATTAAATTAAAATAAAACAATAACATAACAAAAAGACATTAAACACAAAAAGTTTACACACTTACAAAAAAAGCTTATTTCTATGATGCAAGGTGGATATAGACAGGTGTTGGGCAAACAAATCCTTTAGACTTGCATTAGAGGAAGAACCCAAGTGGAATAAATACCACTGAGGACACCCTAGCAATACCCTGGCAACCACCCCAAAAGCCCTAGCAACTACATAGCAACACACTGGAAACCACTAACAGCAGCCTGGTGTTTTGGCAAGTTTTGCACTGAGAAAAGTTGAGTGGTGCTTTCACATTTTCTTTAGAAACTGTAAAAGTGTTTTCATATTCATCCTATTGTTTTCTTCGTTTCCATCCTGTTGTGAAAGCTGAGCAGGGGTTCAGCACCGAACCACTGATACGTACCTGTCTTTTTTCGTTTTTTACATGAAGAACCTGGAAAATATCTGATTCTACAGATTCTTGCACAGAAGCTGACATGCACTTTGGTGTCAGCCACCTTCAGTAAAATGCCACAGTTCTTATTCCTAAAGAATGGTTGGAAGTGTGTGTGTGTGTGTGTGTGTGTTCCTCTATAAAGGAGGCACAGCGGCCTTTCTCTTATCAGTGTAACTCTCCTTTCATCCATCATGGCTGCTCTCTGCTGTCTATGCGTGTGTGTGTGTGTGTGTGTGTGTGTGTGTGTGTGTGTGTGTGTGTGTGTGTGTGTGTGTGTGTGTGTGTGTGTGTGTGTGTGTGTGTGTGTGTGTACTTTTGAATAACGAGTAGGGTGATGCTCTTGGACTTTGTTGAATGGAGATTCTACATCCAGAAGGCAGCAAAAGACAAGAGAAGACATCCAGTGAACAGGCGACACCATGTGCTTTCCTGTTTCCCCCATTTCCAGCGCTGGATTTACAGTGATCTACGATTCACAGAACAGGCCGGTAGCCATTTTCCAGGAGAATCCAAAATATAAAGCTAGATTCACTGAGCTGAACATTATTTCATTACTGTTGTATAATTTATACTACAGCTTCTATTTTACTGAAAGTGCTGGATTTAACAATCTGCCCCACAAAATTTTGTAAAAATTATAAGCGCCTTCAAGTGATGACTTTACAAAGCATGTTCATTTATTAAGAATTTTGGATAGTCATGTTTTCTGCACTCAAAATATTTTATTTAACCCATTTTACCATTTCCAAATTCAGAGATTTTCCTCAGTTTCTTTGTGGACCTAGATGTGTCTCAATAATATTTCCATTTTATGGAGGCATAAAAGCAACATAAATTTGTGCCAGAATAGATTTAGATCTGTGTATGTATAAAGAGAATATGTTCATCATTTTGTTAAATCCTCCTTGTGTATATTCCCTCGGTCAATCAGATACGATTAAACCGATCTGTTGATCACCGTACCTACCAAGCTTAGATGGTATTACGGCAGACACCAGAAGCTTAAAACAGGCCTGGCCTGGTTCCACTTAGGCAATGCCACCGCAGATGCCAGCGTGCCAGCACCAGTTGGCATGTGATGCTCTATATAATGGAGTGAGTGGGAGGAGGGAGAGGCTCACGTTGATGGTAAATAATTCACCGGGCTGGCACATGCAGCTGTGTAATCTGCCAAACTAGTGGGTTTAAAGATGCATCGTGCTAGAGGAGAGGACGGCTTTCAGGGACTTTGGGTGGATCTGGATTTGGGGACACTGCAGAATGTGTTCCTGCTGGTTGTTTGAGTACAGCGCCACTCACGAGACCCCCCAAACGGATGTGATCATTGCTCAAAACTCTTTTGCCCAGAGAGAAAGATCTGTTTCTCTGTTTTTGTAGGTAGTTTTCCAGTGGTTGATGGATAATTATGTATTTTTTTGTATTTATTTATTTTTTATAGTTTCTGATGATGGGTATTGATATTAATACTACTATCAATAGCTGATATACAATGCTGATCAGGGGTCAGAAATTAACCAGGACTTTGAGCAGAAATGTGTTTATTTATTTGAAAATTACATTTTTATTTATTTAGAAATTATTGAACTTTGTCAGATATCTATAATTGAGTCAAGTGTTAAATATAACACTAATAGGAAGGGGCTTATGATTAAAATATTTTTAATCAATATTAACACATTATTTTAAATATTGCACCTTAATTTAATTTGATAATATAGGTCACATAAGCAAATCCAATTTAATTATAGCAGGATGTATGTATCAATATCTACTCACTAAATCACTAATTATTCCAAATCAGAAATGCATCCATGCATGATATCATCTGATGCTGATAATCGGATAATATTTGATTCATGGCTTGACAATCTCTATAATTAATTCCCCTTTTCAGTCATCCATGAGGTGCAGTTTGCCTGCATAGGTTTTGCTCGTTCAGCTGTTAAGCTTCCGTCACGTCATGTTTTGACCTCACCGGCTCTTTCCGTGCCGCAGTAGTCCGACAGATTGTGTTTCCGTCTTCAGACCCCTCTGGATTTAACAACGACTTGCACATGCTCGAACTTGGCTCAGTTCCTGGAGATTTACTTTTATTGCAAGCTTTTTATCCATTCGCTAACAATATAAATGTATTTTTATGCACTGCTGTCTTTGCGAAGAAACGCTGGCAGATTGCATCTGCAGAGAAAGATGGGGAGTACGAGAATACCGCTCAAGGCGGGCAGGGGAACTCTCTTTTGGCCAGGCCCCGAGTATTATGTTGAAACCAGATGTTGAGAGATGTTTCCTCCTGGTCACGTGGGCCCCTCTGGTGCGGCACTTACATAAATGTCATCTGTACAGTAGCCAGTGCGGGCGGGAGAGCGGGAACGGAGGCCCAGCTGCTCGCTCTGGGAAGATGAAGAGTGCAGAGGGGTCAAAGCTACCCTCCACCACTTCTGTCTGCTCTCTGCCAGCGCTCGTTCTCTCCAAACATGAGTGAGACATGCAGATGTCAGCTAGTTGCGGGAATCTTGCTTTGTCATTGTGTTACCTGCTCATCACGATCGACCTTGCAGACATGTTGTGTGTGTATACACTACTTAACACTACCAGTCAAAATGTTTTGTTTTTTTCACCGACAGGTAATGATTTACTATCGATACTAGGTCAATGGTTTGTAGCACAGATGGTTGTTCTGTTTACTGCACTTTTTAATTCAAGTTATTTACCTATAGCGGCTAATGAATTGAAAGTATCACACGTTCACAGAAAATAGACAGGTGTAGGGCAAGAATTGGGCAAACTAATCCTATAGACTTGCATAAGAGAAGGAGCCCAAGCCATAAATACCACTGAGGACACCCTGGCAATACCCTGGCAACCCCCCTGAAAGTCCTAGCAACTACATAGCAACATCTTAGCAACCCCCCCTGAAAGTCCTAGCAACTACATAGCAACACACTGGCAACCACTAAGAGCAGCCTGGTGTTTTAGCAAGTTTTGCACTGAGAAAAGTTGAGTCGTGCTTGTGAAAGCAGAGCAGGGGTTCAGCACCGAACCACTGACAGGTTCCTTTCTTTTTTCGTTTTTTACATGAAGAATCTAGCCTGGCTAACAACAGACCCAATTCTCGTTGAGACTTGGGTCTGAGAACCACATGTACATTTTCTCGTATTTGAGGCGTGGTTTACGAATGCCCGGCGCCGTTTATTGGGTGCTAAGAATGTCTATCAAATGCGCCTGTACGTAGCTCATAGCCAATCGTTTCAATTATACCAGATGACGTATGTAGAGCGACAGAAATTAGACAAGGAAGAAGACGATGGGTAAGATATTTTTGTGTAAACAATGACGTTCAGCGACTATTGCCGTTTGTGCAAAGCTGCTCTTTTTTCAAAATAAACTTGCATTCTAAACTACTTAGAACAATATCTAAGGCTGCATCAAAAGGTAGCTTCGCGTCTGCTGCCACGTTGAATCCATAGAAATAAACAAACTGCTTCGGTGTGTCGCATAGGTGTCGTCATCGTCTTGCTGCTCCCTCCCCGTTCTGTGATTGGTTCCCTAGATGAGGCGAAAATCTGGACCATGGTATCCATACTGCCTTTCAGGGTGAATAAAATCGCGCTGCGGGAAGGCAGCATGGGGAAACCCAGACTATGAAGAACCTGGAAATGTCAAAATGTTTTTTTTCAGTGACGGGTAATGATTTACTATCAATACTAGGTCAATGGTATTGTACCGAAACCAAAATTTTGGTATTGATGATATCTTAAGAGCAGGCTGGCTGATAGGCAATACAATACCAATAATTATTGGCATCATTTTAGCAGTTCACAAAACATTACAGTAAATGGTGCGTTCAAAACTTTGTAAAAATGCAAATTGCCATAATATTTACTTAAAATATTTTCAAAAAAATTGAAAACCCTCCCATTCAAATGAGATGTTTGGGCACTTATTCTTTACATTTATTATTTTAACCAGTTTATACAATTACACACACATACATTGTTTGGCCATCTTATATTTTGTTTGTTTTTTATCTTGTATTTGAGCATATTTTTAAGTAGCTACCTTTTTGTTTTGCTTTTTTACTTTGTGGTCTAACTAATGCATATAGATCATGCAAAAGTATTTTCTTTTAAATTAGTAAAATATTTCATCATTTTATTTGTAAATCTGAGACACTGATCATTACTCATCTCTTAGACCACAGACAAACCATAAAGAAAGTTGGAGTGGACGGGCTAAAGAGGAGGAATTTTTGCTACTTTTCCTGTAAAATACAATTCTGTGTTGCCCATTATATTAAATGTATCTACTATGGTGACTCCTACACTGCTAATGAAACGCGAGCAGCTTCGGTAATGATGTGTATATCTTTATGCCGCAGTGGCGTAATGGCCTGCGTCCTGGCGATTACAGCACTCAGGGCGCCGTTTTATTCGGCCCCAGTGCTCAGTAATGTGTTTGTGCGTGGTAGGCATTCCTATACTGACTTTTAATGTGAGGGCTTTTTGTCCGGCCGGGAGATTTATTCACAGCCGTGTGTAATGTCATTTCATGTTGAAACACCCACCCTATGTTCAAATGAAAGAGGCATTGATGTTCATCTTAATCTGATATACTTTAATACCACGGCATCAAAATTACTCGACTGTAAGGGCCTGCAAAAGGAGGGAGGTGCGCTGCCATGCAAAACTTGAAACAAAGACACGGTTTGTTTTCCAGAAGCAGATTTTTTTATTTATTTCTCTTTATGATTCTTCTTTTTTTTTAATGAAAATTTCATATCACTCAGAAACATGAGCCGAAAAGCAACTCATTTATCTGTAACTTTCTGACAAGATGATATAGTAATAGGCTACAGTTGTAAATCTTTCTTTAGAACTAATTATGTAATTTATTCGCATCGACTGCACGGCTGTAGCGCACATATACATGCATGTGGCGCTACACTTTGCTTTTTGTTCTCGCTGTTTTTGCATGAGCAGTTTTTTGCAGCAGAGAGGACTGAGTCATGGAGAACTCATGCAAGGGAAAAACGAGGGCATATCAGGGGAGATAAAGAGAGAGAGTACGGATGCATACATATACACTCCTTAAAGCAAATACTGTCCTTTGCCCATAGTCAGGAGCAGCACAAGGTGATACTCTTTTGTGTGAGAGAGCATTTGTGCGTGTGCATACACTTGGGCAAGCACTTGCTGTGTATTTTTTTTTCCCCCCTCTTTTGAAGAGAACTAACCCAGCCCTCGGACATTTGATAAATTAAGATATCCATTTTAATACATTATGTGTATCCCCCCCCCCCCCCCCTTTCCCCCCCCTCCATCTACGATCAGATGCCTGGCATTGTCTGCTCTCAATATCCTGAGTTCCACAAATGCTACATTGAAAAAAAACGGAGAATTTGATAGACAATGTCGTATCTATTCATTTCAAACACTGTTCAGAATCTTATATAGTAAAATAATAGTTCTAACGTCTGTTTTTTTCCATTGCAGGATTTGCGTAAACAGATAGCTCCTTTGCTGAAAGGCTTCCAAGCAGAGGTGAGTTGTCTTCCTAAACTTTTCACTCGTATTTATTATCATAAACTCTTAAAGATGATGTGTGTATTTTTTTATGTATAAATGCTTACTTTTATCCCCAAAACAGCAGTAAGTAAGCCATTTGTGTTGTTTCTCTTGCAAAGTGTAAATACTGTGGCTCTGAGGCTCTATGAAAACATTAATTTGTTTGTTTAAGCCCCTCAACCTGCCCAACAGTGGCATTGGTTCAACCAATGGTGTGAGTTTGAGGGTGGCACTATTTGTTTGACCAGCCAATTGCAGATGGGGTGAGTGCTCAGGGAAACATGTTTGAAAACAGTCATGTTTTTTTTTTCCGGTTTGGTGATGCTAGTGGTGCAGAAAATAGATTTGTGCTTTAAAAATAATTGTTCAAATTATATATATATATATATATATATATATATATATATATATATATATATATATATATATAAATTGAGAAGCTTGTTATTCTCTAGTTTTTTGAGATTTTTTTTTTTTCTTAAAAGGCTTTCTTAAAGACCCCCCAAATCCAATGTGTGGATCTGAACCTGCATAATATATTCAATAACTTGCCTTAAACTTTAAGTTTTTGGTATTATTCATAATTAATTCCTGAAACATGCTAAAGACACATGTAACTGGTTTACACCAGAATATTATATATATATATATATAAATAATATTATATAGAGTAGGGGTGTTCAATCCTGCTCCGGGACGGCAGGTATCCAGTGCAGATTTTTAGCTTCAACACACTTGCTTTGGACACCCCTGATATAGGCTTTATATTCACTGATATATATGTATTATTGAAATGATTTTATTTTATGTTGTTTGACTATTTTATTTTATTCAAAGTATTCTTTGATATTAGAAAAAAATGTTTCCAAAATGCATTGTATTCATCGTGGGGTAACCTCCTCTTTGCATGAAATTCCTGATCGTCTAGACTGGAGTCATATTCCTAGGAAAGAAATAGCAATAGTTTCAGTTGTTTAATCAATGCAGTGTGACAAAGCTGCTCAGCTAGCGGTTCGAGAGCACTACTGTTAAACTACACTCTCCTGATGGCTTAACATACCAATTAATCTCTCAGCCCTTCTTGTAAGGAACGAGAGGGGAAAGACCTGTTTGGTAAACCCGTCACAGACCTGGTGGAAGATGGCCCTCTCTGGTCTGATGATAGTCTTGACGGGCTAAAAAGCCCACCTGATTACACAACAGTGCTTATTATGTGACAGTTTGTTCTTCTTGTTCTTGTTATTTGAGGCCTGCTTGTGTTGTACAAAGCCTCCATATTTTGTCAGCATCTAATCAGATCAGACAGTTTTGATACTTTCTCACTGTTTGCTCTCCCGCTCTTTTATTTCCATCCGTCGGATGAGAGCGAAATCCTAATGATGTTTTCGCTCCATGGTGTCAGGTAAGTCTATTTGTTCAGGGCCGAGCCAGAATGATGGACTCCTGAGTTTCACATCTCAGAGGTTGAGAGAATCTTTTTTTTTTTTTTTACATTTATGAAATTTTCTTTTGGACGCTCTGGTAATCAGTGACAATATTATGTAGAATGACTATGGCTCTATTCTTGTATCAAGTCTTTTTTTTACTTTGCTAAATACAATTCCAAAAGATTTTAATTAGTTCAGTGGTTCTCAAATGGTGGGTCACATCTTTTCAACAACAATCTCTATTTCTCTCTCTCTCTGTGTGTGTAGATGGATAGATACATGGATGCATGGATTTCACAAATATTACAGATGAATTTTCTGTGATACACCAGTTTTATATATATATATATATATATATATATATATATATATATATAAAAATATTATATACATTACTGTTGGTCTTTAGACTACACTTAAAAATTTGCTGTGAATTGTTGGCAAGAATTCACAAAAGCGTTCATCACATTTAATAATTGTTTAAAAAAAGATGTAAAATAAGTTCACCAGTTCTTCTCAGGGAATGAAGCTGAGTTTCCTTTGACAGGTCTTTACTGATAGTTGAGGACTGGGACATGGTGCTGTGTTCCATAAGTAATGTACATTACCATTCAATATGACAGCAGGCAGATATTTAAATGCCCTTTGCAGCACAGACTTAAAATATAATTATAGTAATAATAATAATAGAAGGATTTTGAGTGAGTTTTGTTTTGAGCCCTACCTTCTTAAAACATTCTTTACTTTAATTAAGGTCTATTTTAGTCCAATACAGGCTGTTTTTTCTAAAAGAGTTACACCTAATGTTCCTTGATAATTCAGTCAATTAGTTGTACTGTTGCGTGATATCAAACTGAGTTTGATTAGGTTGAATAACCCGCTGCGCTGAATAACTCGCTGTAAGGGTTTCTCAATCTCTTAGTTACCAGCAACTCAAGTACAAGAGCTTTGAAGTGTTTCCTGCTCTTCTATGCTAATAATGTTAAATTATCTGAAAAGATATTCATAAAATAGCTGTGCTTTTAAACAATAGGCCTTTCACATGATTATATTTGAGGTTTTTAAAGTATTTAACTGCAGGTTCAGAATAACTCTTTGTCTTTTTATTAAATAGTGTGTGTCCAAAAATAAATGACCATGTCCAAAATTATGATTGTAGCTACTTTTTGTAGCACTTATTAGCTGACCTGATTTTAAAGAATATTTTATACCTCTTTAATCAGTTACTGACTTTGTCAATTCCAGACCAGAATTTTTTTTTTGCCTGTTTTTCCAGGCTGTTTTTTTCTCCTCCATCCATCCCCCCCCCCCCCCCCCCAAAAAAAAACATCACTGGAAAAAGGGCGACTTTGACGTCCCAATTCCTCTATTTCCCTCAATAATTTTCTGCTCCTTTTTCACTATTCTGTCTAATGAAGTGGCAAAAAAGTCCAAAAATAATAAAAGAGAAGGAAAGTGAGAAGTATGTGTCAATTTTCCTTTCCTTTTGACCTCAAAAGCACTTCCACTATCCGTTAAATTATATTTCTGTGCATGTAATGCAGCGTTTGACGGCCTTCAGCAGCACCTTGCATTAAGAGGCTGTCGAGGGGCTCGAAGCGCAGTGAGACACGGCCGTATGTAACTTTGATGAAGTGAGGGCTGTGAGTAGTGGCTCCCCGTTCTCCTCTCATGAGCCAGTACCTCTGGCTAACTGCTCCAATATAGCTCATTGTGGTTTCGGAGCTGTGTTCTCGAGGACTAGCCTGTCATTAACTGAGGTAGTTGCCCCACTTCAAATCTCTGCTTGGTTAAATATAAATCCCCATCCCACCACTTTAACAGCGAAATAGTTTTAGACCACCTATTATTTTTCATCGAGAAATATTTCCTTATTGACAGTGCCTGACCTCGACAAAAACAGCCGGACTGCTCACACCAGAAATGGGCATTTTTTTGGCCATTTTTTTCAGGCGTCAGCTATTTGATTTTTATTGGCGGGAGGGATGGGTTCGCTTGTGTTTTGTCTTGTCAGTCTGACCGTCCATTAAATCTTAAAATAGACAAAGAGACTTCAATTTTACAGCACCAATTTAAAAAAAAAAGATAGAGCACATATATAATTCATAATGGCAGACAAACCAATGAATACAGCCGTTTGCAATGGATGAATGATTTTTTCGGTTTAATTTCTATCTTCCGTTTTCCTGTAACGGTGGGTTTGTTAAAATAGCACGTTTGAGTCAGACCGACGCAGATCTCTTGGGTCAGTGCAGAGTCCTTACCACATGTCATTTTTTTCATTCGAGAGAGCGAGAGCCTCCTCTTTTCCTGTCAGGAAATGAGAGTACAATAGGGAGCTGTACATAGCACGCGGCTGGGGCCCTGTTTGGGGTTGCACACGCATGTGTGTGTATGTGTAAATTATAGACTTGGGGGAGGGGGGGTCGCTCTAATAATTGTAAAGAATTTTTTGTTTTTGCTCATTTATAGCCACAAGCCATATGTTACAGATGTTCGAGAAGACTTTCTGTATAGTAGCTTCCAGCCTCATTTTGAATTATTTGTTCTTTTTTTTGAGAGTGTACTTGAGGTGATCCTTGTTCACTTGGTGCCCTAGGCGAGATAAGACATGACCAAAGGAGAGCACATTTTAAGTGGTATATTTCATTTTTATGTTTTATTTTATTTTATTACATTTTTATTTGTTTTGCTTTGCTTTAGTTTTTTTTTTTTTTTTGCTTGATTTTGTTTCGTTTTGTTTTGATTGACGTTTACTCTTTTGTGGTGCTGTCTCACTTGGTACCCTAGACAAGATAAGTCATGTCCAAAGAAAACAAAACGGATATTTTATCCATTTATTTTTTTTAGTCTTTAAAATTACTATTTTATTTTAATTATTTTACTGTATGGCATTAAATTATGATGTTTGACATTACATTCACTGTTTTAACACACATTCACACTGTTTTTTTATACTGGTCTTTAATTCAGATTCAATTTGCTTAATTCGTGAATCAGTATGTTATGTGAAAACTGCTCAAATAGTTTGGACTCCTAAAGTGTATGTGAAGTTCAATGTTATTGTGCCTTTTTAAGTGCAAGAAAAAAGCCCCCATTTAGCTTCTTATCTCAAGCTTCATTTTGATAATAAATATTTGTCATTTCTAAGTGGAAAATTCAACATTCTGAAAGAAAGAATTCAAGACGGAGAGAGCAAGTTGACCCGCAAGCAAATCTCTCTGTGAAGACAGCTAATCACTCTGGCAGCCATTTACCGAGTGCCATGGAAGTTCTACAAATTTGGAAGTCAGTATTGATTTGACGTAATTGTGCACTAATTTTAGCGGGCCGGAGTCTGCAGATGCTGAACATGCCCAAGTGCTGAGGAGAGAGGAGGTTTAGTGGCAGCTCAGATAAAAGAGTTCGGGTCTGAATTGTCTATATATGCATGCAAACAAAGTAAGTGTATGTGTGTAGGATGCTAATGTAGGTAGTTAGCTAGCCATCTCCTTTTGGATGCATTTTCTTTTGACACTTTTAGCCTTGGTGCTCATATGGATGTAGGTTCAAATCCAGAAATTTCCACCAAATCTGCACTGCACTTGTAATAAGAAGTAAGAGTTAGATCTATGGTGCAGTGGTTATGCATGTACTCGGAGCCTTGGTGACACAGGTTCAAGTCCAATGTGCACCATTCCTTTCTCTCACAAATAATTTCCTGCCACACTCAGTGTAATAAGAGGCAAAAGGAAATAAAAACAGAACTAAGAAACTTGAGTGTCAAATAAGTTTGAAGGCTGGTCTTCTGTTTTGAGGGCGATGCAGGTCAGTAGAACTGATGGAGTTTTCTGCCTCTGCTATCAGCAGTGCCAAGTCTGTACTCCCTCACAGAAACAAGAGCTATTTATAACCGTTTCCCCCACCCATTTCAACCCCTGTTCCGGCTGGACCGTAAGGGAATACCGCTGTTTAAACTGGCATGCTTTTGATGCCACCAGATAGACTGTATGTTGTGTGGTTCAAAGGGGCGGAACTGACTGTGTTAGTGTGTGGGTGTGTGCGCGTGCGTGTGTGTGTACATATGTGTGTGCGTGTTTGGTGTAAAATGGTGAGACTGGAGCCAGTTGTCATACTTTTTACTCCAGTGAATGTTTCTCAGGGTAGGTTATTTCTGTATAGAGACACACCTTAAAAGGCTACAAAAAAAGCATAGAGGTATAAACTAACATTCAAAAGTTTGGGGTCAGTAGTTTTTATTTTATTTTAATGTTTTTAAAGAGGTTCACCAAAAATACTGTAAAAACAGTAATACTGTGAAATATTATTACAATTTAAAAGACTGCTGATTTGGTGATCAAAAAACATTTCATATTATCAATTTTGAAACTGGTTGCGCTGCTTAATATTTTTGTGGAAACCGCGATACATTTTATTCTAAGATTCTATTGTGTAATGAATAGAAAGTTCAAAAGAACAGCTTTTGCAACACTATAAATGTCTTTACTGTCACTATTGGGCAGTTTATTGCATTCTTTCTGAATAAACTTTCCCTAAAAAACGTTTGACTTTTGTTAACATGTCAACTAATCCAGGTCTTCCCTATATGTGGGCATTTGTAAGCGTTTATTTGAAGGGTATAATGTCTGAGGCTGTTTGCATGACTTTGTGTTTAAGTCCTGCAGCATGATGATGCCAGATGCCCTGACCGTCAGATTTATCTGGTAGCAGAGTAAGAGAAGAGCAGATAATCTACGCTGAGCTGAGACTGTATCCGCAAAGTCACGCATGCCACTTCTGCCTGCTTCTAGGCAGCCTTACAGTCTCTTAACCTCATGTCTGGTTCAGAGCTCTGAGAGTTTAAAAATTGACATTGGTTCCTGCTGGATTTCAGGGGTAGACGTGGACCCGTGCCGAGTAAGAGAGAGAGAAACAGAGACAAGTTTAATTGCTCCATCTGCAAGAGGGCTGCAGAACTTGGCCCTGCCTGGGCCGATCCAGATGTTTTCCGGCAAGAAACATCTGAAAATGTTTAATTTCTTTCCCATAGGAGTGAAAAGTCTGTTACATGTTGGATATTTACAGTGGCAACTGCCCTGTTCCATCCATCAAGGCCAGCCATCTCAGGGCTGCAGATTTACAGTTTTTATTTGATGTTCCGCTGCTGGAAGACCAAACACACAACACTTGTGAACATGTAAACAGCACAGGAGTTCAACTTTTTCTTAATGGATAAAAGCAATACTGTTGATTCAGACCACATTGTTTTTGGGTGTGGGGTACTGCCGTTTTGGTGAGGTTCAGAAAGACTTGCAGGCTTTTGAAGAACGTTGGAGGATCTGATGCTGCGTCCACGTCATAGCAAAATTACCATAATTACCAGTTCCTGACTTGTAAAAACGGCTTGCGTCTTAGTCAAACTTTTAATTACAACTTGGAATTCTTCTGAATTTTATGAACACTCTTACATGACTATTGTGACATAATGTAAAAAGAAGTACTATTTCAAGTTCTGAGTCCAAGAATGGTGAAAAACCCTTTCAGGATTCAAGCTTGGTTATTTTTAATTTGTCTGTTATATTTAGTTTAGTTTTGTAAAAAAATAAGTTTCAGACTTTTAGTATTATTACTATTAGTAGTGTCTAATAATATGTTAACTAGTGAAGGTTTTAAGTTTTTTAATACACCTCATCCATTTTAGTTAAATCAAAGATGATTTTTATTTTTTGTTTCATCACCTGAGTTCTAGAATCTTATTCTTAGGAAACCGCTTTTGAGTTCTGGAATACTGAAAAACCCAGCTCTGTGTTCTGGAATTTTCCAGGATTTTGCTCCAGCTGTTGGAATGTAGAACTCGGGTTAAGCTAGGTGAAGATTTGGTTCAGTTTTTTTAGCAGCTCCTAAATTACTGTATACAGGCCGTACTGATTTGGGTCCTTGTTTCCTGTCAGGTTTGACCCAGTTTGCTCGATTTGGCCCAGTTGGGCCTGGCTGCATGCTGGTTCTACAGCAGGCTGTCATCAGTATGCTGTCATCATCAGAGTTGCACGGGGGGAAAGTGCTGCCATGGCATTTTGTCATTTCTATAAGCGGTTCACCACACCCTACTGAAGACAATCACTCTAATGTGTCGATCCAAGATGTTTCTCCTGCCTTTGGTTGTCACATTTTTAAGACACTGATAAATGCAATTCTTTGCATTTGGTGGAAAGACGCTAGCAAGATGCAGTATTGGTTCCAACTCAAAAGCTGTCCAAAAAGTTTGGCAACCTAATTATGTTGCCTTCTAAGATACGTCATTTTAGCCAAGCATTGTATGCATTGTAGAGAAAGCAGTCCCAGAATGCATTGCGACAAGCTCCACAATAAATCCAAGATTAGAGAAAATGTTGGTGAGAGAAATTTTTATAAACTTGTTTTATTCAGTACCGAAAAGTAGGGAGTTAAATGTAAATTAAATCAACTTGTTAGCATCAAATGTATAGAAATCAATTGCAAAATAACGTTTATGTTGACAAGATGGTATCAACAGGGTATTTTTGGTCAAACCACAACAGAAGGCAGTTGGATGATGGATTATAATCTGTCCAGAATCACCACAGCTGTGTGTGTATTCAGATTAAGAGAGATCAGTGTCTTTATTAGAGCTGTATAAACTGAAGAGCCTATATTACTGCCTTACCTCTCTCACGCTTTGCTCTCTGCCCTGTTGTGTGTTATGGCGCTGGGTTTTTGCACTGTTTGTTCCAGCTGTCATACATTGCCACTGAAGGGTCAATAAGGTCACCTGTGCCAGCGAGACCCTGGAAGACAGAGGCTTACTGCTTAATGCAATGATTCCTTTTTAATTCTATAGTTATTGACAGTGATATTCTCATGCTGTGATAGTGCCTGTAAATATGTATTTGGATTAAGAGTATACATGTACTAAAGATGTACCAATAAACATTTCTTTATTTAATATTATTATTAGTAAGGGGGAGTTACTAAATAATCTTCACTGATAATGCGCAAATTAGCATTGTGAAAAATTAAGTAGAAATATGTTTGTAAGATTATTAAAAATATTTTTTGTTAATCTGCATTGCCTTCTATTGACATCCGTTATGACCGTGATCATGCATCCTTGGACAAATTGACAATTATATTGTGTTAGGGGTGGTACCTCAGTGACTGTGGCCACCATTCTGAAAATCATTTATCTTCAGGAAATGATGAAGGCCTCTTCTTGCAGTGGGAGCCGTAACCCAGATACAGTATGTAATTTGCCCATACGTACGTGTCTGCGGCGCTCTATATTAAGGCCAAAAGTTCTTCTCATTATCAGAGTCCCTCATTACCTGTTTCTGTCATCTCATGCTCACAGGGATTTGGATTTATACCTGATAATTACCTTCTATATAAAGCGAACCAGAAACGGCCCGAGCGTATGTACCTGAAGCGTGCCCCCAAAATGCCTCGACCCAGCACTTGGAAAAATATCGCATGTGTCAAAAAATGAATGATTTACCGTATGTGAATGAAAAAGATTACAGTTATGTACACTTAGCCATTTTATTTAGGTCGAATAGATGGTAAGTGATGCACATAATGTGCGCATGTGAGTTCAAAATTTCTTTTCTAGGCTGTTTTCCATATGGCCATCTTTAATGGACTCGTCATTGCTGCTAATGTCTGCAAATTTCAACCTGGTTGCTAATGCAATTATCAAGCCTGCAGTTCCAAGCGTTACCCGATTCAGTTATTGTTTTTTTTCCCCCTCATTGTTTCAGATCGACGCCTTGAGTAAAAGAAGTAAAGAATCAGAGGCTGCTTTCCTCAGCGTGTACAAGAGATTAATCGATGTCCCAGGTATGTCTCAGCTCGCTCTGTGCTGGCTGCTCTCACACGGACACACACACACACACACACACACACAAATTCACTCACACACACACTGCTGTAGTGTTTCACTGAGGCGAGAATACTGTAAACACATCAGTCATATTTATGAGACCTCCGTCTCTAGTGTCTAAATCACACACATGCGCGCGCGGGCCGTCTTAATGACTTCTACGGCTTTAGAGACCTGCTCCGTTCCAAACCCCACTCACACGGAGAAACTTGGATTCTAATAAAATCCGCATTCATTGCCCCACAAACACCTTTTAATCTTCCGAATTGGCTTTCTAACGGTGAGATAATGGCCCCCTGATCCTCAGTTTTTATATGGTAATGTTCTGTTGCACTGATCTATAATAAGTTAATGGTGCCGCAAAGGTTCATGTGACATCTCGTAGCGTCTATAGCTCGACTTCTCAATAGAGTTTTGCTCCAGACTGAAAAAAAGTTCACCAAGGGAGAGTGTGGATAATGTATCAAACCCCACTTAGGTAAAAATGCGACTGTGGAGTGTATCGAAAAATCCGGCATCTGGTTGAACTGAACTTGAGGATTGGTTTGGTAATCCTTCAGACACCCTAACAGTCATACACACACACACACACACACACACACACACACACACACACACACACACACACACACACACACACACACACACACACACACACACACACACATACAGTATACTCTCAAAAACACATTATACACACATATAAAGGTAGTCAAATACACATGCACACACTTCCACTGTTTAGCCCCGCCCACATCTGTTGAGTGACAGGGAGGCAGACAGACAGACAGTGCCGCCTGGGCCTGTTGGAGCAGGTTGGACTGTCTGCCTGCACAACTACTTAGTACATCCCTAAATTACCACAATGCTGCGGTCTGGAGATCCCGGGCCAACTCAACGGCGTATCTTTGTGTTTGGAAGTGCGTGCATGTGTATTTGACTACCTTTATATGTGTGTATAATGTGTTTTTGAGAGTATACTGTATGTATGTATGTGTGTGTGTGTGTGTGTGTGTGTGTGTGTGTGTGTGTTTGTGTGTGTTGCAGGATGTTGGAGTGGGAGGTCTAGTCTGGGAATGTCTGTTTCTAACTGTGAAATCTGGAGCTTGTCCAGTCCTGTCTATCCTGTCTATTTGTCTGCGAATGTGATCACAGCTTGACAAATTATCTTGTGATAGTTACACTGGTACACTGTGTAGGCCTGCATGTGTGTGAGCATTGTGGTGTGTGTTAACTCAGTGTGTGTGTATGTATGTGTATATATATCAATATCATATATTTAAAGCTACTTTGCGTCTATTTCTTATTTATTTATTAGGTAACATCCATAATTGTTCATACTTATACATATATCTGTATATTGTTTCAAAGCCCATTTAATAACAGTGACAGAACTCAACTGTATAGATTTTATTTTTTTACTTTGCTCAGTCACTACTTTGCTCCTGCAAATAGCTTCACTAGCCCCAACAAAAACATTCCCCCTACATTTTTATGAATTAATTTACAATTTTACTTATTAAAATCGTTTTCATTCATTTAAATAAAGTAAATATATCTTAAATGAAAATAGATATTGAAAGCTAAATAGAAATTTTGGAAAAAAAATAAATAGTAATAATAACAATGCCGAAAGCACATAAAAAAATTGCTAAAACCTAAACTAAAATTAAAATGAAAGCTAATTAAAAATATTAAGAAATACTAGTATATTAATATGATTAAAATACATCATATATTTTATTTGCTTTTACACTGAGTTTGAATATTTAGTATAGGAGTGACTAACGAATTTCCTGCAAAATATTGTATACTGTGATGGTTGTTTACTAACAAATGACAGGAAATAGTACATCCATGTTTTCCATGCCAAAATGCCACTATGATTGTCTCCAAGTCAGCCATTATGAATTCAGGAGTGACTCCTGCATCCTGTTCACACTGAGACGGGGGATTCACTTGTGCAATTAATAAGTTGTCGGTTTAGGGTGATTTTAATGTTGGTTTTTGCTTTTAGAGGCTGAATGTGTGTCATAGATGCTATACCTCTACTAAAGTAAATTTTAAAACATCTAAACATTCCCACTTGTTCTTTTTAGGTGCTTTTGGTGAGGCCGCCCAGCACAGTACTTCAGTTTAGCTTTAGACTGCAACCTAACCGAACGGATTGTGCTTGTGATGATGTGTTGGACAGCAAATGACACGCATCCAAATTGATGTGTCTTAGTAAATCGGATTTGAATTGGCTGGTCATTTCGGTCACATGACAGTCACGTTCAGAATTGAGGGACACGCGTGGTCGCCCATCAAGCTGAGTTGAACTGAAATGGCAGTTGCCACGGCTACAAAAGGGAACACACCATGACAGCATATCATTCAGACTTCCTCTTGCAGTTTTTAGATATGACACACTCTCACACACCACACATGCACATCACACATAACACACCCCATCAGCGTTTCCTGTACCTTCAGATGTGAACGAGGGCGAGAGATGTGTGCCGAAAACCACAATCTCGACTGTAGCTTCACGTAGAACTTGTACAGGAATGACATGTTTTATTTTATACTCATGTCTGTCAGCTTTTCGTTCTCCGATTTTACTCGCTCTCTCTCACACACTCTCATGTTCCGCAGGGGCTAATAAAATAGTTTGATTACATAATTAACTTGGCTGTCTCATTAAGGAAAATCAACGGGAACAGGGCCATAATTAGTCATATAGCAATTAGCATTTGAGGGGGACAGACAGTGATGAAAAAGCGTGTGTGTGTGTGTCAGAATGTCTTAGTCCTTCAGTGCGGAGGGCTGGCCCCGGTCCCACACCACCGCTGCGCTCGACCCCGCTTTCACTTAACATCGCCTTCATTTATGAAAGCAACAAATTAACAGCCTGCCAAATATGAATTACTATAACTTCCTTTTACAACCTGCTATTCTGAAATTCCAGCAGCTGGTGGTGTTTTTTTGGTCGCTTTATCTGACATCAATTATGAAACTATGATTGTTGCCGGGATTTGATCGAACGGACTAATTTGTCAGCTTAATTGTTTCCTTTTTTAGAATTATTTTATTAGAAATATTTTTTGTTGTTTTTTTAAATACAAAATATATATATTTTTTTTATTACTTCTATTTTTGTAGATCATTATTTTAAAAACATTTTTATTTTGTTTTATTTGACCGAGAATGCAAGTGCCCTTAGTTTACTGTGGTGGTTCCACAGATTTTCGAATATTCGTTGTTTTTTCAGTTTTAACTTTGAAGGGACAAGTATAATTGTTTTAAAATATGATTCGTATGTTTTCTCAATTTAAAAAAAAATCAGGTTAAGTTGTCTTTTTTGTGTACGAGTAAATATTGTGTTTTAGTGCTTCATTGTTTTCACTGTTGTTACTGTCATGTTCTAGCAGCAAATTAGAGTTACCATGGTACGTGTCCAGAAAACACGGTGCTTGCATGGTCTCTGTCCAAAATCAGTGATAATACCATGGTTGTTTTTGGTGCTTTTTTTTATTGTGATTTAACAGAGCAGATTTAAACCGAGGCGCTGGAGCGCTGTGTGGATTTATTGCCGTGTTTTGGCTTGGTTTGTTTTTCTAGTTAACATTTTTTAGCTGCGGTTGGCAATCCGCAAAAATGCAAAAACACTTTTAGGTATTTAATGAAGCTGCACACTGCACATAGACAAACCAACACTGATCTCTATACACAGCTCTCACTCACTGAATCAAACCTTTGACCTGCTCTGAACACGGTACACACGATATTCTGAACTGTGTGTGGATGTGTGTTTCAGATCCTGTCTCGGCTTTGGAGGCAACTCAGCAACTCCAGGTGACTGGTCGGAAGATGCACGACTTAGAGACAGAAAACCAGAGGCTCAAAGATACACTACAAGAGTACGAACGTGAAATTGCAGAGGTTAAAAACCAAGGTAACCAGCCTAGTTTTCAGTGCTGCTTGAAATTATGGCAACAAAAAAAAAATCACAAAACTAAATATGTAGAACTTTCTCCGCATATAAAAGCAATGAGTAACACTTTAGTTTAGGGTCCAATTTTCATTATTAACTAGATGCTTATTAGCATGCATATTATTAGGATATTGGCTGTTTTAATGTTGTTTTAAGCACATATTAATGCTTTATTCAGCATGGCCACATTCTACCCTTGATCCTACCCAATACCTAAACTACCTCACCTACTACTAAGCAGTAATTAGGAGTTTATTGATGCGAAAGCTGTAGTTAGTAGTTAGTTAATAGTGAGAGTTGGACCCTAAACTAAAGTGGGACCAAGAAAGGTTACCAAATGTAACTCGTATGATGTAACCAAGGGCAAAAAAAATTTAAATGCACATCTCATATATATATATATATCAGATATCAGGTGGACGGGGAAAAATAATTAAAACTTATTAAAAATTTTGTTTTACTATATATTTACACACACACACACACACACACACACACACACACACACACACACACACACACACACACACACACACACACACACACACACACACACACACACACACACACACACACACACACACACACACACACACACACACACACATTCATTAACTTTCATTAACTATTCGTTCATAGCCTGCTTTTCCCAATCCAATCCTTATGGATAACATCACGTTTTATTAAATCACTACATTACTTTCTGTAATATTGTTCCACTCAAAATTGTCACAACATGGAAGTTGAATGCTCTTTGTAAGCATTCTCATTTTGTAAAACAGGGTTTATCTGTATCTATAAAGTTGGCAGGCCGAATAAGTGTACCCACACAGACTGGGCCCTATTTTTGTTCGAATGAGCTGTAGTCATCTGCGCTCTATTTCTGTCCCTCTGCTGTTTCAGCCAGACATGTTTCCTGTTTTTTCTTTTTTTAACGTAAACAACGGGGAAAGATCACTCCCTCACGGTCTGTGGAATTCCCCTAATCGATGCAGTCCAATAACTGCAATATTTTATTTGTCCTGCACCAGTCGTAGGAACCACCACGTGCGACCTCTCTCTCGCAGACACGCGTATACGTGTACACACGTGTGTATTCTACACACTGATCTTTCTCAGGTCAGTGATCCTCCAGTCTCCCAGTGTTTAAAGTCCAGTTTAGCATTTAAGGGTCTAAAAGGGCTCTTGTGGGACTGCTGCTCATTGATTATGTGTCAGCGCTGAAGTGCTGGAGTTTAAATCACCGCAGATGGCTGTGCAGGAGACGGAGAGAGGAGGAAAAAGCTCTCTATCAGGGATATTTTTGTGTGGATGTGTGTGTGTGTGTGTGTCTGTGTAGGCATGCAAACACACACATTTCATGGTGGGGACTTTCCCTTGACTTCTGTTTTTTTATACTGAGCTAATGAAATTTTCTATCCTCTTACCCTACACCTAATCATAAATACAAGCCTCTCAGAAACAGTTTAACATTTTCACCCTAAAATAAAAATAGTCAATATTTACTTTATTTTATCCTTTTATGCCATTTCAAACTTGTATGTCTTTGTTCCTTCTGTTGAACGCAAAGCAAGCAATTTCAAAGAATGTGTTGGTCACTCTTTTCAATGAAATTGCAATGAATTAGGTTTTGAGCTTCCAGGCTTATAAAAAATGATGCAGAGGCACCAAAAAGTATGATAAGAGTGGTTCATATGATTCGTTGTGGATTTACTGTCTTCTAAAGTGATACGGTTGCTTTGGGTGAGAAACGGACTGAAATATAAGACATTATTCACTGAAAATCTTCTCTCAAGTGGGCTGTTACAGCACCTTAAAAACTGTTCAGACTGGATCATTGAGTCTGATTTTCAGTGAGAAATTACTTAAATTTCGGTTTCCCATTCATTGTAATTGTCACAGCCTTCATTGCTCCTTTTGTCTACCATGAAAGAAAATGTTCCTAGATTTTTCATTTTGGGTGAATTGTTCCTTAAAGATATAATTTAATATGTTTAGGCGGTTTTCCTCTTGGCTGATTTCAGGTTTTACTGTCCTTGGGGGACATTTGGTCCCCACAATGTTGGCAAAAACTAACCCGAACACATCCATAGGCCTTTTTTAATGCCCTCTCTTTCTCTCTTACAGAAGTCACTATTAAAGCACTTAAAGAGAAGCTGGAGCAGTATGAGCGTTCTCTGCAGGACAAGAACACAGAGGAAGCTCTCGATCAAAACCAGGACCGATCAGGAAGAGAACAGAGGGAAAGCAGAGGGGAAAACCTTCCTAACAACTATGCAGACCAGGAGAGGTTAGCCTGACCATTGCACAAATCCAATACTACATTAATCATAATGTTTGTTATGAATTCATAGGCTGTGTTTCAAAACCAAGTAACCAAGTGAGCTGCCTCCCTAGATAGCAACTTTGAGCATCATAGGTGCGTTGAAATGATGTGCTGAAAAACTGAATCAGCAAAGAAAGCATAACAAGATTATGAATGCAGAGCTAGAAAAACAACATTTTCAGCTTTTTTTAGGCATCATGGGTTCAACACTAAATTTAGATACAATTTTTGTGAATCATAGGTGCCTTTGTAACTAAATTCTGAATTCAAAGCAACATTTTCTGGCATGATAGTTGAGCTGAATGTGTCTGGATCAAAACTAAAACCATCAAAAAACATTTTTGTTACTTAAAATAAAATAAATGTTAACTGAAAAAGAAAAAAACAACGACTTTATTTCAGCTAGGTGCCAAGGCAACATTTAGACGTATACAACTATATGTATAACTAAAACTGAAATGTAAAAAAACAAAAAAAACAAAAATTAAACATGCACAACCAAATTAAAACTTTAACTAAAATTTAAATAAAATATAAAAATATAAAAACAAACCAAAATAATAGACTTAATTCAGAAATAAAGACTTAATTCAACAATCTATTCTCCTCCACGCCATTCTGCTACGCGATTCATGTAAGCACCATTGCTCTCAGATTATTGGCTGAGCACGATCAGATGATCACATGCATGTATGCATGTGATCATATGATCGTGCTCAGCCAATAGTGAACCAGTGTTCTGCCATAAAACACGGAAGAGCTGTACTTTGTGAATAGCCCAACAAAGTGAATAGCGTAAGAGAGTGGCAGGAAAGAGAGGAGTTAGTTGAATAAAGTCGTTATTGTATGTTGTTTGTTTTTTGCGCACAAAAAGTATTCTCGTCGCTTGATAAACTTAAGGTTGAGCCACTGTAGTCACTTGGACTATTTTAACGATGTCTTTACTAACTTTACTGGGCTGGCAAATGCAATTACCTAGTAGCCTATGAAGGAGTGAGACAGCTCTCAGATTTCATCAAAAATATCTTAATTTGTGTTCTGAAAATGAGCGAAAGTCTTATGGGGCTGGAGCTACATGAGGGTGAGTAAATACTGACAGAATCTTCATTTTTGGGTGATCTAACCCTTTAAACGTTAAAAATGTCACATAATATCGCTGCATCTAGTGAATTATTCACAATCATGTCAATTTGCAGTACTGCAGCGTTAATGTGACTGCTGTCTTTACATTAATATATGTTTGGAAACGGTTGTTTTAATTATTCTCTGTATGTCTCTATGCAGTCAGGCACAGCAGAGCCAGGACAGCAGGACAGAAGACTTGGACATGAAAACGCAGTCCTTACAAACAGGTTTGCTAATGCATTCACCGTCAGGTTATGCGTTTTTGCAATTACATACTTTAAATTTGTCAGCCTGTTTTACTGAGACGCGTTTCATTTGTTGCACAGCACTTGAAGCAACTCAGGCAGAGCTCCACGAACTGAAGACAAAATACAATGAAGAATCCACAGCAAAGTGAGTAACCATTTTTTAATTCTGACGGGACGTAGCAAGAGACAGTGTGGATTAGCGCTGAAATGGCTCGTATTCCCCCTTCTGTATTTCCTCGACTGTCTGCTAGGCGTGCTACATCTTTGTCTCACCTTTGCACACACATTTACCCACATTTGCGTGTCCATACAGACACAGATAAACACACACACCCCTTTGATCCACACCATAACAGCTTATAATCCTACTGCAGACAGGTTTGATTATGGGGGAAAACACAGTGTGGTGAAATCACACCTTCATTCATGGACAAGTTTTTGATATTCAATAGTCCTCACATCCCGCCCATGCTGCCTTCATGGCTACACGAGACTGAATAATGGATGACACAATCCTCATAACTCGCACGGATGCTCTGAGTGATTCTCTGAGTATCCAATAATGACGGGATTCGTACCATCGACTGACATTTTGTAGGCGGTGAATCAGTGTTTGCATACTTGCTCAAATGCGCCTTTTGTTTGCGCATTGTGCCTGTTCGCCTTGATCTGGGTCATGCGTGTGTGTTTGTGTGCGTCTGCATGTGTGCGTTCCTCCGCTTGCTCCCCCTGTCATGTGGTCGGGGTTAGGTGGCAATTTCCTTGTCTCGCTGTCACTGAGGAATGCATCCTGTTGCAGTGTGCGCTCGCTGCGGGCTGTTTCGGTGCTGCTCGATGCGCTGGGAGTGGTGTAATTACACTACCTATGATCAAACCGAACCCTGCCATGCCAGACCCCCATCACTGCACATTTGAAGTAAAAAAAGACACTTTTTTTTTTAAGCTCAGAAACCCACCATGGTGAGCTGCCACCGAACTGGAAGGTCACGGCAAGGTTCATTTAATGAAAAGATATGTTTCTGATTCCACAAGCATCGCAGATGCAAATCTAACAAGAAATAAATCTTACTCTCATGCTTGTGCACAAACTTTTGAATATGACTGTGTACATGCAAACAAGAACGTTCAGTAACATTGGCCTGTTTCCAATCCGCCTGGTTTCTCCCGGGGACTCTTTCAGAGACTGTGGCAGGATAAACGTTTCCACTCCATTAGATTTCTTACCTGCTTCTCATCCTTATGCTCCAGCTTTCATTTATTAGTTTTTGCTTTGGTGCTTTCTTTTGGTTTATGAACTAAGACTGATTATTCACAATATATTGGGGATGATTTTGCTGTTGATATAAAATTAAACTACACATTGTTGAGATCACAATTAATTGTGAATGAGAGGGTAAATATAAAGATACCATGTCTTTTTTACGCAAATAGCAAATATAGTGCTACACCGTGTCCTAACCAGCTGTTTCCATGGTGTGACAGTATATCAGAAGACATTTAAATATTTGATGTCCAATTTTGTCGAGCCAGATTTTAAACTCAATGAGAAACCAATCAATCGATACGATAAAGTCCTTGTTGTGATGTGGTTTGTTGTATTCATTTCTGATCCATAATTACGTATATATATATCATTAATTTTAATTGCATTTTATGTGTTATATATATAGGTGTTGTTCAATTATTGAACTTTTTTGTGGCATTTTATTTATAATAGTTCAATATTGCTTTTATGGCTTTGTTGGTCGAAAATCAGTGAATACATCTTTTGTTTAATTAATAAACAAAATATTATCTTTATTATTAATAATTTTAAGTAGATAACTGACTTACTGTATTTATGTCGCCAAACAGATTTGAAATGACCCTTTTGAACCATTTCAGAGCAAGTACAAAGATAGAAATATAAAGCTACATATGAAATTTCATCAAAGGACTAAACATTTGAGGTATTTTGCTAATAGTAAGTGGCATTGGTTTTGTTCTATGTACATATGCTGTATATAGATTTGTGTTTTATACATGCAATTTTGCCTAAGCCTGGATCGTCTATAATCCAAGGCTTCATCGTTATCTTGTTGTTGTGATTGCTGACTTAATGAGGTTACGTGATTCTGTGCATGTGTCTTTGGTTGGGGATAAAGGAATCCCGCCCCCATCTAAGAGCCCTTTCCTGGCCTCAGGGTTTTACATGCTCCGTTAGCTCAGTTCATCTACAGTGACAGTAGGTGGATCTCAACGGGAAGGGTGCAGAGATATTTGTGTGTATCGTATCGCGTAGTTAAATAAACATAAGAATGTGTCATGCTCCACAGTGCTCCAGTAATAAGCGAAAGAGAAAGGAAATCCCTCGGCGGGCAGTTGTTCTGCCTTTGATGCGGGCGGTTAGCTCTGGGTGTTCAGCAGGTATGGACAGATAATCCATAACGTTGATCGATCATCCCCCGTATGAACCATGGAGATGTTTGCGGTCGCGCTTATTGAAAGACTGCATGTGTTAAACTTAATGTGGAATCAAATAGAATGGACTAAGGATTCAATGTATGCTATTGTAAAAATAGTTTTTTGATTTCATTATTTTTCATAACTTTTTCAGCCTCTAAAGCGACCTTTCTTACCTGCTGATGTCATCAAGGCCATGTGGGTGGAGAAAACTAATATTAATCATTGAAATCTCAACCTGACATGTTTTTTGATGGATAGAAGAGTTACTACTTTTTTAATCCAGTTCTCACCCTTTAAACGTTCAATTTTTCTTGAACTAGTCATTCCAGTAACATCATTCCTATTTTTGTCTTTCATATTCCTTCCTGTCATCTCACCCTCCCCTTCCTCTTTTTCTTTTTAGTTCATTCTGAAGGAAGGATGGTATCAGCTGCAAAGAGAGTGTGTATTTGGTGGCGTGTGTATGTGTGTGTGTCTTGGGTTCAGGGTGAAAAGAGGAGCAGGGTTCAGTCGAGCGTAATAATGGAATGCTTCAATTCGCTTCACTGTTTGTATGTGACCTCTCTCTCCCTTTTCTCTCTCTTTTCCCCTCCCCCAACGCCCTCCCCCACTATCCCTCCCCTCCCAGACGTGTTCACGGTGGAATGTCCGCCTTTCTCACAGGCCCGCGAGGTGTCTGTCGTCCCAGCCATCTATCTTGTTCGCTCTCTCTCTCTCTTAGGGCTCTGTGTTGTGCTGAAATTTTAATCCGGTTCTTTTTCTTTTCCTGCCCAGACTCTCCTCTCATCCCTCCTCAGGACCTCCTCATTAACGTCCTGCCAGTTACAGTAACTACAGCTGGCACAGACACGGGCATCAGCCCATTTATGCCCGCGCAAACACACGCCAGTGCTGATACACAAATGCTGAGATGAAAAAATGATAAACAATGTATCTTGTTCATATTTAACGTATATAGTTCGTATTTAACGTATATATTAATTTTTAACTTATTGTGTTCACATTTTACTCCGCTTATTTGTATTTAATTTAATATTTTCTTATTTAAAATATTTTATTTGTAATGTAGTTGTCATGTTTAACTCATCCTTTTTTTACGTAATGTCCTCAAATTATTTGGATTTAATATTGAATTCAACAATCATATTTAGGTAGACTTATTCATAAATCACTTTTTACTTTTTTTATGTTTCCGTATTTTCTCATTTAAACGAACATTTTTAAACTTAGCGTTTTCTTAAGTATTTTTTTTATATATATTTAACTCAACCTATTTTTATTTAACCATTTAACTAAATTTTTTAGTATTTAAAGGGTTAGTTCATCCAAAAATGAAAATTGTCCCATAATTTACTCACCCTTAAGCCATCCAAGGATATTTTTTAATAAACCTCTGATTGTGTTTGGGTGAAAGAAGAAAGTCTTTTTAAGTATTTAACGAAATATTCAACTCAACATTCCTATTTAACCATTTTTTACTATTTAAGTCAGCTTATTTGTTTCCATTTTTACATTTTGTTAAAATTATATTTGTACATTAATATATAAAATATTAGTATATTTTTATATTAATTCAACATTTTCACATTTAACTCCAATGTATTTGTGCTGAATGTTTTACGCATTTGACAACATATTCGGATGTACCTCAACATTTACATATCTAACGTTTATGTATATTTATCATATGCATAGTTAACACTTTCACACGTTACCCTATGTTTTCGTAGTAAACAAAGTAGAAAAATACGTAATGTTTATTACCTCGGGAAGTCGCAATCGCAAGGCGCAGGGTTGAGTTTGTCATGCTGTGTGGCCTGTTGTGCTTGTTCCCAGCGTGGTTAAACTCTCTCTGGTTTTCCCTGACTGAATTGGAAAGAAACAACATGCAATTAAAGTTGTTTCTCCTGCGCTGAAAGTGGCAGGTTGGGTTTTGCAGTGTGTCCTTTACGAGACAAATGGGCAGTAGATTTAAGCCTACAGAAATAGCTGCCGTGTGTGAGGCCTGTGGAATTATGTGCGTGTTTGTGCGGATGTTGGATCGCGAGTGTGCGCCTAGGTGGAGATGTGTGCGTGTGTTAAAAAGAGAGAGAAATGGAGAGAGACGGAGTGAATTTCTGTTAGTGGTTTATGTGGGCTCTGCATATGTGTGTGTGAGATGTAAACCGTGGAGAAGTGCACTAGGCCAGTGAGCTGGTGCAGTCAGTGTTCTGGCATGCAAGAGCTGTGCACACGAATTTCATCGGCTCCTGGTGACATGACAGTCCCCACGGGCTCGCCGCGACCGCAAGCACGCGTGTGCGTGTTCGCCTGTGAACACACCTTCAGATCCTTTTGTCTGTGCATCCTGTGATGTTACATGCACTGACTCGGATTAACAGCGCAGTTTGATTCCCTTCAAATCCAAGCAGAAGAGCAACGTCAGGCCTGTTCCCACCTCTCAGCCTTTTTCGTCTCTGCATCCAGCATGTTTTGCTTGACAGGGTCTCTGCTGTGCTGTTGGTTGTGTGACATTTCAGAGGGTGGATTTTTGCTCTGTCTGATCCATTTGTCTGTACTCCCATCAGTCTGGCAGGTTTTGAATTACTGCGGGGAGCACAAAGGACCTCATCCTACCCACCTGATTTATCTGCACAGATCTACGCTCGCTGGCTGAGTGCAAAGAAAACATTTCATCTGTGTCAAGCAAGACATTTCGCCTTCCCAGAAAGCTCTTACATTGTTCGCTGATATTTCCACCGTATTGTGCAGATGTATTGTACAACAATCCAGCCTTTTCAAATAGAGCCCTGTACACTAGTATAAACTAGCATGATTAGCTAAGCTAATATGACTATCACTATTGCTCATACTTATGGTTATGGGGTTTTCTAAACCACAGACCTTAAGCATCAAACACTGTTGGGTAATTCTACTAGTACCATTCGAAACAGAAATACAAATTATACCTCAAATCATGGAGTTCTATTACTTTTTTCAGCAATAAAACTTTTATTTTTCATCTGAAGGTGGTTAAAACTGGAGAAAAAATCCCATAGCAGGAGCTCGCTAACCAATATTTGTAGATCAGAATATCATAGAGATTTTAGGAAGTTTTTTTTACTTGGGCCAGTAAGTAACTACCCTTGACAACCACCCTTTTCTCAATTTTTTCAGAGATTCAAATGTTTGTGTATTATACTTGACATTTTAACTATTTGATATTGTCATTTATCTCAGCGTTTTTGTATGTAACTCAGGAATGTGTTTTATGCATAGTCAACATTTTCACACTTTACTTATGGTTAAGGGTTTTCTGAACCACAAACCTAGTATTAAACCTTAATATTAAACATTGGTAACCTGCAAATAGACCTGTACCATTTGTGCTGTAAACACAAATGATACCTCAAATCATGCAACTTGTAGAGGACTATTACTTTTCTGAAAGCCCAAACTTTGCGATTCTCATCTGGTGGTAAAAAAAAATCCCATTGAAAGAGGTAGCAGACCACTATCTATGGATCAAAATAATAAGGGGATTTGGGGTTATTTTAAAACACCGCATATTTCCTTCAGAAAGTGTAAAAATCTAGCTATTGGTGAGGTTGAATAACTCAATATAATGAAATCACAGATTAATCAACAACATTAGTAGTTAATTTACTCCAAAACAAAACTCTTGAAAACTCCTTTGGAGATGATTATACACCTGTGTGATTGCTGTCAAGTAAAATTTGGGTCGATGATGTTTGTTGTTTTGAGAGTTAGTAGTGTGAGGAGTGACACTTCTGAGAACAAGCTTTTTTATCTCCTGGAGGTCAGACACTCAACAAGAGGAGAAAAAAAAAATCAAACCCCGAGGGTTTTCTTACTACCCTAGCCTGCAAAAGGTTAAGAGAGGATGGGAGGACAAAAAATAAAAACCCAGCAGGATAAAGCCAACACTGGCTCCATAAGATAGGGGCCAAATGGAGAAAGAGAGCAAAATGGAAATCTAATGGGCTAAATCTGTGAAATGTCGTACCAGCCCAGGGGGATTTGAGCCGCAGCAGAAACAAAGACACTGGGGAGAGAGCGAGCTTGAGTGAATTCGAGCAAGACTGGAGAGAAAGAGAGAGAGAATCGCCTGAAAGAGTTGAATTACTGCCAGAGGATGCATGTAACCTGGACCTCTCTCTCGCTAGCTTCGCCCGAGCGCCGAGTTAACCTCCCCTTTCTGACAGCCATGCTGGATGGAAAAGGTCAGAATCAAAGCAGCTGGTTCTCATAATTTATCAGGCCTGAGACGACCAAACACAATAATCAAAAGCAGTAAGTGTTTAATACGCTCTATTCATCAGCGGTAGCTCGTAGAATAACAAAAGAAGTCATGTTTATATGTTCCTGGATTACGTTCACAGTGTTATTTCTTTGGACTTTCCCACATCGTAGCGTGTTCATATGTAGATGAAATAATCCCAATAAATGATCTCGCAGATAACCTCTGGTCCCCGGTCTGAAGTGATGAAGAACATGCCGTTTTTGAAGGCCGAGCTCCGATGGGAGTTACGCATGTCTTACGCAGTTCTCGTCCTTATCTTTTCATCTTTAAAGGGGAAATATCATGAAAAACTGTTTTTTGTTTTGGACTTTTGAAATAAAAGTTCAATATACAATGTTGATACACTTCCTTAGTCCACTTGAAACATCTAGAAAAATGTTACAAAGTTGCAGATTTGTGAACTACATTAGTACAGTGAAAACAGACTGTTTAAATATAAGGGTCAGAGAGAGAGCGTAACACTAAATTAAGATTGTTTTCAGTGCAAGAAACCTTGACTAACACAAGTGGATTCAAGGAAAAGAAATACTGCGAAAGTGTCGAATATGGCCCCTTTAAGGTCATCATATAATGTGTTTTTACAGTGGGGCCCATAAAGGAGGGAGTGAACACGAGCTGACGAGAGCAAAAATGACTGGAGATTAGGTTATGTAGGTTCGCAATAATGTGTGTGTGTGTGCAAAGGAAAGAATGAGTGCCTCTTTACACTGTATTTAAGAGGGATTGTATTTTTTGTATTCTGTGCCATGACGAGATCATGACACTGTTAATGCATAAAATAAACCTCTGATCTGCAGTCGTTAGGTTTAAAGGAGTATTATATTCCATAATTCCCAAATCTATGCTGATCTAACATTCATTTAATGATTTATATTTAACTCTTTGGGTTTGATAAAGCTCAGAGGAAAAAAAAATCTAGATTCATATATATATTACTGTAACTATTAAATATCTACATTATATTTAATATTTAGATTTTTAAACTCAAAATGAGTTGACCATATTGACCATATTCAGTTTCTGTGAATGTTCCTGTTCTTATTGTGAACACATCTGTGCACATTATTCCAAATAATAAATCGCAGGTTATTTTAATAGCTTTTTAGCCATTGTTTTTAGCTCCATTCTGTTGTGTAACGCCCATTTTTCACAATCCAATTAATTCCCAGTGGATAACCTCAAGTCCCGTCCTACCTTTTTTTTCTTGTTAAATATCCTGTTTCACTCAGAAATGTCACATTACAGAAATAAAATGGGTTGTGAATAGGGTTTCACATTGACGTTAGAGAGCCATCATAATTGGAGTGAATAATTATGTTTCAATAACAATTTAAAACATAGTATTTTCACAGCGCTCTTCACTCTCAGCCACAATGAAACTCCAACGCAGCATCATCCATGAGACGCCGGAGTCACGCGCTTAAAAGTGCACACAAAGCTGAGTTAAGCTCATCTGAATCATTAAACCAAATCGCCTCTAATTAAGCTTGGCTGTTGAATTAATTTCAGCTGTGCTTGACTCCTCTCAGTTTGCAGTCACATGGTCAGAAATGTCAATGGGGGAACCATTCGAGAGGAGAGTACAGTGGGTCACAGAAATAATGCAAGTGCTTTTATCAAATTAAGAGCTCAGTATGTGGGATAACAAGTTTCACTTGATGAAAGATAATGTGTTGGTTGAATACTTTGTCTGTTTCAGATCTGGCTACAAGCATCAGCTTTGCTGCTTCAAGTGTAAAAGCTTTGAGTTTGGTAAAGATAATGGTACAAAATCAAACAGAAATTGCTACAGTGAGTAGTTGCCTAGCAGTTAGCACACATGCTACAACACAATATTGTGTTGTAGCATGTGATCGTTTTGAGATTGTGCATACGTGAGATGTTAAATATTGCAAAAAATGTAACAAAAAACCGTTGAGTTTGGTTATGATTGTGGCAAACAATATAAATATATGAATTATTAAATGTAAATCTCAAACAAAAACAGCTACAATAGGAGTACTAGCATAAAGGTGCTGTTACATTTTACCATTGTTTAGCAAATTTTCACAGGCAAAATTCAATTATTTCTCTAGGAATCCACTTGATCTGGAATTTCGTGTAAGGTGCAAGAATTCCTCTCACAGATATTGCAATGGGTTCAAGTTGGTCATGCAGATTCAATGTGTTGACCAACAGAAAGCTGCTTGATTTAAAGTGACTTTTGTGTGAGCTGTGCTTCGACATTGCTATTGACAATAGACGATGGACCTTTTTTACCCCAAAAAATTTGCAAAAAGTTTGCTAATGTTACTGCACCTTAACAGTTAGCCCATGTGCTACAACACATTATGTTGTGCGAAACGCTTTGAGTTTGGTAAGAATTGTTACAAAATCAACAAAAAATTTTTTTTTGAAGCTGTAGCCTAGCTGTTCTGTTGGCACACGTTACAACACGTTATCAAGCATGTTTGGTTAAGATTGTGGTACAAAATCAAACAAAAACTGTTAGCACACATGCTACAACACATTATTGTATGAGAACGACTTGCGTTTTGTTCAGATAGTGGTACAAAATCAAAACAAAAACTGATTTGTTGAAGCTGTAGGCTAGCGGTTAGCACCCATGCTACAACAAATTCTTGTGTGGGAGAACGATTTGTTTTGGTTTAGATAGTGGTACAAAATCAAACAAAAACAGATTTGTTGAAGCTGTAGCCTAGCGGTTAGCACACATGCTACAACACATTATTGTATGAGAACGACTTGCATTTGGTTTGGATAGTGGTACAAAATCAAATCAAAACAGATTTTTTGAAGCTGTAGCCTAGAGGTTACCCCAAATGTTACATCAAATTATTTGAGAATTATTTGAGTTTGGTTAAGATAGTGGTACAAAATCAAAACAAAAACGGATTTGTTGGAGCTGTAGCCTAGCGGTTAGCACATCTGAGCTGTAAATGTTTAGTATGCAGAGGGTAAAGATCTGAAAGATAATTAAACATTTCAAGTTCAAGTTCATTTTATTTATATAGCACATTTTACAACAGCTACTGACTGACCAAAGTGCTTTACAGAACAACCGAATTAAAAGAAAATAAAACCTGCATAACAATACAACACAAATAAGCGCAGCAAAGCTAAGAGGAGCCTTAAAACAGGAGTAGCAAAACAGTATCAGACTCAAATATAAAATAGTAAGACAGAGATGGCAGTATCAGACTCAGATAAAAAATGGAAAAACAGTATCAGACTCAAATATATAATGGAAAGAACCAGGAGTGGCAAAAACAGTTGGAAATTTCTCAATGGAAAATTTGAAAGTACATGTTATATGCAAAAGGTTATTTATTCAGAATATACTGGCAACAAATATGCATCAACAACAAAGAAAGACACTTTTTAATGTAACTACATTTAGCAACAGACATGCTAACCAGCTAAACCTTAATACAGCATTGACTATGGATTTGGATCACAATGTTTTTAAGAAACTTGTATTTCCAATCACTTCTGTCCCCTCATCTTAATAGCAGTTCAGTTACCAGAAGAGTTAGCATTAGTGTTAGCAATGGGAAGACATTTGTAATTTTTCCAGACGGAAGGATCAATGTTTGAAAGCTGTTTTTGAGGGACAAAACTACACTTATTTGAGATGAATGTTTAATGGGTACATAAAGTACTGTTAACCTTTATTGAAAGCAGTTGTGTTTACACACCTAAGCCATGCCATTTGTTGGGCTGAGCTGCGCGCTAGCAGAATTGAGAATATTATATCAGATTAGTGTGCATTAAAAGGAGTCTGAGGCCTATATTAGTGTAATCCTTCTGTTTTAACCTGGGCTTGTCCATGTGGCTGAGCCGTGAACCCACTGCTGGGCTACACAGCTCACAGTCCAGCGGATTACTGTGAAATCGAGAGGGCTTAATGGCCCTGCGTGCGCGCTGTAGTGTGTATGTGTGTGTTTGTCAGTGTGCATACGGGTGAGTGTGCAAGTGTTCACATGCATGACGGGGTTATAGAAGTCCAACTGAAATGGCTGATCTTAATACAACAACACACACATATCCAGATGTTTTCATGATGAATGCCCTCACGAACACATCTAGCTGCTCATAATTGCATACGCACACACGCAAGCGGCTCAGTAGTGAGGCAAGATGCTGATTACCCATTTTATGTTGATGTGAGGTCTTCTGTTCCACCTGGTCCATTCTTTACATGACCCATTTTATTGCATTGCGATATGTTGCATCACTGTGTTTTACTGCAACAAATCTGCGCTACCATTTCCCTCCTGCCTGCGTAAGTAATGTGTGCTTTCATTTTTCAGGGCCAATGAGATTGAAGCGGTGATGACAGATTTGGAAAGAGCCAATCAGGTAAAGGCCATATTTCTCATGGAAAAGTGACTCTTATTTCTATTGTATGCAAATCTTAGACACAGTAACAGCTTGTTTAGGTTTTTTATTAATACCTCCGGTCTAATGGACTGTACAGAAGTTGTCGTGCTAGTTTGCAAATTTCTTTTATTAGCACACAACTTTATTGGAGTCAAATATATCCAAGTTCTACGTATCCTAATTCCCTCCATCTGCTTTCCTTTTAGAAGAAATCCATCATTCCCTTCACTTTTTTGAGCTGTGAGCCCCAACGGCTAAATCTAAATGAATATCAGATCTTTTATGTGATGCAATATAAAGAATCTCTTGCCTTTTTTATGTTGTTTTTTTTTTCTTTTTTTCTGGGGATTCAGTTTTATCATCAGTTTATTGTTTTTCTGACCTTATATGTTTGGGAAAGAAGATCTATAGGAATGTTTTGTTTTTGTATTATTATGTAATATTATTAATTGATTTCGTCTTGACTTATTTCTTGCTAAAGTACTCACAAGTTAAATTTTCTGGATGTTTCTTTTTGTGAAACTAAAATCTGTTTGCTTATATAAAAATGATAAACTTTTATGTTTTTGAAAATGTAGGGCAAGCAATAAACAAACACCCGAGTAAAAAGTTTATAATCATTGTTTTCATTAGCATTATTATTCCAATCAACAGAAAAAAGAACATTTGGTAAGACTTGTTACGTAGACGTTTAGAATAAATTAGCATAATTTAGCTTGTCATTACCATAAATGCATAAAGATGGTGGTGTTGGATTTGGTGCGGCTAAAGGTTGAACGCTTTAAGCAGCTTGTACAATATATAAAAATTTTTTTAAGTCTCATCATGAATCCAGACGTTTGTCTTTAGGTCAGGGAACCATTCTAGGGCAACAAATGAATTAACACCACAATCTTTATTTAAAATAAATTCGGAGTGATTTGCATATTCTGTGAATCAACCAACCGTACATACCTTGACACACTTTAGCTTGAATACTAGAGCACTCAGCCAAGTAGGACCTTTGTGAGTTCAGTTAACATTTTTCAGCCCAGCCATATAAAAACAGGCCTTGATCTTTTAGCTCCCAGTCTTCACAATTCATAAACGTCAGTTGATATAATGGTTATGAATCCTCAACCATGGCAGTTTTTCACCCATTTGTTCTGTTTGTGGCCCACAGAGGGCCGAGGCGGCAGAGAGGGATGCTGTGAGTCTGAGGGAACAGCTCACTTCAGCTGGCAAGACACTGCAACCATCCAATCAGATCGAGAAAACACCGGAAATGGTAAGAGTGATTCTCTGCGTGCCTGTACTGTAGAGAGAGGCAGAAAGAGGGAGAATAAAGGAGGGAATGGTAATGTGGGAACACTTTCCATGAAGCCTATAATAATATAATGCATTATGAAGATATTCCCAGTGCATTAGCATTCACAATTTTGTTGTAAATAATTGTAAATATTATAACTTGATTAATTAATTTGATTGATACTGTAATTGTTCTTAATAATATTATAATAAAAAGATGGATTAATCAATTATTAATCATGATTAATTGTTAAAAAAAATATTTGTCATATTATACCTGATATTCCTAATGTATTATGCATTCACAATTCCACTGTAAATAAGTGTAGCCAGTATAATTTTTTTTAAAATATACAGTGGATAGCATAAGTGAACACACCCATACTAAAGTTGACTAAAAAGAGGAATAAAAAAATCATCTTTTGGAAATTGATCTTAATGCCTTAATTTAAAAAATGAAGAAAAATTCAACCTTTAAGGACATCAATTTTCTTTGTGAATGAATAATGTATCGTAAATAAATAAGAAAATTGGTGTCCTTAAAGGTTTGGATTTTTCCTCATTTTTTAAATTAAGGCATTAAGATCAATTTCCAAAAGCTGATTTTATTATTCCTCTTTTTAGTCAACTTTAGTATGGGTGTGTTCACTTATGCTAGGCACTGTATAATGTATTTTTTTATTTTTATGTATGTGTATGTAAACACACACATTGTATTTGATCCACTTCAAATGTTGACTACTGTATAATTATTAATTACATTTTAATATTCATTTATTTATAAATTATGAAATATTAATGAATAAATGTTTACAGCATTAAATATATAAACATAATTAATCATAAGTAATATAATACTGTTATATTTTTATTATTTATGAAACATTTGCAATGTACATTATTGGGTGTTATGAATATAGTGCATTTAAAATACCTTTATAATGCTTGACATAGTATATACATGCTTGACAAGGCAGGTTTAATTATATATAAAAAATTTGTACAGAATAGTAATTCACATTGCACTGCTTGGAAAACGCACAGGAAGTGTTACCGTTTACGTTGTCAATGCAGCATTGTAAAATGTGTGTATTTGTGTGTACAGGACAAGTCTCTGGAGGCGCTGTCTTGCACCAGTCTGGAGGCAGAGTTGGGTGCTAAAGAGAGGGAGGTGGAGCGTTTGGCAGAGGATGTTCAAAGACTCCAGGCCAGTCTGGCCCAGCTCAGCGAGACCTCCACCAATCAGATCAGTCAGCTTGAGCAGCAGCTGAGCTCCAAAGAGGCCGTACTAAAGGTCAGTCAGACCCGTGCTTAATATGAAGCATATTAATAAAAAATACAGGTGATATATCAAGTAGGGCATCATTTGTGCACACCAGCCAGTATTTAACACTGTAAATCGGATAGTTCATCACAATACAATATTGATTCTCTCAGCCAACGATACGATATTTGCGATACCTCAAAAAAAATTGAGTGATACAATTCAATTCGATTCGATTCAGGGCAATATTGATCGATTATCGATATTTAGATTTTATGTGCCAAGTTTACACAACCAGTTACATTTTTATTAAATCAAAAATGCAACCAAAATATACAACATTAACTTTTTTTTAAACTCTTTGAAAATTGCACATCCTCTTTCAATTAGGACATTAAAACAGAAGAGTCCATTTGCAAAAACAGATAACTGTGGGTTTTTTTGTGTGTTTTCCAAGTAATATCAATCAAACAGCAGCTGGTTTGTTTTAAATAAGTAATAATAACTTTAAAACTTTAAAATTCAGGTAACTCACAAAATTAAAGTTCATTGAAAGTATGTTTTTTTATGTATTAAAAGTTTGCTTTTTGCAAAAGCAGATAACTCCATTAGTAATTTTTTGGCAAAAGCAGATAACTCCACATTTCATGTTTCAGAGTTAAACAAAACCAAGTAATCGCTATGATATATAATAAAACACTTGGTTAATCTGTGTTACGTAAATCTCCTCAGCTGACACAGACGCCTGAAAAATTTGTTGTTGTGATTAACGTACACGCAATACAGGAAGCTTTTCCCTCACCACTAACATGCTGTTTTAGCAAGATTACGTGAAAAAGTTTCAGCTTTTAGACATCACGGGTTCATCAAGTTCGTTGAAATGATCCATCCTCGATCACTTTTAGTCAGCTTTGACGAAACTCCTCTCAGCTAGCGCTTCTTTTCGAAGTAATTAGCAGCCTTGTCACCTGACCTGAATATTGCGTGCTGATTCTTCTAGACAGACTTACTTAATATTGCGCGATAAGTCTTCTAGACAGACTTATCGAGATGTGTTCACAAACACCAAGGGGGCTTGTGGGTTTCTGCTGTAAAACATGAAATGCGATGCCTTGACCGTGAACAATTTCGGCTTTTGTGACAAAGCGTGTTTAGGGTTCAGTCAATCTTGTCAGGAGTTTATTTAAGATGAGGAGATTAGCGTTACAAAGACACACCGGCAAACAGTATGATGAGTAAACAAAAATGCGCGCTTTGGCAGAAATGCTTTGACGGATGTTACGTGAGGATGTGGAGAGTGTCAAAATAAAGGTATCTTATATCGATATTTTACGTGTAGCAATCGATGCATCGTATCGTTAGACGTTTGATCGGCGATACATTGATCCATATTGATGTATTGTTACACCCCTAGTTAGTGCTATATAAAATTCCTGCATTGCACTCCTTAACTGTGGTAAAATCGCTGTACCTCACAGCCTTCTTCGTTAATACATTAGCATAAATGAAGAAGCTCCTCTCTTTAGTTCGCTAACAGCTGTAGAAAGGACAAGTGAATGAGCCTGTTGGGAGCAGCGGCCCATCTAAAGTCACATTAACACTGGACTCCAGACACGGGCTGTTTCAACTCGACATTTCATGTTGGATGAAGCGAATGGTCCTGCTCGTGGCAGCAGTCAGATCTCTGCTCTGTGGCTTCAGGACAGGCCTGTAAATGTTGCAGCGGCTCACATGAGCCATGTGACCCATGTAGTGAATGTTTAGAGTTTGAATGACAGCTGGTCGGATGGCAGGAGACTGAGCTGAGACGAAGCCTTCGCTGAGCCTCACACGGAGAGACTGCTCTGATCTGCCCTGCCTGTAGCAGACTCAAGTTCTGCGGAAGAATCTGAGCATGTGCAGTGCGGACAGATTCATGAGCGCATACACATTCTCCACACACATACGGAATAGTGGTCGAGCTAAATGTTGTTTATTTTTTATGGTCGTTATCTAGAAAGCAGAACGGCTGATATAAAGCGAAGTATATAACAATTTAAAGATAGCAAATAAACAATACAAATAAATAGTACACAAAATAGCTAAATTTGTACACTTAATTTCACAATATTTACTCGAAAATTATGTAAAAATATCTATACAAAACTCATATCCAGAGTGACTTGCCCGTGTGTTTTAGTTATATACTGTGTATACACACAGAAGTCAAAAGTTTGGAGTTGGTCACCAAAAGCAATTTATTTGATCAGAAATACAGTAAAGCAGTTATACTGTGAAATATTATTACAATTTAAAGGAACAGTTTTTTTTAAATATGTTTTAAAATATAATTTATTCCTGACCTGAATACATTTTTATTTAAAAAAAAATGTATTTGAAATAGAAATATTTAGTCAGATTATAAGCATTGCTACTATCACTTTTGATGAATTTAACGCATCCTTGCTGAATTAAAATATTACTAATATTAAGTCTTACTAACCCCAAACTTCTGAACGGTGTTGTATATGAACGAAAATATTGTGGTTTCAGTTTTATTTGTAATTTTATCATCAATAATAATATATAATTTTTTATGGGAAAGAGATGTTGCATGGCTTGTATCAGTTTAAATTCGATGTATTTTGAGCCTCTTAAAGGGATATTGCAGAGAAAAAATCTGCCATTACTTACCTATCCCAAACTCGTATGCTGTTTGCTGTCCATGGAATATTTTTTAAAGATCCTCTGTGCAGCTCTGTTCATTATGACCATGTCTATCAATCTCCAAAAAAACAGAGTACATTGACCGAATTTTCATTGGAATATTAATTTATAGTGCCTTTCTAAAGTGAATATTGTGAATTTTCAGTGTATAATACAGTTCATACACTGATTCACATTACAATTTTGCTTATAAGTATATCTGCCTTTTCCCGTCCCCAGCATCTGGAAGAAAAGCTTCAAGAGCAGTCAGACTACGAGGAGATCAAACGAGAACTCGGGTAAGTTCTAAAGCGCTAATTCTGTCAGCACAAATAATCCTGATGCTTTAGCCTTTTCCTTCTAATAGATGTGTGAATATTTTAGCATCATTAACATTATTTTAATGCTGATGGGAACGTTGCATCAACCTTAACGTGATATCCAAGTACATAATATCATGAATAGACTGTATCATAGGTCTAAATAAGCAAAGGTTTTGTTTGGAGTGACCTGGTCTGGTCATGTTTTATCCACCTTTATAAATTTAAGACCCTCAGACCATTCTTAACCTTTATCTGCCGCTCCATTATGCATGTATCTTTCCCATCCTTTCTCGCTGCAGGGCTCGAACTATGAGCTCTCGTTACCTGGTGGTCTTGAACTTTACAGTCAGACGTACTGAATTTGATCTGGTGTAGTACAGCCAGCTGAGATATGAACCGCAGAGATCGCCAAACTCCGTCTGGGCACGGATCTTTTATTCCCATATTTTACCAGAAGGAATTTTACTCTGCGGTAATCTCCGTTCTGTTTAATAAATTCAAAGAACCTTAGGTATGCAAGGAGTATTGGGTCTTATTTTTGAGAAAAGCGGATTAAGCACGCTTTGTTGTTGGAGTGGTTTCTGCACAGGACTGAGGGATTGCTGCGTTTCATCTCCAGCCACAGCTGTAATGAGGAGGCTAACGTAGTTTGCATCGGCGATAACCTAATTGAGCGATGTGTGTGTTTTTGGCTCGGCCGCTCGTCTGTGCTATCGGTGTGTGTGTTGGGAGGCTTCGGGAGATGTCTGGCTGTCCGTTGCATAACTCGATTTTAGGCGTAATATTCCCAATTGGGACTTTTAAAGCAAGTAATCCATGAATAGAGGGTGTTGTTAAGATCTGTGCTTGTCTGATGATCGGCCTAAAAAGCCGCTTTGCTGAATGTATATTGATAGCTTGTTGTCTACTCGAGGCACATTCCACCGTGATATAATGAGTGTTTTCACCCAAAAGGCTTTTGAAAATGGCCCGGTTTAATCCATAGATAACAGATCAGTGCTGGGTAGAGTGCAGCTGGGCACAGGTTAATTTGGGTAACGTGATTGTAGGTGTCACAGAAATTTTTGCTTGTTGCACCATTATTTTAATATGTACACTTTTTTTTTTTTTTTCACTCTCGCCAGCACCCTGAAATCAATCGAGCACAACTCATCAGATCATCACTCTTCAGCAAAGGTAAGACGTCATGTCATTAGAAATTAGAAATTTAAAACTTGATTTGTATGGATTTGTCCTTTAAGTGCATTATAATAGTAAAAGGCAGCGTGTTTTATTGCCTTTGATGCTTTTTAAATTCTGAATATCACATCATTAATTTGTACTTGTTCATTTCGAGGAAAAAAAAAAGACATTTATTATTTTTTTTTCCCTCTTAATTCATGTGAAAGAGGTCATATCTGAGATTTTTTGCAGTTGTTTTCGAAATGTTTCATTCTTCCTTTATATTCTTTCTCCCTTCATTCCTCATTTCTTTTCTTTTCTTTCCTTTCTGTTCCTTTCCTTCATTCATCACTTCCTTCCTTTCCTCACTTTTTTAAATTTTCTTCGTTTATTCCTTTCATTCCTTTCCATAACTTTGCTTTTGTTTCTTTCATCCTTCACATCCCTTCTTCCTTCCTTCCTTCCTTCCTTCCTTCCTTCCTTCATTCCTTCCTTCCCATAACTTTCCTTGTTTTTTATGCCTTCTTTCCTTCCTTTCTCACTTCCTTTATTTTCATTTTCTCACTTCTTTTCCTTCCTTCCTTCCTTCCTTTCCATAACTTTCCTTGTTTCTTTATGCCTTCATTTCCCTCCTTTCTTCTTTCCTTCCTTTCTCACTTCCTTTTTATCCCCTTATTTTTTCACTTCCTTTCTTTTCCTTATTTTCTCACTTTCTTTTTTCCCCTTTCTGTCTGTTTTCTTCCTTCCTTCCTCACTTCCCTCCTTCCTAAAACTTTACATTTGTTTTTCTTACTTCCCTTTCTATAACTTTCCTTTTGTTTTTGTTCCTTCAATTGACTTCTTCCTTTTTACTTCCTTCCTAACTTCCTTTCCTACCTCCTATCTGTTTCCTTCCTTCCTTTGTTTTTTTTTCTCCCTCATCTATCCTTCATTTTAGGACTTGTCCAAGCCTTTGGAGATGTTGCTGACAGGGAAAGACCATAGCCAGCTGTCAGAGAGCGCATTGAAACGACTGGCCAACAGTGACTTCAGTGGTGAGTGTCCAGTGTTCAGCCTCTTCTGAGGAACATTAACTTCCATTTGCTGGGAAATTGCAGCTTTTGCAATTTATACACAGCAACTTTGGTGATTTATTAATTTATTTTTTCCAAATCTAACTTCACCTAAAATCCAGTAGGATGTGCAACATGACCTAAAAAAAAACTTTCAGAACTTTAGCTGAATGATTTTATTTGGCCCCAAGAAAAAAATGAATAAATATCGTAACAGATCATACTGATAGTGACGAGTTAGGTTTGGAGGCACCCGTGTTGTTAAGGTCAGTTCACCCTTTTCTAAAGGCAGCAGCATATTAGGATTTGGTATGTAGGAGATCAGGTCACCTGGGGCTTGCATAAATCCTGAACGGCTAGCGGAGACCAATGTGATAATTAGGCCTTATTTCCCTTTTCCTGCCCTTTCGACTGCGCTCTGTATGTGTGAAGCTGAAAATGTCATTATAGAACACCTCTGGACACCCCTATGGAGATCATACATTTAATTTGCGTTTTAAATGTGACTTTCTATCACAAATTTTGCATTTTTAAACCTGGCATTCGCTGCTGACGGCAATGACAGAGAATCATCTGTGATCGTAGCATGTATCTGTCTCTGACAACCAACAGAATTCTATTGCACTGGATATTGATTTTGCCATCGTTGTATAAAGTGATGGTATTGTTATGGAAGCGCACACAGCAGAGGTGTTTTGTCATGGCAAAAAGGATAACCGTACTGACACCCACAATCCCTTGCAGTGAACAGTCCCCACTGCATGAGCAGGTAGCCCACGCACAGTTGCCTGGCCTGATATCTCTGGACATGCCTGCTAGTCTACAGACCTCAGAGGAGATCAGTGTTAAACATCAGCCTGTGGCACATGCGCACACATACACCACAGATTTCCTTGAAGCATGCAGAGCAAGTGTTTGGTGCTTTGTTTCTGCTCGTTTTTTTTTATTTATTGTTTTTTTGGGGGGGATTGACATTTAGAATTGATTTTAGTTTGTTGTTGTTGTTGTTGTTGTTTTTTTGGCCGGGGTAAATGGGAAAATAGATACGGCTGTGGTTTGAATCTGGCCTTCTATATGTTCCAGTCCCATTCCTGCTTAGATGACCTCCTGTCCCATTTCAGTATAAAGTGGCTAAAAGACTAGAACTACGATAATAAAATCTTCTTTATGTACAGTCATCATTGGAGTAATAGTTCTATTACACATCTCTCTGGAATACATGATTGTGATTGGTCAGATGGCATTGTGTAGTCATATCTTTTTGTATAATGATGGCTAAACCGGTTTCCTATTGCTAGTTATGTCTCTGGAATGTTCTCTTTCTTTCACTAAATTTCAACTTTACTCTATATTTTAATATGTCTTAATTCATTAAGTAGCACATTTAATAAGTGAATGTACTGTCAGTTGGCTAGTATCTCAAAATAAACCCTTTCAGGATGATACAAAATCATCTTGCAAGGATTTTACTCTACATTTATCTCTTAAATATATTTAGTATCAGTCTAAATCAGTATCCATGATTTTTCTCGTCACCCATCGGTTTGTTTTTACAGGTGCATTGGGGCGAAAAAGTAAAGAAACTACAGTGGAAAACCCTCAGCGTCTTCCTGCCACTCCGGTCCCTACCACACTCCAGGGGTCTCCTCCTCCTCCCTCCCCTCAGCTTTTGATGAGGACGGGCACCGCTACCTCCGAATCTGCTGCCAGTGCCAACGGTACCCACCCTTTTTCCCCCACGGGCATCGGGCCAGACTTCTTTACCCCCGGCATGGCCAGTGTGGGCGCCACGTTCCCCCCACTGGCTGGCAAAATGGCACTCAACTCTCTTCTTCAGAGGCAGCTCATGCAAACCATCTACACCAAAGCCCTCCAGGACCCTTCTCCAAGTTCTGTGCTGTTCGGGCCGCCCCATTACGCTACAACCAACTCTCTCTCCAGCCCCCTACCCCCTCAGTCAGCGGGCAGCCCGGAGGTTAACGGCATGGCGCCCTCCCCCAGCCAGTCGGAGGGCGCGGGCAGTACGTCGGAAGGGGAGGAAATGGACACGGCTGAGATCGCCCGACAGGTCAAGGAGCAGCTGATCAAACACAACATCGGTCAGCGTGTGTTCGGCCATTATGTTCTGGGTCTGTCCCAAGGCTCTGTCAGTGAGATTCTGGCCCGGCCCAAACCCTGGAGCAAGTTAACCATCCGTGGCAAAGAGCCGTTTCACAAGATGAAGCACTTCCTGTCTGATGAGCAGAACATCCTGGCGCTAAGGAGCATCCAGGGCAGGCAGAGAGGTCAGTAACAGAGCTTGAGGAAAAGACATAACCTTGTTATCTCAGATGATCTCCCAACTCGCGTTTATTTTCAAACATTATGCATGCGATTAAAATGTGCTCTGTAACAGCATGATAAATTTCTCTCATATGTAAGCAACTTCAACATGGGCACACTAATGTTCGCATTCTCACAGAGCACATATTCCTTTAAAGAGTCAAATCTGATACGTTAAATAGTCAAATATGTGCAATAACGAGAGGGCAGTGCTTTGGGATTGCTGTGATCCAGATGTACCCATTATGGAAGCTTGTTTCTGCCTCAGAGTAAAAAAATTTTGAATTAATTGTGAGATAAATTTTTAAATAAGAACCAAATTAACACTGATAACAAAATATTTGTGAGATGAAGTGGCAATTGAGACATTGCATTTGTGAGATATTTGTGATGTTTTTGTCGTATTTGTCGTATTTGTGAGCTATTATAGTCACAATTGTGAGGTTTGAAGTCTCATTCGTGAGGTATAAATTAATTTTTGTGATCTAAAATTTACAATCGTGAGGTAGGAAGTCATATTTGTGAGGGATAAATTCGCAATTATGAGTCAAAAGTCAAATTTGTGAAAAAGGTTAACTTCTGAGGTAAAAAAAGGTGCGAGGTATAAAGTTCCATTTGTAAGGTATGATGTGTCCTTCGTGATGTATAAAGACACAATCGTGAAGTATGAAGTCGCAATTTAATTAATTCATTCATTTTTACTTTGGGTGAAAACAGGCTTCCATGATTCCCTTTCGATAAGCTTTAGGCTAACCCTAACCCTTTCATCCACAATGGAATGGTGCACATAAGTCTTCGGATAACTACATGAAGCCCATAGTGACTAGATACTAGATTCTGACGGAAACGCTATTAGTACTCAGTTGGCACAGGCCGCTTGTTGATTAGAGCTAAACTTCAGGAGTCTACCCTTTCTTTCATTTCGATCTCAGCCTACGGGTGAAGAGGAAGTTCAGAGAGGTTTGCAAGCGTCATGTTTTGCCTCAAGTCAGTGCTTCACAGCTAGAGTGAACAAATCAAGGCCGAGCCCAGCGTGAGCGAGAGTACTTGCATATGAGGGCAGTTGGCTGTGAATCCTTGAAGCCGTGTTGAGCCGAGTCTAAGTTTGTTCAGTCTAGCTGTGAGGCAGTAGTTTTGAAACCGAGCCGGAGCTGAAAAAGGCTGACTGTGCTGCCCGTGCGTCTGCACACCGGTTTGGAACGTCTTCAAGGGAGTCTGGTCTGGCTGTCTGCCTCCATAGCGTCGTCTTGTGGTCTCCCATGGGAGTAGGAACTTTGTAAAAACCTTAAAACCCATTCATTCACATCAAAGACCTGGGCTAAATGAGCACGTTAACGTTGAAATAATCACTCGAGTGAGTTCTGCAAGGTGCAGGTGGCTTTCTTTGAGGTCAGACTAGGTCGATCTGTGTTTAAGCTTAACAAACTACCATTCAAAGGATATTTACACTTATAAGTTCATGTAAAGGTATTACTTTGGATTAGAATTACTAAGTGTTTCCAAAACTGACTGTGAAGACATTCTGACATCTATATAAGATCAGAGCTCAACAATAAGAATTCTTTTGCAACACATTGAAAGTTTATTTAATAGTTAATAGTTTACCCCAAAATTAAAGAAGTTTTTTTTTTCTAAATATTATATTAATTCTTATTTTTTGTGTTTGTAATGTCTATTTTTATTGGATTGTAATTGTGGCAAATATAAAGTTGTCAACTACTATATATTTTTGTATTTGTATTTAAATTAAACAATATATAAAATATATTTTTCTGAAAAGCAATTTTTTTAAAATTATTTATTTAATATTAAAAGATAAAAATACAAATATATTTACTTCACCAAAGAAAAAAATATAATTTAGGTTTTTAATTTGCAGTAAGTGTTGGAAATTATAAAATTACAATATAACTATGAAAGCTATGGATTTATGCACACGCTTTTGTAACATATTTTTGTCACATATGGTGCAAATGATTCATGATTCAATTAGATGAAAACTAGTATTTCTAGCAAATACAACAATACTTGATCTGTCTTCACTAATAGCTAAATAACCATAGTGACACATCTGAATCAGGTGAATTCAAATACCAAATGCAGCGCATTTGCACGTCACGTCATGCAGTGATGCTGCAACACTAGACTGATAGGACAGGTGACATTTCTGTCAACAGGCATAAAAAATGCTCTCATACTTGGGTCATTCTTATTGTTGAGCCCTGGAGATGATTGGACAACTGACAGCAGAAGTTTAGGGCTTGGTCTTACTTTATTTCTATCTTCCGCCACTTGTTTTCCAACAGAGAACCCAGGCCAGAACCTGAACAGAGTATTTCAGGATGTTCCGAAGCGAAGAACCGGCTCGGAAGGCTCCACACGGCCAGGTCTGTCTCACGCCTTCTCTCGTGTTACGAGTTTCTGGAGTGTCAGATCCACTCTGTCTGTATGTTTTTGTTGTGCTGGTCTGTTTCTTCTCAATCTCTGGCCTGGAATCTGTTGCAAAACAAGTGAGTGAGACAGACGGGGCTGGAAGAAGTGTGACTGGAAAAATCTCGTTCCGACTGTCTGAAGACAGCTGTTTACAATAAATGCTACACCTTTGACTTCATAGATTAGTTTCAAACTGTGGAAAAACTTTGTGTGAGTGTTATCAAGTCTAAACCAATGCAACTTTCCATCACGGAGGTCCTTGAGAAGTCTGTCCTGTTATTTTGTGGTCAGCTTGTGTGTTTATATATGTGTGCGTGTGGCAGAATCCTTCAGGCAGATCCACAGTGCCACCACATTACAACTGGTGGTTGAGTCTCCCCTAGGGCGGCGCTGTGGGTGGCTAGCCTGTGTGTGTGTGCGTGAGAGAGAGAGAAAGGGTGAGAGAGCATTACTTCCACCTCACACACTTGTCCAGCTGCTCTCATCACACACCAGTGACTCTGACCTTGCCCTGTTGCCCACTGCTCATTGGGCATTTCCCTCTGCCACTTCCCCCCCCTCTCTCTCCATATTTATTATTATTGCGTTAACCCGTCTGATGATACTTCCATAAAAGCTCTGTTGTTTCTCATGGACTTTGTCCAAATCTCACTGACTCTTTGTTCTGTGGACTTGTGGAGGACAGGAAAAGGTTTCAGTCCTTACACAGGAAGTGCTGCTGTAGCCAGGGGCAGTGCAGGTGCTGATACACACAGTATTATAGACAAGCAAACGATTGCTAATGGTTTTTTAGTTATGTGCCGTTGAGTTTGGTTGCAGGATTGCATTTCCATAACATAAAAAAGTGCCAGCCTTATTTTAGCATACCGCGTAGATTGTTGTTAAAGTAAGCTTGCGCTTGCACCTGTTTAATCTTGCCTTGCAGAAATAGTAAAGAGCATAGCAATATTTTTTTGCTGTTTTAAATCTAAATGGTTGTATATTGTGCTCCTTTTCAGAACTAAACAGATCTATATGTTGTTACACATGATGTCTCACGCACAGCTACATGTCCTTGTTGTGTCTTCACAGGTAACATCACCACGCGGATCCGCACACCTGAGACCGGCTCCGATGAAGCCATCAAGTCCATCTTGGAGCAGGCCAAGAGAGAGTTACAAGTGCAGAAAGCAGGTGAGTCTTTTTATGCCATCAGGAAAACAAGGGTCCAGGCATTCACACCTGTTTTCCATTGACCAACAACCAGTCAAGTGACTTCAGGATAGGACTCACTTTTGTCACCTGAATACGATCATTCTTGCATTCATTTTTTCTAAATGAGCGAGTAATTTTCTGATGTAAAACTGATTGTAGCATCGTCATACTAATATATTACACTACTGTTCAAAAGGTTAGGGTAGGTAAGTGTTTTTTTGTTGTTGTTTTTAAAGAAATTTTATTAAGCAAGGATGCATTCAGTTGTTCAGAAGTAATAAGATAGTCATTTATAATTTTCTATCTCAAATGGATGCTGTTCTTTTGAATGTTTTAAAAATAAATTAAGGTTTCTAACAAAATAAAGGAGCGCAACTTTTTTTTAAAAACATTGATATGTTTCTTGAGTACCAAATCGGCATATTAGAATGTTTTCTGAAGGATCATGTGACACTGAAAATTCAGATTTGCCATTAGAGGAGTAAATGACATTTAAAATATTTTAAAACAGAAAACGGTTATTTTAAATTGTATTTATTGTAATATATTACAATATTACTGTTTTTACTGTATTTTTGATAAATGCAGCCTTGGTGAGCTTAAGAGACTCCTTTCAAAAGACTTTTGAACAGTAATGTATGTTGGCTTAAACTGTAATTGCAATGTAGATTTTGCACAAGAACTGTTTAAAACAAATTATTATATCAATCAATAACATACTGAGTCGTATCCTCCCTGTTTTGAGTGTTTAAAATTCCCACTTTTACCTTTTCCTGTCCAAGCTTGTGTAACGGAATTAAACTAACTGTCTCTTCCCCACCTGCCACTGCAGACGGCGTGGGGGAGAGGCAACGGCGATCAGGTTACCACAGAGGGTCGGGCAGCTATTTCCAAATATATGCACACAGTCTAAGACTTGGTGAGGTTTTGTGCTGTCTGTTGAAAGTTCCCCCCCAGATTTTCCCCCCACGCCAAGAGCGCTACTGCTCCCAATTAACTTCTCACTGTCATAAATCAGTCTGAGTCATGGGGATTTATGACCGATGTATGTTTTATATATATACATCAATGAAAAACCCAGTGTATATACACATGTTGAGAAATCTTTTATGATCTAACTCACAGAAAACTGACGTCTTTAACTTTATTATTTGAAACTCTTTACAGAGAGTTGCTTTTGCTATAATATATATATATATATATATATATATATATATATATATATATATATAGCATTTATATAGTATATATTACATTTACATTAAACTCCAAATTTATTCTACAGTATTATTGGGTAACAGGGCAGCAATCTCTTACTAACAACCTATGAGTAGTTCATCCAACATGAGAGTTCTGTCATCATTTATTCACCCTCATGTCTTTCCAAACCAGTATAGCCTTCACTCTTCTGTGGAACACAAAAGAAGATGTTTTTGAATGTTATCGCTACTCTTTTCCATGCTATTGAAGTATATGGTCAGGTTGATATCCAAAAATAAGACACATAGAAGTATAAAAACTCCATTAGAGTATCATAACAGTAGTCTATATATCAAAATTGTGCAAAAAAACAACATTTTGTCATTTTATTAAACTATTTTGTCTTTTTTGAAGCTTGACAGCTTGTGGTAACTATATTCTTTCACTGACATAACATTCTTGAATTTTTCTACTTTTGTGTTCCAGAGAAGAAAGTAAGTCATATGGGTTTGGAAAACAAGAGGATGAGTATATAATGCCAGAATAGTTATTTTTATGTAGGCTGTTTTTTGAGTAATAATATGGAGATTTATTAGTGAAACAGATTGTGACCACTTACATGTTGTCTTCTGTTCCTGCAGTTGAGAATTCTCAGCCTCCGTCCTCCTCCAGCAACTCTGACGAGAACATTCGCTCCATCCTTGAGCAGGCTCGGAGGGAGATGGAGGCCCAGCAGGTGGCTCTGGAGCCCGTATTGAAGGCCAGCTCTATGGCCCCGACAGATCTCTCGCTGCTGGGCTCAAAGCTCCTGGGCTCCCCGCTCTCCTCTCTCCCCTACACCCCAATTGCTCACTCTCTGAAAAAGCCCTCCACCTCTCCTCTCCTGGACTTCCACAGTGGGGTAAAGAAGGAGATGGGTGAGGTGGCCGTCTCAGATATGGGGCTGGACGGGGTGCCCAAGCTCGGACGTCTCTCTGAGAGTGGAGGAGGTGTAGGTGGGGGTTCTTGGAGGGAACACTGGTGGAGCACCGGTCTTTCTGAGCGCCGTGGAACCGGGCAGACCTCCGTTAGCGAAGATATCCACAGCCAAGAGGATAGCAAGGAGGTATAGTGCATTATTAGTAACTTTTTGATGCCACATATCCCCAAATATTATAGAAAAAAACAAACACACACATATCTATCTATCTATTGTCTGTCTGTCTGTCTATCCATCCATCCATCCATCCATATATATATGTGTGTGTGTGTGTATATTTATTTAAGTTATTTTAGTATTATTTATATAATATTTTGGTATTTTTTAAGTATTATAATTTAAAGCTTATATTTTTGTTTTCATTTTATTTTAAGTAATCTTATGTGCTTTTGTCATTTTTATTAGTTTTTTTCCCCTCAATATTTTTATTTAGTTTTTAAAAAAAATCTCCAGATTTAATTATTTTACTAATTTTTTTTGTTAGTTTCCAGGACAACATTTTAATTTTCGTTTTTTGTCATATATATATATATATGTGTGTATATATAAATTAAAAATATATCTATATATATAATTGTTTATTTCAATTAACAAAAACAGCTTGTTGTAGTTGTATACTGTCAATAAGTTGACTATATATCTTTTTCTATGCATCAATTAAACGGAGTACTATTAAATGTGTAAATCAGATAATATATATAAAACTATGGCTGTTAAAACAATAAAATAATTGTGATTAATGTCATGATTTCAGACCAGTCTTATATAGAAACTGAAAAAATAAGATTAATGTCAATTTCTGTGTGTGTGTGTGTGTGTGTGTGTAATCTATGCCAAACGAACATCTATATTGCATACAGGGAATACTATTTCATCCATAAGTTCTGAATTTACTTTATATTATTCCAGTCAGAATAATACCGTACTTGCACACTAGAATGCAGTTCCTCTTTGCCCCCACCAGAAGCTCCCTCGGCTGGGAAGCACCGCGCCCATGGCTCCTGCTTCCTCTCTGGATTACTGGAAGGACTGGCCCAGCTCAGAGTCCCCATACTCACAAAGTTCAGAGCTCAGTCTACAGATGCCCAGCGGCAGCGAGACCCCTCAGAGCAGCCCACTGCCTTCCTCCTCACCTTTACTGTCCCTCCCCAAAGTCGCCAAACCCGTGGTGCCCCCGCTCACCCCCGAGCAGTACGAGTACTACATGTACCAGGAAGTGGACACTGTCGATCTCACACAGCAAGTCAAAGACAAACTAGCCAAGAATGGCATCTGCCAGCGGATCTTTGGCGAGAAGGTCAGTGCTTTTTTTACATCAGATACGCTTCCATTGATTACCCATCCGTCCTTCTGCTTAGAAATGATTTGAGCGTTTGTGTGTCGGTTTCTTTTTTATAGTCCATGCAAATGTATCACTTTGTAATACCAGCTGCATCTTTCTTCTTATTGCATCATAAAATATCTTCATATTAGTTTCAGGGCTGTTTTTCTCTGAATCTCATGTACCGTATCCCCTGTGTGTTTGTGTGCGGGTTGCAGGTGCTGGGCCTCTCTCAGGGGAGCGTGAGCGACATGCTCTCTCGGCCGAAGCACTGGAGCAAGCTCACGCAGAAAGGAAGAGAGCCGTTTATACGCATGCAGTTATGGCTGAACGGCGAGCTGGGCCAGGCACTGATGCCAATTCCCGGACAGACACAAGGTAACACCCAGACACTGTTTAACATCACACACTCATGTGCACAGAGGAACTCTTTCTACAAAGCATCATAGGTGAAAATACAATCAAACGCTCTGTGACAAAATTTCCGGGTTCTTGAGGCACCGCAAAAAAGAGCTGTTTTCAATTTGGAGCTTCATTCAAATTTGCCTGAAAATTACCAAAAAGCTGAGGAGTGGATCAGGACAAACTTTGTCCTGAGTTATAGTTCATAGTTTTTTTTTTTTAATCTGATCAATGTCAAATATTATTTATTGTGGTAAAATGTGTCAAGCAGTAAAATGACACATTGGTGCATCCTTTATGCATTTACTTATTTTATTTTATTTGCCAAATTTCTCATGCTTCAGAACTGTTGCATCGCAAGTGTTGCATATGTGCGAGAATGTGTTACACGTCTGGAAATTTCACATTCTGAAAATAGTTAAAACTGATTTTTTCCTCATTTTGTGAAGTGATGATATCACTTAAATAACAGAGGTGGGAGTAAGTCACACATGTGCAAGTCACAAGCAAGTCTCAAGTCTTAACCTTCGAGTCTCAAGCAAGTCCAAGTAAATTTTTTATAAAGGCAAGTCAAGTCAAGTCACTGCCTTATGTCAAGAAAGTCAAGTTAAGTCGTAGCTTGGGTCACAAGTCACTGGCAAGTCATACAAACGTTTGACGATTTCACTGAATTTATATATTAAAATAAGTTCAAACTACAGATGTTGTGGACTATGGTTTTATTTGCAACATTTTTTTTAATATATGCATTTCCACATATAGCTGAGTGGTTACTACAATAAAAATCTAAATGTAACTGAAATTAGGCCAACATTAAAGCATGAAAAAATAAATATGCCTCAAACATTGCAGAAGACCATTAAAAGGTATTAAACAATTCACAATTCAAGTATAATTCCTATGCGACCAAAGGCATTCTTCAAACTGGCATCCCCTTAATACAAGTTATATATTTTTAATTATGAAGTTAAAACCGCCAATAGGTGGCGCCGAATTACCGTATTAATGTACGAGTCATAGAAGCGTTCATTTAACTTATGTTCAAAACGGCAGATTCGTTCTGGAACTGAGTAACTAGGTCACTGAATCACAAATACGCATAACTCTTTCTGTGGCTTGTTTGGAACTATTGTCATTGGAGAAATCGAGCAAAAACAGAAAATATTTGGAATATTAGGCTATGTTTAAATGTCACATCACAATATTCACTCTTTGTTTACTGAACTGTTTTATAAAATCATTATCACATTTGCAATCGCGTCAATATTCTGGAAATATTTTTTTAATATCATATGTTATAATTATGAAAATAACTCATACTAGGGCATTTTTTTCCACCACATTTTGAATTTTGGGTGCAATATTAATTCTGCTGGCATTTTGATAACATCTAATAGATGTAACCCCTGATAACATCTACAGCAAATCTTCTTGTATGAATATAGTCAATTTCTAGTGTTTATATCCAAAAAGAAACGATGCTGGGAGATGTTTTTTGTATTTGGCGCGCTCACAGCGATGTTTGTTTTTTCTGGGCTTGTGCAGTGTCACGCAATCGCGTAGAATCTGATGACTGGCGTCAATGGTTCCGTTGCTTTCATTTTGTTCATCAATTGATGTTGCGTTGATAAATGTATATCAAGTCATTCTCGAGTCATACAGTTAAAGACAAGCCAAGTCTCAAGTCATTGGATCTCAAGTCAAAGTCAAGTCGAGTCATTTTCTTAATTTAGTCAAGCAAGTCTCAAGTCCTTAAATTTGCAACTCGAGTCTGACTCGAGTCAAGTCATGTGACTCGAGTCCCCCATCTCTGTCAAATAATAACTTTAACACGCATTATTTCATGCTTTGCAGATCAGTAGTGGCAGAGAACCCGGACGTTCTTGTGTGACCTCAGTGTAGTTTCATCTATACAAAGAAACGTGCATAGTGGCTCAAGACGGATGTGAAAGAGCTTCTCGTTCTGATGTGGCTTTGGTTTCTTGGTTTCACTACTCGCATCCTGAGCAGTCATCAAAGCCACCATTCATTCGGCTTTCTTATCGTTTGGCATGGGCGTTTGAGAATACAAAACTCTTTAAAATAGAGTATCTAGCTCTGAAAGTATCGCAGGAAGAAAAGCAAGCTGTCTGTTCTCTCATGTTGAGATTGCCAAATTTTGACACTAAAAAACACCTTTTTTTCCTGATGTATATCTTGTTTGATTTCAGAAGTTTCATTTTGACTTAAGTAGATGGCTTATAATATCTCTCTGTTTAAAACGGGGCACTCTGAGAAGCAGTAAAAAAAAAACAACAACATTATTTCCTGAAAATGCTAATGGCTGCATTCCTTTAATGGTTTGACTAATACTGGTTTTAGCCTGGCTTGAATAAATAACCAAGGGCAAACCAATTCTTAGTGTATTTCTGCAATAGTTTAGCCAGCTGTACCTCATTCGGGCCTACGGTGGGAGAATTTAAATAACTCATGTCTAAACGGATGCAGGATCATACTGTTGACCCACTTTTAGTGTGCAATCGTTATGCTAGGATAACTGCATTCTGTTGATCGATTTCGGATGTTTATAAGTGCTCATGATTACGTAGCGCTTTGATGTTTAGGGTCTTGTTCAAATCCCTAACCCTTAGCATCACACTTTGGTGCGTTATTCTTCCCGCATTGTTTGTGCTACGGACCTGAATGATAACTGAAACTGACTTTCATAAGCTATTATACGTATGGATGTGAAAATCTAGTTATTATTTTGCAGTTCAAGGCCTTTTTAAAACCCGTCATGCCGTTTATTAGCAGTCATCAATTTTTATATTTCCATTGACCTGAATTTCAAGGAAAGACATTGGGGGGTTGGGTTAAATCGCTGCAGCGTGGATGGGGAGGGGGTCTGTCTCATAGGGGCCATCCAGAAAAGGCCCCCTGGGCTCTCTCAAGGGCCTCCTTGAGCTGTTGTAATCAATTAGCCCATCAGTGCTGGAATATATGATAATTACCCGCCTCTCCTCCTCTGTGACTGGCTGTCGAACGCACCATCATGCTCCAGTGGCTGATTAATATGCAAATAATCAGCCGATGGAATGATAAATTGGAGTCAAGCTGTGCGTGTGAGTGCGAGGCCGATTATGATGAATAGCACTTGCTCGCTGTCCTACTTAAAGAAGCTTTTCTCTGTCATTTTTACCACAAATTAAGCCGAGTAATATATACATTATAGCAACGAGTTCAGCAAGAGGTGGGGAAAAAAAGGTATAGGAAATGATCAACTTTGAACTGAGGCTGTTAACTTAAACAGAATTGTAAATGTCAGACCATCTTCTTGTTTAATCCAACCTGGAGAGAATTTAAAGGGACCTTTTTTAACCACACTCTAAGACAAAAACACAAGGTTATTGTAATTTTGAAATATTCCCTTGACTTTTAAGTTTTTACATTTCATTACATTACGTTACATTGGAAATATAAGAAATCTTGTATGCTCACCAAGGCTGCATTTATTTGATCAAAAATACGGTAAAATCAGTAATATGAAATATTACAATTTAAAATACCTTTTTATTTTAATATATTAAAAAAAAAAATTATTATTGTAATAGAAAAGCTGAATTATTAAATGTATTAACTGATTTATTAAACATTAACATTATAAATCCCTTTTCTGTCACTTTTGATCAAAACTTTGTTGAGTAAAAATATAAAAAAATTTAAAAGAAAATCTTACTCAGGCAATTTTTTTATTCATTTATTTTGTATACACTTTTATGTTTTGGTATTACTTTGTTTTGGTTTTTAGTTTCAGTATAGTTTTAGTTTGCAACCCCTTTAACAATATTATTTATTGTGATGATGGGGTTTTCACATTTACTTGCCTGGAAACATCACGTACAGGAAGTGAACCATGATTGGATGTTTAATATTTATCAAACACTCCCTTCCTCTCGTATAGGGTGAAATAATACATCAATATAAAAGTATGTCTTTTTAAACTTTTTTTTTTTCAAACTAATTTTTTTCACTTTTTATTTTGTCTTTATTTTTTTAACCCTAGTAAACTTGGCATAAGGATATATGTTTACACATACATTCATCCGGTGACGTGCTGGTGTGGATAGTTGATGCAAGAGTGTGTTTAAGTGAACTGGCCAGGCTTGACCGATTTGCCAGATAATCTGAACAGCAGGCACCATAATGGCCCGAGTTTTAGAGGGTCTGTAATGGGTTTCTTTCTTCCAGCTGCCCTGTTCTGTGCCTCACAGCTTTCAGCACGGAGCACTTAGCACTGAGCTAATGCACCTCAGTGGAAAAAAAAACTGCAAATGGTGGCAGGACACAGGAAAGAGCCTGAATGTGGATTTAAAACGGGACGTTTTTGATGACTCAGATTGATTTAGGTCAAGTGATCGATACAATATATTCTTGTTTATAGAAAGAGATGAGTCTGTTATTGCTTAAAAATAGAGGACTACTTTACCCTTAAATGAAACTTTGTCATAATCGACCCTTATGTCGTTCCAAACCAGCATGACTTTCTTTCATCCACTGTAACTCCACAGAAAACCCACTACGTTCTTCAAAAATGTTTCTTTTGTTTTGTGCTGACTTTGCTAAAGAAGGAAAGTCATACAGGTTTGTAATGACACTGTGGTGCGGAAATAATCATTTTCATTTTTTGGCTGAACTATCCTTTTCAGATAAGCCATGTGGGAAAATTAAAAAAAGCAAGCTACACACTAAAGGTTAAAAAAAGACTATGTAAATGTGGTTGCAACACCACACACGGTTCTTCCTGTTCGCTTTCTGTTGTCCTCTAGCAAGTGTCCTGTATATTGCCTGTCCTTACTGACCCTCATTAGGACGACACTCAACCAGGCTAAAACAAGCTCTCCTCCAGGGTGTGTGTGTATGTGTATGCATAGGTGTGTGTGTGTGAGTGAGTTGAAGAGCAATACATGACCCCTCATCAGTCTCTCCAGATCCGCTCCTCTGAATGTCAGTCCGTCCTTGCGATCGTCCAATCAGAACCCATATAAGATTAGACCGCGCTGTAGTTTGAGGTGAGAGCGTGTCGATCGGATGTTTTCGGGCCCGTTCGGGTTTAAACCTGTTGTGCGCCAATGAGACTCAATCTCATCATGCATCAAAATTAGGGCTGGACAGATGTAGGGTTTCACGTTTGCGCCGCTTATTCCAGCTTAGCGCGAGTGTGTGTGTGTGTGTGTGTGTGTTCGCGCTCAGCCACATGTGTAGCTGCATTAACCAGCTGTGTGTCCAGATGCGGTCGCCCCTCCCGTCCTCTTTATCACACGCATACGCACTGGTTACTTGCAGCATGTCACAGGAACATCCTGTCATTCCTGCTCGTGTCCCTAAAACACCTCCTACCTCCCTCGTTCCCCTCCCACACACACACACACACACACACAGACCATGCCGCCAGTCAAACTGTCACCAGGCTGTGCGTGGTCTTGCTGCAGATCTGATATGACTGCCTGCTCCCCGCCTTGAGCGCCCTGCTCTCTGCTTGCCGTGTCCCCCAGCTCGGCAGGCAGCTAATCCAAACTGACGCTCCCTCCCGATGCTCTCTTCACCACCAGCACTGCACTGCACTGCCACAGCAAACCAATCAGAGAGTCGAGCTGAAAGGGCTAGAGGAAGATGGGAAATGAAAGGGAAGAGTATTAGAGAGCGTGTTAGGTGCTCGATGTCTACGTATCAAAGGAACAATTCGCCCAAAATGAAAATGCGTTCATTATTTACTCGCTCTTATGTCGTTTTACACACATGTACATCTTTCTATTTTCTGTTAAACGCTAAATAAAGGAAAGCGTATGTTTGTTGATGAAATCAGATTTTAAGCTCATGTTTGTAGATGTTCACAGTACTTTAAATATCGGTCCGATTACACGGTTTGTTATATATAAAATATATTCATTATTATTCATTCTCATTTCATTGTTAATATTATTTATTAAAATGTAACCCTTTTTATTCCAAAATATATTTAAAGACATACATATAAAAAAAAAATAAAGAAGCAAAGTTTTTGAAAGACTTCTATTTTCATCAAGGCTGCATTTATTTGATCAAAAATGAGACGAAGCTGATTTGGTGCTCAAGATACATCTTTATTGATATAAATTATTGTCAAAACAGTTGTGCTGCTTAATATTTTTGTGGAATCCGTTGATGAATATAATGTTAAAAAGAAGAGCATTTATTTGCAATAGAAACTGTCACTTTTGATCAATTTAATGTGTCCTTGCTAAATATAAATGATTCATTTGTTTAAAAAAATCTTACTGATCCCAAGCATTTGAACTAAAGTGTATTTTCGGCCTCGCAGCTTGGTGATTCTTCAATAAAATATATTTTTTTTGTTTCTTGAAAGTTTCATTGTTGGAAGAGCTAACTCGGTATGAACATATTAATTCTCAGAACACCAAACACGTTTAACTCCCTTCCTCCTTAATTTATTTGTCTCATTATGCTTCAAGAGAAGCTGTGACTTGGCATGACATGATGCATCTGTCACTGTCCATCACTTCCTGTCGCTGAGCAGGAGGACCTTGGTTGGGGTTACGGTTTCATTGGCTACTCGCTCCATATTTAGACACATCTTCATTCAGGCCTTCTGTCGATAAGTAATGCCCAGCCAACGGACGAGGTCACGTGCTACGTTGGCGCAACGTCTTAATTCGGTTCCTCTCGTTTCCATAGAGATTACTCCGAAGACCTCAGCCAGCTGCAGTCCTGCCCCAGAATCCCCTCTGAGTTCGGCTGAGGAGTCGGTAAAAAGCCAGCAGGAGGGGCAGATGTGCCGAGCGTCCGTCCAGGAGCCCAGCGAAACTTCCGAGTCCCAGCCTGGCACGCCTCTACCGTTACCTCTGCCGGGACACGGGGGTCTTAGCATACAAGAGATGGTGGCAATGTCACCCGAGCTGGACACCTACGCCATCACTAAGAAAGTAAAAGAAGTTCTCACAGATAACAACCTTGGTGAGTGTGTTCAATAAACCCAATGGTGGCTAGTGTACCTCAGTGAACGAAATTTGGACTAGCTCTAATCTACTCATAATTTATAGTAGTCAAACTACAGACATTCTACGTTCTGAAAAGGTAATCCTACACAATGGTGGTTGACTAGTTGGGAATTATAGAGTTATTCCTAGTATTTTTTTCTATATTTTTGCAGGCTATTTTTTGTACATTTTTTAAATATATAAATTATCAAATATAAAAAAGATATATATACTAGAACTTTTTAATAACTTTAATGTAAAAAATATTATTTTAAAATGTTTATATAAAATAACATTAAATTAACATCACAAACAATATATAAGTATACCTAATGTAAAAAATATTATTTTAAAATGTTTATATAAAATAACATTAAATTAACATCACAAACAATATAGCAGTATACATAAAAAAACATACAAGACAATACTAAAACAAATCAACAACAATCATTGCATTTAAAATTTGAACAGCATTGGACACAAAAGGTAACTGAAAAACTTTCTCCATTGCATGTGGTCTCCCTGATGGCAACAGGTGAAACTCACCATGAAGAGGGTGAGACACATCCCCTACTATCACTAAAGCCTTTTGCTTGATTTTACATTTTATGTGTATAGATCATTCAGATGTTTCTGTGTCTTGCCAAATATCTTACTATCTTCATTTACAATCTTGGACCGCATGACCCTGTTTTTGACACTCAAATTACCATACCACGAGGTCATGTTAAAAGTTAAAATACTTCAACAAAATTTTCATAGACCATTTCAAGTGATTTAACACAACCTTTTTTGAGGTTTCTTGCGAATGCTGTCAGTATTCTCTATAAAAATAAATTGAGCATCCATGGGTAGGCGGATTCACAACAGCTTTGGCATGTATGCTCTGTTGTCATGCATCATCTCAGGTGATCTGCGTTCTCATTGCTGGAATATGGGAGATTTCATGTGCAAGGGAAAGTGGTCCGCTTGTCCAAGTGGAAAGTTTGACGTTTTTTAGATATCGATCATCGAAAAACACACTGTATTTGAAACAAAACTAACTAGACTAAATCAAATGAAAAAAATTCAAATGGTTGTTAATTTGCATTATTTCAAGTTATTTTTTCAAGAATACTGATTATTTTTATTTCTTATACTGTTTATTATTTTACTTATATTTTATTATAGTAGGTTACTTGCATTTATATTTATTATGCTTATGTTTTATTTATAATACTTTTTTTTAATTTATTTATACATTTTTATTTAACTAATACTTCCGGAACCAACGCACTCTAATAAATAGTATGTTACGTATCGTAACGTATCGTTAAGCTATAATTGGTGGTTTTCGTTTACAAATAAGGTAGAACAATTTCCACACATAAATCAACATACGGTAAATCGTGTTTTTTATTTGTCGTCCATGATTTAGATTTGTCAGAAGCATTCAGCATACATTTAATAGATACAGTACATCATGTTTTTGTCCTAGAGAGACGATACCTGTAATAATGGCTCTCCACATGAGAGGACAGGTGGAGGACAGGTTGGCCCTGCTTTAGCACTTAATGGCCGTCCACTCCGACTGTCCCTGCCATAATTAATGAGAGGTCGAACGAGAATACCACACTGGACACAGCTACTTTCTCCTTCACCGTTTGTTTTAACTCGCATCAACCGTTGTCCTTATGTTCAAAAGAGAATTGACCAAAATCACCAGTACTTTGTCTTTGTGAACTTTGTGTTTACACTTTCTTCTTTTATAGTCATGTGATCACACACACAATATAACAAAGGAAAGTACGGATACACCGCACAGATGATACCTCAGCGTGATACTGTGACAGTCTCTTTCATCTCGCAGATTCTCATTCCCCGATGCGATGTTTGTCTCGGGAGCAGCAAAGATTTGTTGTGCTCTGTAGTGGTATTGACCTGTATAAAGTGCAAAATGTAAAGACAGCTGTGTTGATACGAGTCTGTGGTGAGAGAGAGAAGTAATCTTCTGGGATCTCAGGCTTTTCTTTTACTCTGGGGAACATTTCCTTTTTGAACATAGACGGATCTTAGTTATTGTCGAGAGGATTCAGGTGCCTTTTATTTAGGTATAAAAAAAAACGTTGAAAGCTTAAGCAGCCGTTGAAAACAGTTTGAAAGCACCTTGCCTTAAAGGTGGAGGTTAAAAGCGAAATCAGCAGGGTTTGTTTGATCAAGCTTTGATGCCATATTACAATAAAAGCATGTTCTTAAATACATTTTTCGTTTTTTTAATATTAATATTGGCCCAGAATAAATGATATTACAGTGGCCCCAATAAACATTTAGACACTTAAGAAAGTTAAACTGTATGAATGTCTTCCATTATATAACAAAATGTCAAACCAAGTGGCATTTTTCCCCACGAGAAAACATTACACAAAAATAAGTTTGTTAATGATAAATCAATAAATTGTAAAATGTTATTTGGACACTTTCATGTTGTCCAGCATGAGTGGAACATGTTGACATGAAGGTTTCTTGACTGATACGATCTGTGTTTACAGGCCAGCGTCTGTTTGGAGAGAGCATTCTGGGTTTGACGCAAGGCTCTGTGTCTGATCTGCTGGCCCGGCCCAAGCCCTGGCATAAGCTCAGCCTGAAGGGGCGAGAGCCGTTTGTACGCATGCAGCTATGGCTGAGCGACCCGCGCAACGTGGAGAAACTCATGGACATGAAACGGATGGAAAAGAAAGGTAACGTCTCCTCTAAAGGCATCTGCCGCAGTCTGGCCGCACACCAACAAAAACCTGTTTGCAATTGTCTGTGTTGTTTCAGAATGTTTTTATTTCACTGTTTATTAAAGTGCTTCACAGTTTGTTCAGTGTCAGTGTTTAGTTGGCAGGTCTTTTCAGGACTTTTGAAAGACTTCTGTCTGATGTGGGATTTTATTAATCTTTTCTTGTTTTATCGCTTGGCGTTGGAGCTGTGGTGCAGCAGATTGCTTGATCCATTGTGCTCACTTGGGTTGAGTTTCATTTTTTTCACTAACAAAGTGCTGGTGCTCAATCTGGTCCTGTTCCATGTGAAGAGAAGGTGGCTCAGGGTGCAGGATAATGTCCTTAACACATTTCATTTTTAAAAGAACAGCTCAATCTGGCTACATTAATGTAAAAACAAAACTCATAATTAACAGAACTATCTGACTTTTTGTTTTTCTGCAAAATTACTGCATTATTCTAAAAATGTGATATGTAAAATGATTGATGTATTATTTTCAAATTTCTTCTGGCTGTTACAGCAGCTTATGGTAGAGTAAAGACGCAGAATTACGATACCGTTAAAAACAAAATGTATTTGTTATTTTTAAATAAGTCTCTTATGGTCATCAAGGCTGCATATATTTGATAAAAAATACTGTAAAAACTGTACTTTTATGAAATATTACTACAATCTAAAATAACTGTTTTCTATTTTTAAATATTAAAAAAAAAAATTTATTCCTGTGATGGCAACACTGAATTTTCAGCATCATTACTCCAGTCTTCAGTGTCACATGATGATCCTTCATAAATCATTCTAACATGCTTATTCGGTGCCCAAGAAACATTTCATATTATTATTATTAATTTAATTTCATATTATTATTAATAGTATTCTTTAATGAATAGAAAGTTGAAAAGAACAGCATTTATTCTACATTCTGTTACACTATACATGTTGGGGTTTTTTTGTCACACTTGAATGATTTAATGAATTCTTGCTTTTGATCTGAATGTTTGTGTAAATGAGTTTGTAACAATATAACAAATGTTACATGTTCGAAGCTACGAGTAATACTAATAAATGAAGACTTGTTCTAACATCTTTCCAATAACAGAAAAAAAAGCCCAGCATCTCTGTATTTTTCTGCAGAACAACCGTTGTAGAACGCCAGCCCCTTTGTCACGTGTCCATATTTACATTCAGCACCTGCTAATTATCGGCAAGCGTGCGTTTGTGTCTATCCGGTATTGATTCCGGCAGGCCCAGGAGTTGCAGAAAACAATCTTTAAGCTGCCTCTCGTCGGCGCACCTCACTTTAATGTGAAGAGATGCGCGAGATGCCAGAGACGAGCCGGTCAGGCAGAGGGAGGCCTGATGGGCTGTTTGATTGCTCTTTTTTCCCTCTTTAATAGCCCAGATGTGTCCTCTGGCTGCCGAATAGGCCGCACATGCTCTGTGAGGCCGCTCGTCGCTCCGCTGTCTGGATTGATGAGGGTGGGAGATGTCAGTTCCATGATCGGCTGTGACAGGCTGACGGCTCTGTGGGGCTGGCTTACTTAAAGTCCACTGCACCCAGCGCCGGCCCGCACGCCTGCGAGCTTGCAGCAGGCCAAGTGAACATTCCTGGAGTCATTAGGCCTGTTTAACACTCCTCTCGGGCTAAAAGTGACATTACTGGTGCTCCCTGGGTGACGATGACGATGATGGTTTTGTTATGAGTCAGGCTTTGCGGTTCGTGTGCGCGGAGCGGGCGAAACTCGGGGGGACCTCCTCATTAGAGTGAAACTGGCTCCACCATTTACCCCTAAAGCCCACTGTGTGCTTGCCAGGGACAGAAAGCAACAGCTTTGCTGTCGTGTTCTTTCTATCTGTTTTTGTCTCTCTTTCCACCTCGCTGTCATTTGCTCTAGCTTTACAGAAAAGAGTATGAGTTTGACCTCGACGCTGGCTAGAGGCACAAAGCAAATTAGCCTTGCTTGGCCCTTGTTCTGAGAGTTTTAGCTACCGGCGAAATCTTTTACCATTGCGGTTGCCAAAGGCTCCTCTTCAACAGACACTGAAAAGCAGCGGAAATGACTAATTTCACACACAGCTGTGTGGTTAGCTGTACTGTACTGTTTTAATCAGAACAGGGTAATTGATATGCTTGATGTCTGTTCATTTAAAAGAATCTGGTTAAACTGTGTTATTGTTACTGTAAATTGTTCTAATTAAGCTGTAAATTGTTTGAAGGAGAAGGAGTGATTGGTGTTTTGAGAACATTTGCTTAGCCTATCATGAACAGCTTTCTCCTGGCCTAGTTGGGCCAGTATTTCAGATTTGTACTTGCTTGGCCAAAATTTTTACTGGCAATAACACTTTTCATCTCTAATATTGTGAAATACTATTACAATTTAAAATATATACAACGTTCTTTGATGAAACTCTAGATGGCGCAGGCTGATAGGTCCTTAAAGGATTAGTTCACCCAAAAATGAAAATTATGTCATTAATGACTGTGTGTCATTAATGACCCTCATGTCGTTCCAAGCCCGTAAGACCTCCGTTCATCTTCTGAACACAGTTTAAGATATTTTAGAATCAGTCCGAGAGTTTTCTGTCCCTCCATTGAAAATTTATGTGCGGTATACTGTCCTTGTCCAGAAAGGCAATAAAGACATCATCAAAGTAGTCCACGTGACCTCAGTGGGTTTTTTTGAAGCATCGAAAATACATTTTGTTCCAAAAATAACAAAAACTACGACTTTATTCAGCATTGTATTCTCTTCCGGTTCTGTTGGGGATCCGCGTTCACGAGTCCGCAGTGACGCTGATGACGTAAGACGCTGCTGACGTGTTATCTGGTGCGTCCGTGTATTCGGGTTCAAATAAATATGTCTGGTTAAAAAAATGCAAGTCTTCCCCTGTGTCGAACTCCTTAGACATGTTTGCAAAGATTGTTTTGTTTACAGCGTGCGTCTCCCTCAGACTGTAAACGAAGCTCGGGCGCACCAGATAACACGTCAGCTCGTCTTACGTCAGCGGACTCATGAAAGCGGATTGACAACAGAACCGGAAGAGAATACAATGCTGAATAAAGTCGTCGTTTTTGTTATTTTTGGAACAAAATGTATTTTCGATGCTTCAAAAAATTCTAACTAACCCACTGAGGTCACATGGACTACTTTGATGATGTCTTTATTGCCTTTCTGGACAAGGACAGTATACCATACATAGATTTTCAATGGAGGGACAGAAAGCTCTCGGACTGAATCTAAAATATCTTAAACTGTGTTCCGAAGATGAACGGAGGTCTTACGGGCTTGGAACGACATGAGGGTGAGTCATTAATGACATCATTTTCATTTTTGGGTGAACTAACCTTTTAATTCAACCTGCTTGCAATCACATCATTATCTATAGGGCACAGCTGATTGGTTCCCGCTCTATCAGTAGCCAATGAGCTCGCTGCTCAACCTTCAAATACTTGGTTGGCATTTGCCTCAGAAGCATCATGACTCTGTCTTTAGTGTCACATGATCCTTTAGAAATTATTTTAATATGCTGATTTGGTGCTCAAGAAATATTTCTTATTATTATCAATGTTGAAAACAGTTGTGCTGCTTAATATTTTGTGGAAACCGTGATACATTTTTCAAGATTCTTTTATGAATAGAAAGTTCAAAACAACAGCATTTATTTCAAATAGGAATTTAAATGTGTCATTATAAATGTCTTTACTGTCACTTTTGATCAAATTAATATAACATATAAACTTAAAAAAAAAAATACAGTAGCTGGAGATTTTACACTTCCAATTTAACTTTGCGAATAGGCCTGTCGCGATAATCAATAAATCAATTAATCGCACGATAAAAAAAAATGAGCTCGATAATTTTCATTTGCATGCTTGTTTGTTTTCCTCGTCTCTGTCTCTCTCTCTATACCAAAGAGACTGGATGACAATATCAACGCGATATTTTTGCCACACATTTGCGAAATTGCCACACATTGATTTTCGAATATTTTTTTATTTTTATTTTTTTACTGCGCCCATTTACAATCGTATTTGATTGCAGAGCGCCATATCGCAAGCACTACATCTCGCTCGTCTCTCTCTCGCGCGCACGCTCTCTCCCTCATATGAGGCGCCGTCTAGGGCTTAAAACAAACTTCATTCACGCACATATGAAACACTTGCATACACATATACTAAGTAGTCAAACATGCATGTATACTGCTGAATGCTGAAACAAATACATATGAAATGCACAACGACACACCTAAAGTCGCTCACGCACATACACGCAAACTGAAATAAAAGTTTATTGATCTTTGTGTACCTGCATTATTATGCCATTATCATTATTTTAGATGAAAATGGTCTCAGAATGACAATATTATCGTTTATTATCAATATTATCGTTTATCGCAATAATTTCTTGGACAATTTGTCGTCCAGCAAAATTGGTTATCGTGACAGGCCTATTTGCGACATCTATAAACAATTATGTTGAATAGACATGATGCAAAACATTAGTGATTTATCATTTTCAACCTACTTTAACTGACTCTAAAAATACATGTCCAACAAATGCAAAACTTTATGAAAGCATAGTTCCACTCAAATCATCAGGTTCTCTTTATCGTTAAGCCCCGATGAATCTACTTTTTGTTGGGAAGGTTTTTATGTATTTATTTATAGATATTTTTGCAATGCTGGTGGGATAATGGTGGAATCAAATGTCTGAGCCAAATTCACAAAGACTGTGATGCAATAATAATATTTGTAATCAGAGACTGCCCTCTACTGACTAGAGAAAAATACAGCATTCAAGCATTGTATAACCTATAATTTAATCTACAGCATCTAACACACTGTAACCACCATAGACACTGAGGGGGACACATTGCCCCCCCAGTTGTAAAAGTATTGACAAATCAATATGAGGCAATCTTGAATATTTCCTGTTGAAGGAAATCATGTGTGATATGCATTTGTTTATATGTATTCTCTGATTGAATATACAACTGTTTTCCATATGTGTTTTCCAGCATACATGAAGAGGCGCCACAGCTCAATTGGTGAGAGTCATTCGCTGGACAGTGGTCTGTCAGGAAGTGACCTCATTCAGTGCCCCAGCCCTCAACACCTCTCCCAGCAGCAGCAGCCCCAGCAGCCCCATCTTAAGAAACCCCGTGTGGTTCTGGCTCCAGAAGAGAAGGAAGCTCTGAAGAGAGCCTACCAGCAGAAGCCTTACCCCTCCCCTAAAACCATTGAGGAGTTAGCGAGCCAGCTCAACCTCAAAACCAGCACAGTCATCAACTGGTTCCACAACTACAGGTATGGTGGCACTTAAGGCCGGTTCACACCAAAAATGATTACCGAAATAACTAGGGCTGCTCGATTATGGCAAAAATCACAATCATTTTGCTCAATATTGAAATCACGATTATTTAAAACGATTATAGCTGGGTGATATGATCAAAGTCTTATTTCATGATATGAGTCATTTTAAATGTTAGTGAAATTTCACACTTCAGGAAAAACTAATACTTGGTTAATGTTAGTAAAAGTCCTCAAAACAGTTACAGAAGACAAGTAAACAGTCAGCAATACAATAAGAACAAATATACAAACTACAAACAAAGTTACAAACTAACCAACAAAAATACAAATTAAATAAACAATATTTTAGGTTTTTCAGCAAGATGTACTTACAGTGGTATTCAGATAAGTTTTAGCCTACGACAGAAATTGAATAAAGTAATCAAATGTAAAATAACACTGCTGTATACATTAAATATTTACTAATCCTTATTAAAACTAGTTTATTTAACAGAGCAGTGAGTGATTTTATCTTTGTCTTTTGCTTTTTGATTAACAATAATGTCTGCATCAGATTTATTAGGCTGCTGTCACTTTAAGAGCTAATGCACAGATCCAATATACTGTTACACACGTGCTCTTTCTCAGTGTTTACATTCACTTAAGACATAACCGACTGTGTTTACGAGGATACTTACCAAAACGGTATTTCGACATATTTGTGTGTAGGCTATTTGACCGTTTAGGCGCGCATCTAAAGCCCACAGTATACCTTGCTCATGCTCGTTCCGAAATCGAAAATCAATTACAATTAATCGCACAGCCCTAATATAAGCATCCACACAAATGGACAATAATATTCTGCTTTAAATGCGAGAGCTTGGGTGGATACTGATTGGCTGTCAATGTTTTTGTCATTGATCAGCTGTAAAAAAATCATTCTAAAAGTGATTCCAATTATATCGTTCTTCTGTGTTGTTATCGTTATATTAGTAGTGTGGACTTCCCTATTCTCATAGAATTAGAACGATTAATAAAACTTTATAGTTACCACTTGCCTGTTTTCCCGTTCTCACGAGTCTTGTTCTTGTTTTGGCAGGTCCCGTATCCGGCGAGAGCTCTTTATAGAAGAGATCCAGGCAGCGGCTGGCGAAGGCGGGTCCCCCTCGGCACGGGCCGGGAAGTCTGGGGGCGAGGGAGACAACAGCTGCGACGGCACTGAGTCCGACAGCACAGCGGAGGGCAGACCGAGTGGCTCAGAGGAGCGCAAGCGCCTCCTGGAGAGCCCCGGCCTCGGCCACAGAGACGAAGAGGGCGAGGGCGAGTTCCCCAGCGCTTCGGGCACCAGCAGACCACGGGGAGGTATCATAGACAGCCTGTTCGGCATTCCCGAGTCCGTATCTGTTCCCACTGCCACCGCAACCCCCTGTCGAAACCCAAAGGACAGCAGTCTGCGCAAGAAGAAAGCAGCCAACCTCAACAACATCATCCATAGGCTGGAGAAAGCGGCGAACCGCGACGAGCCTCACGAATGGGAGTTCTGAGCCACCGCCGTGTTGTCGTTTTATTCTCACTTTGTCCCTCACTGAGCTAACCTGGCCAAGCCTGGTGCACACACACCACCGGTTAACCCAAGGGTTTTCAAATCGCTGTTTAGAAGTGAGACAAGAACAAGAAAAGGAAACAAGTTTTTAGTCTGTTTATTTTGTGAAGCACTTAACAGCCCTGCTGGCCACAGAGCTGTAACACCATTTGGTTATGGTGAAGACACAAAACTTAAAAGCACAGGAGAGGGAGCGTTCCCCACGAAATATTCTCAAGACTGGCGACAGTCACAAAAAAAACAAAAATAAGTACACACTATGATATCACAGTGTCTCTATTTCTAATAGAGACGTTCTCACCAACAAACTGTTACAATAATTTATCAGTTCTCAAGACTCTTGGGAGTTTCCTCTTTTGTATCATGTATGCTTCGGCCGTCAGCAGAGACTAGTTCGAACCGGTTTCAAACCAAAAGTCAAGCATTTAAAAGCAAGTGTTGGCTGAAGGAACACGGGTGCACCGTCCCACCTGCCTCTCCCTCCCTACCCCAGAGGAGGCCATCCAATGGCTATGCAACTCTAGTACGCAATGGATTCCAGCGTAATGGAACCTGCATTATTTTCACAGTTCGGAAGCTTCTCTGATGCGAGAAGAAAATCCTTTTTATAGCAATTAAGTTGCCACCGAGAGATTGCACAGTCAGTTGACTCTAAACAGCACTCCTTTTGATTTTACACGCCAACGGCCTAAAAGACAAAAAAATAATCGTCGTAAATAAGAATCCACGTATCATGCAAAAATTCATACGGTTGTTGTAAGGTCGACGCAAATGGGAGATGGGAGAAATTTCGTAACTTGATAGCTAAGTGTCAATTTTTATCGTTATTTAGATCTCTTGTAAGGGTAGCGCTCGTTTATTTTTTTCCATAGCTTTAATCGCCTCCGCGACTTGCGTTTTTGAAGCTCGCAGAGGTCTTGTTTAATAATAAACGTCCTTTTAGGCCAAAACAAAGACAGATAGTGAAGAAAAAAAGGATTTGTACAGTACTTTGAGTAAATATTCCTGACAAGATATTTTTTAAAGAGAATGAACAAGCCTGATTTTTATCCTCTTATAAAAGAACCATACATCAGAGACCTCTAACCAAGTTGGGCGGTTTGGGCCCATAGAATTACAATTCTAATCCAATATCTATGGTGTTATAAATTCTAATTCTATGGTGTGGCCGTGGGCCACTGCACTGTATGGGCTGGTCCTCAGCACCAGGGTACCGGACGCTGAGTATGCGGGCTCTCGTGCAAACTCGAAACTTCAGGTTTTTCACCAGCTTCTCCATTCGCTGTTCACACGAGCTTTTCAGAGTATGTTCACGGCACGCATCTGTCCTCCAAGACAACTGGAAAAACACCTTGCAAAATGGACTTTTTAATACTGTATATGACGGAGGACTCAGACACATCTTCATCCACATTTCTTGTTTAACGCATAAAAAAGAGGAAAATATGTAGATTGTGAATGAAAAGCTCTTTTAACGTTAGGAACCTGAGGTGAATCGCTACACTGACGCGGCGAGGACTTTGCACCTCTGTAGAAATGTTCTTTCTCTCCTGAAACACCTTTCAAAACCTGCTCACTTTTCACCTCCGGCCCTTGTATCATTGTATGCAGTTGATTTTGTGAACGAAAGCACAGAACGGTGGTGCCACGCGCTCGTCGGTGTGCGAACCTTGAGTGTGAGGTTGTTTGTTTGTGTGTATGAGTGTGTGTGTAATTGTTGACAAGAGCGATCTATATTTGTATATTACTACTACTACACGCCACAGGCTGTGGAAGCAAACACCTCCTCACGTCCCTAAGCTATTTAGCAGTCCTGCAGCATATCACATAGTACATTTAAGTTCTTTTTATTTACACGCATAAACTAATGGTAGATTTTTTTTTTGTTTGTTGGTGTGGTTTGCTTATTTATAGATGCTGTCTTTTACATATTGATGTCTTATATTGTTATACGTGTTCTTTTTTTGTAATGGAAGGGACTATAAAAGGTCAGGTTACATATTTTTAGACTAATAGACTGCCGGCAGTATTGGATTACATTTAAATGATGTACTTTTGATACATGTCTATTGATTAATTCTGAAGATTATCATTTTTTTTCCATATATTTTACTCTGTTAGTGAGCTGGATGAACAGTTACTACATTGACAAAGGAAGCAGAATTATATGTATTGCATTAATGATTTTAATTAGTACGCAATTTAGATGTTTTAACAATTTTGAAAAAATGACAATTCAAGATGAATTGCATTTGGCTGTATTCACTCTACAAAGGCAAACCGATTGATGCTCTTGAATTAGGTTTCCAGGTAATTAATTAACCTGCGAACTTTTCTGAGATTACGTTTGTTATCGCAATCAAGCTTAGTTGCTACATTGAGCCAGTGAACAACTGGTAGTTAACGTCACTGAAAATAGCTGTTGCTTTGAGCTGCACCTTGAGGAATTGGTCTTTTAGTTGTTGTTGTTTTTAAGTAGGAATGAAATTCACTATATGTCGTTCGGTTGCGTAAAAATGTACGCCAAATAATCGTGGAGAACAACGTCGGCTTAAAACTACCTTTGGCCTTTTTTATATGTGCCAATGAATGATTCAAAATCAAATTAGTCTCTTTAAGACCTAACGAAAGCACAGAGAGATACTTCATGAACCAATGTTTTTATCAGAATATACGAATACGTCGAAGCCCGTGACTGTTTATCGAACTTTCTCTCCACATCTAACATTGGAGTGCCTTCACTGAAAACTGTTCGCTACTAGAATCGCGTCGTCTTCATTCCAAGTAAGTGATTGGACATATCGTGTGTGTCAGATACCACGTTTTAGCAATTTTCGCCAGCACGTTCAATAATAAGGTCTCATCTAGTCTCAGGTCATAATATTCTGTACTTTTAGGGTGTCTGTATTGTTTTATCTGAGAGAAAACAGCTGTCCCAGGATTCAGGCTTGGTTATGAAAAAAAAACAAAGTTTTTACAATGGCAAATTTCAATCGGTTAACTCCGCATTTATTTGTCCCAAATGTCGTTTTAATCATTTCTAGGCATTCATTAGATGTTTTATTTTATTTTGTTACTGTGTTGTTGTATTTTAACGGCAAGTTTCCCCCGCGCTGGAGGAAGTTCTCAGATTGATTTGGCTATTATGTGGAAACTCTTAAATGATGGCCTATGTAGAATATACTGTAGTGTGGACCAAATTGTCAAAACAGACAAATCAACATGTAAAGACTCCTTTCCGATCATAAACATGTGATTTTAATTGAAGAAGGAAAAAGACACACATTTAGGAGCACATTCAGATCTGGTCTGTATTAAGGACGCTTTTATATGTCTGCCACGTTCTCACTGACTGAACCGTAACCGTACTGTTGATATCATGGCATGAAACACTTAGAATAACACTTAGGAACGAGTTTCCAGACGATTCTCAATGCAAGATCTCCAGCACCTTTTCTCTGCTTTTTGCTCATATTTTTCTATGGAAAGTATTGCAGATGACTAAACACATCAACATACGACTGCACAGACAGCACGTTTATATGATTTCTTTTAAAAAAAAGACAAAAAAATAAAAAGAAAGCAACAAAAAAAGATCATCATTATTGATATTACATTGGTAGTCACGAGTAGCATTAATGTAGATATTCGTCCGTAGCTTAGTTCGCTAGTGGTGTCATAATTGTTACCTCGTTTATTCCCTCACACTTACATCACTTCCTGAGACAGTATGTTCTTTCTTCACCCGAGACAGTATGTTCTGAACAGCCACAATTTGTTTCATTGTAACCCAGATGGAGATTTTCTCTCTCTTTGTTTTTAAAGTTGTGTAATTGTGTTACATGTGAGGCGAGCACGACGATTATACACCCGTCTCAGCGAGAGCAACAATTTAACCTAATTATCATGATTCATTTCGACCAACAATCTATGGAAATGGGATGTCTTGATCACGACATTCAGATCTCCCTCTTTCTCTCTCTCTCTCTCTCTCTGTTGTTGCTCTGTATGCTGTAATATGAAGCCTTGTAATGAAATATGACAGGCAGCTCCCAACACAAGCTGGTATCCTATAGATTCTCCTTAGGTCTCTCAAAGCTCAGGTAGAACCTCGGTTTAGCACAGTCCTTTTGTCCATTAGTTTGTTGGTGACACTTTCCCTCTTACACCTGCTAACAACAGTTGTATGGTTTATTTTTCTATGTGTCATGGTTTTGAACCACAAGATGGAGCTGAATCCTCCATTTTACCTGAATAAAGACTCTTCCACTTTGTTCTCTTGATATGTATTTAGTTCGGATGGTTTTTCCTTTGTGTATCATCATGTAGTCTTGTATTCTGTTCCCAGCGCTGTTCTAATCCAAAATGAAAAAAGCAATATCACTGTTTGAAATTCATTATATTATTATTATTCCTCATAACCACCATAGGTGTATTAACTGAAGTAAATATCTTTTGTACAAACACATTATCACTGTACTCTGCATTTATTTGAGTATTTCTGATGTCAGAAATTTGAACCAATGTTCAAGCAGCCGTTCAAGCATAATTTACATGTCTAAATGTTTTATGACTTCAACAGTTATATATGCACATGTGTATTATGGGGGGGGGGGGGGGGGGGTTTAAGCACCCAAATGAAACTACAACACAAGTGTCTCAAAAATAAACATTTACTGCTAGAAACACCACACTTCCATACAATCAATGACCGAAGACAAAGTTGCTGAATTATTTTGAATAATTTATTTTTTCTTATCCACAGAATATATATATATTCCTCCATGTATTTAAATAACCAGAAGGCACACTTAAATTGCATTGTTGTAATTTCAGCAAATCTCCATTTCCAGGTTCATCCCAATGTGAGATTGAACCAACCGTTTGTATTAGCACCTCTTTAACAATTAGCCAATCACAACTCCAGAACTTTTCCATCATTCTTCCAAGTGATTTAGTTACACTTTAATTGTCACGTCTCAGACGTTTATTTGAACACAATACTTGACCGTTATTATAACATTTTAATTGGTGGCTTAGGTGAACTGAAGCCAGACAAATAATATTAATAAACTGGTAAGTTTTTACTAAGGGCCCTTGTGCAAAATAAAGCCATAAGTGTTTTATTAATTAGATTTTTAATACAGTTTAACAGATGAGGTAGAGCACACAATTATAGCTACAATGGAACAAATGATAATTTATATCATGTGGATATTTTAATGTATAACTTGTCAAAATATTAACTTTGAGGGGGGTTGTTGCAACTGTCCATATGTTAAAAAAAATGTAAATGTAAAATATCAGAACCATATTTGTGTGTTGGCTGTTACGATTTGAGCGATATGCTTCAAGTATCCCTGTATCTTAATCAATTGCTAGACTTTAGGCTGAATACGATTGCCATTGCCATAGCCAGCATTAACCCCACAGTGATCTCCTTCAGCCTGCCCAGTTTCACATCCTCATAGTTCTCCTTCCTCTTCCTGAGTATCTCTTCTCTGCGCTGCCGGAGCTGCTTCTCTCTCTGAAGTTGTTCTCCATAGTGTGATCTGATGAAGGTATCAAAGTCGAAGATGTTTTGCTGGGCGGCTCCAACAGAGGGGGAGTGTCGGGCTCTGGTCTGCTGTCCTGATGCTGGACTCTCTCTACCAGTGGGTTTACTGGATCCCAGCAGGTCTGCTTGACTCAGGATCCCTCGGTTGTATTTCCTCCTCAGGGCTTTATTACCCAGGACGTGGTAAGCCTCGCTGATCTGAGAGAACATGGACGTGGCCTCCTCGCTCCCTGCATTCTTGTCCGGGTGATATATAAAGGACTGTTTATAGTAAGCAGTCTTGATTTGAGCATGCGTGGCTGTTGGAGACACTCCCAAAATGTCATAATAACCATACTTTGATTTGTATAGTGGCCCAGCTCGACTGTCGTTATTTTGCGAGCCACTATAAGCTCTGGTGAAAGACACAAACTGAAGTTTTCCATGTGTAACGTTACCCCAACTTGAGCTCTTCCAGGACGGCACGTGCACTGGAGATGCATTAGATTTCAATCCAAGACAGGCATTCCATTTACTAATATTTCCAGAGCAGAAGTTAAACGGTACTTTCAAGCTGTGAGTATCTACACCAGCACCCGTGAAGCGGGTAACGTTAAAGAGTCTGTTTACATTCTCTTCTGCAGTCTCCACAACTGCCGGGCTGGTCGCACAAAGTCCTTCTACAGCACGGACACGGTCATTTCGAGCCTCACAGAGATGTAGTGAATGTGTTAAAGCTGCAACATAAGCTGCCTGTGAGACGGGTTTACATTCTTTATCCAAAAACGGGAGATTTTGCGGTTTTAAACGCTTGTAAGCTGCTCTCCCGAACCGGTGTCTGACCTCCGCCATTGCGCAGAGAGCACACAAAACAGTTGTCATCGGTTTCGGTGAACAGCAAAGTAACCAATTAGATTTGCCCTTCTTTTCAGGTTGAGTGAAATGTGGCCAGTGCCGTGCGAGAAGAGTGTTTCCATGAAAGAGATTGGTGGAGCGTTCAGGTTGTTGTTACATCATAATCATTGCGTAATCATTAGACTGTTGGATTTGGGTCATTCCTACAAATCAATTTTTAAAACGAAACACAGTTTTTGTTATTCATTAATTTATATTTATTCATTAAATAGTATAGGTCAAAGTATCACAACATAAAGTGGACAGTAACTCAGTGGACAAACTATCAGTATTATTACTTCAAATTAATCATTAAAATGTTTTTAGATAATTCAACCATAGAATTTAATTGTAATTTAAAAAACGTATTTCAGCTGCTCTGTGGGCACGAGACAATGACCGTAGACCAATAAATCAAAATGATTTTAATGGGAAAAATGTAAAGGGCCCTAATAAAATTCTATTCCGTAGAAATGTAGCATTATAAATGTTATTAAATGTATTGGGGACACATACAAAAACACTACACTTATCCTGGTAATGCACTGCTCCCTACATGCAATTCAATTCACTTTTATTTGTATAGTGCTTTTTACATAGTTTCAAAGCAGCTTTACAGATGCATGTGTGCATTACAATTCAGTGTGTTATCAGAGGTGACTGCTTACAAATAATGTATTTCAGAAATATACATAGCCTATACAAATCACTCAGTTAGCTAGCTAACATCCCCCAAGTTCCATAGACAATTCTTAAGTCTGAGATTAAAATTCATGTTTGAGCTGTTTTAACTGAAAAACAATTGCTTTGTCTTAAGAAGTCAAGATGGACAGCAGTAATGTTTTTTTTCCCTCTTCTTTCTAAGGCATGTAAAAGCCTAGTCCTGGCTTAATGTAAGCCCTGTCTGTGAAACCAGGCCAATTATGTATTAATTTTAGCCAGACACTATGAGCTTACTGAAGTAATACAAGTTGTGAACATAATGATTACAATATAGAATTTAGCATTGGTGCATGTTGATTCAGAGTTTGCTTCATCTGAAGAGTCATCTCTTCACAGGTTTTGTGGCATCTGAAAACTTCGTTGACGAGGCTGGATCGCAGCTGGCATACCCTAGTTATCTCAGAACAGAAAAGCAATGGAAAATAATTAGCGTAGCTGCTGTTCATAACATTTCAAGCAAAGATAATACTGTGCATTCGATCTGATATAACTGGAGTACAAGGTTATGAGATGTAGCCTATTATGTGAATGCTTGGGTAAAGAGATGTGTCTTTAGGGTCGATTTAAACTGGGCTAGTGTCTCTGGGCTCCAAACATCATCAGGAAGGCTATGCCCGAGTTTAGGAGCCAAATACGAAGCCTCTCTCCTTTAGTGGACTTATAAATACTAGGTACAACCAAAAGTCCAGAGCTTTTGGGGTTTTTTTACCTTAAAGAAAGAGTGTGGTGGATAAAAACTTACACTATTTTGGAATCAGAGAATTTATAAACATGAATAAAAATTAATAACATATATATAGTGTGTGTGTTGGTGTTTTTTTATAACTATTTTAAACTCTGCCCTACATAAAAGTGAAGCCTGATGAACTACGTGTACACAAGTTACGCACGTTTCGGTATGTTTACGCCTGTAGCGGAGTACACCGCTGAAAACATTCCAGGCGTGAGCTGCACCTACGCAATTTGCGTACGTGCTTTACCCAAGCGCAAGATCAGTCTCACATCCACCTGATCAGCCTGTAGACCACGCCTCTCGCGTGGGGTGTGCAGTGCTACCCTGCTGTCCTCCTGTACACAGACCTGGACATCATAACAATCGCTGACACTGACAGTCTACGTGTGGGCCTGAATCTAAACTATTATCAATCCTGCTGTGGTGTGTGCATGCAGCATAATGGAGGAGGCGAAACAAACGGAGAACCGCCTCCGCTTTCCTTTAGCGCAGCAGCTCCTCTCCAAATGGCAACATCACGGGTGAGGAGGTTCGCGCAGGAGGGGCGGACGGTCCCTCCTCAGCCGAGAGTGATGGTGGTGTTTTCGGCTGCGAGTGACACTGAAAATCACGGAGATGCGATGTCTGGCGCGGACACCGGGGAAGAGGAGTATCGCAAACCAGCCATACCTGTTCCTAATCTTAATCTAGGGAAGTCCCTTCGCACCTTAGACGCACCTGAGGAGGTAAGTCCCCGAGGTTTAAAGAGGATGTGCTATTATTATCATCACGGAGTAGTTTGTTGTAGGCTACTATAAATGTGATTTATGAAATGTCCACGTTCATCTGCTTTTCCCCCAATGTGATTCTTTTCCCCAAAAAATATCTGGAGGAACCGTGTCATTTCTCAGCGTTTTGCGTTTAATCATAACCGTTTCCATAGGCAACAGATGTATTGAGTGTGTTTGTTTCCTGATTACTTCAATCTGATTGGTCCTTTATCGCAGTGGGGCGGGTGAACGTCGCATTTGATTGGTTCACTTCACATGTCAATCAAATCATATCAACTGGATTAAACTAATCGCTTTTTGCAGACTGTTGATAAACCCAGAGTGACCCGTCGAGATGTGTAATATGCTTAGTCCAACACCCGGGTTTTAAAATAATTTAAATATTTAACATCATTCAATTTAGTAGGTAATGTTTCAAAAGTTCCCTCATAGTGAAATATGTCATAGGCTACTATCTACTTTTGAAAGAAATGTGTACTGAATTGATTAAAACAAGCAAATACATTTATAATGTTACACAACATTTCTTTTTGAAATCAATTCTGTTCTTTTAAACTGTCTATTTATCAAAGAATCCTGAAAAAAGGTATCCCAGTTTTCACAAAAATATTAAGCAGCACAATTGTTTTCAACATTAATAACAATGAAATGTGATAAAAATACAAATATTTTAATAATAAATTAAATTTTAAAATAAAAATAATTTTAAATTATTTTTAACGATTTAAATTTTTTACTGTATTTAATGCAGCCTTGATGACCATTATAGACTTCTTTCAAAATCATTAAAACCGTCTTACCCAAACTTTGAGATGTTGTGTACATTCAGACTTATGTAAAAGGATATTTTTTTTGCTTTTTCTCTCTCTCCACAGTTCCCTGAGGTCATCCCGCTGAATGTAGGAGGAACATATTTCACCACTCGGCTGTCCACTCTGCGGCGTTATGAGGACACTATGTTGGCCGCCATGTTTAGTGGCCGTCACTACATTCCCCGGGATGCAGAGGGACGATATTTCATCGACCGAGATGGAGCATATTTTGGGTTAGTGTTGTGTTTAGTGAATATCTGATTATGTTTAGTGCCTTTGGCCCAAAAATACAAAGCAAACATTATGATTATCTGAATTTAGGTTTTGTTTTTATTATTTCATCAGTGGATGACTTAAATAACTGCTCGATATCCAGTTTAAAATCGCATGCTTATTAGAAGTGCTTATATATACACTTATCTGGCTTTAGGGATATTCTGAATTTCTTGCGAGAAGGTGAGCTGCCTCAGAGGGACCGTGTTCGTGCGGTGCACAGAGAAGCTCAGTATTATGCTATTGGGCCTCTTTTGGAAAGCCTGGAAGACACGCAGCCACTTACCGGAGAGAAAGTGCGACAGGCTTTTCTTGATCTCTTGCCCTATTATAAAGGTAAAATAAAATAATTAGGGGTGTAACAATACACTCATGTCACGATTCGGTTCGATACACGATAATGATCTCACGATACGGTACTCTCACGATACTCTGAACAAAGCCAGAGTAAAAATACCGTAGTCATTTTTTAAATGATTACTTGTAGCACATATGGTAAACGGCGATCGCAAACAGACCGACTGAGGGGAGCCCCGCTTTCTCTAACTCGCACTGGGCCCCGCTCCTTGCTTGGCATGAACCTGGTCATTACCATGAATGTAAACTTTTATTTTGGGTGAACTATACATAAACATACTGTCACTATCCACAATGCATGCTGCTGTTTTGTATTGCCATAATGCAATATATTGTTACACCCCTAAAAATTATGAAGAAAATTAATAAAAAAAGTTGTTTTCATTTGACTAAACAATGTTCCATTTTGCTCCAGAAAATCTTGAGCGCATTGTGGAGATCGCAAAACTTCGTGCCATGCAGCGGAAGGCTCGCTTCGCGAAACTGAAGATCTGCGTGTACAAGGAGGAGATGCCCATCACCCCTTATGAAAGACCGCTGTTCAATTCGCTGCGGTTTGAGCGTTCAGAGAGTGAGGCCAAGCTGTTTGAGCACCATTGTGAGGTTGACGTGTCCTTTGGGCCCTGGGAGGCAGTGGCTGATGTTTATGACCTTCTTCACTGCATAGTGAGCGACCTGGCAGATCGTGGCATCTCTGCTGACCAGCAATGCATCGGTGTGTGTGACAAACACCTCATCAACCACTACTACTGTAAAAGGCCCATCTATGAGTTTAAAATCACCTGGTGGTGAAGGTGAGGTGTTTTAGCAGGTGTTTTGCCAAGAACTGAGATCTACAAGGTCTGAGCAAGTGATGTTTGCTGCTGTCTACAGTTACAGTGAACCAGCAAGATCATGAAATCTTTCTCGAAATGAATGGAAATAATAATGACAAGCTTTTGAATAAGATGGCTGTTATTATGGCAGTTGCTCTTTTGTTTCTTCATGAAACTGCAATTTGCAACCCAAAATTTTCTTTATGGGCAGCTCTATCGATCTTTAGTTTTTGTAAGTAATCGTTTAACTTAGTTTCTTTAGAGTAAAGCCGGAATTGTTCCCTCCAGTTGTTGTTTTAAAGGGGTTTTCTGGAATCAACCTCAGAGGAACTGAATTTATGTGAAACAGTGTTTTCTGTTCTAATAATTACGACATCTCTGCAAAGTACGCTTTTGTGTTAGGTGTAATGAATGTACTGTATTAACAGTTTGATCAAAGAATCAATCAGCTGGAGTCACATTGGGAAATTGGACATTTGTTATTGCTTGTGATGTATTTCTTAAAGGAAACCTTTTTTCCCTACAGTATTTTTAAATGATTTTACCCCATTTGTTTAGCTGTAGGACCTGATCTGTATTATGTTGCCAGTGATGACAAGCACTATCATGCAGATATTGACTTTAACTAATACAAAGGTCTCATCTGGTATTTACAGCCACCCAAAGCTTCACATAAAGCCTTCTAAAATAACCATACACCACTAGGCAAGCATACAATTATCGATTTATGTAAAATAAAAACCTTCTAAAAAATGTATTTTTTAAGAATAAGTTTATGTACGTACTACATTGAATATGACATGTCCTGAATATGAATCAAAAGAAGTATATATTTAAAATTGTTCTTAAAGACTGTTAGCCACCTTATTGCAGGTTAGATTGCCTATTTTGCTATACTTTGACTCTTTATGAAATTATTTTCTGCTGCCTATAGCTTTTTTCCACACTTTTAATTGCCATAAACCTCAACAATTGCATATGATTTAGCAGCATTTGTTAATTTAATCATCTGAAACTTCTGTCTCTCATTGGTTTGCTGTGAGAGCTGTGAGGGCCACATGAAGTTGCATGAGCTCTCTGTGTTTTGGCAGCAGAATATCTAATACGAGATAAAATGCATCTGATAATCCTAACTGGGCTTTATTTTCAGTCTTGCCCAGTTTACTTTGTTGCTAATTTATTGCCCGATTTGTTCTCTGTTGTACATTTGATGAATAATGTTGTTTGAATTGCATTATTGTACTGGCTCTTATTGTGCTGATAATAAACCATATATTTTGCAATTTATTAGAAACAGGGCATTTTTCATTTAAAGCGTTTACAGAAGGTGATGAAATACTTTGAAGTATGCGATGTATTTCCTACTAGGGACTGTTGACATTTGGTGCTCAGCGGCCCAACTATAGCCCCGCCCACACAACGCATACCACCAGTCGCGAGGATATGATGTCATTGTGACCCGGAGAAGAGACCGCTGACGAGGTATCTGTCGCCGTCCGGTAGATTGACATTGCACACGGAAACTTGCTGTTTTTGTTGAAAATGTTTTGTTTAATGTAGTTTTAGACGGCATTATACATCTTATCTTATATCCTGCTGACCGTGAGTTACTGCGTTTGTTTTTATCGGCGTAGCAGGTTTGTTAGCTTGACGTGTTTGCCTGTCGCGAATGGAAATGCATTCAATGTTATTTTCATTAGACGATATATTTTCTAAGTTGATTTTATACTCCCCATTAGACATTTAATAAATGTTTAGTTAGCACTGAAAATCTGCTACAAGCCCCGGCATTGAACGACCGATGTCAGTATGTGGTGTAACGTTAATACTCGGAGTTTAATGTTATTTCATCAGTGTTGATCAGAGTGTTTGTGTTTTCAAGCCTTTATTTCATTATAACTATAAAGAGACGAGATCACACTTGTTTTGAAATACTTTTTTCATTTCGATTGAGACGCAGTTGTTTGAATTGGTTGTTTGACATTTTTACACGTTCGCATTTTAATTTATATATCCTTACGCTTTAGCGCAAAAATATCAATCACAGTGTGAATATCAATATTCACATTAGTTTCACATCCAGCTCTGCTCAGATTATTGAAATGACTCCTCTTGTCTCGTTTTTAGCAATGTTGACATCTGTGGTATGTTCTGCATGACTTCCCTGTGTGTTGTTTTGCTGCATGTACTACAGACAGGATATGCAAATTCAAACCTGTTTCTTTACCTAGACAAAAGAGACACAATGAGTCAGCGCTCAGAGCGACGGGGGATCCATGTGGACCAATCAGAGCTGCTGTGTAAGAAAGGCTGCGGTTACTATGGCAATGCTGCCTGGCAGGGCCTGTGCTCCAAGTGCTGGAGGGAGGAATACCAGAGAGCCCGGCAGAGACAGATCCAGGAGGACTGGGCTCTGGCGGAGAAGTGAGTTGGACATGCTGCTTATGAAAGTGGAATTAAACTCTACTGCTTGTGTTTTGTTAGTTCACGCATTAAGTATTTAGTAAAATAATCATTCTATGTCGTCATGAGATAGATTCATAAAGCAAAAAATGATGTTCAGACAGACTGATGTAAGGATGTGCTTCCTGTCGCAGGCTGCAACGAGAAGAGGAGGCGGCTTATGTCAGCAGTCACAGTTCCTCTCAGACCCAGCCTCCACAGTCGCACTCTCAGCCCTCTCTCGCCACCTTCTCCAAGTTTGAAGAGAAGAAAACCAATGAGAAAACCCGCAAGGTCACCACCGTGAAGAAGTTCTTCAGCCCCTCCTCCCGCACGGCACCTAAAAAAGGTACGAGGAGGGTGGGATTGGAGCGATATGAGTGTGATTATTATTGTTGTTTTGCAGTAGGAGGAGTCAGCAGTGGGTGTGGCTTGTGGATTCGATTTGGTGTTGTTCGTCTGCAACCGACAAAATTAATATTTGCCCTTGATAAAATATGCCTTAGGAATATTATCATTGGTTGAAAAAGGAAAAACTGGTTTAAAATACAGTGGAGCTGAGTCAGTGCTGTAGATTTTTCCTTTCTTTGCCACTTTTCCCCAGAGCCCAATATGAAAAAAAATCGCACTTTAGCTTCTAGATTCCTTCTGTAAATCACGCCTGTTTCATATGCAAATTACTTCCCTCATCATCATACATATTTCCATTTTGATTTTACCATGTCATTAGATGACATTCTCTGATAAAGCCATAAACTGTGCCTGCATGCAACATCCAAACAGCAATTTGGAATTTATACTAGTTTAATATTATTTTATTAGACATAAATGATTGTAATTAAAAGGCTTTATCATTGAAACGTCAAGTATAGACTTCCGTTCAAAATGTTGGGGTCAGTAAGAAGTTTTTAAGTTAAAACTTAAATTAAGTTTTTTTTAATTAATCAGTAATGTTTTTGAAAGAAGTAATTTGATCAAAAATGCAGTAAAAACTGTAATAGTGAAACATTATTACAATTTACAATAACTGTTTTCTATTTGAACATATTTAAAAATGTAATTTATTCCTCTGATGGCAAAGCTTGATTTTCAGCATAATTACTCCAGTCTTCAGTGTCACATGATCCTTCAGAAATCATTCTAATATGCTGATTTGCTGCTCAAGAAAATGTATTTGAACAGCATTTATTTGAAATAGAAATCTTTTGTAACATTATAAATGTAACTTTTTATAAATTTAATGCATCCTTGCTGAATACAAGTAATATTTTCTTTCTAAAGAAAAAAATCTTACTGACCCTAAACTTTTAAACATTAGCGTAATAAATCTTTGCATGTTTTGATGCATTTATGTTCATTTGTTATCATATGATTTTATCATTTGTCTATCATGTATTTATGAGATGATTTTATTTCAACAAGTGATCCACCCTTCATCTCTCAGCTTTTCTTCATCTCGTTGCTGTTCTGCCGTTCTGTCTAATCTCCGCCCCACCTCTCCCACATTTTCTCTATCTTTTTCACATTCTCATCTGAAACTCCTATGGTGCCACATTTGTAATCCCCCAAACCCGTCCATTTCAACCCCCTCCATTTTTATGTCGCCGTTTCCCTTTGCCTACCCTGGGTGTTTTAGTCCCCCCTGAAAAAGAAAGCGAGAAACGAGAGAAAGAGGAGAAGTTGCAGGGCAGGAGGGAGAGCCATGGAGAAACCCTCCTGAGGGATCTGAAGGGCATTTTTACCCAACCATGGGATATGGGCTCCCCCACTGAAGGTAACCGACAGAGCCTGAAGAAAGATCTGGGGTAATGAAAAGGAAACGTGGGTGGAGATTGCAGTGTTTGTCTTTTCTGAGGTGGACCACCCCGTTTTTGTGTGTTTTGATGTTCTGTGTTGAAGAGGTAGCGGTTTAAAAGTGTCTTTACTAAAAGTATTTCACAAAGTACAACAAACTTTTCAGAGTTCAGATTTTATTTTAACATTTTATGTTCCCCTCTGATGTTCTTTGTGACATACTGCCCTGATCCATACTGTGTATTTGTTCATTTCTCTATGTTACTTGTATGTGCGTCAAAAGACATGATTTCACCCTACCATTATTTTTAATGTTCACTGTCTCATTGTCTTGCGTCCTCCTCTTTTCTTGTCAATCTGGTGGCAGCTCTGGTATCGAGGCTGAGAGGTGGGTATTAGTGCCACATCACTGTAGCCCTCCAGCACAAATCACAGAAAACAAACCAGTGCATCAGTGTTGTGTATATATATGAGCTGCATGCATTCAGGCTGAAATTCTTCTAACACTCCATTACTGTCAATGGGGCGTTCAGAAAGACAGGTGCAACAGCATTTGGTGCGTCTGTTTGTGTAGTGTTTAGTTAAAGCATGCGTGTACCAGAATTCTCTCTGTTCATTCAGCTACTCTATTACCATCTTTGACTCTGGTCTGATGTCAAAGGTGTTGGCATGGTAACAGATCAATATTTCAGTAGTATGGCCTACTTTTGAGAAGGTTGTTCTCTCCCTTTATGGGCTACAAGTTGATTTGGACTTGTGAATGTGTATTTTTATATATATATATATATAATGAAATTTTACATTGGTTTATTCAGTGGAGTTTTTCTTTATTCTTTGCAGAAAGCCATGTCTAATTCAGCCATTATTACTTAACTAATCTGTTGATCTTTGAAGACATTTGGCTACCCGTTGGACTTTGATTGTTGTAGAATGATGGGAAATTACGTAATTTCACATGACATTCTGCAATGAAAACTGACTCTGCTGAACTTCCATTTTCATCATCCACTTTATGTTCATCCAGTTTGTAAACATACTGTGCGCTTATTTCTGTTCCTCAGAGAGCCACGAAGGGAAAACGCCCAGTCCTTCCATTACCCGTCAGTCCAGCATCGAGACCGATCGTGCGTCACAAGACTTCTTGGAGTTCCTCAAGACTTTGCAGAAGCCCGGCAGAGAGATCCAAAAGCAGAGCCGCGCTTTTATAGAAAGCATGGGAAATAAAAAGGTCAGAACCAGGGTCACACGCCCACACCAACTTTTAGCTGTTAATCATTTCAATAAGCATATTGTTTTTGTATTTGTTCGGATATGCAGGATCTTAGTGCTGAAGAACTGTCTGAGTGTGTGCAGGACTTCTATCAGGGCATGTCTGACCGACTCTTGAATCATTATAAAGGTAGGATTCATTCTTCAGAGAAATCTAGCAATGTTAAATCTGTCTAAAAAGACTGGTTTGTCACTGGTTTGAATCACTCAAATTGCTCATTGAATCCATTTGAGTGACTACCAAATCTGATGCACTTACTGACCGGATGTTTTTTTGTAATCGTATTTGAGAGAAAATATTATGTAAAAATTTTGTATGTACTGGCAGTGGCAGAATTATTTAGAAAGCGGGAAATATTTATAAAATGGAACCTCTTCATCTTTGTTATCATTATTTAAATGTGAGCAGACTAGGACATAAACATTTCTGAAATTGCAGTCAGCCATCCCCTTCATGGTGCATTTTAAGCTTTTTGTTGTATATTAGTGGAAGGGGCTGTTCTCTGTAGAGTGATGTGATCGGATGATTTTCTAGAGATATATTCATATTTATCATTCTTTATGCCCCTTGTGCCAGAATCCATCATTACTGAAGCATATTTTGATGGACTGTGATAGTTTGAACTCGGTTAGAATTTGTTATTTTTCAGTTGACTTTTATGAAAAGATTTTTAATGAAGTAAGGCCAGATCTAGTTTTAGAATTTTATCTAAGGCAAAATGAAAATTGTAATCATTCCTTTTAAATTTCTTTTCTCGCTACGAATATAGCCAAGGCAGCTGGCATGGCGTTACACTATAAACAAATAAACATTCATATTTAGACTTAACTTTTAATGGTTTGAATTGTTTTGCCAGAAGTCAGATGAATGCTTCCTTTACAGATGTAAACCTCAGTGTGTTCCTCTTTCCTCAGGCTCCTCTGAGAAGGTGGACAGGGTGATGGACCAAGTGGAAAAATACATCATGACACGACTCTACAAGAGCGTCTTCTGTCCAGAGACCTCAGATGATGAGAAAAAAGACCTGGCTACCCAGCGCAGGATTCGGTCAGCCAGTGTTATTTTACTTCTGTTTATATATTATTATAATATTTTTTTTAACATTTGAAATAAGCTTTTATTTTAATATTTTTCATTTTTAGTTTAGGTTTTTGTAAAATATAATAACTTTTATTTCAGTAAGGCAACATACGAAGGCAACATTTCTAATTTCCGTTTAAGTTTTACATCTAATGTTTATATTTATAATTCAGTTTTATTTAAATGAACAAAAACTATTTTTTAATAGTTTTGTTCTTAGTTAACAATAACAACATTGGTAAACGCTTCATATCATTGTTAACTTCCTGGAAAGTTAAAGAATGCATATTCCTCTAGAAAGTACAGTATAATGCTTTTACGGCATTCTCCTTGAAAATCTGCAGTCTTGAAAAATGGTTGGCTGGTTTTTCAGGGCCTTACATTGGGTAACCATTCAGATGTTGTGTGTTCCTGTGGACGAGGAGATCCCAGAAGTCTCTGATAGTGTAGTCAAAGCCATCACGGGTGAGTCTGCAAAGCTTGGTATCATTTTGTCCTTTTATCTGCTGTTTTCCATCAGAATACAGATTTTATTTTGTCTGCCACAGATGTTATTGAGATGGACTCCAAGCGTGTGCCCAGGGATAAACTGGCTTTCATCACCAGTTGCAGCAAGCACATCTTCAACGCCATCAGGGTCACCAAGAATGAACCGGCTTCTGCAGATGACTTCCTACCCACCCTCATCTATATCGTGTTGAAGGCCAACCCGCCACGACTGCAGTCCAACATTCAGTACATCACACGCTTCTGCAACCCCTCAAGGCTCATGACAGGAGAGGATGGATACTACTTCACTAATCTGGTGGGTCTACACATCATTTGAATGTGCCATAATTTGGCATTAAACACATTTTTGTGCAATAATTTGGTCCAAAACTGTACTTTTTTCTTTAAAATATATGCAACTTAATTTGATATCTAATACAATGAAATGATTTCATTTCTAACTGTGGCAAAAGTGTCCAAAAACAGTTTAGGGCAACTGTAATTACTGCTGAAATTTGCAGGCTGATTAGTCAGACGGCATTTGGTCTAGTCTTTTGGATTCATGTATTTTCTTTGCAATTTTTCCATTGTGTCTTTTCAATTTCATCTTCATCACGTGTTCCCTGCAGTGCTGTGCCGTTGCCTTCATAGAGAAGCTGGATGCCCACTCCTTGAATCTCAGCCCTGAGGACTTTGAGCGCTACATGTCCGGTCAGGCTTCCCCTCGAAGGCAAGACGATCCTGCAGCCTGGCTCCAGAGTGGTTCCCGTGTCAATCCGGCACTTAGCCAGATCCATCAAAATCTCAGCGACCTATCCAACCTTGAGAAAAGACAGCAGCAGGTCATAGAGGGGGCGCAGAGCCTGCAGACCGAACTGGCAGAATGGCAGGACAGCGTGGCCCGTGAGGTGCAGGAGATCCTGGAGCGATACCCACTGGAGATCAAATCACGAGCATCCGCAATCGATGCGGAGAACGTGGAGAACGACAGGCTGCCGCCCCCTCTTCAGCCGCAAGTGTTTGCGGGTTAGCATAGCAGTTTCCTGTGTGAATAAGCCAGAGACATGGTCGTACCAAGACGGGTAAAGCATGTTTTTATATGCGATGGCTGCTCTCGTCCAATATTTCTGCTCCTTTCCTCCCCATATTTGGGCTGTTACCATTCCATATGCTTTTTAAATGCTTACACAGTCCCCCGTTACATCTTTTCTGCAAACATACTGTTGTCGGACTGCTTTTGAGCAGTGATTCAAAAAGGACGAGGCACAGTTTGTGAAACCTAGTACGATTTTCTGACCTGGTTTTAGAAGATTTGTTAGTAGTGTGACTGTGATGTACCTTAATACATGAGCTGTTTTAAATTACTGAGTCCAATAGCTGCTAATACGTCCTTTAATATGATTGCAAATTTGATGTGATCGTAAACTACATATCAGCTTTTCTCATGTAGATAATTCATGTTCATGTCATGCTGTAGGGTTTCACCCCTATGCATTAGTGTGATGTTCTCCTGGATAAAGGTGTTTTTTTATTGATGTATAAAATATTGTGTCGCTCATACTGTATACTTAGGACATTTAAAATTGAATCCCGTGCAAAAATGTATGATTTTTGGAGAATTTGTGTATTTTGGTACGTTTCGAAGATGGTCATTCTTAATTGTTTATTCACATAATCTATGGGGTATAATGTTGTGCAGACATTTCAGCAATAAACACTATTTACATAGGAATTTGTTTACTTACAAGTGAAAATATTGGTATAAAGCTGTGCATTTGCTCACCTAAAATAAATGTGAAATTCTGTCATGGTGGCCACAGGTTGTACACAAATAGCTACTCCTTCTGCAGCCAGGATAATGTTTGGCGTTTGATGTTGTCAGCATTACACATAACCAATTTAATTGTGATCCTGTTGTTACTTTTAAAACTTCCCCAACTGTAACAGGTACTTAGCAAAACACTATATTCATGTGGAAATAATTGGTTTAATTTACAGTAATGATGGTGATTTATGACTGTGTGATATTTTAACTGAGTTGCTTTATTTATGATGTAAATATAACCTGAGGTGTGTTATTTTGCTGTCTGTGAATGATTATTTATCTCTTTGTAGCACCATAATATATCAGCATAGCACAATGCTGACATCTGATGGTAGAAATGGTCAGCATAGAAAAGAAATTGTTTTATCGCCATGTTTTCAACCCTATGGCTGACAATATTTGGAAAATCATGCACCTTTCTTTTCTACCGAAGCATACTCTAAATGTGTGTAAAGTTGAGTATTGTATCGGTGCTGTATTCATGCATGGAAAAGTGAGGTTCTAGTGCTCTAACTCTGAAATGAGTTGATTTGCGTCTCATTGGGTATAGCCTGAATCTAACTGTTTAATTTGCACATGTTCATAAGGGACTTTGAAAATGGCTCATTTAATCAGCCATCAGATCCATAACAGATCTGTAGCCCCACCAAACCCGAGTCTCGTACGATGTTTGCGCTGCACCTGCAGGCCTCCAGAGTTTCTCAGTATAGAATCTAGGTCGACTCGGCGTCTCTCTGGAGAGTTAGACACTTCAAGTGATTTCTTCACTCTACATTCGCACTCATTATTCAGTCAATATGTTGCAATTAATGTTTTGTTATTTTAAGCATTGATATAACATGTTTTTATGAGTTATATGATTTGACCAAAAATGCCATTTATGGCATAACACCTAAACTTTATTAGTTTGACCTGCTTCAACTTTTACTGTTAGCCTAGAAAAAAAGTACATACGAGCATCGATTTGATATACGTTTCTAAATGTGATACAACAGTAACGTATTTAGTTACAAAAACGGTTAAAAGGACACGGGCAAAACTGAATAGTCATGAATAAAATATTTGATGTTGGCGCTTTTGAGTGGGCGTGCAAATTCTCCAAATACACCGCCCACTCCATATGCTAGTTTGTAATTGGTTAATGCTAATGTCATCGGCTACCAACAGTGGATATGATTGGTGGATACGGTCTCCCATGGTGACTGACACGGTCTCCCATGGTGACTGACATTGACATATAGGCGCTACATTCGCTGCTTGCTGCTAGTCCATAAACAAGCAGTCTGATGTTGCAATACCTGTTCATAAAACACTAAATTAATAGCGTTTGATGTAGACAGTCGGATTGACGGATCTGAGTGCAACATTAAAAGGTAATTGCATTTAGATGGATGCGATGTTTTACTACATGGTTAACAGAGTATTGAGCAACCATTCTAGCTAACTTGCTAATATGCTAAACTGTGCTACATCACCTGCTAGAATGTGTTGTGTATTTGTGCTAATATTTTATTTGAACAGGTTATCAATCGTTTCTTGTCCTCTCTGCATTGGTATTGCGTTTTATGCTCGAGCATGAAGATGATGATGATTATTTTTTTGTGTGTAATGTGCTCCATTAATATCTCAGTTATTATTATTATGCAGATATATTTAATAGATGACAGCTTATGTTATTAGTTGAACTGGTCGTTATATTGACCGTCAATTGGTTATTTGATTTTTGAAGTCAACCTCGACCACTGAAAACTTGTATTTGATGCGGATATGTTGTTTTATAACACCATAAAGGCCTCCTGATGTGTCCTGCAGCATTTTGGCAGTTCGTTCAATGTTCTGTTTATTTTATAATGTGTTCTGGCCATCTGCGGTCATACAGTAAAGCTCATACAAATGCATGTCTTCTGCCACTTGTCACATCAGCTCCACGTTGCCACACATATTTATAGTAATCTGGGAAAATTCAGAAGACTGTCTTTTATTTGACTAGCAGACTGAGTGCATGATACTACTGCATGAAACGTGAGCATCTAAATGGGCTCTGCTGTCTGTTTTTACCTCAGTGAAAGCACCAGGATTCTCCTGTCAGATATATTTGGCTGTCAGAAGTCAAACTGGCAGAGATGGATGAGCAGAGTGTTGAGGTATGTTTACTGTGTGTGTGTGTGTGTGTGTGTGTGTGTGTGTGTGTGTGTGTGTTTTATACTAACAGGCACCAAGTTTAAAAAAAAATTATCAGAGACAAAACCTTGACATGGAACATTAAATTTATCATCTACCGTAACAGGAAATGTCTGTCACTATTTACTCACCTTTATGTCCAATGTGAACAACTTTCCTTCTTCACTGGAACACAAAATGTGTATTTTATTAGGAATATTCTAAACTTTTGTCAAAATTACATGACTGACTCCCAGATTCAATTCAATTCAAGTTTATTTGTATAGCAATTTTCGCAGTGGATATTGTTTCAAAGCAGCTTTACTAAAAATGTTTGTTTCAATGTTACAAATCTAGAAAGTATTATGTATCAGCCAGAGAGGAGTGTATGAAAGTAATGCCCATATGGCAGTAATGCACAGCTATAATATAATATGTTATGTGGATAGTTAACGTCATATATTCAGTTAAGTAGACACAGAAAATTTGTTAGGCTTCAATTATAACTTGTGATAGTAATGATTACAATATAAGGATAATATTACAATTAAGGGTAATATTTGATAGTTTTGTATGTGTCAATCCATAATTGCTGTCATCTGAAGTCTAGAGGTAGAAGAAGAATTAGCGTAGCTGCTGTTCATAGCATTTTAGGCAGAAGATGATCATTTTCCATTCTGATGTGATGAATCCGATCTTCAAGCAAAAAGAACTGGATGAAATATTTGAGTGCTACCAATCCACAATCTGATTTCTGACTTGTGATGCAGCCTGAATCATAATCACATGAGTTTGTTCGTTAGCCAGAGGAGAACTGGCCCCCTGACTGAACTCCATTCTGTTACCTGATGGAGTTTGGGTTTCTTGTTACTGTCGCCTCGGGCTTGCTTAGTTGAGGACATGTAATACTCAGCAATATTAGTGATTTGACTACATTGATACTTTTGGATGAGAACTGAACTGAGCTGGACTATTACATCACTGAACTGACTTCAGCTGAACACTATTTTCTTATAGAGCTGCTGTACAGCCGAAATGAACTCTGTTTGCACCATTGAATTGTTTTCCTGTTTTCTCTGTAAAGCTGCTTTTGATGCTTTATATAAATAAAGGTGACTTGACTTGAAGATCATACTATTTTATCAGATATAATTTGTGAGAAGTGCCAAATTACAAAAAAAACGTAGTGTAATAAAAGTGATCTATAAGATTTGTCGGTTATATTGCAAGTCGGAAGCACATCAAAGAAAATAAACTATGTGAGAGTGAGTAAATAAAGACAGAATATTCATTTCTGGCCAAACTGTTCCTTTAAGAACATAAACAAAGTATATTGTGGTAAATCTATTGTTAGTTTTATGCCAATAAATTTATGCGTTAATGTATCAACTAACAAGAAGCTCATTACATGTTGTTTAAAAGTTGACCGAACACTATCCCTCTTATTGCCCAGTACACATTGTACGATTTTGGGCTGTTCCAGACGAAAGATGACCAATTGTGGCGATTTCATTGGTCGTGGCTCCTAAACGGTGGTCCTGCGTCGTACAGTGAGAGAGGTTCAAAGACGGCTGTTGTCACGGTCTTACAACCAAAGATAGCCTGCGAAAAATTACTGACAGTGTCAGAAAGTTAGCATGATCATCTCACAGTGTGTTTGCTGCTACAACCTACGTCTACTAACTAGCCAATAAATATGCAACATGATTACATGAAATGACATATTGATCAAAACTTAAAACTACTTACCTCCATTTGCAAAATTGGCATGCCAAGATGGCCTCTTTTCCCTAGCCATGAACATGTCCATATTCTCCTCTTTCGCTTCCTCCTTTTTTTAAATTAGCGCACATAAAAACCACAATTGTGCATGCTGATGACGTCTTATTATTCCATACCTCAGGTCGTAGCCTTCGATTCAATTGGTGTCATCATCGCACAGTCTACATACATCATACCCAAGTTTATTAGATCCATGTCGTACAGTGTGATTTTGTAATGATCTTACAGGATTGCCGAAAGCAGGCCTAAGTTTGTCTGAATTGCATCTTCTCTTGCGTCCCTCTTCAGAGTATTGCGGAAGTCTTCCGCTGCTTCATTTGCATGGAAAAGCTGCGCGATGCCCGTCTCTGCCCTCATTGTTCCAAACTCTGCTGTTTCAGCTGCATACGGGTGAGCAAACACGTACACACTCATTAACACACAGCCAGGAGGAGCTCACAGTGTACCAGAGCCCTGTGTAATGAATCAACACTCCCTGCGCTCTCTTTATTTTCACTTGACAGGATATGAGTATATTCATATAAGGGGATTTGGTTTAAAAACATTTATAAAGAATTTTTTGCAAAAATTACACACTTCAACTTTAACTGCGGGTTTAAACTGTATAGACCAGTCTTAAAAGTTTCTCACCTCATTTTTTTCCACCTTAAGACTGGTCCAAATCAGTTCCATAAAAAGGCAGTTTGGTCTACTTTCAAAAGGAAAAGTAACACTTATTTCCTCTTGTCTAACTGCTAGTTGGCCAGACGAGTTCTTAAGACACAGTCATAACATAGTGGCTAAGTTTATGCAACTGGCCCCATATCTCAAAGATTATAGTTGTTTTTGCCAAAACCCTTTGTGTAATGAGCAGTATAAATGCTTTTTAGATGCTTTCCAAGTGCATGTTGAGAAGAATCCCACTAATAAAACTCTTAAAATGTATTTTAATAATTGACCTTTTACTGATTTAGAGGATAAGCCAAGCTAGCATTTATAATTGAGTACATTTTACTCTTTTTGTTTGTCTTCCCGGCAGCGATGGCTGACAGAACAGAGAGCTCAATGTCCCCACTGTCGGTAAGTTCTGAGGTTCAACTTCAAATGATGCTTTGAGCTCTGACAGTCTTTGGAGTAAATCTAGAGGATTAAGTATTGATTTTTCTATTGTTAGAGTTCATTTCAGGGAAGCATTGATTAGTTACATTAAAGAAACCATATGCAAAAAAACTTTAGAAAACTGGACCAGAGCCACCTGATATTTGGCAACAGAAACACACTTACATAATTGCCAAAGCAGTTTGAAGTGTGTGTTAAACACAAAAACTCCTTTATCACGAGTGCTGGAACAGATTCATCCCTGATACTTGTTTTTGGTTGATTTAAAAAAAGAAAAAAATGTATAAATGATGACAGTATGGTAAAACCAACCGGTTTGCAACACTGTCCTCTCTTGATTTAAAAAAAGTGGGAATAATATTTTATTTTGTATATGGTCCTATTGGCTAATACAAATTCTAAATGTTGAATTCAGAGCTCCTCTTCAGCTGAGGGAACTGGTCAACTGTCGCTGGGCAGAGGAAGTGACTCAACAACTGGACACACTACAGCTTTGCAACCTCACAAAACATGAGGAGAACGACAAAGACAAGTGAGCCATACACTTATTCGCACTGAATATTAATGCAATTCTAACGGCTGCAGTGTGGTGTTTTTCAGCATGGACACTTTTGGCCCTTGTTAAATAACTATTTTTTTAAAGTAATGTTTTGTTTAAAGAAAGAAATTAATACTTTTATTCAGTCTTTACTATATTAAATAAATGCTGTTTCTGAACTTTCTATTCACCAAAGATTCCTAAAAATGTATCACCGTTTCCATAAAAATATTATACTGCACAACTGTTTTCAACGTTGATAATAATAAAAATATTTTCTTGAGCACCAAATCAGCATGATAAGATGATCATGTGACAGTGAACCCTGAAGTAATGATACGGACAATTTAGCTTTACCATTACAGGGATCAAATACATTTTATACACATATATTATAATATTTTACAATATTACTGTATTCACTGTATTTTTGATTAAATAAATGCAACCGTGGTATAAGAGAGTACTTTAAAAAAACATTAAAAATCATACGGGCCCCAAACATTTGAACAGTAGTGAGTCTATACAATTAAGTTCTATATATTAATCATTAAGTGAGTGTGTGTATAACATTTATATTGAATTAAGTATTACATTTTGATGTAAGTATACAAGTCTATAGAAGTATTGATTTTCTTAATTATTTCACACTTTAAACACATTAAAGCTTTTAAAATGTGATATTTTTTTATCATGGATTTAAACATCTAGACATAAAAGGCATTTGATTAGCAAAATTTTGCAGATTTTTTTTTCATAGAAAAAAGATATGCCACAGAGAGTATACTGGATTTTTAATTTCTGAGTCTCCTCTCGTTTTAACAAATAACTAACTAACTAAGTGATCAATTAGTGTACACTTTAATACTGACTGCCAGTGATACTCTCCTCACTCGGTCATTCTCTCACCCTAACAGGTGTGAGAACCATCATGAAAAGTTGAGCGTGTTCTGCTGGACTTGTAAGAAGTGCATCTGTCACCAGTGTGCTCTGTGGGGAGGCATGGTATGTGTTTCTGTCTTCAAAACGCATTAGTCAGGCTGGTGGATTACATCAATGGTGTCATTTCCTCCTCAGATGAAACATGACTGGTCATACATAGGAGCAGATTATCACTGAATAACACTGCACGTAACGATGTCAGTTAGTCTCAAACAGGAACTTCCCTATCTCCTCCTTCTCCACAGCATGGAGGTCATACGTTCAAACCCCTGGCCGAGATCTACGAGCAGCATGTGACGAAGGTGAACGAGGAGGTGGCTAAGCTGCGGCGCCGGTTGATGGAGCTCATTAGTCTGGTTCAAGAAGTGGTAAGCACCCTTGCTTCTCATTCACGCCCACTCGCAGCATTTAGACGTGTTTAGAGTTGACAATTCATAATGGATGTAAGTTTAGCAGCCTCAAATGTCTTTTAGATGGAACTGCTAATGACAAATCAAATGTTATCTAATTATATGTATTCTTGGTTTGATAAGTGGCGTTTTACATAATGCGTTACATAATAAAGACATTTTACATAATGTAGAACTCCAGGATGCCAAGAAACCCACATACATACATCAGTTACTGATTATAGCTCACTTTTGAATCCTACGTCAGGTGATTGTCCAATAGAGGGCGCCACAGCACATGTATCCACAGCAAATTTAATTATTTAAGATGCACCACATGGGCAAAAAACATCTAGTCCAAAGTCTACCCAGAAGTGGAAGTATTAATGCTGAAGGCAAAGCTGAATTTTCAGCATTATTACTCCAGTCTGTGAAGGATCAGTGTCACATGATCCTTCACAAATCATTCTAATATGCTGATTTGGTGCCCAAGAAACATATGTTATTATTATCAGTGTTGAAAACATTTTTGTGGAAACTGTAATACATTTTTTAGCGTTCTTTGGTGAATAGAAAGAACAAAAGAACAGCATTTATTTAAAACAGATTATTTTAATCTCTTTTGATCAATTTAATTTATCCTTTCTGAATAAAAGTATTATTTTTGAATAAAAGTACAAAAAAAAATAATCTTACTGAGCCCCAAATATTGAATGTCAGTGTGTTCACCCACATACTTTTGGCCAGTAATGTGAAACCAACTAAGTTAAAGAAACAATGTCAGAAGTGTTCTGTTTTAATTGAACCACATTTTCTTTGTTTTTCAGGAGAAGAACGTTGAGGCGGTGCGTGGGGCGAAGGATGAGAGGGTGAGGGAAATCCGGAATGCTGTGGAAATGATGATTGCTCGACTTGATAATCAGCTCAAGAACAAACTCATCACGCTTATGGGTACAAGCATGCTTTTCTTCGGACATAATTATCATATAACTTGATCTTTGAGGTAATCTTGGTCTAATGTAGTGTTGCTGCACCCACAGGACAGAAGACCTCTCTGACACAGGAAACAGAACTGCTGGAGTCTCTGCTGCAGGAAGTGGAACATCAGGTGTGTGGAGTCAATGTATGAGTAAAACACAGACATGCAATGTGGTCCAAGAGTCTGAGGCAATCAAAGAAACTTTAAAATATATTATTTGAATCTTCTAAAATTAAATTAGAAGAGTTCTTTTTAAAAAAGAATTATATTTCAGATGCACTATTACTAGATCAAATAAGCAAATTTGACCAACAAAAGGAGGACGAACCAAATACTAAGTCATTCTAAAAATGAATGTTGAAGTTTCAGTTCAGTTCAACTCTTCACTTACATTGTTGATTGAATGAATTTGTAATGGAAAAAATAGCATTAAAGTGTGACGTGTGTTTACACCCTACAGCTGCGTTCATGCAGTAAGAGCGAGCTGATCTCCAAGAGTCCAGAGATCCTGCTTATGTTCCAGCAGGTTCACAGGAAACCAATGCAGTCTTTTGTCACCACTCCTGTCCCACCAGACTTCACCAGGTATGCACATTTAGAGACTGTACCTGTTATACTGCCACTTCATGCAGAGATGAGATCTCAGTGAGCTTGAAGTTTTGTGCTCTCTGTGGCAGACTGTGAATAATGAAAATTCTCTAGGCTAATAGAGCCGTTCAATCACAGTGTCAATTTGTAGGCAACGCGGTACGCTACTTCACTTAAAATAATGCTCCTTTATTTATAAATGAATTAAAGTTTGTGGTCAACATTTCTTGAATAGCCTTTCCCTTTGCAATATAAATTGCATGCAGTCATATCTCATTTCTTCTCAGTGAGCTGGTCCCTGCCTATGACTCCAGCACTTTTGTTTTGGCAAACTTCAGGTAATGACCCTCCCTTTGTCTCTTTTATTAATGTATTTCTTAAATGGTGCATTAGTTCTCTTGCGTGACTTGAATTGGTGTTGTCTCGTTGCCTGAAGTACTCTGCGGCAGAGAGCCGACCCCGTCTACAGTCCCCCGCTCCAGATATCCGGCCTTTGCTGGAGGTTGAAGGTTTATCCGGTACGTTTGTCACGAGTAACATGGAGACAAATTAAACTTCAGATTTAAAAAACAAAAACTCTTCCTATTCTCACAGACTTTGTTTTTGTGCTTTAGGATGGAAATGGAGTTGTTCGGGGAAACTATCTCTCTGTTTTTCTGGAGTTGTCTGCAGGGCTTCCTGAAACGTCCAAGTAGGCCGCACTCCCTGATCTTGTCCTCTCATCTTGCGGCATAGTCTCACAAATAACTTATTTGTTCATGCCTAACTCATTGCATTCCCTCTAGATATGAATACAGGGTGGAGATGGTCCATCAGGCTTCCAGTGACCCCACTAAAAACATAATTCGAGAGTTTGCATCGGACTTTGAGGTGGGCGAGTGCTGGGGGTATAACAGGTTCTTCAGGTTGGACCTTCTCGCCAGTGAAGGATACTTGAATATGCAGACTGACACACTTGTGCTCAGGTGCGAGCTTGCATATTTATATTAGACCTTTTATAGCTCTAATAGCTCCTTTAATATTAAAGGGGTCATGAACTGCATTTAAAGAAAATTATATTGTTCATTGAGGTCCACTTATGATGTTAGCAAGATTTTTGCATCAAAAAACATCCTAATATAAAAGTAATAGGCAATTTTCTATCCTGTTTTTTACCCTCTCTTTGAAACACTCCGTTTTGATAGGCGTGACGCATTCAAGACTTGGAAGTAAACACCCACTGCTATGATTGGTTAACACCGTGTCTACACCAGACGCAAGCGACGCAACACGACAAAAGTAAATAGAACCCATTATAATCACTGATGCTGTCTACACTGGATGCGGCAAGATGTGACTGGGTAAATTGATGCCTCGTTCTATTTCTGAGGTACTTCTGATACTATAAGGACAGTTGGATTTGCAGTGGTCGCTTTGTCACGTCCGGTGTGGACACAGTGTAACAGTTTTGCAAAATAATTTTCAACATCCCCGCTACACGTGTGGAATTGTTTTGAAAACTTCCGATGTTCGCCATACATGTTCCTGATCCCGAATCAGAAGACAAACCTACACCTCAAATAACAGTTTGGTAATTAATATCTTTATTTATATTTATTCCATATGTATTTGTGAGGTAGTATTGTATTTTATTACATTAAATTAAATTAGTGTTGAAATGACCCTGCAGAAAGGTACATAGTTTAATTTTCCAACTGTGAAACATTCATGCGCATTACATCATTTTGGGAGATTGGTTTCAATAAATGCTGTTTCTGGACTAACAAGGAAGTTTTGAGTTCTGAAACTTACAGCATATTTTTATAGTAAAATTACCAATTTGTCAAAAGGTCAAGGAAATTCATGACCCCTTTAATATAAATATTTAAGTTAATTTACTTCGCACCTGTGTTAGTTATTAGAGCCTTTTGACACAGAAAGCATAATTGTGTTCAAAAACATCTTAGATGGAATTTAACTTTGAAGGACTCATTGAAACGCTTAGACGTCCTTCCAACTCAAATGGATGCAAGAACACGTTCTGTGTGAACCATTTTCTCTGCTTATAGAATAACAATTCAATGTACAGGGGTGTATCCAGTATGCTGTCTCGTTAATTTCTCATGCTCTGCTTTTTCCATTAATGTCACAGGTATCAAGTGCGATCACCTACGTTTTTTCAGAAGTGTAGAGATCAGTATTGGTATATAACTCAGCTGGAGTCGGCCCAGTCCAGTTACATTCAGCAGATCAACAACCTAAAAGAGGTCAGTGTTAAAGATGCAGTTATGTGTAGTTCTATGTAACCCTGAAAACAGCCTCCTTAGGATCCGGCTTGAAGAAACTGGATTGCTTTCTTCCTTACAGACTGAAGCGAATGTATTTATAAATACATTAACTTTTCATGTAATATTAATGCTATAACATGTAATGCCTGTTAATGTTTTTAAAGGATTAGTTCACCTCAAAATGAAAATTTCCTGATAATTTACTCACCCCAATGCCATTCAAGATGTTCATGTCTTTCTTTCTTCAGTGGAAAAGAAATTAAGTTTTTTGTGGAAAACATTTTAGGATTTTTCTCCACACAAAGGACTTCAACGGTATCCAAATAGTTGAAGTCCAAATCAATGCAGTTTCAAAGGGCTTTGAAGAGCATCAAAGGGCTCTGCATGATCCCAGCTGAGGAATAGTGTCTTATCTAGCGAAACGATCTGTCATTTAAAAAAAAAAGAAGAAAAATTTATATACTTTTTAACCACAATTGTTCGTCTTGTGATGGTCTTCGACGTGCCAGGCATTACGTAATCCCGTTGGAAAGGTCATGCTGGACGTCGGCGGAAGTACCGCCCCATTGTTTTAAACATCCAGGATACGCACACGAAAGGACCATTTTAAACAATAAACTGAAACAAAGACATAAATATGTCATTCAACATACAATAAAATTTGAACGATCCTCCTTCTCCACTCTTGTAAACAATGCTGACGTCCAGCGTTACCTTTCCAACGTGATTACGTAATGCCTGGCGTGTCGCAGACCAGCACAAGACGAACAATTGTGGTTAAAAAGTATATACATTTTTCTTTTTTTTTTTAGATAATGACCGATCGTTTCGCTAGATAAGACACTATTCCTCAGCTGGGATCATGCAGAGCCCTTTGATGCTCTTCAAAGCCCTTTGAAACTGCATTGATTTAGACTTCAACTATTTGGATACCATTGAAGTCCTTTGTGTGGAGAAAAATCCTGAAATGTTTTCCTCAAAAAACTTAATTTCTTTTCCACTGAAGAAAGAAAGACATGAACATCTTGGATGGCCTTGGGGTGAGTAAATTATCAGGAAATTTTCATTTTGAGGTGAACTAATCCTTTAAGCGTAACTAAATGGATAGTCAACCCAAAACTAAAAAATTCTGCCATTTACTCCCCTTCATGTAATTCCAAAGCTGTGTGACTTTCTTCTGTGGAAACACAAAAGAATTTATTTTGAATGGTGTTGGAAAGAGAATGGCTCCTATTGACTTCCATAGTATGCTTTATCCATACTATGGAAGTCAATAGGAACTGAAATTGTTTTTTTTCCGAAATTATTCAAAATACTTTCTTTCTCTTTCAGAAGAGAGGAAGTCTTGCAAGGCTGTAACAATATTAGGTTGAGTAAATGATGACAGAATTTTCATTTTTGGGTGAATTCCTTTAAGATGTGACGTATGTTGCTTATGTTCTGGTATATTTCTGTTCAGAGGTTGGCCATAGAACTGTTCCGTCGGCAGAAATCACGTAGTTCCTCTCCACCTGATCGGCGTCTCTGCCCCACAACTTCCTCCGGGAGAGACTCTCGTCAGGGGAAGAGCTCCTTACTGGAGGAAGGGAGTCAGGCAGCATCAGTGGGGACGAAGGAAGATGAGGATGACGAGAAGACTCAGCATGATGACTCTAATGTAAGGCCTGCAAGAGCAGCATGATGACGTTCATAGCTACTTCTTTCCTTATTATTATTATTATTATTTTATTCTAGCAGTCAAATGTAAAAAAAAAAAATCTTGCCTTTGAGAACTAGAAAAGTACAGTTTTTTATCTCCTATAAGCTATTATCCATCATTTCATCATAGCCACATCTTTGATTACATCTCTTACATCATCATCATTTGACAGTAGGCTGTGTTTTTAGGCATTTAACATTAACATCAGAGCACTCATTGTGATCTCTAAAGAAAACAAGCTTACATGCTAATGTAATGAAGTGAACCTGCAGATTTCTGTGCTTGGAGCTATTTGATGTTATATTACGCACACTGGTATCATTTTGATGATGATGTGTTGATGCAACGTTAGGAGTTGTCTGACGGGGATCTGGAGGTGGACTGTCTAACTGGAGATGAAGATGTCAATCCTCTGGATGGAAGTAGCACCTCTGGGAGCTCCACAGCCACCAGTAACACGGAGGAGAATGACATTGACGAAGAGACAATGTATGTACAAGATTTAAAAACAGCCTTACTAAAATGTGCTTTTAAAGCAGAACCACTTGACTGTTAGTGATTTTATCATGAATGTTAGAGGCATAATTCACCCAAAATATGGGAATATACTCTTCAAAATTGTATTTCATTCTTTAGCTCGCTCAAAGCTATTGTATGGTTTCAGAAGTCTAGGGCATTGGAAGTCATATAGATCATTTTTTTGGACTTGACAGTCTCCGTTAATTTTCTTTTATATAGAAATATGCTGCTTGGAGATTCTTTTTGAAGATTTTTATTTGAAAAAAAGAAAAGAAACTTAAACCGCATAAGGGTGATTAAATAATGACAGGATTTTCTTTTTTGGCTGAACTATTTCTTTTGACCCAGGTAAAATCAGGAGACGTTATTGTTATTATCAGCTTTATATGCCTCATCCAATGAGGTTTTAGAGACCTTTGAGATATTTTATTTTAAAATATTTATTTTATAGTAATTGATGGAAAACAGCACTTGATGAAAGTCACAAGCTTCACTGTGGTACGTATGTAGATAAAGTAGATCTATTGAAAGTGTTTCAGGCAAAATCGTGATCAGCTCTAATAGCGTTTTTCTTTTTTTCTTTCTTATAGCAGTACTCATCATTTGCTAGATCACATCCTTATGGTGTGGTAAATACTAGTGTACTAAAATTATTGCATAAGAGATGGTGCTTTGTGTGCTAGAGGGTAACAGCTGTATCCTCCCCCTGACTGGAAAACACAGTTTAATTAGGGCTGCTACCACAACTGTGACAGGAAGCCCCTCACGCACTGTGTTCAACCAAAGAGCTGTTCTTTCTATCCTGTCCTATCACGAACTGAGAAAATGAGCACTATTGGCAGCTTTGACTTGTGTAGGCTCTGAGAGAGTGCTTGTGTTTCTGTAGTGAGGTGTTGGAGTCAGAACCTCACATGTTTCTGCTCATGCTGCCGGCTACCGCCTGCTCACACAGCTCTCAAATGCACACACTGCTCCAACCAGATGAGACGAATGAGTCATCAGAGCCTCTACCTCCTGCTTACAAATGCTCGTTCTCACAGAATCTCTTTTCCGTGCACAGCACACACATACGTGCACTCTTGTTCTCAGGCCCACGCACATTCTCTCACACCTTTGACTCCATTTGCTCGAGTGTTGTGTGTGTCCCCATGGACTAACCGTTGCCCAAATGTCAGAAGCCCACTTCTTCAGGATAAAGTAGGAGAGAGAGGGAATATAAGGTTAGGACCTTATTATCATATCAAATGCATTTTCGGTGACGTCTTGAGATTGCATATTTTTTATTTGATTTGATTTCCATCAGTGTGTGTTTAAGCACAAAAAACTTCTTTCTTTTTTTTTAACTGGCAGCAAATGTTTTTAAGCTTTTTGGATGTGGTTCATGTGTTCTTCACATGAGTTTCACATGCATCCTGATGTCATTCAGGCAAAACAAAGAAGTCTCGATTGGATGGTTATTTTCATTTAAAGCCGCACAATCCCTGCGATGTACATGCGCACTTTTTTTCAATATATATATAAAGAGAACCCACAGAATCAGCTTATTTTATTTTATTTTTTTATTCTATATTGCATACAATAAAAAAATTGTAGGGACAGTGCAAGTTCTAGCAGGGCAAGCAAACATTTGTTCGATGTATCCGTGTGGAGTCGAGGCTCTCAGCTTCTATAAATACTGTAGTGGATCAGCGCAAAGAACCGCTGGAGAGGACTGAGTCATCACATGTTTGAGCCTGAGACAATGGTGCATGTGTTACCCTTACACACAGACACACACACACACATACTCGCATATACATACATATTCAGCAGTAAGCTTGGAGCAGAAGGCTATCAACACCCCCTGTGGAGAAGCTTATTTCAGACCGTACCACTTCTCACTATTAACAGGGGGAGCCACGCAAATGAATTTAGAGCATGTGGCGATGCGCCGGGGACATAATGCCCGGCCACGCCTCATTTAGCTCCACTGGGATCCAATTAATAATTTCTGCACATACTCCAAATATTAGAGCTGATCTGGTTATGCGTTGTAGTTTTGTTTACTTGCTGCTGACATTCCACTAGTACTAGAGAAATAATACAAGTGTGAATTGTTTCCATCTGCTGTAGGTCTGGTGAGAATGACGTGGAGTACAGCGGGAATCTAGACCTTGAGGAAGGTGAATTACCTGATGATGTTGCCGGGGCAACAGGTGAACCAGATTTTCTCCATCCATGCTCCACCACTGATACTAATAATGCTGTTTCTCTAACGAAAAGCGAATGTCATGCATATGGCAATCTGGTGTGTTGAAACACTTGGCTTTGAAGTGTCATCGACTGCGACACGCTGTTAATCAGTTTACATTTACATTTATTCATTTAGCTGATGCTTTTATCCAAAGCGACTTACAATTGTTATATGTCAGAGGTCGCACACCTCTGGAGCAACTAGGGGTTAAGTGTCTTGCTCAGGGACACATTGGTGTCTCACAGTGGATTCGAACCCGGGTCTCAGTTGTAGTCATGAAACCGAGCCAAATCACCATATCAGCCTTTGAGGATTTACTGCAGAATCTGCAGTTTAAAACACAGTTAGAGCTTCTGCGGAAAGACTGTTAGTGTTCACTAAATCAAAATGACATTTAATAATTCCCTAAAAAAAACTTTTAACTAGAACTATAATGTTTTTTGTGTTGAAACAGTTGAGCAGTGTTCTTGTTAAAGTCGGCATGAAACTGAAGTTGTGATCATCTTTTGAGTGAAACTGCCTCTCAAACGAGAAACAAAAAATGTAGGGCGGTCTTGATTTTGTCCATTGGAAATTGATTGGATCGTTGGATTGCTGTCGTTTGCTAATTGCTGTTATGTCATGTGAGTGACAGGTTGCTGGTGGGGAGGGGAAAATTATTTTGATGAAAGTTTGTTTATGTACTATTCATTTATAATAAACAATGCAATATTCCATTAAAAATAATAGAGATGTATAGCCTTTTCTCACAGCACTTGATATAATTAAACTTATAAATTTGATGGCGGATCCAAAAAGGTTCAAACGACAATCATCAGTGACAACTGGTGAACAAGAGACTCGCCCGTCGTAAAATGCAAAAGACTTTGGACTTAAAAAGAAAAGAAAAAAGGAGACCGCAACTGGCCCATGCTAAAACAAGGATACATATCTGAAGGGCATTTAATCTAGTCATACAATGCTGATGTGGTTAACATAAACAATTTGAGAACAAAGTATAATTTCATTTGCACTGTTTGACGTGATATGATAAGCGATCATTAGATTTAATCAGTGCGATTTACTGCAATGCTTTTCTTCCCTTAGTTGGTCAGAACAAACATGGATGTTAATTACTTGTAAGATGACATTTTCAGATGCGGTGACTGACAGCCGCACATTCTCCTCAAAACATTGGATTCATCCGCGCAATGCCGTGCCGAGGCACAACCCACGTAAAGTTGATAATTCCGCAAATAATGACATCTTTACCAATAGCAGTAAAACTAAAAAAACATTTTAATTCTCATTTTACATTTAATTGAATTAAAACAATGAGATAAAGCCTTTAAACTTAAGGACTTCTGTCGGTGAATCTTTTCGACCTGTCTTCGATCCATATGATACAAATTGCGATGGAACCTACTTTACTGTACAAATACTCTCTCCAAACTTTAATAGACTTTGTTCCTGTACTTTTTATATCCCTACTGGCTTCCACCTTTACATGCTTACCCACTGACTACAGCTACATGATGCTACCCTTACACATGCAAAGTCCTCTCTGTACTAACTGTCTCCACCTGCTGGTCAGGAGATTCGGGTGCCTGTGCCCGCGGCTCAAGGCGTGGGATAGGTGCAAGTTCAGCCAGCCTCCTGGAGATCGACCCGGTCATCCTCATCCAACTCTTGGACCTGAAGGACCGCAGTCATGTGGAGTCACTGTGGGGGATGCAGCCCCGCCCCCCTACCTCTCTCCTCCAGAGCCAAGGTCTCAATGATGTCATCAAAATGGAGATGACAATTATTAATAATTAAACATGAACTTAATAACACTCTAAAATGTCTGTAGCATCTAAAGTTGGTATGAATCATGACTCATTAACCATTTTTGATTGGCAGCTGCTGCGGTGCCCTCCCGTAAAGAGCGTGAGCGTCGCCCTCAGGCGGTGCGTCGGTCAGCCCCGGACTCGGGGGTCCTGATCAGACTGAAGGCTCAGATGGCAGAAGTGCGCAGTAAGATGTCAGACGTGAAAGGGCAGCTGGAAGCTCGCAGTGGAGCCGGTCGAGTCTCCTCTCAGGAAGCCTCCATCCACGAGCAGGGCCCCTCCATGGACTCAGAGATGGGACCCAGCCGCAAACCCAGTGAACTGCTCTTCAAAGCGCCCATTTCATCAAGACACTCTCGCAGTGGTATGCACTGAGCTTTTTTATTTTTGCTTCTAATTAGACAGTACGATAGCCTGACTACGTCAGACTTCGAAATCCACTCAATTTCATTTCGCTTCTGTACTTAGTCTGAGACATCGACATGCCTCTCAGTTTTCCTCCGGCCTGAAAACAGCCGGCCAATCAACGAACAGAGTGCGGGCTGAGAGCCGTGACGTAGACGCTAAGCGCCGAGTTTAAGATTGGGGAAATCGAAAACGACCGCGGATATGGAAACACAGGACGCAATTCACTCTGTTGTGAAGAATATTCCTGGCATTTACAAACTGAAGGCCGAACAAGAAGAGTGTTTGGTAAACATTTTGAATGGAGGTGATGTCGTGGCCCTACTCCCAACAGGTTTCGGTAAAAGTTTAATTTATCAAATATTACCGATCGTCAGCGAGAAACTGGGGAGGCCAAAGACCGGCAAGGCGATAGTTGTGATTGTGTCCCCCTTGGTTGCACTCATGGAGGATCAGGTTAAGGAGGCAGCAAAACTCGGTCAGCCATGTTCACTCCGGTATTTCGCTCGATGGTTTCGGTTTCGCATCATACATGTGTTTACAGTGGAAGTTTGATGCGGTTGAGCTGGCGAATAACACACGTCATAACCAAACGTTATGTGATTGTCTTACGGGTAACCAATGATTTTATATTACAGACAAGCCCCCATGCTTTCCCCCACCACCACCATTAATTTAGTATTGACAGAGATGTCAAAATCACTTTCAAAAAAACATTACCATCTACAGGATATATTATACTTTTTTGTAATCCGTTTGTTCATATTTACACCACTGTTCACAAGTTTGTGATCAGTAAGATATTTTAATTTGTTTTAATTTATTTTATTTAAAACTTTTATTTAGCAAGGATGCTCTGAATTAATCAAAAGACAGTAATAAATTATTATTCCAAAAACTATACTATTCCAAATAAATGCTGTTCTTTCTATTCATAAAAGATTTTTTTTTTAAATGCATCATGCGGAAATCCACGTTCCACAAAAATATTCATTCGAATCAGATGTTTACAACATTTATCATACTTAAAAAGATGTGTACTTAAAATGTTTCTTGAGCAGCATATTAGAATGATTTCTGAAGGATCATGTGACACTGAAGACTGGAGTAATGATGCTGAAAATTCAGCTTTGGCATCACAGGAATAAATTACATTTTAAAATATATTAGAAGAAAAAAGATTTGTTTTTTATTTGTAATAATATTTCACAGTATTACATTTTTTTATAAATCAAATAAATGCAGCATTTATGAGCATACAAAACAAAAATATAATAACATTTTACAGACCCCAATCTTTTGAACGATAGTGTATATTGTAGATTCAGCCTGGCTTTGTTTTGGTCTTTGTTGTAGGGGTGAAGAAGGCTGGTTCTCCTAAGCAGGAGAGTGTGGGAGCGCTGGGTGGACTGTCCCTGCGGCGGACTGTGGATGCTGGAGAGAAGGAGCTGAGAGGAGCAGGCCGAGAGTCCTCTACTGAACCTGCTCTTTGTCCCAGAGAGGGGCCCTCCTCCTTAGATGGTTTGTACACTACACTGTTCCTCTCGTAATTATTGAAATTAAATGAGAAACGGTCAACATACAGTAGACTAGTCGTTCCCCATTTATCTTGTGAGAAAAAAACACTGCATGCTGCTTTTCAGCATATTTCACAAGTAATGCTTTTTTTTTTTAGAGAGAGAGAGGCCATGTCAAGTTTAAGGTTTATTTCACCCAAAAATGAAAATTATCCCATAATTTACTTACCGTCAAGCCATCCATGGTGTTTACGACTTTCTTCTTTCAGCCAAACATTTTTTATATTAAAAAATATCCTGGCTTTATAATTGGAGTGAATGGTACTTTAGATTTTGAAGCCCAAAAAATTGCATCCATCCATCCATCCATCCATCTATCATAAAGGTAATCCATACGACTCCAGAGGGTTAATAAAGGCCTTCTGAAGCAAAATGATGCGTTAACATTATAAACTACAATCACTGGCTTCCGGTAACGGCTGTTAGAGAGACTAGTTCCGGTGGAAGAGTGACCTCTGACCCGACGTAGGATGTAGGAGTAGTGTGAGCTTAGGTGGGGGTAGACGCCCCTCTCGGTTCAAGCAAATAGGGCTGGGCAACAATCTCAAACTCCTCCGACATTTATCTTTAAAAATTCTCGTTTTAGACTTCTAACTCGTGAACGGAGCTTCCACATTTGTCCATGCGTCGGGTCAGAGGTCACTCTTCCACCGGAACTCAACTCGCGTAAGGCCATTACCGGAAGCCAGTGATTATGATTTATAAAATTATAAATATGGATATTTTTCTGGAGCTGTATGGATTACTTTTATGATGGATGAATGTGCTTTTTTGGGCTTCAAAATCTAAGGTACCATTCACTCCAATTATAAAGCTTGGAAGAGCCAGGATATTTTTTATATAAATCCGATTGTGTTAGGCTGAAAGAAAGTCATATATACCTAGGTTGTCTTGAAGGTGCGTAAATTATGGGATAATTGGATTTTTTTGTGTGAACTAACCCTTTAACCCCACCAGCCTAATTTTACATGGCTTCCTAAGACTAGTCGTTCAGAGAACGCTCAAGCTGGTCGATTATGAAAATATGTCGCTTTGCCCATCCCTAGAAGCTACAATAGCTATAAATAATCTGAAAAGATTAATTTGGGGAAAAGCAGACTTCTGGGAAACTCAACCCTGATATTTCAGGCCGTATTCAAATGGTCTGAAATGACATTTATCTGTGTTTTGCAGGCTCCCTGAAAGCGCGCAGTGTCCAGAGTTCTCCTCCTTCGCTGGGAAGCAGCTCCTCTTCCTCTGATAAGCACTCTGGCTCCAAACACGAGGAGCTGCTGTACGGAGCTTCAGCTTCAGACCTGTTCAGCATCAATGGAGCGGCTGCACCCACCACCAAACAGCGCAGGACTTCAGCCGCTGGGTAATGCACATAAAACAAGCCATCGCTGTGAAATTGTGCGTTTCCATCCATGAACAAATCCAGTAATTGGGCTTGATTGAAAGTTGTCGTATTTATACCTAGAATAGACATTTAAAGGGATAGTTCACCCAAAAATGAAAATTCTGTCAGCATTTACTCACCCTCATGTTGTTCCAACCCCGTAAGACCTTCGTTCATCTTCGGAACACGAATTAAGATATTTTTGATGAAATCTGAGAGCTGATTCACCCTCCATAGGCTTCTAATGGATTGACACTTGCCGGCCTCGAAAAGTCATTAAACACATCGTTAAAATAGTCCAAGTGACTACAGTGGCTCAATCTTAAGTTTATCAAGCGACAAGAATACTTTTTGTGTGCAAAAATAACGACTTTATTTCAACTATTCATTTCCTTCTCTGTAGGCCTCTAGTCAGTTAACGTAGTGTGATTGCGTAGAGCTACGTCACACGTAGGCTCACTATTGGCCGACGCTGGTCATGTGTGTGATGCATGTGACGTACAACAACAGAAGCTTACGCTGTTATACTAGTGAACTGACTCGAGGCCCACAGAGAAGGACATGAATAGTTGAAATAAAGTCGTTATTTTGGGGGGTTTTTGTGCACAAAGTATTCTCGTCGCTTGATAAACTTAAGATTGAGCCACTGTAGTCACTTGGACTATTTTAACGATGTCTTTAATGACTTACACGGGGAACAAGTGTCAACACCTTAGAAGCCAATGGAGGAGTGATCCAGCTCTCAGATTTAATCAAAAATATCTTAATTCGTGTTCCGAAGATGAATGAAGGTCTTACGAGGTTGGAACAACATGAGGGAGAGTAAATACTGACAGAATTTACATTTTTGGGTGAACTATCCCTTTAAATGCTGATGAGATCCTCATAATGGTGTGTTGATTTTAATTTGTCATAATTTGTTACATTCAATTGCATTATCAACATCTGTTGAGTTCTATTCTGATGCTATAAATCAGTGGATGGTCTTTGTATTAAATCGAAGAAAGCGTTTTTATTGGGCACTTTTGCGTAGTTTTTTTCCCTCCACATTGAATAGTAAGGTAAAATGACACAATAGCTTTCACAGTGCTAATATTTGGCTTTGTTTAAATTTGGCTGGTTTTTGGTGAAATATTTGTCATACAATATCTTACACCAGGCAAATTTTTGTTTAGTTAGTTTGTTTCATGTAAAATAGCAAGACACATAGGCCTGGCTCCACGGACATGGCTTAGGATTAGGCCTTAGTTCAATTAGGGCATTGGTTTAGTTTTTTAGTTTTCCCTTTTGTTTGACATAAAATAGCATGATACACAATGTGTTTTCATAAGATTGTATCCCTCAGGCCTGGCCTGCTGACAGACAGCTCTCTGAACTGTGATCAAGAGAGTGCCTGTGAAATCCAGTCACTGCTGTCACTGGCTGAGCCGTCTTCCTCTTCCTCCTCACGCCCTGATGAAGGTGAGACATGAAGATCCGCTCTCAAAAACATGGCCCATAATTACACTGCAGCATGTTATATTTGTGTTGCATAAATGAGTCATTGCACACACTGTGAAGGAACGCACCGTCATTCAACTGCATATAAAAGTAGACGTGTTCTCAGGATTTGACAGTTAATCATACTCCAAATGGCCCAAAGTTACCGTCAGGAGGCTCTTGAGTAACACTCCCTTATCTGATGCTTTATTGTAAAGGAAATGAAGCACAACTATTACAGAAAAATACGTGTTCTCAGTACTGATATCTGGCCGTTCATATAAGCACATGGTCGTCTGTCCTCAGATCTCCTCAGTGAGAAACAGCCTCACCGCGTTCTGCCGAGCATGAGCAGTGACAGCGAGCTGGACTGTGACACGGAGAACGAAAATGAGGAGGAAGTTGTGTCTCTGGAGGCTGGCGACTGTGCGTTTGACACCAGAACACTACCCTGCCCAGGTTTAGATCTCACACTTCACTGACACTGCTAGTTCTCTGCTACCACAAAAGTTTGGACACACTAGACTGAACTTGTTTTTTCGTTATCTGTTTGATCTAAAGGCTTAAATACTTTCTTTTTTTTTTTTTCAATTCAGGTCAAATGGAAAATGTACCTTTTGCATTTCTACATATGCAAATTAGGCTCAATCTCATTAAAAATTAAGCGAAAAATTGCTCATTTATAACAAAAGCAATACACTAGTGCACCTTAAACGTTTGATAGATTTTATCTCTATATAAATGATTTATCCTGTTTGTCCATTCCTCTATCTCCTTTTAACTTTCCCGGCCAGCGTTTTAAAAAAAAATGAAGGTGCCAGCCAGCGCCAGTATTTTTGATAATTTTCACAAAATTTCCATTGCCCCCAGAATATTTTGTTGTATGAATATCTGAACATGCAATATATCAAAAGAAAGAATAGAGCCTCTGCTTTAAAACAAAAACATTTGGTCCTACCTTAATGCATTATTTTTAATCAGCTCTTGAATGTGGGTTAGTTTGATAAAAAAGCAACATTTTGAACAAAAAGCTAAGAAAATCATGTTTTTTTTCTTCTTCAAAATACAATGTGCATAAGTAATGCTTTTATCGCTTGTTTATGCTCCTTTTTTTGCCTATTTTGATCTGGAGATTCTCTTCTCTTTCAGAACATGTGTATAATGGCTGGTTTCCACCGAGCAGTGCGGCACTGTATAGCAGTGAAAACACAGAAAGCTCCTAAATTTTGTCAATGGCGGGGAAATAGTTTATTACTATTGTTTACAACATTTATTATAAATTATTATAAATGTTTATTAATTTATCTTTTATACCTAAATTGATCTAACCCTGTTCTTGGCGTGACAACAGCCTTAGATGCTGAAAACAAATATATATATATAAAAAATAAAAAAAGTTTAGAAAAATTCCAGAAATCTCTCTGACAGTGACAAGAAGTGTAATTTAAGAAGCAAAAAACATGTAAATGTCACTTCACTTGGCTGTTGAAGCTAACCAGTTCTAATTTAATTAAAATAAATATTTAATGTTTATTAATTTTGAAGATTAGTTTAGATGTTTTCCAAAATCTGGAAGTCAAAATTGTTAAATCCAAGCAAAATTATGATTTTTGCCTGTATATCTCCACTTTTAATTGAGTGATTTCCTAATATAGAATAACACTCTATCACACAGCCTGTATGTTGAATAAATGTAATTGCGTGCTTTGTTAAAGTTTAAAATAGGTCAGCCACCTGTTTAGTCTCTGATTATCTCTGTGTGTGGGCCAGACTGCACCAGCTTATTCTAATATTCCAGTATTGTGACTTTTGTTCCAGAGACCTGTGTGTGTTCTGCTGACGTCCTGTCTGTCTGTGTGTCGTTCTCAGGCGAGCAGCTGATCCCTGATGATCTGAGCTTTGTGTCTGGAGAGACCACAGAGAGGTGATCCGCCACAGAGAGGTGATCCGCCACAGAGAGGTGATCCGCCGCAGCAAATGCTACAAAAATGTCCTGAAGTCGTCAGGCTCTGAATGTGCTCCTTACAATTATGTCTGTGCACTTACTTTATGTTAAGATAGAACAGGAATATGTGTGCTATTGTATATGTTATTTAAGAGAAAAACAACTTTCAGGATGGGAGAGAAAAGTGTTTTTTTCTTCTTTTTTCCTCTGCATTGTGAAATGCGTAACATTCCGTTATAAAGGTGTATAAATTTATGTGTGCATAACTAGATAATCATATATTAAAGTTGTATACTACATTTCTTTACTTTTGCAATGCCGTTTATTGTTATACATTTATAGGGAGTTGCCAAACAGTTGCCCTATTTTTTTTTATTTTTTTTGGTCAAAAACTGAGTTTAAATATTTTGGCACATTAAGTCAGAATGTCAATACAGATGCTGCTCTGTTACCGATTCATGTGGCTTTATATATATATATAATATAAGTGAGTTTGTAGCTAACCCCACTTTAGCTGTGTAGTCCACAAAGATAGCTTTCTATACCCAAAACATGTTTACATCGACTAAATATCTGCAAAAAGGGAACATGGAGCTGATTCAAATTCAAATATTTGAACTTGTAAATAAAATTTTCTGAATTGATTGTTTATATATATATATATAATCAAATAAGCGGTTATTACACAGCTCAGTTACAAGCATTAGTGAACTTATTAATGGTACATTCCCATTTTTGCTTGGTGTCCCCTCCCTCCTTTTATTTTATATATACCCATGTTGACTCCTATAAGATGTCCAAATAAAAGGCAGTTACATACTTAAACCAAAGTCTCAGGTGGGTCCAAGTCTGTTTTTGTAGCCCCACGCAGGTGGTATTTTGCATCAGAACTGCTGGAGTGTGTGTGTGGTTTGGTTTGAGCTCAGACACACAGTGATGACGTGGCCTGTTACGGCGGTGGCGGCAGCAGGATGATATCACAGCGTTTCTGTTGGGAATAGATGTGGTGGCGTCATCAACAGCTGGGGAGTGATGCACTTATGTTACATTCATTCACTTAAGGTCACAGTGTTGCTCTTTGCATGGTCAGCGTTCACTCAGTACAGTCTGTTGAAAGTGTGAATGTGTACTAGCTTTTGCGGTTTAATCTTTGGCTTAAGAATTAACAACAGGTCAGTGCTTTATACGAATACATTTTTCCCCTCCAGCATGTTTATAGTCTCTGCAAAATCTAAAACAATGAAGACCGTGTTCCTTGACTATTAAATATAAATCTAATGCTTTGCTTTGTGCTATAATAATAAAGTCCCTATTTTGATGTTTTATGTTTCCTATGAGCAATAGAGAAATCTGTTTACTGGTTTATTTCTCTAGCATATTTTTAAAAAAAAATTTGTTTTTGGAAGGGAGGGAGCCTCAAAACAACCTGGAGTATATGCACAGTATGTACTGTATATTTATCTAAATTAAAATCTGAACAAATAAAAGATATACTATTAAATACTTTTTTTTTTCTTTGAGTCACATCAATTGCAATGTGTTAAAGTGTACAAAAAAATTACAGGTCCAATGTCAGAATTAAGAATTATATAATATAAAATAAAATTAATTTTTTTATTATAAAATAAAACATTTAAAAAAAATTGAAATCTGCATAAAATTAAATTATATTTATGTAATAAAAATACTTATATTGTTTGTGTAAAATGACATGTACTTTTGAGGTGTTTGTTTTATTTATTTTTTATTTTTACTTTTCATTTTCTTAAAGATGATTTATTATTTTGTGTTTTACTGTATTATTTTTTTAATCAGCATGAATTAAATGCCTTTATTATACCATTATCTATACTTGTTCTTAATATAAAAAATATATATTTTAACTTTGTTTATTGTTGAAATGTTTATTAAAATGTGATTCTAAATATGATTCTAAAAAACTATTTATAAAATTTTAACTGTGAAATATGACCTGGATTTAAGCCTAAAAAGAATTATATAATAAAATATAATGAATTTAAAAAAAAAAAAAAATATGTTTACATGTTAAATTCAATGTAGGTAAAAAAAAAATTGTATTAGTTTGTTTTATTGGCATTCAATTTTTTCTTAAAGGTGATTTAGTCTACTGTATAACTTTTTATTTTAAATCAGTATACATTAAAAGCAAATACATTTATTATTATTTATAAATACACTTAATATAAAATATAGATTTTAAGTTTAAACTTGCTAAAAAGTTTATTAGAATTGACATGAACATGATTCAAAAATCGTAATGATTAAAAAAAACCGGACTTCTAAAACGTAAACTATGTTTTATATTTCCTGCTTTATATTTTGGGGTGAAATAGGACCAGGATCTGGTTTTGGTGAGATTCACACACTGACTGCTGTGTCATGTGTGTGTGTGTGTGTGTGTGTGTGTGTGTGTGTCCATTGCCTGTGTGCACCTGCTGTCTGGTCTAGTCTGTACACTGTGCAGTGCCAGATCAGTGCTGTGTGAGAATAAGCCCAGCAGTGTTTATGTGGATGAGTGCGTGTTGGCTCTGATTCTGTCCTCTTCACATCCGTTCTCCAGCACCTGACTGCCAACACTCACTGCAGTCTCTAAAGACATGTTGTGAAGGATCCGTGTCAGTATCGGGATTCTGATAACACCTGGTTTGGCCTATGCATCCTTTAACATTCCCAGTTATTTAAGCCTCTAAATGTGTGTGTGTGTGTTTTGTGCCGTTATGACCGATCTTCAGGTAGTTTCAGATGATTTATGTAACAAGTTGACCTTTTGCGTGTGTGTGTGTGTGTGTGTGTGTGTGTGTGTGTGCGTGCGTGCGTGCGTGAGTGCGTGTGTGTGTGTGTGTGTGTGTGTGTGTGTGTTGGGAAAGTGTTGGACGCTAAAGTACACAGTTTTAATTTACCGTTCATCCAGAGAGAGGAACACTAAATCCTGTTCTCGGTGCAATTCATCACCTTCAATCTGGACCGCTCAACCGGAAAAATCCATCTTAAATTTGAACTCAAGTAAACATGTGTTTTTTAGTTACAGGTTTGACAGAAGCACTGGCTGGCTTTCACTAATATTATGCTGGGTCATGATCGAAAACAAAATACCTTTTTAATGTCCTAATTCTAAATGTCAAGTCAAGTCAACCTTTATTTATATTGGGCTTTTTACAATACAGATCTAAGCAGCTAAGCTAAGCTGTGACGCTGTGATAAAATGAAAATAATATAACAAAGTTTGTTTCTAGAAGAAAATTGCGTCATCTTAATAATATTGTTGAATATTAAAGGTCAGTGCTTACCACAACATCACTGTTGATTTACTTGATTTGTTGAAATTAGTCTTTTAGACCGACATTGACCTTGTTTGCTAGGTTTTCAGTAACAGTTTGACATGAAAATACATCGCATGCCCTATATTGTTTTGCGTAATAATTACATAAACTACATGTTTGAAGGGGAAAAGCTCTTCTGAAGTTCAGCAGGGACTGGTTAGGAAGTGCTTCACTGTGGGCTGGCTTTAAAAATATAACCATTAATAACTTAAGACTGATTAAAGTTTAATATAGCCTACACACCACAACACAGAAAAGGAGGCACTTCCTGTGCTATGACCTACATTACACCTGATCTGCTGATAAACACCGTAGCATGGTGTTATGTATTTGTCTTTAGGCCTACATATAATTCTAAAAACTATTTTAGTATTATTAAATTGAGTAATTTAAAAAAGTCAAATAACAAACGTACTCTACAACCAGGTGACAATGTTGCATGTGTGACACGGGCTCACGCTCCTATCGCCACAGGACATGCAAGTAGCTTGATTAAGAGGCAGCTTGTTCAATTAAATTGTCCTGTGTTATTGCCAAGGCCTGACAGGTGGAGGACGGAGACTTACATGTCCTGGCTCAGAAAACCTTCAGGGGTCAGCAATAAGGACTCGCTGTAGGCTACATCACATCTCAGAACACTCGCAGAAATGAATAGAAATATTGCTACTGTTAATGTGTAGCCTACAGTCAGGCTGTAACATGTCTGAGACTGTTAAAACTACTGTAAATCTTATGAGCTGATAGAGACTTTATCGGCATAAAGTGGTAGGGTTTGGGATATTCTGAAACTAGTTAGTGAATAGAGTGCCGAATTATGACGTCACTTTGTAGGCCAAAACGCGTAAGGTAGTTAGCATTTTAGCACTTCCGGTTCCCTCGCCCTAAAGTCTATGGGTTTTTTGAATGGGTTTTTGCTAAATCGCCTGAAATAAGGTCTGTGGTTAACAAAGCCTCTAAATATTTTCACGTTTTGATCTATGACATAAAACACACCATATAACCTGCTTGTGGTTTTTTAAACTTTATTGTGTCTGCTTGTGGTTTTTTAAACTTTATATAGGCTTCAAGATACATTTTGGATTAACTTGTAAAGACTATCTTGATAGACAAAACGTGTAAGGGTCACAACTCTTTGTTGAACACAGATCTTATTTTTTGCGATTTTCCAAAAGTCTATGGGGAAAATGCATAGCTTTTCGATCGAGGGAACCCATGCGCCGCTAACTTCCGAGTTGTCCTACAAAGTGACGTCATAACTTCGGCACTCTATGTCATACTCATGTAAGTCTCACGAACATACGGACATAACCAAAATATGATTCTTACGAAGAGTCACTTGCGAACTTAATGATTCACTGACTGAGACTGATTCAAACCGAATCTCACGAGCACAAGACATTTCATAAGTGTTCTGTTTAAACGGCCCTTTACAGACCAATCCAAACATGTTTATTGCATTTATGATTAATCCTTGAAACACAATCCAAAAAAACGTATAGCGATGAGAGGTCATATTTCTGTGAATCAGAAATGACAACTCGCGCTGTGACCACTGTTGCGTGTGGGAATATATATTTAAATAACGACTGTTGCAAATGCCGGTAAGATTTAGGGCCCATTGACACAACACCGTTTTTCACTAAAACAGCATTTTGGGACCCTGAAAATGCAAACTTTTGAAAACGGGTTTCAAAGAGCACGTTTTCGAAAACGAAGCCATTATCGTCTTCGTGCAAACTACAAAAATGCTAATTCAGGAAAAACTGTGACGTCATGTGCATACATGTTCAGTCTAAAGGGCACATAGTGTTTCTTTAAAAGTGACATCGCCAACTACTGGCCTGTCAGCAGAATACAGCATTTTTAGTCGTTTTTTTTTTTTTTTTTTTTGGAGATCCGTGTGAATGGCTGTATGGAACAAATGCAAAGAAGAAACGCTCCTGTTTTTAGTAGGCTACATCATTGTTGTGTAAACATAGGCTATTTTTTGTAGCATTTTTTTTTGTTCAGTAGCATGCCTTCTAATATTTGTAGGGAGGATCTACAAAACAAACCTATCTATATGATTGAAGCAAACCAGCATTTCACAAAAGGAGGAAAAATCTTAGGCTAGGCCTACATAAAACAACTTTTTGTTGTTGTTAAATCTGAACCTTGAAGCTATTTAAATCATGAATCACATTATCAGTTCAATCCATGATCTAAATCTGACTGACTTCCAGGTCACCTTCCCTCTATTAATAGCTACTATGACCAAAGTGATCAGTTAGAAATCTTGAAAATGAAACTGCTTTCAGGCACAGACCATGAAAACCGTTACGCATCCCATCAAAAAACAAAAAGTCTTTGGAGTACAGTAGTGGTTTCTCATCAATACAAGTTTAATAGAATACAGTGATGACCATCAGTAACATAGGTTTCTTTTTAAAGATACCCCCCCCCCCCCCCCAAGTTGTCTGGAAACCCTTCCTCATCTTTGCTTTAGAGAAGACAAGCTCTTTGAAGAGCTCTCTTCACACATGGCTTGCGTAGGTTCATTATTGCTAGCAGAAAAAGAGCAGTACTGAACAGTACATGGACAAAAAAGCAGTGACAGCAAGTAAGGAGAGGACTAACCGTCATGAAAGATAGAGCGCGCGCCCTTGACGCAGAAACTATCGCTAACAGGGGAACGCAGCGTCTAACAGTCAGTCCATGGGGGGCAAGACTCAACAGAATGTGAAGACGAAGTGAGATGTTCTTCACTGAAATTAAGCGTCCGAAAACTTTGGTCCTTTGACTCATTACCACATGGTGAATAAGCGAGGGCCTGTCGTTGACTGTATTACAGACGCCCAGCGCTGCTTCTGTTAGACTTTGCGCACTTCCAAGTAGTTTTCAAGCACGTACTTCAGTGAGAAGGGGGGTTGGCCAGGGGTTAGGCCTACTGAAAAGCGTTACAGATTTCTGTATCCATCTGAGTTATCAGTGGTGATTAAAATAGCACATTTAGAAGACAGACATCACATACACATCCCAACTGTTTACGCGCACCCACGCACTCAAAACATACGAACGTACATGTATACAATATATGTAAGTTACTACACTTCTGATATATAATTTGTGCCCCGTACGAGGTGATGATCGTGAGGGAGATTGTACATGATGGTGAGGGAGAAAGGGGAAGGCTCTCTGAATCTATATCCGCATCGTCTATATAACGTGGATCGGAGCTTCGTCGCGAGGTCCATGTCCTGTGAGCTGCACTCATCAATCTCCAGTCATCAGTCCCGCACTGAAGGCCTTGTGGAAACGTTCTCCGCTTCTAGTGCAGATCTACGATTCATGATGGAGGTGGCAGGGCAGCCGGTCACGTGCTCAGAAACTTCCACAAGGGTATAAAACCAGGTGACGAATCTCATAATGGGCTGTAGAGTGCGTACAGACACACGGGACAGTCTTTTAATGAATGAGTGAGGCATTTTAAATAGCCCATTCATATGTAGGCAACTACTGTGCACCCAAAGCGCTTTACAACCATGTCGGGGTCTCTCCTCAACCACCACCAGTGTGCAACATCCACTTGGATAATGCGGGTAAATGTTTCATTGATCCTCCTCCTTATTCGTGTTTCAAGCTCTAGGGAGGGTTCCTCTTACATTCGACATCTGGATGTACATTCTGGACCAGTTATAATGCACAATGACTGTTCAACTTCCAATTCATGCTCCCTTTTTTGACAGGAGAACAATGGTGTAGGGTGAGAAGTTGGGCTCAATTCGTAACTGGAAGAGGATGATGAGGGGAGCTTGAATGACAACACAAAGGCTGAGTGATGGATGTAAAGTCCCGCCCACATCCCTCTGCCAACTAAAATAAATAAATGGAAACTGATCAGTGCAATGGCACAAGTCGTTCAGTTATAGATATAGGGAAGGAATAAAAGTTTTGCAGCATTGCTAGTCATTAACATGTGTAGTTCAAGTCAAGCACCAGGCCAGCACAACAGAACTGCAGAACATTATGGCTGCGTAGTTTGTGATATTGTGACATCGTTATAAGTTCCGAATATAATCAGACGTCTACGGCTTTGGTAGAATGGTGGTGATCTTTGCTGTAGTGTTATAGTTGGAATATTCAGGGTAAAATACAACTCAAGCTCTATTAACAACGCATGCGACATGGGGACAGAAAATAATTTTGACAGCTATTTCTAAAAATGTATGTTTACAGTCGTAAAAGCAACTGGAATAGCTGGTTTAAAAGTAGAAATGTTTGTCTTTTTGTTAAAGCAATTCTTCTGTTAAGTTTTCGAAATGAGTTTGAAGACTGAATATAATATTGCACAGACCATTTGGTGATTGATCACACCTGTCTCATACCAACAATGTATTGTGGGTTATACTTTTGTAACTGTGACAGTTGCTGTCCACTTGTGGACATAAATATTTTCTGTGGTAATCGGTAAAGCATGATCAGCTTAATTTTCACCCAAAAATGAAATTCTGTCATCATTTACTCGCCCTCATGTCGTCCCAAACCTTATGACTTACTTTCTTCTATATGGATCATAACATGTCGTTTTTTTTTGTCCATAAAACGAAAGTCAATGGTAACCAAAACTGTTACCAACATTCTTCAAAATATCTTCATTTTGAGGGTGACGGAATTGTCATTTTTGGGTGAATTCTCCCTTTCAGGCCAAGAATTTCCAAAGCATGTTGCTTCTACATAGCGATATCATATCAGTGACCGAGAGACAGATGATAATTTATATTTCTACACTGAGTAATGAATCAGTGTACTCTTATTAAATATAATGTTAAAGTACAGTATATGTACTTCTACCATTTAAATTTTCAACAAATTCTGATTTTAAAAATAAAAGTATGGCAAAGATGGTAAAAAAGACAGTCCTAATCTTAAGCATCCATTTCTGAATAAAGAAACTAGTAGAGTTTAGAATAAACAAAGTGGTAGTGCGGTCAAATTGACTCTACAATAACTTCACAGCCTGTCAAAAACAGGCCAATGTTGGAAATAATAAAGGCACACGTTGTGCTGCTGAAACTTTATTATCCATGTCCTCAACACCTGAGGGGCACTTCAAACTATGAGCATCTCTTGTCGGCTTTGTTCTGATGTCAATCAAGCATTCTTGGCTACACTTACACATCCTACAAGCTTAGCTTGACAATCAAACAGATCTTAATTTTTTTAATTAAGTTTGCCAATATAAAGAAATTAGATATTTGGCTGAACATATTTGTTTTGACTGTTAACTGAGTCTTTGACTAATTTTCCTCTGCAGGATTTAACAACAAGCTCTTTGTTGGTGGTTGTAGATGTAGCGCTGTCTAGGGATGGTAGTGTGCCTCCTGATGATCATATTCTTTGGTTTTGAAAGTGAATATGTATAGAATATATACTGCATCTAAATTTGATCTGATATGTTCACTCCAGGGCGATGATTGGAACATCGTCGTTTGTCAGACAGGTGTCGTTTGTCAGACAGGTGTCGTTTGTCAGAGGCTTATGTTATTTCTAGTTAGCATCATCAAAGGGTGTTTGGAGATATGTTGAATGTCCAAATGCTTTGACGTGGCAGCCGCCCAAAAACAGCCCAGATCTTTCCACAAATAGAATACAAAATAAGCCTCTTAAAATTAAAATCATTTTTGTTCTTTCAACAAATGGTCAGTGAAAGGGGTGCTTGGCCTTTGGAAAATAGTGACTGTCAACCTCAGGATGTCAAACTAAATAGTATATGAGCTGGTTTGCTTTTTTGCAACTCTGTTACTAATATTTTGTGATTTTGTTATTTCCTATAGCAATAAACATAAACATTAAAACTAAATTGTACCCTATTTGTGGAAAGTGCCATTTATGGTTTTCACGTCTTACAAAACGAACAAGGTAAAACAAGGGGCCATAAACAGCACATACATTATGCGTGCTAAAAACATATGCAAATTAATATGATGCCACTCGCTTTTCAATGATTCAACACAGTCAGGTCATAATTATGCTCGATTTTTCAGCTGCAATTTATAGACATCCCCACACCATCATCGAGTAACCCGTTCAAACAGTGTACACTTTGGATCAAAAGGAATAAATAAATAAAAGTTCTATGAGGTTAAGTTCCTCTGAAGGTGTAGTGTCTGAACATTAAAATGGCTTTAATAACCAAGAGCTGTATCATGTCTCTCGCCTCAGATTTAAGATCCGTACTCCTGTTGACCTGCTTGCTTCTACACTGGGTTTATGTTATGTGTGTGTGTGAATAGAGGATAGTGTTAAGACAGTGTTAACACTATTTCCACACACACAAATCAAGATCAGAGAGAGAGTTATGAGGATGAGGAGGAAGCTGGCAGAGAGTAATGAAGGATTCTGATAGGCTGGCTCATATAAGATAAACGTGGAAGCGTTAATGCAATGTAGTATCTCATATGTTTGAGTGTGTGTTTCTGTTCCAAAACCCAGTGAGCTGCCTCGCTGCCTGCTCTTTACATAGACAGCAGTCCGTGAAATCTCAAAAGTGACTAATTTGGACCATCTACATAGGCAGTAACACAAATAGCAATGAGCACAAAGGAATTTCATTAGGGTTTGCTGTCAGCATGTTGCTATCATAACAAAGGGATAAGGTACGGTCACATAGTACAATAGTGTTGAGACATTAAGCACATCTCACATAGACGTCGCTTTCAAACCAAGCAGATTTCTTTTGGTCAACGAGGCAAATTCGCCTGACTAACTTTAACAAAGCGAAATCTGCATGGTGAACATTTCTGCTCTCACATGAAACTCACAAAGCGCAAATTCCTATTAGAATGACTGGATTTCGTAACCGCAACTATTCTCTTATAAGTAAATACTGTAGCACTCACAAAAAAGTCTGGTTTTAATTATATTTAACTGTTTTAATCAATACTTTAATTCCTCTCGTTCATCTGCCAAGTTTGTCATGTTTGCCTTCTGCACAAGTATACATGCAATGCTGCCTTAGAATTTGCCCGAAACAAGCTAGCCTTAAAATGCTGCCTGCTCACATAGACGTCACTTTCAATCTAAGCAGATTTCCTTTGGTCACCACAGCGAATTCGCATGAGCAACTTAAACATGAGCAAAATCTGCATGGTGAACTTTATCGCCCTCTTTTTTGAATTTCTATTGAAATGACTGGATCTCGCTCATTAAATTTCGCTAAGCAATGGTAAAAGTGAACGCACCTTTTCTCTGATAAGCATAAAGACTGTCACTATTGCTTAGAATTTGTCCAAAATTAGATACTTTTTCCATCTGAATGGTACCTTAAAATGCTGCCTATGAAGAGTGCTCACAAGGTTTTGGAACGGAGCGTGAATGTATGTGTGCGTAGGCCCACTGCATGAGTATGTTTCATCTTCAGGGACAGAGGGCGGCATGATGGGGCAAGGAAGTTTTCGATTAGACACTTTTGCTGTGGGTTACATGGGGAAAGGCTATCCCAGGCTTCCTCTCTGGGGAGCGGAGTGGATAGGGCACGCTAGGGAAGCAGCTTAGAGGACCGTGGCCTTCTCTGGCCCTCCGAATCAAGCTCTGCGATTCCCTCCTCAGCGGCATGACCTCCAGCCGCCTCTTCCTCCGGCCCTCCTGAGGGAAGAGCGCAGCCACCTCCAGCAATTGTCCATCTGAGGTGGTCTGCGTGTAGGAGGGCACTGTGGGTTTAGGCTGGGGCTTTTGCCTGTACCCATTGGGGCCATCCTCTTGGTAGGGACGCCAGGCCGCGCCGATCCCACCGTAGGGGGGTATGAGGTCTGGCGTGACGGTTTTCATCGGGGGCAGGCTGGATGAAGCTGGGAGCCTGAAGCAGCCAGTCTCTGCACGCATGTCTGGCCCCGTGATGCTCAGACTTGTTCTGTCCGTAAACGAATCCATGCGGTCTTCGTAGGCCAGATCAGCGGGCGCCGAGCACTGTTGAAGTGGCCAGCCGCTCCGGTTCTTTCCTCCGTTCTCTGCCCCTCCTTCTTGACACACAAGCTCACTCTGCAAGGGCTCCACTTCCTCTTCCTCCTCCTCCTCCCCCGCATCCTCCACCGGACCCTCTTCCCGTTGCTCCTCCGGTTCATCTGAGGGTGGGGGCAAACGTGGATCCCTGAGGAACACCACAATAACCGAGATGTTGTCGCTGGACCCCGCGTCTCGGGCCGAGGCCACTAGCTTGTGGGCCACCATGGAGGTGTCCCCGTTGTTCTCCTGCAAGTGGTCGCTGACCACTCGCACGGCTTCGTCTGGGTTCACGGTGTCGTAGAAGCCGTCGCAGGCCAGGATCAAGTAGTCCTCGCTGCCGTCCAGGTTGAAGGTGGCGCTGTCTGCATCACCACAGATATAGGGCTTGTGTTCTGAATCACCTGGACATAGACATACAAAAAAATTAATTACCTGGACGTGATTAAGTGAATCTCACAAAAAAAGAAAACAGGTTTCAGAAAAGTGGTATATATTTGTATAGATAAAAATTGTTTATTCATTTAGATTTCGCATTAATCACAATGGTTATTCTCATTAATATAACCATGATTTTTTTTTCATTAAAATCAACAAATGAAAGGAACTAGAACGCATACTAGATTTTAAATAAAAAATAGTTTTAGTCTTAAATGATATATTAATCTGATAAATAAAATTACATTGCAGTAATGAGATAGTAAATTGTCATGAAAATAATGCCCTAATTCAAAAAAATATTATATTTCAGTATTTTATTTAAACAAAATCTAATTTCTTGTTTTTTTTCTTTTGATCTTGGAGTGAAATATGACATGTTGTGGACTTTTGTACTTGCAAACAACCAGTTGTCTAGGCTATGGCAGAATTAGCCTCACTTGTCCTATTTATGAATCAAGAGCTTTAAGTGAATTAAATGCTAAACTGATAGGATTATCTGACAGATTAGCTATCAGCATTTAGGGAGTGCAACGGTTCCTGTGCACGAAGCCGTGGGAACACTGCCTAAGGATTTTGCTGGAGGTCAGTCTTTGTTATTACGGCAATGTTCATTAGCCTGAAAGCCGTAATCTTACACTAGCTAATGTACATAAAGTAAAGGACACTGATACTGTATCAATAATTTATTGAGGTAATGAAGTCAGGTAATTAAAAAAAATTTGTGGTCGGTACATTTTTCATCTCCAACTAACACAGTTGGTCTGATTACGCAAGTTTAGAATCTATCAGTATAGTTGATTAAGTTTTAACAATAATCAATATTGTTCTTCAATAGTACACAGACTCAGCTACTGATTTACACCAAGTGTAAGCTGCACAATCTGGCTACATTGATTACATCGAGTCTGTGCCAGGGTTTCCTTTCTAAAATGCAGTTTCCTTCATACTGAAATATTCTGAAAGGGTTTTCTGCTGTGGCCTGAACATCATCTTCTAAAAATATGCACACACTGACCTTTATCTCACTTTAACTTACAAAAGATCCTGTCTAAATAAGTGAATATCTTCTAAGAGCCCAAAAGGAAAGTCCTTCAAAACCGTCTTAAGGAGTTTTTACCTCTCCGCTGATGGCTTTAGCTTGATTACTGGGATTTGTGGGATTCTGTAAAAGCTGCTTTAGAACAGTACTGTATGTATAGTGAAAAGTGCTATTCAATTGATTTATGTAGTTGTTTATAGTATTTCACAGAGCACAAACAGGGCTGTCAATTCTGCATGCTAAAATGTATATTGTAATCTCAAAGGGTCGCATACCTATGGCTCTTGACACGGACAGGCTGCCGTTCACCCTCCATGTGCCGAACCAGATCACACACCCACCCAGAGCCTCAATCCTCTTTTTCTCATCCTACACACACATAAACAAACAAACAATACAGTCATGAGGAGTCATTAACTATAACAGCTAGTATCATTTTCAGTTCAGTGTCAGTTACTAAAAATCGAATTGGCTGAAATGTCAGACTGTGATTTACATACAGTTTCATTATATAGCTAAAGCTCCAAAGACTCGGCTCAACTGATCCACTCTTGGGAGTGTGTTATGTAACACAGCTTTGCTGTCATGTGACTTTTGTCGATTGAATGGGCTGTGAAGGACATCCTTCATAAAGAGCTGGGCCTCCTGTGAAATTGTTGCGTACGCACAAAAAAGGCATTGAAAGGCATTGATTTTTTTTCTTTGAAAGAAATCTCTTAAGCTCGCCAAGGCTGAATTTATTTGATCAAAAGTATAGTAATATTGTGAAATAGTATTACAATTTAAAATAACTTTTGTCTGTTTTAACATATATTTGTATGTACAATGTAAGTTTTTTCTGTGATGGCAAAGCTGAATTTTTAGGGGGTTCAGTGTCACATGATCCTTCAGAAATCATTCTAATTTGCTGATTTGGTTCTCAAGAAACATTTCTTATTATCAATGTTGATGATAAATTTTTTTCAGGATTATTTAATGATTAGAAAGTTCAAAAGAACTTTTTTTTTTTTACAAATAAAAATCTTTTGCAGCATTATAAATGTCTTTACTGTCAATTCAAAGCATACTGATCAGTTTAATGCATCCTTGCGGAATAAAAAAAGGTGTTAACTTCTTACTGACCAAAAACTGAACTGAAAAAGCAAGAACTGCAGTGTACTGTAAAATAAAAAATAATGTACTATACACCTCACCTCTCTGTCTGGTTTGTGTGGTTTCATCAGCTCCACCGGTTGACCTCTTTTCACCATCATGACCTGTGAGTCGCCTAGCCAGGCCACGTAAAGCGTGCGACCCCTCAGAAAGGTCACGACCCCTGTGGTGCCACAGCGCAGGTTCTGTTCCAGACATATGGATGCACACACATGTTGTCAGTGCACAAAGGGCTGATAGGAGCATCTTGACGTCTGACTGTGTTTATAGGGAAGGAACTCACCTCACGTGACGCCTTCTGCATGAATCGCTGGTCTGTCAGTTTGAAGGAGTGACACAGGGCCTCTAACGGATCCTGACTGAAATTTCCCTGTCTGACCAGGTTTACGTGCAGGTGATTGGCAGCGTAGATAGCAGCGTCCACCCCGCCGTGACCGTCAAACACGGCGAAAAACGCCTGCTCTTCCTGATCCTAAACACATGATTTTTATAATTTATTTCAGATTTTATCATGATTAAAATTTTGTTACAGTCACTCACTGTACTGAAATAAATGTTTTTGTTGTTAATAGCTTATTGCCACATAAAAATGACCATAATCCATTCTTAATTGAAATAAATCTCTATAAACGTCTCTCAATGCAAAACAAAACAAAAACCTGCCAACAGATCAGAAGCTGTTCGCTTAATCAACTGCAGTGAACGTGGCTAAATGAAATATTACACATGAGAAATATATGCAAATTAAATGTTGGTGTTTCCTCTTGTCGACCGGTTTTCATTATCAGCAGCTTATGAATTATTAAATGTCTTAGTTCCGTAGCAGGGCTGGTCAAACGGGATAAGCTCTCATTGGTTTAAATAAGGATTTCATTATGAAAGTCTCCTTGAGCTGCCATTACTGACACTGTGTCGACGCTGAACCCAAGCGGCTCGAGGCCAATTGAAAAGCTCAGATTTTAATCAACAAAATATGACACGTGGATGCGTTGAACAACCATTTTGAATTGAACTGATTTTCTTTGATTATTCAATGAATACAATTTTGCATATCTTGCATGCAATGTTCTGTAAAACAACAGCTGTCTGTCTGAAAATGAGTTTCGTCACCGACTAGGGAACAAAACAAGGTTATATATAGAAAATAAATAAACATACAGCACAAATCAAGATAATCAGGCCAGTAAAATCATAAAATAAATACAACCAAATGGGTCTTGTAACTTTTTCAGTGTAGTTTATTGAAAATTAAATGCATAATGATCCTAGATTTTGATCCTGAGTCTCAGTTATTTAGTGAATTCAGGACTGAAATATTAGCATTAGGAATACATTAGTTTGTATGCTAGTTTTGACGAGTCGCTTACATAGAACAGCACTGATAGAACAACAACTATGTTTACATTTCTTGCTCTGAATGATGTCCACTTATCGCCTAGACTGGTCTCTAATCTGTTTCTGCCTAAGGCAAAGGGATGCTGGTGTTCACCAATAATACCAGTATTTATCTACAAATGGAAGATGTGAAGAACCGCCCCAGAGACTATGAGTACAGGGAAGAGCGTATTGATGAAATGTGCTGCCATCAGGATGGGATATTCTTTAGGGAGAGTCTGTTTCATGCAACAGTGGACGGCTATCACAGTGTTTACTCTTATATATAGAGGAAGAATAGCCCACACATTTCATCCGAAGAATCCAGTAGATCTAGATGTGACACGGCAAATCTGCCTGCAGTTATTGCTTTCCGGTTACAAAGCACATTCTCGCTCGACTGGAAATTACACGGGCAATCAGGAAAGAAATTACATAATGTTGTTTCTTCTGGGATGCTACATTCAGCACAACTCTGTTATGTTGAAAAGTGATGCTAAGTGTATCGGTGCTTTAGCATCTACTGAACCTAGACTCACATTTGTGAGAGCTATTTGTTAAGGCACGAAGGCTCGGCAGAGGCTTTAACATGAGTTTTTGATGAAAAACAATCAAGAGCTGTTGACAGCCTTAGTATTCATGTTAGATGCCTGTGGGTCGCGCTGTGGCTTAGCAGCCCGCGTAGTTCCTCAGACACATTGAGCCCTGGTGCTCATGTGGGTGTTGCAGGTTTAAATCTGTCTTTAAACATTTCCTGCTGATATTAAATTCTCTTCTCTCCATCAAAAAGGACATAAAAAAATAATCTTTAGAGAAGAATTTGCATGAAACAATCTCAATAACCATTAAATGTGTTGTAAGAATTTATTTGGGATACCACGGATAAAATGTCCCTATCTGACAGAAATTTCCTGAAATTAGTATTTATGAAATTATATTTGTCTCTGTGACAGAACAGAAATCTTGGATTATTTGATGTTCATTATACACTACTGTTTAAAAGTATGTGGTCGGTATGATTTTTTGTGTTTTTGGAAGAAGTCTCTTATGCTCACCAGCACTGCATTTATTTGATAAAAATAAAAAAATAGTAAAACTGTAATGTTGTTGTTAAGTATAATTACAACTTCAAAAAAATATTCATCATTTATTCCTGTGATGGCAAAGCTGAATTTTTCAGCATCATTATTCAAGTCTTCAGTATCAGATGATCCTTCACAAATCATTCTAATATGCTGATTTGCTGCTCAAGAAACATTTATTATTTTTATCAATGTTGAAAACAGCTGTGCTAATTTAATATTAGTAATCATGAAACTTGATACTTACTGACACCAAACTTTCGAACGGTAGTGTATATTATTAAAGGTGCTCTAAGCGATGTTGGGTGACGTCACTTCTTGTTGACGTTCGAAGTATTGTCAAACAAAACTGAGGCTAGCTCTGAGGCTAGCTTTTTACAGTGTGTTCAGGGGACAGGCAGCTAGCTGATAGTGAGGAGATATTTGCTGGATGTGACAAAAAAATGTTAGGCCTAAAAAACGTGTGACATCACTTAGAGCACCTTTAAAAATAAAAGGTCATTCAAACTCACGATCAAGGTCATACCTGTAGATTGAAGAGCGAGTTGAAGTCAGGAATGACAACATGTTTGTCTTCCATCTTTCGGCGCATGTTTTTAATAGCGTGGATGGAGGTCTCGTAGTACGGCATGTGGCGGCGGCGATACGGAAACTCTTTTAGCCAATGACAGCATGTCTCGCACAGCTTATTAAAGATCAGCCGTGCCAGCTTCACCGAATCGATCTCTGCCAAGGCAAATAACATGTTACATGTTACACATGCTAACACAAACACCCTGCTCAGATTCATGATGACTAATCAACCATTTTTTCATGTCACAACACTGTAAAAAAACACACACATGCACCATACGCAAACAGACAGTGCTGTTTTATGCTCACAAGCCAAACAGATTTGACTGTAATATCGTATTGGAAAGGACGAGTGCATGAGCTGCTGATTAAATGCACAGTGGAAGCGGAATTGAGGACAGTGGGCAAAAGAGGCCATCTGCCAACTGAGAAAGAGAGAGAGAGAGAGAGAGAGAGAGAGAGAGAGAGAGAGAGAGAGAGAGAGGAGGTGACTGGTTAATGATGATGGGATTGTTCCAGCTCTGGTCTCTGTGGACTAAAGCTGCCGTTCCTTCGTTCTGTGAAGTTCGATATCAATATGTTTGAAACATGCTCTCCCGTTCTCAAAGCTTTTCAGACGGTAATACGAAGCATTTGATGAACTAAGGTTTCTTTTGTTGATTTAAATAGGTTGAGTATTGAAAAGTGCCTATAGCCTATAGGGAGAGTTAATTTAAAAATGAAAAATCTTCCATCATTTACTCATCCTCATGTTTTTACAAACCCACATCTTAAAAGGTCGAGACGCATCGCGTCAGGTCAGATGTAAGTCAGACCAAATGCTGTTAGTTCTTATGTCTCTCATAATAATGCACCAAATATTCAGAAGTGTAAATAAGATTCAAAAGTTACAGGCTTAAATTTCAGTTCGCTTGTTACGTCAAGTTGTTGTATGACTTCAAAAGACTTGGAATATAGCATATGACTACTTTTATGGTGCTTTTTAAAACTTTTTAGTCTTCTGGTCACTGTGTGCATAAATGAAAAATATCTTACTATATTGAGTTTAAATTTATTTAGAGCAAATACCTTTTTTAATTTATTTTAACATATACTGCATTCTATTTACTATAATGATAATTATTTAATGTTATGGCCGATATTAAAATTCTATCTTGTCTAAATAAATTAAAAAGTAAAACAATAAAAAATGTAATTATTCTATATGCTATTTAATATACTGTTTTATATGCGACAAGTGAATTTAGGCATCCCAACATTGTAATGTACCGTATCAAAATGGATATTTATTTTAAGATAAGCTAAAGATTACCTTTAACAGTGTTACATAAAGCTGTTTTACGACTTTAAAATATTTGAAAAATAGCAAGAACTATGAACAACTTTAATCCCGCTTTGGGCTTTTTAGTCTTTTGGTCAATATTTGCATTCGTTGTATGACAAAAGTGCAGCATGGACATTCCTTAAAATATTTCTTATGGTTTTAAAGAAAGAAAGTCATACATGTTTGGAAAAACATGTGGGTGAGTAAATTAAGACAGATCTTTATTTTGTAGGTGCAAAACCTTTAAAAGTATCACTGGCAATCAAATTATTTGTTTCTCAATCTCATAAAATTTAGCTGGAAGCGTTTGCATTGCAAAGCTTATGGCAAAGTCCCTGATTTTCCTAATGGAGTGTCTGTTTTTTATGACTCAATTTGTGGCATATTTTTCAATGGCAGTATTTCCTCTTCCCTTTTTGTCCATCAGTCCACCGAAGTGCTGCTTTTGACAGATGTATTTTATCATTGTGTGGACGAAGAGGCCTTTTAGATTGTTTGATGGTTGTAAATTAGACATTACATGCTCTTTCCTCTTCCCTTATCCTTTTAGATGCTCTCTCTCTCTCTCTCTCTCTCTCTCTCTCTCTCTCTCTCTCTCTCGCTCTACGTCTTGTCTCCGTGGGCACAGAGTCTAAATTGAATCTGCCATCTCAGGGCTGCGCTGGTGAACAGTATGTACTGCCTTTGCCCTGAGCAGACGTCTGTCTGCCGCCCAGTGTACTGATGTCAGTCGTTTCCACTGAACATACTCTCTGCTGCTGGAATGGGTCACGTCACGTAGGCCTGTTTAAAGGACCGTACCTCCCGTGAAACCCTTGATTAACTGTCCCAGCTGAGGAAACCCAGACTCGGCTCAAGTGGAGTTCTCAAGCTCTGACGTATTTTTGAACAGTGCTTAAACTCAACGCAGATTGCGGTCCATCTGGCCTTATAAATCTACTGTCCAATCAGGAAAGTGTCTGGGATTAGTGTGCTATGTGAATGTCTGTGCTAACTCATGACGGCAATAGTTGGATGTGAACCACAGAGAATTATTTCAGCCTTCGTGACTTGTCGGAATGATTGTATTTATGAGATCAGTGTACATGAACGCCACCGCAATGTAATTAGCAGTGGGAAAACTCTGAATTTTCTTTCCGAGTTTGAGCATGTCTATTAAAGAATTATGACAGAAACAAATTGTTGTCGGTCATAATTAAAGATGAAATTTGTCATTTCTGAGTCTGAGAAAACTGAATTGTAATCTGTTTGCTTGTGCAGCCAGACCTAATTTCCCATAATTCACTGTAGCAGCACAAAAACGTTACAATACATAAATAAAATAACATACTATTTTGTCGAATTACATTAAAAATCAATAACTACATATGGCAATATGTAGTTATTGATTTTTAATCTAATTCTACAAAATAGTATGTTATTTTATTTATGTATTTTAACGTTATAGCACAAGAATATTAAAAAACATAAAATTACAAATAGTTATTTTTTTTAATTTATATACTATATATTATAATGATAATTATTTTCATATTATGGTTGCTGGTAAAATTCTAGAGTAGCTTATATTGTCTAAATAAATGAAAAATATAATGCTAAAAAACTAAATATTGCCAGGTGAATATAGCCATCACAAAATTATAATGAACAGTAAGAAAAATTAATATTCATTTTGATATTTGCTAAAGATTACATTTAAAAAATGATCACGAAATAATTAGTGTTTTTAGAAATATAAGGTGATCCAAAAGTAAAAATACAATATCGACCGATAGATATAAATGTAAAACATCTTAAATATAGGCTGATAACAAATATGGCACTGAAATATTGTGCACCCTAACTTCATGCACATCAACATCTGCATGCCAGGCATTATTTGTTTTGACATACTTTCAGTTTACACTTATTGCCACAGAAAAGGTCTTGACGGTGAGAGCGAAGCGAAGGGGGAAATTAATCAGAACGGACATGATTACATAACAATACGAGGTGATTGACATTCAAATATGAATAGATTTTCGGAGCTTTCCTTTCAACAACAGCTAAAACTGTGGCACATTAGCAGCCTTTTCCATCTCAAATTCCTTTGCCATTTCAATTCGAATAAAAAAAAAAAGAAAGCAATTCAGGCCAGCGTTAAGTTAGTAAGTGACCTAAATTTGCACTTGAATAGGAGGCTTAAAATTGTGCAGAATGGCCTACATTCGGATCAAATATTATGTGATCTCTTCTCTACTCGATAGCAAGACTTCAGTACAGATTCTCTGGCTTTATTGATGCTGCATGACTTCAGATGGGTCACGACGAGTGTCAAAAACTACAATGAATCAACGCTAGACTAGTCTCGGTCCAAGTTATCCTTTCATTAATGGAGTCTTCAGTTTATGTGATGCAGTTTTTATGGGTCACTCACGAGGCAGCCTGTCTGTTCCGTCCTCCGCACTCTTGTTGAGATAGTACACAGAGAGATCGCTTTGCAGAATACTGTCTGCCGTACCACGGGCCAGAGCTGCAGCCAAGGAGAAAGGGCAGTTACTGTGAAAGAGAGAAGAGGAGAGAAAGAGAGAGCGCTTTAAAACATCTGCTGAGTAGATCACGGGAACATTATGCAAAGGAGCGCTGTCAGGAATTGATTCAATTTCCCCTTCATTTTTTCTTTCCTCAGCACCAGAGCGAGAGCTCGTTTAACCGTGAGATGATGAGTAGGAGGCAAAAGCAATATGCACAGGTCAAAACAGAGAAAATGGCCTGAATAGGATCACTGTGGACCAAAAAACTCTTTACAAACAGACTTTCTCCAGCAAGGGTCAACTATTCCTTTAAAAAAGCTTATGGTGGGGAACAAGGATAAAAAGCTGAACTGTAAGTGTTAAAGCCTGGCTTTTTAACTACTGATGTGAATATCCTTTTAGGGCTTGTCGCTCTGATGGATTGAGAGAGTGAGGAGAGGCACTTTAAAACTAGCCTGACCCAAATCCACTTCAGCACTCTGCAGTGCTTAGAGCCCAGACCTTGCTGGATCACTGAAAATAAATACAACTGCACATTATGAAATCAAGAGCCGACACTTAAAGACAAGCCCCGTCATCCCCATAAGAGGATTTCACAAGAGATGATCGTGGAATTCTCATCCAAACAGAGCAGGGATCTCCCCGTTAAATGACTGACAATGATTTTCAAGACAAGGACAAGAAATCCTATATTTTATATGACACATTGACTTTTTTGGGGGGGTATATTAGAAGAATAAAAAAACACACGCACAAACACACACACACGTTCAAAAGTTTAGGGTTGGTAAGAATTTTTTATGTTTTTTGAAATACGTCTAATGCTCACCAAGGCTGCATTTATTTGATCAAAAATACAGTAAAACAGCAACTGTAATGAGCATTTACAATTTTGGTTCCGTTTCACTGTGTTCTGTTCCTCTTTTGCCTGCCTTACTTCTCTAGTTAGTTCCTCTGGTTGTTAATTAGTTCCCACACCTGTTCCGGTTTATCCTTAATTACATTCCCTATGTATTTAAGCCCTGAGGTCTTTTTTGTTCAGTTCTTTGTCAGTCGCAGGAGAATAACTTAACACAACCCCACACTAATATGTTTTAGTTTGAAAACGTATATTTTTTTTTAACGTTTTCACCTTCTCTCTTTTGTTTCCCCACTTCTTCTTCGTGTGCTTTATTACATTACAGAAATATTGTGAAATGTTATTACAATTTAAAATAACTGTTTTCTATTTTAATATATTTTACAATGTAATTTATTCCTGTAATGGAAATATGAATTTTTCAGCAGCCATTACTGCAGTCTTCAGTGTTACATGATCCTTCTAACATGCTTATTTAAGCCTCAAGGAACATTCATCGCTATTATCAATGCTGAAAACATTTCTGCTTAATATCTTTTGTGGAAACCATATATTTTCAGGATTCTTTGATTAATAGAAGGTGCAAAAGAAGAAAAACCTTTATTTTGAACACAAATATTTTGTAACATTACAGTAGCATTATAACTATCGATCAATGTAATGCTTCCTTGCTGGATAAAAGTATTAATTTGAAAGGTACACACATTTGAAAGGTACTGCATATATAAAGTACACAGTATATTATAAAGAAAATCCAAAAAAAGAAGACTATTTAATTATTGCTTTTTACGACCATTCAATAATAATAAAATAATAATAATAATAATAAAAACACGGATAAATAAATGCAGTTTCTAATTGTGGAAAGGAACAGTTATCTGACTAGAGGAACACATTAATCTCAGTGAATAAATATGCCACAGAAATCTTCTAAACGTGTGTCCTCGACAGTGTCAATGTGCCATTCCCGTCCACTCTCTGTCTGTGAGCGGCTTCAGCGGCGTTTGCCAACATTCTGCTGAATTAATAGCTTCAGCTGTGGCCTGATGAGAGAGGATAACACAGCCATCCAATAATGTGATGTACTAATCCTCAAAACATTTATTATGACGCGCTCAATTTATGAACGATGGTCCATAATGAATTAAAACAATCAAAACAATGGATTTAATTCTAAATAAATTCCCCAATATTAATGTAATGCATTATAATGGTACTAAATGTTCAATTATAATGCCAATCTTATACATGTTGTATGTCATCATCTATACCATTATAATACTTACATATTCTTGGTTACACCATAAATTGTAGAATGTAAAGTATGAGCAACCCACAACTAATGTCTTATATCAGTTACAGTTCTCTGTCAAGGTGCTATCACGAGGGAGTATTAAGAAAATATAACCAAAAATTAGGCATTATGAATATCTTAATAATGCATTAAAATGCCTCCGCTCTGGTGGCCATAGACACATTAGGCTGTACAGCAATGGCAGCTGATGCGCCTACGTAACCATGACAACCCTGACAGCACAACGTGGGCTGCGCCATGACGACGGGATGCTGTGGTGAGTGATGTTGTAGTGAGGAAAAAAGCCACCATCTGCCCTCAGGTCAGATCACACGTTAGATATTAGAAATCAGAGCAATCTCTAACTGTTTCACACACACACACACACACACACACACTGGAATACCAGCCCCGCAGACAGGAGGGCGGAAAGTGGAGCGTTCTCAAGGACGACTCAATGACGGTCTGCTCCAAATGAAAGGATCCAGCAGAGAGATGAGAAGGAGGCTAAAAACGAACAGATTCTCCCAGACAACATGATATAGTCGGCTCTCTCAGTGTGAAGAAGTGATGAAAGAGAGTTCCTTTTAATCAGAATCAATTTACCCACATAACTTTCCTAATTACACTGTACATCTTTTTTGGATCAATCTATCCATGTATTATCTGTCTATCTATCTATCTATCTATCTATCTATCTATCTATCTATCTATCTATCTATCTATCTATCTATCTATCTATCTATCTATCTATCTATCTATCTTTCTATCTATCTATCTGTCTATCTATCTGTTTTTTGATCTATCCACCGTTCTATATCTATGTTTATCGATTTCTATCCATTTATCTGTTCATCCATATGTTAATCAATCTAATGTATCTGTTTATAACTCTTTCTCTCTTTCTCTCTCTATCTGTCTATCTGTTTTTTGAATACCTATATATCTGTTCATCGGTTTATCTATGCATCTATCTATCCACTTATCCATCCACCTATCCATGATACCTATAACTTTGGTGTATGAATCAGATCCTAAAAGACACTGGAAGTCTTTGAAAGCATGCGTGTCACAGGGACAGCAGTGTGCATTAATGTCAGCCGTGGCAGAAATATGAAAAGATGGGAGAGAAAAGTGACAGTGAGATGTGGGAGGAACTGATGGCCTGAGGAGGGGACGAAGACAGAAAGAGAGAGAAATGACATGCCAATTGCCATCACATTCTGGGATCCTCCTCCGCATTTCCATTCATAGAAATGCTCTTGCTCTTTCTCTCCTTCTCACACGCACGCAGCCGTCACTACCTGAGGGGGAGGGGGTGCTGAGGTGGGGAGCTCTGATTGGCTGAGCCTCTCGGGCACAGATAAGGTGAGCCAATGGGAGACGGCCGTTTCTTGAACAGCACAGAGGTGTCGGAGGGATGCAAAGGAATGAGGATTAGAGAAGAGGCTTTTTTTGTCCTCTCAATCAAGTTGCAAAAAAAACATCTTTATCCCCAGACTTCAAAGTGCCGTCTCTGTAGTAGACAACTAAAATCTCACAGCATGGTTATGTGTTGCAGGATAAACAGAAATTAGGAATAAATAGAATTGTCTCTGCTCTCATTTTGATTGTGTTTAACAGATTATCCTGGTTACGGAAGATAAATGCAACTATACAGCAGGAGGGTAAAAAAAAGAGAAGGAGAGCGACAGAAACAGAAATGTGTCGGGGAGCCTCGCTTTGACGTCATTCAGAGGAATGAAGGCTCAGTGTGGCTAACACTATATAGTCACACTTCATGTCAAGAGAGAAATGATGCTTATGCACACACACACGCACACGAATACACGCTGTTGATGGACTTGCATTGCATTTGAATGCAGTAATTATAACTAGGGACGTAATTAAAGACCCACACACACATTCAAAATTAGTTTCATCTCATAATACAATAATTAAGCAAGCTACAAGAGGCTGTGTTATATTTTAAAGGGCTTTCTTGCAAGCTCTCAAGTGCCTTATAGCTATAATTAAATATAATACATAATAAAAATATTAGATAAATAATCTTTAGTAAATATAACTTAACCTTTGGTGTAGGATCTACTTTGAAACAATTCTCTCAGAAATTGCTAGTATATATAATAGTATAATATTTCACAAATATTTACAAAGTGCAAGTGACATTGATTTAAACAAGAAATTTTCTAGAAAGACCGAAAGAGTATTTTCTTGTAAAATTAAGTCATATTTACAACTTCGAAAAATCATTTTCAAAAATCGACAACATTGGCTCAACCAATGCAGCGCGTTTGGGGCGGGGCTTTCTGTCTGTTCAACCAATGGCAAACAAATGAAAACTAGTGTTAATACAGTCATTATTTTAGCAATTCTGTTTAAGCAAATCTGTTTTATAATAGACTATAAGAGTAGATGAACTACAATTTTATTTTCCAATACATAGATATGGAAACAGTTACGTGTATCTGGAAGAGCCTGTGTTTGTTTCACTGTGGCTTGGCATTCACGTTCTAGCCCACCTACTGCAAAATCATGTCGCACACACACACACACACACACACACACACACACACACACACACACACACACACACACACACACACACACACACACACACACACACACACACACACACACACACACACACACACACACACACACACACACACACACACACACGGCTCTCAAGGGGGTTTCTACTCCTACATTAACTTTCAATGTCCTTGACTGTGTAAGATCTCCCAAACACTCAACATCATGTGTGTGTGTAAGAGAGGATTTTCCTTTTCACACACAGCTTCTCCTCTGAGACGCCAGTTCAGCTTAGCTATACGAGGCTGTTCTGTTGTGATCCATGTTTGTGATGTGCTGCTATAATGAAGTATCATTAATCCTCAAGAATAAACTATGTATGAAGCTAAACATGCCTAAAATGATTATTAATGGGATAGTTCATAATTTATTTACCCTCATGTTGTTCACAACTTATATGACTTACTTTCTTCTGTGGAACACAAAAGGTATTTTTAGCAAATAATGGCTTAAATTTGTGGTCTGTTCCGTACAAAACTATCATTTGACATCAGAAGAGTAGATGATAAATATGGACTACATTTATGGTATTTTTTTTTTGTTATTTTAGAGTCTGATAGTCCTAGTCCCCAATCACTTTCATTATATTTTTTTCATTAAAAAAAATCTTCTTTTATGTTCCATATAGAAAGTAAGTCAGAGGGGTTTGGAGGACATAATGGAAAGTAAATTATGACAACATTTTTCACTTTTCCTGTAATGAGCACAATGTGCGCAACATACCATGTTTAATTGTGTAATACAGCATGTAGTGGACTTTCCCCAGTTCATCAGAAGAGCTAGTGGGTGGAAATTAAATGAAATTTGTTGGTGCGAGTTGATAAGTTGGAGTGTGTGTGTGTGTGTGTGTGTGTGTGCGCGCACATATATGACTCAAGGGTTATTAATAGAAACATTCAGGATTAACACCAAACTAAATCCTCTTCCTGTCCATCACTCTCTCAATCTCTCTATTACACCCACTATCCTCCCACACACAGACCCACACAAACACACACACACACACACACACACACACACACATACAATAACAGCATGCCTAAATAAAGACTAGTGCTTGTTCTGGGTCAAGGACCTTCATGAAAACCCCACTTTTCCCATCACTCCTCTTCTGCTCAGTATAGCGCCTCAGAGTCACGCTTTCGGAAAGGGAGGGAGAGAAAAGAGAGAGATGGCGTCATCACACCCACACATTGCGCTAACCCACACTTTTCATACTCTCTTCCTTTGACCTGCCTGCTGACGTCGCACAGGTTGAAAAGCTTTGCATACCTTTATGACAAACTGAGTAAGAGCTTAATAGAAAGAGAGACAGAATATGAGACCTAAAGATAAAGAGAGAAATAGGGCTTTATCAGAAAAATCTGCTTTTTGATGTCACAGGAAGTCGTGTTATCTCAGGTAACAGATAAAGGTGGGGTACACAGCACAACTGGGCCTCAGAAAGCATCCTCATTATTTAATCTTTATACGGCAATTTTAAGGTACAGACAAGCAGCATTTAGTTCTAAATGTCACGGACTGTTTCGTCTATCATCATTTCTTGAGGCTTTGTTCAGAGTGGTGTACAAAAATACATTAAAATGAATAAAATTATGTCCATGCCATTATTTACAGCAAAATAAATGACTTAATCTTTTCACTCCCTGTTCATACCAAGAATGATAACTATCAATTTAACTAGAGAAAACAGTGTTAGTGCCAACACTGACGCACAATAATATTCAGTTTATTATAAGCGCATTCTGAAAGTGATTCCAATAATATCGTTGCTCTGTGTGATTAGAGTTATAGTTGTGGTGTTCCCAATTCTCATAGAATTAGAGCGATTATTAAAACTTAATATAGTTATCGTCCTTGATGTGAACTGTGAACTAAGGTCTTCAGAATGTCATTGTTCTTTGAAGGAACCACCAGCATGATGCTAGAATGTTGTTAGGGTGTTGCTATGTTCTTTTAAAGGTGTTCTGAATCGGTTTTAGAATGTTGCTGTGGTGGCTAGAATGCATGGTTTGGTTGCAAATCGGTTTGCTACTGCATAGATATATACATACGCTGCATCCAAAATCTAATACTTTCCTACTATAAAGTATGATATATATTAAAAATATTAAAAGTTCCATTGTAAAAACATGTAATTGTCATGTGTCAGTGTTTGTTTGTGTTTTCATTAGTCACATGTCTTTGTTCTGTTTTCCCGCCACTCATTTGTTTCCATGGTAACCCTCATCTGTCTCACCTGTTACCTCATCTATGTCACCTGTGTTCTGTCAATCAATGTTCATCTGTGTTTGTATTTAGTTCCCTTCTGTTCAGTCAGTCTTTGTCTGTTCTCCGTTGTATTAAGTGTGTGTGAACCTTCTGCCTGTCTGTACCTGTTTGTATAATTATTGTAAGTAAAAGCTTGCATTGGAACTTTAGACTCCTCCTCCTCCTCATCTTCTGCTTGCACTACACAGAGACGGTAATATTGAGTTAATACATATAAAAACACAAACCAACACATTTTCACCTGTGAAAAGTTATCCCATTTGTTCAGGAATTTAAATTAGCGGTTGAATCTACGAATACCTATGGCTTACTGGCCCAGTTTTTGTTTTTTTATTTTTAATCGTCCAGTAAAGTATAAAAAATTTTTTACCTTTTGATAATAATAAAAGCACACTTCTCAACAAACTGTATAATTTGATCAAACACTCATGCCCTTTTTTTAACTAAGCGGTGCCAAAAAAATTCTAATTCTTGACACTAATTCTTAGCACACCCCTAATTGATTTCCATTACAGGAGAGTAGGTGTTAAAACTTCATGCTGATTTGTACTCGGCTTTCGCCAAGATAATCACCAACTAAGACGTAGCTTTACAGTAAACTATGCTTCTCCATCCATTTACGCTTCTTTCCATCTGGTGACGTGAATCTCCTTCTGTCTGGTGTTAATAGCTGCAGTGTATTGCGCGTCAGCACACACAACGACTGCAACCAATGTGCCGTCCGCCCATAACAACCCTCTGGATTGAGCGGAGTAGGGAACATCTCTAGGGTCTTCAAGTGGGCACCTTCCGTCCTCAGTGTTTCGTCGACTAGCCCACGACACCTCAAGAGGGCTCGACAGTGACTCTGGCGTCCCAGAGTCACCCCCCTCCGTCCCCCACTCAACTCAGCCCAGCTTACTGACCTCTACTTCCCTCTTGCTGCTGAGACCTAACCAGAATCTCACAATCTCTCCACAACCCAACCATATGCGCCAACCCGTTTGACTAAGGCTGTCGAGCCCCACTGGTGCGTTAATATGCAGTTTCAGTGGCAACGGTTCCGTATGGCATACCACCTACCGCAAAACACAATATCTGCCCAACAAACCCGTCATTCACGCAATATACACAGGAACGTAATGACTGTAAATACTAAACAACCTATACAAATAAACCAACAGTTGCTGCTGAGACCTAACCACAATCTCACAATCTCTACGCAACCCAACCATACGCGCCAACCCGTTTGACTAAGGCTGTCGAGCCCCACTGGTGCGTTAATATGCAGTTTCAGTGGCAACGGTTCCGTATGGCATACCACCTACCGCAAAACACAATATCTGCCCAACCACCTGTCATTCACGCAATATACACAGGAACGTAATGACTGTAAATACTATACAACCTATACAAATAAACCAACAGACTCTTCAAGTTTTCAAGAAATCTATGAAACCGTAGCATGGCGGCCTGTACACAGCCAGCTAGAATCTTTCTGTCTCAACCACAGCCAGTTGCTGCTCCTTTCTGCTGCTTCAGATAAGTTCTTTACTGTGCGACGCAACTCTTGGCCACTGAATCCGGCGTCTCTGAGGAACCGGGTTGTAGAGTGTGCCACAAAACCTCGACAACCCACTTCCACTGGATAAACCCGGACTCTCCATCCTCGCTGTTCTGCTTCAGTGGCCAGATGTGCATACCGCAGTTTCTTCCTCTCATATGCCTCATCTGCAGCATCCTCCCATGGCAGTGCTAACTCTATCAGTTGAACAATGCGTGCTGATCCAGACCACAAAACAATATCTGGTCGTAGGTTAGTGGTGGCAATCTCAGGTGGAAAAATAAGCCGTTGATCAAGATCAGCCAGCATCTTCCAGTCCCTAGCAGCTTCCAGTTGTCCTGGGCGAGAATTGGTGTTAGTAACTTTTCTTGGTGGTTGCTCGCCTGGGCGGAGGAATATTGTCTTCTGCGTGTAATGTTTTGCTAGAACAGGCGGCAACTTATTGGTCATACTACGCTTGCCTTCCAATGCTAAAGCCAAACATCGCAATACTTGGTCATGGCGCCAAGTAAACCGACCCTGGCTAAGAGCCACCTTACATCCTGTCAAAATGTGCCTTAATGTGGCAGGTGATGAACACAAGGACAAGAGGGATCCTCTCCTACCCAGAGGTTTAGGTTCTGCGGTGATGGGAGAACATCATATGTTGACCTAATAAGGAAACTGATCCTACTCTCTTCCATTGACCAAAGGTATTGGCAGCCCATTTTGCGTTGTTCCACACTCTCCCATCTCATCCACTCTCCCTGCTTGGCCTGGGAAATGGCCTTTATACATCTCATCCTCTCCTCCTGCTTTCGCAACTCGTTGACTACCAGCTTCCTCCTTTGAGCTGGGCCTGCCTTGTGCCATTTAGGAGGAGCTAAACTCAGCCCAAAACCCCCTCTTCCATGCTGTACCTGTCCCACGATATCCCCAATTTGAAGGTCAGCCTTTGCCTCTACTACAGATTTCTTTGCTGACCACTTTCTACCAGTTTTTACCACAGGGGCTGCCTCCCTTACACATTTGTCGCGTGACTCTGCTAAAGTCATTTCCAGTCTGACCTTGGCACACTTAAACTCCTCGGTTAAAGCAGAGACTGGCAGCTGCAATACTTCTTTACTATAAAGTCCCACTCTGCTGAGGCAGAACTCCCAAACATTTCCTGATGTATGAACTTATTAAGGCTTCCAGCTTATCCACTGTTGTCAAAGAAACCTCGTAAACAGTCAGTGGCTACAGCAACCTTGGCAGTAGACCAAACTGAAAGCACCAGAGTTTCAGTTTGCCTGGTAGAGCACAGCTGTTTATGCTCTTCAACCCTTCCACAGCTTGTCGTCTAACTTCTCCCACTCGAACTGTGTCCTTTAGATCCCCATCGTACCATCTCCCTAGACTCTTCACTGGCTTCTGAGAAACTGTTGGTATTGCCTCACCATTAATGAAGAATGTTTTATCTACTACCTTGCCTTTAATTATTGAGATGCTCCTTGATTTAGATGGGTTAAATTGCATTCGTGCCCATTCAATATTATCTGTTAACTTCCCCAATAACCGATTAGTGCAGGCTACCGTTGTAGTCATGGTTGTCATGTCATCCATGTATGCTCTGATTGGTGGTAGTCGCATCCCAGAAGCCAAGCGCTCTCCTCCTACTACCCATTTTGATGCCCTAATGATTACTTCCATTGCCATGGTAAAAGCCAGTGGAGAAATGGTGCATCCTGCCATTATTCCAACCTCTAAGCATTGCCATGTAGTGCTGAATTCTGGAGTTGAGAAACTAAATTGCAAATCTCCAAAATAGGCTTTCACTAAATTTGTTATCGACATCGGTACCCTGAAAAAAGCAAATGATGCCCAAAGAAGCTCATGTGGCACTGAACCATATGCATTAGCCAAATCCAGGAATGTCACGTGGAGCTCCTTCCTCTCCTTTTTAGCTGATTGAATTCGTTGCCAGATAACACTGATGTGTTCTATGCATCCTGAGAATCCTGGAATGCCCGCTTTTTGAACTGAAGTGTCAATGAAGCAATTCTTTAATAGGTAGGTTGACAATCTCTGAGCAATAATGCTGAAGAAAATCTTGCCTTCGACGTTTAATCGTGAAATAGGCCGAAACTGACTGATGCTTGTAGCATCTTTTTCTTTGGGTATCGGCGTCATGCTCTAGGTACAACCTGCTTTTCCCAAGCCACTTTTATCAATTTCCACAGAATTCGTAGAACTCCTGAAGCACTCTTGTACACTCTGTACGGAACTCCATTAGGCCCTGGAGATGATGAAGCCCTTGCCTTTCTCACAACCTGCTCTATCTCTTCCATTTAGGTGCACATACCTCCATTTGGTATTCTGGTGGATTGACAGGTGGGATGTCTGACGGAATTGACATAGGCTCATGCCTTTTTGCATCTGTATGCGTTTCCTCCAAATATCTCTCTAGCTCAAACCTAGATGCTTTTAAAGTGCCATTCTTCTCACTGGTAAATAACTTCTTTACGAATTTGATTGGATCTGTATAGAAATTAGCCCTCGTACGCTCCTCCTTTTTGTAGCGTTTCCGTAGGCGCTCAAGCTCTGCGTAATGTTCCAAGCTTATCTTTTATGGCCCTTTGTAAGAGATTGAGTCCCTCCTTCTGATTTTGTTCCGCTCTTTTCCATTGCTTCCTCAGATGTCTCCTTTCTCTAACTAACCCTTCAATTTTCTGCTGCCGTCTAGACAATCCAGGAGAAGTTTGTACTTTTTCCTTCCTTTTTTCCACACCAAACCTCTCACTTCCATATGTGTAAATGATGTCCCCAAATTTATCCAGCTTCTTTTCAACTGTACCAGTTAATCTTTCCAATGCAAAGCATAGATCTGTGTTTACCGTGTCCCATGCAGTTTTCTCACAAGTTCTTGGCCATCTAACTCCAGGCCTATGCCCGTTGAGGTTCTTTTCTCTCTTATGCTGGTTAGTCTGACCGGGTTCACAAGAATCAATGTGTTCATCACTAACTGTGCAAACCCTCCTCTCCTCTATGACAGGGGTGCTGATATCCTGCGAACTGTGGTTTGCTTTCTGTCGCTGGATTTCATTCGACTGACTTGACTGACTTCGTAAGAAGTACTGATCAATGCGAGGCCCTTGTCCCTTCTCCCTCAAGCATTTCATTTTCCCTTGATGAATCTTCAAACCCCTGACCGTTGTCGCCTTGCTCCAGCCACAGACACAAGCTTGGAGTTCAATGGCTTTGCTAACTGCAGAACCTGAACTAGTCTTTTGTGAAGTACTCTCCATACCCATATCCGTTTCCATTCCAAAGTCGTTAACTATATTTTGACAATTATTGTCTACAGAGAAATTATTGTAGATAAGTGAAGTGAAAAAAAGTGAAAGTTGAAAGTGACGGCCAAATATGGTAACCCATACTTGGAATTTGACCTCTGCATTTATCCCATCCAAGTAAGTGCACACACATTAGCAGCAGAGTAGTGAGTAGTGAACACATACACACACTGCAAACGTGGATACACACACCCGGAGCAGCATTGATAAAACAAAAATTATATACAGGGTTTGCTTAAAGACGTCACCCTAGTGTTCTTGATCCCCAGTGTTAATTGGACCACAGGACTGAACAGATTCGAATGCACTTGTGTTGGAATCTAGGCCATCAGCCCTCCAAACTCTTCACAGACGTGGTCGCCATGCCATCTGGGCATCATCTCTCCCTGGCAAGGCGGCTCTATGCTTGATTCTCCAAAGGGGCAAGAACACAGTGGCCTGAAACCTGGGCTGGACGGTTGCCAGCAGAGGCTCTAGGCTCTGACATAATACGACACACGCCTCCCCCACCTTGACACCTAGCAAGGGGATTGAACACCCCCGGGAGAATCAAAAATTGTGCCTGGATATCCTGCAAGCATGTGAAAAATGAAAATCGCTATCATTGAAGGCTGATGAATTAGGCAAATGAGGTAACAGAAATGTAGAAACCTAAAGGACATTAGAGCTAAAGAAACCAGCTGACTGAAACAGAAAATATGAAATGAACTTACAGATTATTTTTACACAGCCCTGATTGATAATGCTTGATTAAAAAAAATAGCATGGATTTTCCTAATGAGGAACTTCTAGGAATTCTAAAAGCAGCCTAAATAAAGTTGCATAATCTTAATGGTATCCTAATCATAAAACCTTAAACATAAACAACAAGTAACTGTGAAATATATGCATCCTCCAGCTAGCCTAATTCCATCCTCTCCGGTAGTTTTATTACAGGTCTGTTGAGGTCATTGCTCAGTACTGAATGCATGTCCACAATCATCATGTTGATTGTACATTACCATAATGCAGTTGAAATGATACTGTGGTCAGTATCATCACACCCTAAAAACCATAAACAAGCCAATACAAAACATAAACTGATTAGCCAATTTGAGTTATAACACCATATACCGAGTCCAATCTGTTGCTAGGTGCTACTAGGCAGAGGACGTACTGTGTCATTGAAGATCTTTGAATGTGCGTATCTGCCCAGGATATTAATGAGGCCTGATATATATAAACATATATTTGACAAAGTGTCATCATGTAATAGAGCCACTGTTTAACACACAGCTCTTAATCACGTAGTTCTGTTCAGTGAGGTGAGATATTACTGGACACTTTTTGAGTCATAAGTTCCCTCTGGAATATTTGTTTTTCCCCACAATGCATTTGCCAAACAAATCTCTTTTTGGATTATGGAAAGCAGGGTTTGAACTTTCACTTGGTAATACACCTTTCCCAGAATTGATATTTGGTTGATTTGTAAATAATAAATGACCATTCAGTATTTTAAATATCAATATTTATGATTTTTTTCTCAATTGTAAATGTCAAATTCCATATATTTCATAATTTACAGATTATAGTGTATGGAAAAGTAATGTTTAATGAATTAATATGTATTTAAAATGTAATATATAAATAGAGAAATATGAAAACACATTGAAATAATTCTAACAATAAAAATTGTAACAATTTTAAAAATGTAATTTAATATAAATGTGTGTGTGTGTGTGTGTGTGTGTGTGTGTGTATATATATATATATATATATATATATATATATATATATACACACACACATTTATATCTGTTTTAAATTTGTATGTATAATGATAAAAATTACAAATATAATAAATATGTTTATTAAAATATTTATACATAAAACATATATATATATATATATATATATAATAGACAGATTAATTAAATTAAAGTCAAGTCATCTTTATTTATATAGCGCTATTGTTTTAATGCAGCTTTAGAGGGATATAGAGGAAAATAATGATTCAATTATGCAAAGACTTCAATTCTGCTTTAAAGCATCTCTTAAAAGACAAAAGTGTCATTGTTCAGCTGAAGTTAGTCGATCCAGTTTCGTTCAATAACTGTGTAAATAACAGAGATGTCATCATCCAGCTCAGTTCAGTTCTCATCCGATAGTGTCAGTAAAGTCAAATTGACGAATATTAAGTGTCCCCAACTAAGCAAGCCAGAGGCTACAGTGGAAAAGAACCTAAACTAAAATCAGGTGACAGAAATGGAGAAACAAAAACAAATTAGTCTCTCTCTCCATTTAAAGTTCGTGTTGATGTTAATCATAAGTCAAAGGTTCAAGTTTCGGTACATAGCAGACAAATTAGGTCTCAGGCTGGCAGCATGTAGATGCTTGAAAATCTGAAGGATAAATAAGGGGAGCGATGTGGGCTATACGAAATGAAGTGTGAAGTCTATTTGAGAGCAGATGACCTAGTTGAGCCAAAGAGGACGGTAATTTAGGCTGTAGTGACACTGACGCACAGTCCTACCTTCTGACCAAAACTTTTCTCTCCCCTCTAATAACTTCCATCCAGTTTTCCATATTCATTGAAAAATGATTCCACCCACCCTTAGCAGACTTCATAAACTATTTTAGGCTACATTTATTTTAATTTTAATTTTTATAGTTTATTTAGATAGGGACAGACACAAATAACATAGATCAACTTTAACAGTCATCTGATGTATGTATCATAGTGTTTTTAGCTAAAGCTAATTCACGACACTTGTCCCTAGTAGGGCTTTTTGATAAAAAATACAGTTTAACATTATTAAAAGGATGAGAAGAAAATTACAATAATAAAAAAAAGAAAAAAGAAATTAAATAAAAAAGGACAGGAAATATACAGAGATAGCAAAGTATAAATACTAAGTATGAGAGCAATATTGTTCCTGAATTAACCACGATTTTGTATTTTTTTTGAAGGAGGCTAGTTGTCACGTAGAGGCTGAGGCGGTCGGATCCATTCGCAGATATTTATTAAAGGAACACAAAAGATCGAGTCCAAGCACGGAGAAACAAGAGGTACAAACTAAGACAGAGTTTGGGTAAAACAATACTTCACAAAATGGGCACAGAACAGAACAGTCCAGATAAAGGGTTGCTGAGGGTACACAGGTGAAACTGATGAAACCATAATCAAACATAATGAGTCCATGGTGGAACATAACGCAGGAAGAGAGTGCCCTCCAGTGGCTCATGCGGGCACTCCAGCCGCTGATTGTCACATAACCCCCCCTCTAAGGAGCGGCTTCCAGACGCTCCTAAGAGCTCTGGGGGGAGGTCAACGGGGGATGGGATGGAGGGCCAGGTCCGTGGAGAGGCAGGGGACCTGGAGACAGGAGCAAGACCCGAGACCACGGAGAAGCAAGCTTCGCAGGCAGCCCAGGCGGGGCAAGCTTGGCAGGGAACCAGGCCGGAGCACAACAGACAGGAGAACAGGGCGGAGCACACTGAACACGGGAACGGAGTAGATCACACCTAACTGGGCTAGCCGGAACCAGTAATCCAGGAAGCTCAGACGTAGGCAGTAGAGCAAAGGTCCATGTAGATGCCGCCCCCATGGCCCTCTCAGGGTACCTACTAGCAAAGGTCCATGTAGACGCAGCTCCCAGGGCCCTCACAGGGTACCTCCTGCCCCCCCCCAAAAAATACTTGGGGAAATCCACGGGAGGAAGGTGCTTGAAGGGCGCCGGCAGGGCAAAGCGCAGAGGCGGGGCCGGCAGGGCGAGGCGCAGAGGCGGGGCCGGCAGGGCGAGGCGCAGAGGCGGGACCGGCAGGGCGAGGCGCAGAGGCGGGACCGGCAGGGCGAGGCGCAGAGGCGGGGCCGGAAGGGCGAGGCGCAGAGGCGGGGCCGGAAGGGCGAGGCGCAGAGGCGGGGCCGGAAGGGCGAGGCGCAGAGGCGGGGCCGGCAGGGCGAGGAGTCTGGGAACGCCCACCGGAGCCTGGCGAGCCAAACGAGTCCTCCCTCTCTTCCTTCTGCGACGGCGCTTCACAGGGCTAGATTCACTACTGGACGTACTTGACACAGTACTTGACTCGGGACTTGACTCACTTGACTCGGGACTTGACTCACTTGACTCGGGACTTGACTCACTTGACTCGGGACTTGACTCACTTGACTCGGGACTTGACTCACTTGACTCGGGACTTGACTCACTTGACTCGGGACTTGACTCACTTGACTCGGGACTTGACTCACTTGACTCGGGACTTGACTCACTTGACTCGGGACTTGACTCACTTGACTCGGGACTTGACTCACTTGACTCGGGACTTGACTCACTTGACTCGGGACTTGACTCACTTGACTCGGGACTTGACTCACTTGACTCGGGACTTGACTCACTTGACTCACTTGACTCGGGACTTGACTCACTTGACTCACTTGACTCGGGACTTGACTCACTTGACTCGGGACTTGACTCACTTGACTCGGGACTTGACTCACTTGACTCGGTGGCACTTGACTCGGCAGTTGACTCACTTGACTCGGTAGACTCGGTGGCACTTGACTCACTTGGCTCGGCGGCACTTGACTCACTTGGCTCGGCGGCACTTGACTCACTTGGCTCGGCGGCACTTGACTCACTTGGCTCGGCGGCACTTGACTCACTTGGCTCGGCGGCACCTGGCTCGGTGGCACTTGACTCGGCGGCACTTGACTCGGCGGCACTTGACTCACTTGACTCGGCAGCACTTGACTCACTTGGCTCGGCCGGCGGAACCTCCGCGGTCTCCGGATTGGCAAATCCAACAGGACCAGTGCGGAATACGGGCTCGAGTGGGCATACGTGAGTCGCGGGTTTGGTAAGACTGCAGTGAGGAGCTGGCTCGGCCGGATAGGACGGGAACGTGGCTATGGAACAGTCCACGAAGCAAGCCTCAGCAATGTACCGGTCCAGAGTCCAATCGGTAATGTTGCTCGGCATCCATCGAGCAATCCGGTAATCCAGCCCGTTCCGAAACAGGCCTATGAGCTGGATTTCATCGAGCGTTCCGAGATGGCAAATGGAGAGGAAGTCCTTAGCATAGCTTTGGACGGACTGGTTCATTTGAAACATTACCGAGAGATATTCTCTCAGGGCCCGGTTGCTGACGACTATGGGAGAGACTGCTGGAGCAACTGCTGGTTCCATTTTGCGGTGAGTTGTTCTGTAATCTGCTGGATCCTGATGTGGTGAAGTATTCTGTCACGTAGAGGCTGAGGCGGTCGGATCCATTCGCAGATATTTATTAAAGGAACACAAAAGATCGAGTCCAAGCACGGAGAAACAAGAGGTACAAACTAAGACAGAGTTTGGGTAAAACAATACTTCACAAAATGGGCACAGAACAGAACAGTCCAGATAAAGGGTTGCTGAGGGTACACAGGTGAAACTGATGAAACCATAATCAAACATAATGAGTCCATGGTGGAACATAACGCAGGAAGAGAGTGCCCTCCAGTGGCTCATGCGGGCACTCCAGCCGCTGATTGTCACACTAGTGTTGGGATACATTTCAAATGGTCTGGCAAAGAATTCCATAATTTTGCCCCTTTAACTGAAAAAGCAGCCTGGGCAAATGATGTTCTTCGAAAAGGGATCCTACAGTTGCCTTTTGACACTGAACGGGTGATTGATCTAGTACTTTGCTGTCTTGTTATTGTTTTGCAAAGCGGTGGTGGAGCAGCGTCATTCAAGCATTTGAAGACCAGTTTAACCAGATGCAAGGAAATAAAATTAGCAAAACTTAAAATCTTATATTTGCTTTGAATTTGGCAGTGATGGTACCTTATTCTCTTCTTGTCCAAAACTTTCAAGGCACGGTTATAAAGACACTCTATGGTTTTGATTGATGACTGATGAGCTTGAGACCATGTGGTTAAGCCATAAGATATGCGTGTTAGAATCATAGAATTAAAAAAAATAAAAGCACAGTCAAGAGTCAAGCAGTTTCTTATCATCATAAAACAGCTCAAGTTGGCCTTAATGTTTTTACAGATTTTCTTAATATGACTTTTAAAGTTCAACTGATAGTCCAAAATTATTCCGAGGTACTTCACTTCAGGTACTTGTTCAATAAGTTCCCCATTAATTTTTACGTTCAAAAGTTGTGTTAGAGGTAGTTTTTTAATTGAAAAGCAGACAGAGTTTGTTTTTTTGGTGTTTAAGGTTAAACAAGATGAGGTCAGCCAAGATGATATTTTTTCTAAGTTAGCATTTAGTTTGTTAGCCACAGAAATATAGGTATTACCAGATGCATATACCACTGTGTCATCTGCATACATCTGTAGACCTATATCTGGACATACTACATCTGGCAAGTCATTAATGTAGAGACTGAAGAGTATGGGTCCCAAGATCGTGCCTTGAGGAATCCCTGTTTTGATTTTAAGAAAAGTGGATCTCACATTATTAATCACAACACACTGTTCACGGCCTTTTAAATATGAATCGAACCAGCACAATGACTGTTTGGATAAATTGAACTTAGCTAATTTTGAAATTAAGGTGTTGTGATTTACTGTGTCAAATGCCCTTTTTAAATCTAAAAATACTGCACCAACTACATTTCCCTTATCAAGTGATTGTTTAATGTTTTCAGTTAATAAACAAGTAGCGGATTCTGTGGAATGGTTGTGCCTGAATCCAAATTGCAGAGGACTCAGATACTGGTTTGTCTCAAGATAGTGCACAAGTTGTCCTGAGACAATCTTCTCTAAAACCTTAGACAATACTGGAAGAAGACTGATAGGTCTATAATTACAAGACATTTTGTCATCTCCTGATTTAAAAATCGGTATTACTAGAGCATTTTTCCACCCGTCTGGAAATTGCCCTGATCTAATGGAGATATTAACCAGATTGGTAAGAGGATGGACCAGAATACTACTATATTTTTTAAGAAAAGCTGTATCTAAATTAAAAATATCTTTCGAAAAGGTGGTGTTTAGATCCTGTATAGATTTCAGAACAGCTGTCTGACTTACCTCCCTGAGCTGAAATGAGTTATCTTGATCTTCAAGCAGGTCTACTGTTGTTAGGCCTATGTTGTTCCAGCATGGAAAGCTTGACGCAAGGTTGTTAACAGATTGCATGAAGAAGTTGTTGAATTCATTAGCAACTTGTGCACTATCAGTGATGATGTGTTCACCCGTTTTAAGTTCATAAAACGGTGATGATGAACCCAGGGCATTGCTGAACATCTCGCTTCCGAAGTCATGGCCTTGTGTGTGCTTGTGATGTCTCTTTGCGTAACTCTTAATTACGCAATTATTTTTAATTACGTTAAAGATGTCAATATTGTATTGTATAATATTGTATAATGGAAGCTATACGTCAACTACAATGACGTAATTTATTATTTTATGCCATATTTAGAATAGTGTAATCTTAAAAAGGATAAAAACTCACAAAAAATGGCTGCCAGTCAAAAAAACATGAACAATGTATAAGCGTAGAGGCATAAATAGCCAGAAAAAAACTTGGATTCACTGTGTTTCTTACTGTTGAGAGGCACTCTCACGAGCTTCTCTGTCCTTCACCTGTAATATTTGGTCAGAATAACTTTAGTGGTTGACAAGAGCAATTTTTCACTTTTTTTTCACAAAAAAAGAGAAACCAGGGCACTTGGAGAGACTCTACACCTTTAAGTGCATATATACGGCACTGGGAGCGGCGTCTGTGCAATGAAACACAATTGTTCACGTCTTGTTCCGCCCAAGCCAATCATGCTGCTCGGGCCAAGGTTGTCTCCATGACGACAGTGATGCTCAGTTCTTGAGGTAAACCATGTGAATTTTCTTTGACACTTGAAAGAACACAAATATCTTTGGTTCCGGTTTGGTTTTAATCCCCAAAAGAATGATGTGCTATTTTAGACAATTAAAATCGGGAAATCAAATGCTTGCTATCGCATGATTTGACATTGCTCCCTTACACTGAAATAAAGATGCTGTAGAACCTGCAGGACAGCCAGCCAGCCTCATTTCAGGACACAAACAGAACCTCTCGCCCCTATTGTCTTCCAACCCGGGATTAACACCATAATCCAGAGATTACCATTTGTACTATTTTCCAACTCTATTTGGCTATAGACACGCAAAGAGAGTCCGGGATGTCTCGGGAAGCAGCCGGCGCTTCCGGCGCGATTGTTTATTTCGGACGTCCCAGAGAAGGAATTAATCAGCAGCATGGAGATTATTACCCAACACGCCTCTGCTGATTAAGAGTTACGCAAAGAGACATCACAAGCACACACAAGGCCATGACTTCGGAAGCGAGATGTTCAGCAATGCCCTGGGTTCATCGTCACTGATCTATAAGGAGATCCAATTCAGTCCACAAATGAAAGCAGAGACACTGCCATGAGCGGGGCAAAATAATCATCATGCCCTGTTAGTACTAATTTACTTAAAGTTCTGCTCCACTAGCCTCGAACAATTCTCCTGTCTGCCATTGGTTGGACAAACAGATATTTCCACCCCAAACTCACACCATTTTTTGAGCCACTGTTTGTCATGCTGGGCTGATCAGGTAAAATAAACTTTGAGGGTATCAACCTAGAAAGTATTACACAAAGATCTACACGAACACTGTCTACAAGACCGCTCTTGTTCCAGATAATGTCATTGTTTGGGTGTGTTCAGATCTCTGGAATGCAGAGGTGGTTAAAACAGTTCACTCAGCTGAACCTGTAAAAATACATTTGCACAGCCATGTTTATTTTAGCTGTGTTTCAAACCATAGTGAGAACCTATATCACAAAAAAATATATATTTCAAATGTATCTGTAAAAAAATATATTATATATTAATTTATTAATGAATCTTTATAAATCTAATTTAATTTTGGCTAAATGCATAATGTGTATATATATAATTGTATATATATATGTTATAAAATTAAATAAATCTATTGTTATGTATATATATAGAAGGAGAGAGAGAAAGAGATAGAGATAAAAAGAGAGAACCTAAGTATATTTTATTTTATAAGATAAATATGTACAACAAATATATTTGTCACTGTTTTAAAATCAGATGTGCACTTGCAGCGTAATGCATATGTCTTAAGTGCCGTAAACCCATATTATAAGGTTCAATTAACGTGCATGTTATATTTTAGCCCAAATCAAGTATGCAATTATTTTCTTGAGAGTCTACCCTCAGGACTTACTAATTACACGATGGAGACAATTATTGAGAGGGGCACTGTGTGGTGGTTGCTCAGTTCAGAGTTTACTTTGCAATTTGCTCAATGGCAATTTGCAAAATGAAATTGATCAACTTGGAACAGGCAGTTCCTCTTTAGTACACAGGGCATTTTGACCTCAGCCTGAATTTCAGGTAAATCAATGATAATGTTGTGGATTTGGTTCACTGAACTAAGCCATACCGCAGCCTGCTTCTAAATTAACTACATTTATTTTAGAACATTTAAGTTGATGCTTTTCGCCATGGTGCATGATGGGATTTCGAGTGTTTTGATGTTTGTTTTGAGTGGGGATATCCTGAGTTAAGCATTTATCCTATTATTTCTTCCCTCTCCCTTGCAAGTACACACACACACACACACACACACACACACACACACACACACACACACACACACACACACACACACACACACACACACACACACACACACACACACACACACACACACACACACACACACACACACACACACACAGAGGAGAGCACATAACTCTTGTCGCTGATGCATTCCTTCTTCCCAGGTGGAGAAAAGGAGAGCTGACTGGTTAAAACTGCAACGATTGCTGCTGACGCCACAGGAAGAGTCTGTGTTAGTGTGTGTGTGTATGTGTGTGTGTGTGCTCAGCATGCATAATATTGCCCTGTACAGACAGAGTTTCTGGCACTGATACCTGTCTTTGTAAACAGAGAAGATTGACAAATTGGCTTTACTCTGATAGGAACTCTCTGACAAACTGCCCCACTTGTTTAAAGAAACAGTTCACCCAAAAATGAATCAATTACTCTCATGTCATTCCAAATGACTTCCTTCCATGGAACACAAAAGCTTATTTTTGTAATGAAAATCCTGACCACTTTTTTTTTCAGTACAATGAAGAGAGACTGGGGCTGCCATGCTTAAAAAAAACTCAATAAACGCATCATAAAAGTGGTCCATAGAGCTTGTGAACTACATTTATGTTCAAAAAGGTCAGTAAGATCTTTTTTAAATAATTATTTTATCCAGCAAAGACATTTTACATTTTTTAAAAGTGACAGTAATGACCTTTATAACGGTACAAAAGATTTCTATTTCAAATAAATAAATTCCATCACAGGAATAAAGGAATGTTAACAGCACAGGAATGTTAAAATAGATATATAAAAAAAGTTTAAACTGTAATTTATGTAATACAAAATTTGATATAAATACCAAATCAAATATAAAGCAACAAAAGAAACCTCAATATGTTTTAGAAGATATTTTGCTTCCATTTTTGTGATGCAAGTCAAATTAGCCAGGCTAAGCGTCCTCAGAGAGCGACGTAAGTGGCCTTAAGACCAAAGACTGGATTATGTAATCCACCAGCTGGCAGATCTGTTGTTTTGAGCAGCGAGATCATCTTAGGGGAAAAACCTGCACAGTCATGTATCTATGGACAAAAGGCTAATGAACACATGCAAAGTCTATCCTGTGGTAAACATAGATCCAAACAAGGTCACGATTGCAGGCGACATGGACAAGAGGCTGCTTTCCATTTCCTCTTCCAAATCCTAGGCTTTCCTCTACAGTTATCCCACTCTACGAAGCCCCCCAAAAACCCTGGTTTAGAGAGATGAGTCAGAATCTAAGCCCCGCGGTGGCCCAGATTATTCACTGATGAGTCAGAGAAGCTTTAGCGGAGAGAGAGAGAGAGAGAGAGAGCGGGGTACATCCAGGCACTTGACTGGAACACAGTGGCTAGTCGTGGATGTTTGGGGCGGCTCTGCTCATCAGCACATTGCTTATTATGACTCAGCCCTCACGCGGTCCACTCTCCCAGCGCTGACAGCTGAAGGCCACTGCAGAGGCGGACCGACGCAGCACACTATCTTCAGTCAGCTAATAGCTCCCTGCGACTCGGAGAGGGCCACGCTGTCACCGTGTGCTTTCTCCTTGTCAGTGTTGTGAAAGTTACGGTACCTCATCTCTCTCCCTGTGTCTAAAAAGTCTTACTCACTATGTACAACACGCAGGGTAAAGAATAACGCAGTTGTGCAATTCAAAATAGCACAAACGTGGTTTTCCGCCTCAGTGTTTTTCCTGGTCGTGAAGGTCACGGCGATATCAAGAACTGAGCTGGAAAGGCTGGAGAAACGGTATGGAGGACAAAGGTCATGACAAAAGGGGAAAACAACTTTGTTGTGAAAGCTTTCAACAGAAAGTTGTTTTGACTAAAACAGACAGTGAAGAACTCTGGAGCCTTGGCTTGCTGATTTCTTATTTCAAAATGAATACTTTTATTCAGCAAGGACGTATTAAATTGATCAAATTAGCAATTTTTTTACACAATTTTAAGCACCAAATCAGCATATGAGAATGATTTCTGGTGATTGAAGTAATGATGCTGAAAATTTAGCTTTGCCATCACAGGAATAAATTACATTTTTAAATATATTAAAATGTGAAAACATTTATTTTATATTATTATTATATTTCATAATATTACAGTTTTAACTGTATTTTTGATTCAATAAATGCTGCCTTGGTGAGCATAAGAGACTTATTTCAAAAACATTAAAAAGAATTCATACCAACCACAAACTTTTAGTTATTTGAATAATTATACAAATATATTCTCGCAGTAAAACCAAATGCAAATGGACTATTGGTATAATTCTCTGTGAAATTGCACTTATTGTCCATGCATTGTCCATGCAACAGTGATGAAAGTCCAACATTTTGGTTCAGAATTTGATCTGTGGCTGGCCTTCGAGGTGACAAGCGGAGACCCTGAAACACACACACATATCGCAATACAAAAGCCTGGACTGAAATGAATCTGCTGCTCCAGTGCAATGAATCTTGAAACTGTGCAGGAGGGCATTCTAGTCTGAGGGGGTGGCGGGCGGGCAGCAGAATGTCTCTCGGCAGGGGGGCGGGGGCGCTCGGCATTTCGTGCAAGCGGAGTGTTAGCCTGGAAAGTCAATAGCGGGGCCAGTGTGTTAAATATGTAGATGCCAGAGGCGTCAATAATGCAGATTTTCTCGGTGGTGGCAGGAGCCGCTGTCATAGTACACCAAACTGAAGACACTAAGCTGTTCGACTAAAGTGGGTTTGATGGGCCAGAACTGGATCATGATGTCCACAAAATCATATCACGTCCTGACCCAGATGTGAAGTTAAACTTTTCTTTTTTGAATTTCTTCCATGATAGAGAATGCAGAGTTTACCTGGCTCTAAATGGCTAGGTCACCCAAAAATAAAATGTCTGTCATCATGTTGTTCTTTCTTCTGTGAAAGAAAAACAAAGATTTTTTTTTTAAATGTTTTGTCCATACAATCAAAGACAAAACAACATTGGACCTCAATGACTTTCATTGAATGGACAAAAACCTAACCATAACCCTAAAAATCTTCAAAACATCTTCTTTTGTGTTCCACGGACAAAAGATTGTAAAATATGACAGAAATGGCATGAAATGACATAAAATGCAACAAACATAAGTGACCCATACCTGGACAGAAATCAATATCACAGTCCATGGAATTTGACACATAACAGGTCATTTGCTCATTTTCATTTTGCGTATTGAACCTGAACTTTCTCTACATTTTTACAACATTATGCTTATTATTGCATTTGCTTACATCATCCTGATGCAATAACTATATGAAGACCATCTTAGAGCAATATTGATATAGCATGCAGTAAACACACAATATGGCAACATACTGATGTAATAGAGTTACATAACCCGACTGTAGATTAGATTAATTATCTAAAGACTGCTGGACAAGTAGAGTAATGGACATGTATGCTGAAACTGTGCTCTAACTTCATTGGAAACTGAAATATGTCACTCAGGGGTCTTGACATTCACTCAACTGGAACAAGTCAATGTTATGACCCAAAACTGCAATATATGACTTCCACAGCAGTTAGAACAACAACAACAACAACAACAACAACAACAACAACAACAACAACAACAACAACAACAACAACAAAAAAGTAAAGAAAATAATCTTTCTTTCTTTTAAAGAAAATAAATTAAAACCATTGTATTAATACCAATGATTAATATCATTCAGCACACATTAGATTGACACATTAGATAGATTAAAAGTGAGAGTAAAGACAATTGTAAGGTTACAAAAATATTCCATTTCAAATAAATGCTGTTCCTTTGTTCAATCAAAGAATTCGGATCACTGTTTCCACAAAAATATTAAGCAGCACAACCAATTTCAACCAAGATCATGTGACACTGAAGACTGAAGGAATGGCTGTTGAAAATTCAGCTTTTCCATCACAGGAATAAATTACATTTTAAAGGGGTGGTATAATGCCCTTTTCACAAGATGTAAAATAAATCTCTGATGTAGAAATGAGTGTGTACGTGAAGTTTTATCTCAAAATACCCCACAGATATTCTTATAAAGCATTTTAAAATCATCACTTTTTAAGGGTGAGCAAAAGGCCGTTTTTGTGTGTGTCCCTTTAAATGCAAATGAGCTGCTGCTCCCGGCACAGAGGGCGGAGCTTCAACAGCTCCTTCTTAGCAGCTTCCATTACCTCACACAGACATGCACTGAACATTTCAAAAACTTTTAGCCTTTTATGTTCAAACCGGAGTCAGACAAAGATGGAGAGACTCAAGAAGAAGTGACAACATGTGAAAACATTTATGAATGGTTAGTTGATGAATTTATGTAGCTATGTAGCTTCAATATTTCTCGAGAAAAGGAGTTTTCCCATAGCGTAAGCATTACGCAATAGGAGAGACCTCTCGAAAGGGAACTATCAATTGTGTTCCAGTTGTGGGGTTTATGTAAATTTTAGGTTTAGTGATGTCACTAACCCGGAAGGAATGTCGTGTAGTCCCTACCAGCCGTTTGTTGTAGTTCTTAAAAATCAATTTCTTTAAAAGAAAATATCTCCCTTTGCTTTGAACTTTGAGCGTTGTAACTTTGCAGATGTTGTTTATGCTCAAACACCAACATTACATACTAACTAAAGTTAGAAAAGTGAAATCATAATCAACCACCCCTTTAAAATATATTAAAATAGAAAAGAGTTCTTTTTATTTGGAATAATATTTCACAATATTACTGTTTTTGCTGTATTTTTGATCAAATAAATGCAGCCTTGATAAGCATAAGAGACTTTCAAAATTAAAAAATCTTAATGACCCTAAAACATGTTAACATGGTGTAACCCCGTTGTCCTGGCCACATTCCCTCCAATGGCCCTTGCCAATCATGGCCTCCTAATAATCCCCATCCATTGAATTGGCTCTATCACTCTCTCTCCTCTCTCCACTATAGCTGGTGTGTGTGAGCGCACTGGTGCCGTTGTACTGTGTCTGCTGTCACATCATCCAAGTGGATGCTCACACTGGTGGTGGTTGAGGAGAGACCCCGACATGATTGTGAAGTGCTTTGTGTGTACAGTAGTACATATGAAAAGCACTATATAATGTGTCATTAATTCATTCATTATATAATCAAGGCTTTAGGTGCATTGTGGGTTTTTAAAATTCACATAATGGCCAATATATATATATATATATATATATATATATATATATATATATATATATATATATATATAATATATATATAAGCCAGTCTGCCCTAAAATGGAAAAAGTTAAAAATTAGAATGGCCTTCTTGTAATTCTAGTATTTATGACAACAACAATAACATCAATATTTTCAATATTGTATTGCTATTTCTTGGATTCAACATGAGGCTTTTAGTTCATACAACGGAAGTCAATGGTAATCAAAACTGTTTAGTTCTTCAAAATATTTTCTTCCATAGAAGAAAATGAATCTTCATTTTTGGGTGAACAATCCATTTAAGAAGTACATATATCAAATCACACTGTAAACATAATGTCAACCATAAACATTGTGATATATACAGTCAACATGAATATGGTGTGTTTGTGAGCTAAAGAGCTCCAGATCCAGGGAAGCAGTGTAATGTAGGTCACTTTACTGCTCTTCCTCCACACAGCCCCAGTTCCACAGCCCAGGGACTATAGGTAGAAAGTAATGATCAAGGGAGAGGATACACATACACACACACCAGCACACTGTATTGGGTCATCCACTCCAGCTAGTCCACTTTCCCTGTCCTCTACAAGGTCACATTCTGAGGTTGCCTAATGAAACCAGCACACTTTTCTCAGGGCGGTGATCCATATTCAGTCAGACTGAACCAAAATGAGGTTTAACTTGCATTTCATCCAGATCTTCAGCCACAAGGTTCACACCAAAGAGGTCAGGGGCTATGCTAGCCAGCACAACCATAAACCTCTGATCCAATTAAAAAGCACAGATGCATAAAAAAAAAGAATTTTGCACCAAAACTGCTCGCACTGAATATGAAACCAATAAATTGTTTGAGAAAACGTTCGAAAACACAACTGAATTATTTGACATTTGGAGAATTGAATAATTGATCTAGCTTCATAATAAAAATTAATAAAAAAACGTATCATTGGTGTATGATATTTATAGATTTGATGCGATTTTGATGCGAACATGATCAAAAAGTTGCTGCATCAATATACTGCCATAAAACTAAACTTAAAGTTCAGTAACTTTAAGTGTTTGCAGGTCTGGACAAAACCTGAAGTAAAACAGCTGGAGGGAAAATTGCAACTACAGGAGAGAATGGAAGGCAAAAGAGGAAAAGGCAGAGCGGGAAAGAGAAGAAGAGAGAAACTCATTTTTCAAAGCCAGATTGGAGACATCAAGTGTCAGGATTAAGAGAGATTAAATGTGCCAACAGTTTTTTGGCATTCTGGTTAACAAACGATGCTTTTAAAAAAGCAAAAATAAAATAAAACTAAATAAAATATAAGATTAGATGAAAAACTAAAAAAACTTAAATGAAAATGACAAATGTTACCTTGGCATCTGACCTGAATTTTATTTTTACTTCAGAAAGTATTAAAACCAAAAGCAAAAACAAACTAATACAAATTACAAAAGCACACAACAAAATTACTAAAACAAACTAAAATTAATGAAAATATAAAGATTAAATTAATTAAAAATATTATGAAATACTATATATAATAATACTAAAATAACACAAGGCTCTCAAAAGAGATCTTCGGGCTGTTTATTTTCGAGAAAACAAAAAGGAAATAAAATAAATCAAAGGGAAAAATACAGAAAATATATTGTACTGAGAATAAATCTGGCTAATTCTGTTAGTTTTGAAAACTACGTTTTCTAATTATCAAATGAATTAACTATAAATTATATCATATTCTGTAATTTGTCAGATGCAAAAAAACTAAAAACTTACATAGTTTGTAGAAGAATTTAAGCATTACAACAGTATAATGTACAGAATGGAAGATTAAAGAAAAATGATCTGAATTTTAATATTAGGCGTAAACATCTTCAAATATCTAAAATACTGACTGGTAAATGTCCAATTTGAGCCAATAATGACTTTTTTTTTTATTGTGTTGATATATCGTCCATCCCTAAAACCTAAACTATATAAATAGTATAATATATGTATATATAATATTATATCAGGAATACAGTAATATCATATTTTATGGTAATCAATAAATGAATGATATTATGAATGTATACTACTTGTAATAAACATATTAAAGCACACCAAAACCTACAATATTTTAAGTAAATGTAGGCATCAGAATTGTATAGAATGAAAGATTTTATGCTCAAACACACAAAGATCTGCTATAGTCACATGTGCACAGCAACTAATGTCAAAACATGCTCTTAAAGGGAAAGCGCTCTTTAAAAGATTTGAATGCTCTTAAAGGGTTAAACTTTTGTATAACTGTACTTTTTTTTTTGTTCAAAATGGACAAACATCATCAATCCTTCTTCCAAAACATATTTTTGTCTTACCGTTATTCACTACAGTAAGCCTTACTATTTATTTTTAAGCTTTTAAGCCTTTAGCAGGAAATTGCATACGTACATCACTTACCCATACGTTTCTAGTCATACCCGTAAAGAGAGAAACGTTGCCATAGGTTAGTTGTCACAATGAGCAAGAAAGGCAGACATGATGGAGCACACTAAATCTCGAAACTCTGGAGAATCAGACGTTTAAAAAAAAAAGCAGAATGGAGGAGAGTCTGCTGGCGAAAAGAGAATGTAACAGATCTCGTAATAAAACGAGAATCAACATTGGCTTGGCTTGCCGAGAACTGAAGGGATTTGAAATGTTGTGAAAGCGAGGTGAAGATGGCATTTTTAAGACTCAACAGGTGAGCAAAGTATTTTATTGAACAGATAAATTGCAATATGAAGCTCTCTAACAGAGGTCATTGTAAAATGTCCTACAGTATATGACAATTTTTAGAATACAAAATGGAAAGAACATAACAACAACACAGTTTTCCAAATGCCATTCCTGATTAAGGGTTTCAAAGCTTTGGCATTTCAAACACACTTCTTAAAGGGTGAACTTTGCCTTTTGAAAGTACAGCGAAATACACGGCGCACCTGAGCGCGCCAGCACCGAACAGAATGAAAACCAGCCCCCGTCCAACCCACTCAGCTTAATTGCTCTGCAACTGCAGAGAAGTGGGGAATCAATCATATTTCCATTCAATTAGCCAGCCAGCAGATAGAGAGGAGGTGATGGACCTCTTTTAAACAAATGAAATACAGGCAGGGATACACAACCTTGGAGGACCTGTGAGGGAGACACTGCTGGCAGCTCTACGGTGACGAAAATGTGTTGCACAACGCTTCGAATGCTTGTGTTTTTGTGGTCCAAGGCTTACGTAACCTGGCGCAGGTGCTTTTTTTGTTTGTGATGGATGAATGAAAGCTTGTTGACGAGAAAACCCAAGAAAACACAAGTATTATAGCGCATTACGCTGACCCCGATCCGGAAAGACGTTTCAGTGCCAGATCTGAAATGACATGCACTTAAGTCAATATTAAGTTCATATTAAGTCAATATGAAACCAACAATGGATCTTATCACCTTTCTTCAAACATATGCCTGACCTTATAGAGCGCTGCAGTGATGATGTATTTTTGTAGGCCAACCCGGAAGTTAGAATCACACTGGTTTCCTCAACAACAACAAAAAAACCAATAGGATTTTTTCACAGGCTTTTGATTGTCGCAAAAGATAAGCTCTGTGATCAACAAAGTCCATGGTATTTGTTCTCAAAAGGCCTTAAGCTTACAATTATATGCAAACAAAATAATTAAAAACAAAATGAATTACATGATATGCAAATGAATTAATCGAATACTTCAATTCCGTTCGTACAGGAGTCAGGACACGTTCTTGCGCTCTCTGGCACATCCGTACACACCGTCCCCTTTGAGATGAAGCACCCTGATCTCTGAACAGTGACAAAAAGACAAGACAATCTGGTCTTTGGCTCTCTCTTATCCACTCCTGACCTCCCAAGAGGCACATTTAAAGAAAACCGAAAAAGAGAGAAGACCTTAAGACGAGTCCTAATTAATATCAGGCCCAGAAAGCATCATTCACGGAAGTGCAAATAACTGCTATGGATGCCAATGGTGGTTTATAAGTAATGACTTGTGAATCCTTGAGGAGCAGCTCTCTCTCTCTCTCTCTCTCTTCTTGGCCACTGCTATCATCCTTGTTTGTCCCAGTGCGGATCTAAATTTGTCCATATAGACTGTCGAAGCGAAGGCTAGTTCATTCTGCCGTCAGCTGAAATGAAAACAAGCTGAGAGGAGCCACACTCGCTTCTCTTAAGTGTCAGGTCTGATCACAGTGGAGATGAACACACAGTCCTAGAAGCCTAGGGGAGGCAATGAGCCGGATTGATTTATTGATCAAATATTCCTCTCTGTGTTTTGTGGTTTCAGCTGCAAGCTATTACTCAGAAAATGAAATTCAATTACAGGCAATAGGAGAGCCGCAGGGGTTTAAAACGTTGCAAGGATCTGATGGTATTCAGAGCATGCAAAGGACAAGTAAGGTACTCTACGTTGCTTGACGAATGCATTTAGCTTGCAATCTTGCTTTACTGATAAAAAAGTGTGCAACCATTTTGTTTCTGAACTACTTTAAACCTGATAGAGGTTTATAATAAAAAAAATCACAATTATTAATTTATTTGGGGGCTTTTCCCACAAAATACTAATTAGTGATGCACCTATATTCAAATTCTGGCTTATACCAATAAGCAAGTAATTATTTTTTAGCTATGACTGAATTATCAGTGCCCAATATTACAACTTAATTCTGTTTTGTCTAAATACATGTAATTTATTAAATTAAAAATAAAAATAAAATCAATTATTTAAATGCTACAAGTGAGTTTAGGCATCACAACAATTTAAGGCTTCATTTTACAATGTTAGTAGATTATTATTAGCATTTTAAATATGAACTTAAAAAGTAAAAAAAAAATGTATATCAATGTAAAAATAGGGGAAATGAGCATGAACAATTAAATATCAGTTGAAACGGATAAATGAAAAAAAAAACTGTATTATATAAATTTGATATACTATATAAATAGTTCTTGATACCAATATATTGTGCATCCCAGCATATGGTATAAGTATTTTGATTAAAATTTTAATTGGATTGACATTTCTAATAATACATAAATAAAAAATAAAATTAAATAAATAAATACATAATTTACAGAATTGTATTACTTTGTACTTTTTTTTCACAAAGACAGCACACAATAAACACTTGTTTTGAGCCTGAAATAAATCAAAATCTGATTATAGCTCTACAAAAGAAAGTGTGTATGTTATCGGAGTGAGAGGGGGCTGGGTGAACGGGCTACGCCGGTCATCTGAAGCACAGCTGCTGTCAGTGTGTGCCTGAAGAGGAACCATACTCTAATGCCATGCCAAGGGTGCCCGTGGCCACACTGACCCAGAAGAAAAATAGCATCCTTTCATCTAGACAACACCTGGCCACAGATACACTGTCTGCTCGAATGGAAACAATACGCTGCTGACACATCTATTTGTTTTGCTTAATTGTCGGATCAATGTTGTCATGATCAGACATCAGAGGACGGGTCGTCTGTGATGCTGATCAAACACTGATAATGAAGAATCCATGAGAGGACAGCAGTTTAAAGGGACAGTTCACCCAAAAATGAGTTTTTAATCCCATATTATAATGTGGTTTATGATCACATTTGTGTGTATATCCTTAAAAAATACAATGTGGTTACATTTTTAAATTTTAAACCTTCCATCCTCTTAAATATTTGACACTAAATCATCACAAAAGAACCATAAACCTGATCTACACTCGACATAAAGGGAAACTCCTGCCATCACAGATGAGTGAACGCCGCATATGATGCTACAACATGCAAATCCTTCCCCTCTGCAACAGATATTTCCTCCATCATTGATTCTATCATGACACAGCTGTGTGGTGTATAGTGTGCCATTTTTTTCCATTACCATAGGCGCTCCCTCGGGCTCTGTGTGTGTTGATGTGTTGCGCGTCTTTTGTGCGTGGGAACGCGTGTATGTGTGAGTTTTGTGTACCTCTGTATGTGTGTGGTTTACAGCTGCGTGAGACGGGGGTTTAATGAGCTTTAGGAGAGTGTTCCTCTATCCATTAGTGTCTATCAGGACTCCCCATGGGCTTGGAGGGCCTGCTCACCACAGGAGGAGGAAACAACCTCCCTCCCAACCTCCATTTTTAGCCACACATCCCCATTTATCAGAGAAAAACAGCTAAACCAGACTGTGCTAGATAACATCATCCAAGGTTTACTGTCAACCAAAATATAATGGGTATTCCTGTTCGTCTAGATTTCGAATTTAGAGAGAGATCACTGACATAGGGCGGAATAAAAGCGCTTTATTATACTTACAATGCTAGCATCATGAATTTTCACCATTCAGATATGAGGGCGGGTCACAAGGGAAAAACTATCCAAAATGTAATAATAAAATGCAGCTAACCATATAATTATACTCTTAGAATAGCAAAACAATTGTACAAAATTTAAAAAACAACAACAATATTTTCCAATATTCTCAAATTAGTTGTTGATGGTAAAGAGTGTGCAGCCAAAGAAACAATGCCAACATGCATTTAAAATAAAATAAAATAATATATATACAAAATAAATAAAAAAACTAAATAAAAGCAGGGCGTAAGTAGTTGCAAGGTAAAAAAAAAATGAAATGAAATAAAATTCTGACATTCATGTCAATTAGAATACCGAAATGGAACAGTTGCAAGGAAAAACAAATAAATAAAATAACCTGCCTACATTATGTACAGCATAAAATCTAGGTGCAAAAGCAAAACGAGTTGAGGAAGACTATATTACAATACTAGACCTTCAAAAAGAAAAGTAAAAGCACAAGCTAAACCATTGCTGTCGTTAACATAAATCATGCATTGAGGACCATTAATATAAAAGATGCCGTGATGAAATCCTTATGTGTAGAGGTCTGCAGAGTCACTGTTTCTATATCGATTGGCACTTATTAAATGATCCCCTGCATTCTTCTCCAGTCAGACATGTCATCATGCCACTGCTGGGATGCCACCATCATTGGAGCTCTGGATTTGAAACGAAGCTTATTCACCGTGCCGTCACCGACCTCCCCCTACCAAATTTTTGCTTCTCTTCTTCTCCTTTTTACACATAAACACAGAACCACCCTGTACCCGCACTCTAGAGGGAACAGAACAAAGGGGATCTCCACTTTTCTCTCAGGACTATTATTAGATCTTCAACCCAGTGACAAAATAATCATACGTTCAGCTGAATCACCACACAGGAAGCAGGAGCTTCAGTCCTGAAGTATGCGAGGCGAGCGAGCAAGCCTTCGTTTGGAGCAAGGATAAACTGATATAGCTAAATGGAAGAATATGCATTATTTAGGGAACTATATTCATGTATATATTTTAAATGCACATACACCCCTCTGACTACAAATGAATTATGCATTCCATTGGCAAATGGTTAAATCAATCTATGTCGGGTTAAGTTCATTCAACTTAGCTCCCATGCAGAAAAACGGTAAACAAACACCCATCAACCTCAGGCTAACTGACCATATAACTCTCTCCTGAGGATCAGATATTAGGCAGGGTCAGTAACCTAAAATAAACATTAACATCTGAGTATCCACACTGACATCGGTGCATTGAGCACTGCAAAAATCTGAATGTGGAAATAGCTCTGTGATTCCCCAAAAAGACTGTATTTGTGTGTTTGCTTGAGCGAGAGGAAAAGGGATTCTCCACAGCAGGCTATGGCAACCTGGTGCTGACATTTGAATGAAATTCAAACACAAAAAACAATAATCTCTTTGTGGGGCGCAGTTTAGATCAAAATGAAAAGGTCTGTAGATGTGTAGAGGCTGGTAAAATATGATTTGAGCAAATGCATTCAAGGATGTAATCAAATATTCAAGATTCAAGTGTCCAAAGGTCAAATCTTATGAATCAGTCAAAAAAATGTCCACACTGATTGACCACTAATCTGAATAGTCACATTATAATCCATGTCTAATAACACACAGAATATAAGTGGTATCTTATTATCATTGTCGACTGATATTCATATTATTTACATTATAATCAGTGCGTAATGATGTAAAGATTTTAATCCATCTCCAATAATATTCAGATTATGGCCAATGTCCATTAAAATTCAGGATACTCAGATTATAATCAATGTCTAACAACATTTAGACTATTCAAATCATAATCAATTTCTAGTAATTCTCGGAATGTTCTTAAAATCATTTTCAAATAACATTCAGAACATTCATCTTATAATCAATGTCTAATATTTCTCAGAATGTTCATAGAATCAATGTCAAATAATATTCAGAATGTTCTAATTATAATCAATGTCTGTGATGGTAATTTATGGTCCTGAAATCAGTACTCACAAGCCAAAAAAGGACCTATGTACTATGGAAAATTTACTCCATTATAGCCACAAAATGGATGCAGATAAATATGAAACGTGAAACTAAAAATAAATCAATAGCACAGTTGAAAACACCTGACTCAGGAAATGTGCAACTATCTGGGCATTTGCGCACCCATTTATCACCAGATCCATTAGATGTGTATGAGTAGGTCTATTTCATGCTCATAAAAGTTCTGCTGGGTCTGAATGGGCTATTTATAGCAAGCTAATGACGTAGTTTATCAAACGTAACCCCTTCCCACAGATCTCGCCCAGAATTCAAAACACCGCGATATCACAATGCTCGCTACACTTCACTTACACTAAGCTGTTCTCGTTTGAATGTATATGAAGATGTAGACAGGTGTGTCTCGGCATAATGCGATGGCACACACAACTGCCGAAATCTTGAAAGAAAGATGTAACCGTGCTGCATAAAACATGCACGGGGTCAAAACCAGTCATGCTCAGTTATCTCGTCGACCGACGAACCCCGTCCAGCGCTGGATACTGGCGACACGGATGCTGTATGCTTACTCAGATTACAAACTGATAGCGTAAGCATGCGATCATCTCAGATGAAAACATGTCGTTAACAACTGATCGAAAAGAAAATGATTATGACGCAAAATATGGAGAATAGAGGTGCTCGTACCACATCGGAGTATTAAAGACACGAGTAAAGGGGTCACTGGAGAACGGAGGGTGTAGCCTAATCAGAAAAATGGACTACAAATATCTGCTTGCATTTGCACTATGAACGCATTAAAACACATAAAAAAATGACTTTCACAGTTGTCATATTTTTCCTTATATATCGTTAATTGCTATCATTGTTTTAATATCAATTAGTATATATAATTAAATATTAAAATCTGACAATATAACGATAATTATTATTATTATTAATGTTTTTATTGAATAATGAAATTAATAATGAAATTATTATTGACACACAATGTAGGCATATCATACTAACAGATGATATTACAGTTGGGAAAAGCTCATCTTTTATAGTCTTCGAAGTGGCCAGACTAAAACTTTACCCGTGTCGAAATGTACGAAACATTCAGATCTGGAACAGTCTGAACCTGTGAAGTTCCTATACAGTAATAATTTTCGACACTGTGCTTGAGTTATTAAGAGTGATGAATATTCCTGCGCTTTTCTCCCACACACACACACACACAAATAACTGTGCAGATTAGGCTAATTCTATGCAATTCTCGGGACCAAAAATTTGTTTCCTTTTGTCTTTCGTCCACATATTTTTATTCTTATTCTATCTAATGTTATAAACGCATTTAAGCTAATATAACAACATATGCATAGTAAGTGAAACAAATGAAGCGCAACGGCGCATCGGTACTTAACTATTTACACAGGTGCTGGAGACACAGGTCGAGGCATTCCCCTTCCACCTCGTCCTCCGTGATGAGGTCCGACAAGGGGCGCATAGGTAGAGGTACGTCCTCTTGGAGAGGTGGCTTCATCTCACGCAAGAAGAGCTCCAAGAACCTCTTGAAGGTTTTCTCCTCGTTGGCAGAACCGGCCATTGCTTCTCATTCCTGGAGAGACCAGAGACAGCTGGAGCCGGGCAAGAAGTCTACACTACTTTGAATCATAGGCTGGAGCGATTCTCTAGTCGCGCGAGTTGGGGAGGGCCCGCGGCGCGCGCGTGAAGAGGGGAGTCGCACAACTGACCGACGTGACGTCACAAGGGGCGGGTTATGATGAAGAAGAGGCAATTTTTTCATTAACCCATTTAATTCCATATTTGTGATGAAAATGTACTTTTACAACAAAGGGTATAAATTGTTTAAGCATTTTACATGTAATGTTTTATTTACGTGGCATAAATAGTCACGTGACCCGAGAGGTTTCATTTCAGTTGGCCCCTATGAAAGATAGCAGATACACTTAGGCCTAATATTTGGAGCATATTTTGGGGCATATAGCCTAATATTTTAAAGGTCTATATTTATAGGCTATAATATTTAGATTGCTCTTATGTAGCCTAAATTATCACATATGATATGATCACGTCGCATTTTTGACCCGTGGAAACACCAGAGCCTGTTTTCCACCAGTTACAAATGAGATTAACAAACAAAACATGCACTTCCCACGTAACTGGGAAAATTTTGACATTAAACGGGTTAAATGGCCATACAAACATGTGATTTCATTATTTTGCATTGGAATGCTTTAAACCAAGTTTTCATACCTTAAATATTAATTTAAATTAGTTGTTTTTAATACATTAGGGATTTTTAAAAACGTAGGCCTAATTAATTAGAACATTAATGATCCAAATAATAGATAGCCTATTCTACTGTTCAACCTTTTTTTCTGTAGGCCAACAAAAAGAGGAAATGTGCATTGAGGAGGAAAACACATAAAAACAGACATACATAACGCACTTCAGGAGTGCCAAGGGTTTGCACGTGCCAGTATATAAAACACTGTGTGAGAATATAAATTTTGTTATAAATAACTTTCCAGTAGAACGCAAGTTAGTGATGCGTGCGCTACGCCAACCTTTTTTAGCCACATCAGTTTCGTGGCTGCTTGAACGTACGACATCGGTCGAGCACTAAAGCTTATGACGTAATCAGCCTATGGTTCATGCTGATTGATTTTGAGTTTGTCTGCATTGTCCTCATTTAACACTCCTTCAACTTTATCTCACAAATAAACACAATTTAGACGGATTATAACCTATTTCCTGCCAAAGTTGAAATAAGTATCCGATTAATAGCACTATATAATGGCCCCAATTGAAATAGATTTAAAACCGTCAACATGAGGGCTGTTTGCTAGCCCTCATAAATGTGATGCACATTAGGCTATTATTAAAATCTGATTAGGCTGAGACTGATTCAGACGCCGTGCGAAACAATTATTTAATCGAAACGTCAGAGGCTTACTTCGACAGAGCTCTTAGAGAGAATGTTTATGAGTGGGAAAACTCGATAAGTGATGCTCGCTGTGTATATAGGACATCATAGCTTAAGCTAAAAATAACAATGTTGTAGATTTCACATCATCGCTGGGAATTAACTGTTCTGCTCCCAGGCATTGTTAGTTCAGCTGCAGGTTGTCTGATATTATTATTAACCCTTTAACATTTAAATGACAGAGGGGATAAAATCTAAAAGCTTTTTACATGGTTTGAAAAATATCCTATATTTACTGTGGTTTTAAAGCACGCGTTAGTTCAACCGGGGGTTGCCTGATCATATTAAACGCAAAATTAAAAATTTAAAAAATGTAAATATTTTCACTCAAAATATTATAAATAACTACAGCTATTGCTGAGAAATTAAAATGACAGGAAATCCTGAACGCGTCTTATACGGATTATTGGAATATCCCATATTCAGAATAATCATTGTTATTTCAAATGCGGGTTGCCAGATATTATTATTAGCTTCTTAAAAATTTAAAGGATATTCCATATTTACTATGGTTTTACTACATGTATTATTAGTTCAACTCACAACAGCTATCTAATCATAGTTTCTGGAAAAATATCAGTTACCACACCTATTGTTAGGTAACGAAAATGACAGAACACTTTTATATATTTTAATGACTCTAACTCACTATTTTGAAACTGTTAGATATTTGTAAAAGATGACAAATCAATTTGAAATTGTTTTCATAATCAGATAGTAACCTGTGATATTATAAGTTTTAAGGTAAAGGGATGTCTGATGCAGTGACCCAGGATGAGTTACACAGCATGTAGGAATAATACCCAGTGTACCTTCCTCACCTTAGAAAGCCTGAGGTCTAGTGTCTGTTAGCACACAACTGAACAGTCACTCGTCTTAAACCAACCCTGACAAATGATGTAATCCTATTAGTCTAGCAGTCATAGGCAGTTCTTCATTCATGATCTAACCATGTGTCTAACATGGAGGTTAAAAACATCAAGAACACAATGTCCTCTTCTGTCCACTGCCGGATATCTAAACTATCCATTGGCAGCCAAGGAGATATGAGGTGAAGTGCTCATATTTTATCTTTGTGTTGATATAATGCTGGCTTCCCAGTGTATAATTCAATTAAAGTGATGAACCTCACACATCCACGCTGGGAATAAACTGAACCCGGATGATATACTGATATTGAACAGGAACAATCTGCAGCTAAATCATTACTGTTACTTGGAAGTGAATGTGAACGGTAAACTCTTTATCTTCATATTGTCACTCATGCAACAAGCAAGACAGAGAGTCATCTTGATGCGACCTGTACAACACAATATACACAACACCTTCTCACTGGGTTCATTGGAGCCAAATTATTCAATACAATGTTACTAATTTAGCATATTATGGCACAAAGTTTTGGCCCATGCAATTTAAGTGACATGATTAATGACTGGTGATTGTCAATTACTTTGACTAATCACGAGCACTTGAAGCTGCAGAAAAACAATTTTGCATATATTATATACAGGAGATTAGCCAGGAAAAGTGGTGGGGAATATTAAATGGCAAGAATAGATTTTAATTTTTTTGATAAATATATAGCCTATAACCAGTTCCGTCATCCAATTTAAGTTAAAGGAATAGCTTTGCATTTTCATTATTTATTTAATTATCTGATTGTCATCCACTCACTAATACCACAATAACACCAATAACTAAGGGCCAACAATCGATATTCAATACTTTATTATATTAATAATCCAAGAACTAATTGTTATTATTTGAGTTTTCATATAATATATAAATATCTGTACATTCCTGACAGATCCTCAAGACGGATCCTCCATTCGAGGGCGTTTGCTGTAGTTTCCTGAAGGAGATGCATGTCTGGGTTCATCTGGGGCATCCCTGAAACCCCGGACCTGTGTGAGATCATATATATAAGGAAAAGCTATGTCATACATTTTCAATATAAAGAGTATATTTAAGTATATAATATATTCTCCCCTGTTACTAATGTTTCTGTTACTATTAAACTTACTGTAATCTGATACTGAATTGTGGCCTCCATTTGACTTGGGGATTTGTACAGGGAGGCAAGCCTAAGCACAAAGTGGAAATGTGAAAAAAAAAACACAGTACATTTCTTGTTATATCATTGCACAATGCACATTCTCATCCACTCTGAACTTGTCTGCTCAGTTTAAAAAGCAAGAGGGTCTGCGGCAATTCAAATGCAGGGAAGCTAAACTTTACAGCCAGAAGAAAGACCTTCAACTTCATAGAGAGACGAGAGAGCAAGATGGAGATGCTCTCCGTGCCTCTCAGCTTCCTGCTGTTATAAAGTAATAGACTGGCAGGAATTCAGGATGCATTATGAATAAGGTCTGGCTACAAAAGGCAAAGCAAGCTACTTGTTCAAAGTGATTCATTCTATCACCCACGGAGGTGAAGGGTAAAGAGTTTATGCAACATTCTCTCTCTCTCTCTCTCTCTCTCTCTCTCTCTCTCTCTCTCTCTCTCTCTCTCTCTCTAAGACACATTTGGCTCAGAGAACACCACAGATGTTGGCTGCTGTTTTGTATTTTATTTTTTTATTCTATAGCTACATTTTGCTGTGTCAGGTTGAGTGGACTAAAAAAGACTAGGCTAAATCCAGTAGAAAAAAAGCCACAATAAACACCTTCCCACACAATTAGCAAATTAAAAAAGTCTGTTTACCTCCTCAGTCCCTCCCAATGCAGGATGAGCCTCTGTGTCGCGGCATGACCCCAACTCTCACCTAAAGTGTGAATTGTAATTGTTAGGAGGTGACTTTGCAAAGCAAAACAATGCATGAATGCCCTCATATCTGTTATGTCTTACCTAATGCAGGAACCAGCTTGGATTGGCCATTTGAAACTCTTGTGGTCATCTGATTGGTCAAAACAACCTAATATTAAAAATATATATATATTAACATAGATTATTGTAACACACACACACACACACACACACACACACACACACACACACACACACACACACACACACACACACACACACACACACACACACACACACACACACACACACACACATATATATATATATAAAATCAAAATATTAAAAGCTATTCTTGCCATTTAATATTCTACTTTTCCTGGCTAATCACCTGTGTGTATATATATATATGTATATAGTACCCGTCAAAAGTTTGCTCAAATGCTCATCAAGCCTGCATTTATTTGATCAAAAATACTGAAAAAACATTAATATTGTGAAATATCATAACAATTTAAAATAGTGTTTTTTTTATATACTTTAAAATATAACTTATTTCTGTGATGCAAAGCTGAATTTTCATCTGCCATTACTCCAGCCTTCAGTGTCATTCTAAAGATGATTTATTATCAATGTTGTAAACAGTTGTGCTGCTTAATATTTTTCTATAACCCTTGATACTTTTTTCAGGATTCTTTGATGAATAAAAAGTTAAAAAGAACAGCATTTATTCAAAATCTTTTGTAACAATATACACTACCGTTCATATTGCGTTCAATCAATTTTCTTCTTTGTTTTCTTTTTTATTTAGCACTTTTATTCAGCAAGGATGTGTTAAATTGATTTTAAAAAAAGTCAATGAATAAATAAAAAAAATTGAATAAATGCTGTTCTTTTTAACTTTTTATTCATCAATGAACCCTGAAAAAAGTATCACAGGTTCCAAATAAATACAGGTGAAACTCAAAAAATTTGAATATCGTTCAAAAGTTATAATTTTGATGATTAACCCCAAATTCAAAATCTCAGAAAATTAGAATATTACATGAAATCAATTAAAAAAAGTATTTTAAATACAGAAATGTCGGCCCTCTGAAAAGTATAATCATATGTATATAGTTATATATACTAAATATATTAGTTTCACCTTTTAATTTGAATTACTGAAATACACAAACTTTTGCACGATATTCTAATTTTTCGAGTTTCACCTGTATTAAGCAGCACGACTGTTTCCAACATTGATAATAACCGAGTATCAAATTGACATATTAGAATGATTTCTGAAGGATCATGTGACACTGAACACTGGAGTAATGATGCTGAAAATTCAGCTTTGCGCCACAGAAATAAATTATATTTTAAAGTATATTAAAACAGAAAACCACTATTTTAAATTGTAATAATATTTCATAATATTACAGTTTTTTTTCTGTATTTATATAAATAAATGCAGCCTTGATGAGCATAAGAGACTTCTTTCAAAAACATTAAAAACAGTAATGTTTCCAAACTTTTGACCGGTACTAATATATATATATATATATATATTTTTTTTTTTTCTCCCCCAAATACTTTTTGTTAAAATAAAATTTTATTTATTTCAATTTAACCAAATATGAGTATTCTGCAAATTTTTTTTTTATTAAATCCTAGATTTGTCTACTCTTCGTTATTCTTTGTTTCAGTGGTACGAGGTGCTGAGTACCGCTAAACTGTGTTGTGTTGCAAGTTGGATGAGCTGCTGGGCAAGGCCGTTCAGGAGGCGGGTTCTCTGAGAAAGATCCTCAAAGTCATGGCGGAATGGGAAGGCAATGCTGTCAATCACTATTAACCGCACCTATGATTGAACATGTAATTTATGAGCATCTAAATCACTGTGCTGAAAGAGATATCAGTGGTCTAGACTATACATATTTTACCTCAGGATGCCCAGACAGGAAGTCAGGTAGGAGGTAAACCTCAGCTAACAGCTCTACATAGTCATGGCAACGGACCAAGAAGAGGTTGGACAAGATCTTCTCGACAGTAAGATCCTCTAAAGCTTGTTTCTGTTCTAAGAGGAAAAGCAAAGACAGATGACAATTATACATTTTGTGTCTCATTAATTAATGAAAATTCTCAATAATCTACAGATAAAGCTGATCAGTATTGGACCTGTAGAGTTAATTAAGCATTTTTTCTGAATATACGTACACATTTAGACATCCCAACTAAGCTCAGCTACTCAAATCAGACCTGTATCCTCTGCTAGGAGTGTGCAGTGCTGCACGGCTGCCTTCGCCATATCAGCAACCCTCTGCACCAAGAAACTGCCTTCTGTGTCTACATACAGTGCCTTTCCTCCCAGGCCTCCGAAACACACAGGAATCTGCACATCCACAGCCAGCTGCATGCTTTTAAATGGGAAAAACAGACCGCTTTTGAACCTATAGTGAGCTACATTATCAACACAAATATGTGCCACTTATTACCAATTTTAAGATGAACTAACACATTTTCAAATCTGTTTCCTCCCATACCATAGCTGCGTCTTTCCGACACCAGGGGATCCACAGATCTCTGTGGTCTTCCCCACAGGCACACCCCCTCCAAGGGCATTATCCAGGCCTGAGCAGAATGTTACAATGCTCCCCAGAGTTTGCTCCTGGTGCAGAAGATCCAGGGCTGTTAAGCTCTCTGTTGCCGCCCTCTGCTGGTGAGGATGGGCATCATCCCTCAACATCTGCAACACCTCCACTGCCTCCTCTTGTGATATTCCTGCCTCTGTGAACGAAACAAGCATGGATTTAACGAAAATGTACCTTTCTGGTAATCTGTAACTAGTGTGAGGCTATTTTAAAATTCAAAAGTTGGTTTTAGTTATATAAATACCTTTGCAGAGCTGAAGAGGACGCATGTCAATCAAGTCTGAGGCCACTTGGAAACCCGCATTGATGAGTTTTACCTTCACGGGGGGCGCCAGGGGGAGGCTGGGCACAGTCCTGTGCATTTTCAACACTAGCCTTGACCTATGGCGTTGACTGATAAAAACCAGGCTGAAATGTCGTGTTAGACTCGTAAGTTGGTAACTTATGACAGTTTAGAACTATGATAGCCTCAAATACGCAAGCGTTTAGTTTTAACCACGTAAAATCTACTATGGCGCATTTACTATCTATTCTATAAAAACTATTAAATTATAAACATACGAGGGCTTATGTTTCTTATTTTTCTTCCTTTTGATACTCCCTCCAAAACAAGAGACGGCACTGAATGGGAAAATGCTCTTCAAAATAAAAGTCCCAAGAAGCCATTTACACATTTCTAGTTTATGAGTACATGTTGAAATCCTGAATATAAATTACTCATGTAATTTCCGTAGTAATGAGAAGGATTTGCATTTATTTTTTCATTGTATGGAAATATTTGGATTGACTAAATATAATTTTACAACTGAGTGGAACGTCCAGGAAAAAGCATATACATGTTTTAATATTGGAAAAAGTTATATATCCATACAATTAAATGGTTTGGCTTTAAACATTTGGTTTCTATTTTATTTTATTTGATCATACCTCGGAACAGTACGACTGTAGAATGTAATACCATTATTAAAACAATAATCGATGTTTATTAGTAGTTTTCGTTTTACCTGCCACATTTTATTTGGACATTTTCTTACTTTTTTGTTTGCATCACTTAACCACTTTATAAAACGGCGTTCACTATATATTGACTGAACATCTATTTTGTCGTAAAAAAAGATTGTTGACTAGTAGCAAATATCAACACTGTATATCAATCACTGTAAACAATTATATCAACAAATATATCAAACAGTTTTTTGCCGTTAAATCTTGCTAGCACGATAATGTCAGTCCAGTTCTTACTACTGAATTACATGTCATTTCAGCTAGAAACGTTCGTGAAACGCTAAAACTAAACTGTCCCTTATCCCGCGCTGTACGTATGTGACGTATATTTACAAAACAAGAGTACGCCGTCGAAAGAAAAATAATACGCATCGACATTTCGTACTTCAGGTAAACATGTTCGGTGAACGCCCTTTTGAGTCTTAAATTACATTTGATTTTCATAATTATATTGTTGTGTCCATACTTTATTATAACTTCGAATCTTAGGCTGTTTCACTCAGTCTAAAGTGGCGCTTTTTAGAAGCAGAACAGCTGAAGGTGTACAGCTCCGTGTCTATTTGTATTTGACACATTTGAGCTCAGATCAACAGTTCGAATGAAAGTTTTGTTTTAATAACTGTAGAACCGTATTATAGAGCAGCATGAACTGTCGATCAGAGGTCCTGGAGGTGTCAGTGGAGGGCAGGCAGGTGGATGAGGCCATGCTAGCCCTCCTGCACACGATCCTCCTGCACCGCAGCACAGGGAAATTTCACTATAAGAAAGAGGGCACGTACTCCATCGGCACAGTGGGAACTCAAGACGTGGACTGCGACTTCATCGACTTCACATTCGTGCGAGTGTCTTCTGATGAGCTGGACAGGATCACCAGAAAAGCGGTAGCAGAATTTAAGGTATTTTTGATCACAGTAACGTTACTTAAAGGGATGGTTCACCCAAAAATGAAAATTCTGTCATCACCCTCAAGTTGTTTCAAGTCTGTAGGAATGTCTTTCTTCTGCTGAACACAAAAGAAGATATTTTGAAGAATATGGGTAACAAAATAGTTGACTATTGACTTCCATAGTGTGGAAAAAATGCCAGGGAAGTCAGTGGGGGTAATCAACTGTTTGGTTATCGACATTCTTCAAAATATTTTTTTTTGTGTGTTCACCAGGAGAAAGAAATTCACTCGAGGGTGAGTGAATGATGACAGAAATGATGACAGAATTGTCATTTTCTATCCATCAAATGATTTTTACTATCGTTATTGGATATTATACTTCATTCGAAAATTTTAATATGGTAAACCATGTTTGGACATGCATTATTCAGTAACTTTGAGTACCATGGTAAGTACTATCTTACTTTTGCAAAATTGCACTTTTTATAATCACAACTTTTTTTCTACCCAGGATGCTCTTGGCAATTCCGGAAGTGATGGCATGGGTCAGATCTCTGTGGAGTTCTACCAGAAGAAGAAGTCACGCTGGCCCTTTTCTGATGAATGCATCCCTTGGGAGGTCTGGAGCATCAAGGTGAACGTGGTGAACCTGGCCAATGAACAGGAGCGTCAGATCTGCAGAGAGAAAGTTGGCGAGAAGCTCGGCGAGAAAGTCATCAACATCGTGGAGGTGATTAACCGTCACGAGTATCTTCCCAAGATGCCCACACAGTCAGAGGTGGACAATGTGTTCGATACGAGTTTGAAAGACGTCCAGCCGTATCTGTACAAGATCACGTTTCAGATCACAGATTCTCTAGGCACGTCAGTGAGCACTACCATGAGGAGGCTGATCAAAGACACGCTGGCATTGTAAAAATGTTGGACATTTATGAAGATCTTGTAAAAAAAAAAAAAAAATCACATTAGCGGGATTTAAAATAAATACACTACACTTTTCCAGTATAATAACGGTATCCATTATCTTTCAGCTAATTCAAACAAGCATCTAGTTCAGTTATTTTTTGTTGTTTTTGTTTTTAATAAATCTAATTATGCAGCCTAAATTATATCATATCGTTGTTCTTTTGAATTTGTTTGCCTGATTTTTGTTACCCTGATAAACACAAATTTAAGAACATGTGTTAGTGTTCATGGAAAATGCAATGTGTGAGAACAATTGCAAACTGTTTTATAATCATCACAATTAAGCCACGAGTAGGTGTTTTTTTCCATGAATTCACTTCAGTTCAGACGGACTTTTAAAGCCTGTTCATAAAAAAAGAAGAAAAAAAAGAAACAACATATTGCTGCATATTTCATGAAAAAGTCTTTACCATTGATTCTTCCCACATTTAAATATTATTTTGCACAAAAAAAAGAACAAATGTACAAAAAAAAATATATATAGGGGGGGTAAATCCAATGACAAGACTTTCTGTAAATTTTTAAACTGACACAATGCCCATATTACGGTAGATGAAATAAACAAGTTCAGTTACACAGTATTGATATTTATTTTATAAAGCAAGCACAGAAAACAGTAGAAAATGCTTTAACACAAAAACTGATACAGTTTTTAAAGCCACATTAGAACAATTCAAGTGCTTACAAATATTAGTTATTGCAGTGATACCACAGGAATACCAAAAAAGATAATGGCTCGGTTTCACAAACAGGGCTTAGATTAAGCCAGGATTAGGTCCAAGTTCAATTAGGGCATTTAAGCAGCTTTTATAAATGTGCCATAGAAAAAAACATTACCGGTGTGCATCTTGAGACAAAACAATGGCACTGATATATTTTAAGACATTTCAGTGCAAGTTGCTTCAGTTAAAACAGCTCAAATATGCAATTTAGTCTGGGACTAGTTTAAGCCTTGTCTGTGAAACTGGGGGATAATCTTCATGTACAAACAAAGACCATAAAAATGTGTTTGAGGATTAAACGTTCTGTTCTGTCATCACTATTCATTCAATGTCATACAATCTTTCAATGAACCACATTAAGAAATGTATCAATTACTGAGAGAAATGCTCGTTTTATCATCGGTCTGCTAATAATATTGTTTAACCCTAAACAAAAAGCTGATGTTAAGTGTCATGTAATACTGGTGACAAAAGTAAATGCAAACTAAATCAAGTATTTCTATCCTGAGAAATAGCCAACTTATTTATTAATCAATACCTTTTTGGGGGGATAAGATCAAAAGGAATGTATTACTGTTTCATCCATCAAAATATAGAGTAAATGGCAATAGCTGAAGGAAAATGCAAGGAGCAAGCAACATATTTAGATTTTGTGCTTAAAGGCCACAAGCTTGCTAAGCCAAACATCCCCTAATGTAAGGGAAGAAGACTTCTTAATATTTAAAATACTTGCTAAATATAAGTTTACGGCTTTTGTGCTTTAATATTTTAGAATAAAGATCTTCTCTGGGTCATACTGTCACAGAAAAGGGCCACTGAACATTAGGAGGAATGTCCAACCATTCAACATCATTGCATCAAGACTTCATTAATCACTGAGTACTGAGTTCTGGTAAGTTGAGCTTACACTATGGTACAGCTCACAATGTACTGATACAGTACTGATACAGTGTGAATATCTACTTAAACTTCATCTCTACACATTTATGAGAAGTAATTCCCACATATACTGCATGTCCTGTACAACAAAAGTATTAGAAGATCCACATTGCAGGCACACACTAAACAGCTTAAAGAACATCACTCAAAACCTGCGAATTGTACACATAAAGCCTTCTATTTGTTCAATACAGTCACTGAATATTATCCACAACCTCTAAACAAAAATACCAGGAAAGCCTACAGAACTGGCAAAGCACATGAACAAAAATACTCTTAAAATGAAAAATACAACTTAAGTAGCAATGTTGAAATTAAATTATAAACATGTTTTCTTCACCTCTGTCAATGTTCACAAAGTTTGATTCATACATTTTAGGGTGTTTAAGTTTTGCTTCAAAGCAACAATTCAATATAAAAGGGATAGTTCACACAAAAATGAAAAATTTGACAATTTACTCACGCTTATGTTGTTCCAAACCTCTATGAGTTTCTTTCTTCTGTTGAACCCAAAAGAATATATTTTAAAAAATGTTGACAACCAGACAGTTGACGGTAGCCATTGACTTCCTACTATAGAAGTCAATGGTTACCGTCAACTGTTTGATCACCAGCATATCATTTTTGGGTGAACTATTCCTTTAATAGCTCTAACAACAGTGGCAGAGCTGAATTGTGTATATAACAGAAAAATCTAAATGGGGCAAAAATAAACTTAAAGCTATAGGTTCAGGGTAGAAAAGGGGGAATTCACTTTTAGTTTTGGATGTGACGGATCTATCTTTTCTAACTAAAGAGCCATTTCTACACCAGCCTGTGCTTTTAATAGAGAACAATGTTTATTTGGAATTGCTTGAAAGTGCTAAATAACAGCATAAAGGCCACTAAAACAAGAGAGGTGTACATCTTCTGCGTAATAACCCCAAAAAAGTCATCACATATTTGTTTGCAATAATTCAAAGAAAGTAATTTAGAAGAGTTCTTTAGGTGAAAGAAGTCCGTTTCATTTAACAGTCTTTTTTAAATCACTGAACAATAAACCTAAAATAAAAAATAATAATAATACAGGGAAATGCTTTAGAAAACAAGTTTGTTTTAAGAAACTCTTGGCATGCAATCCAAGATGCATTCTGAATACTGTTTATAGAAATAAGATATATTAAGTATGATTAAATGCTGTTAATAAATCCCTGGGTTTTGGCTGCAAGTGTGTCCCAAAGTAAATTATGTTTAAAAGAGAAACTGTCCAAGTTAGTTGATTCCAATGGTTAACGGCTACAAATTTGCAACTGCGTTTATCACTCTTACGTATGGCTTTGCTCGTGACTCCACAGACTGAAAGCAGTCTTAAATGTCCGGTGACAGAATTTGCACATGTACTGCCGTTTAAAGGTGAGTGCAGAGAGGGTTGGTGCATGGTAAAAAAGTGTGTCGGATTCCTGCGGGGCGATAGTTTTATCTGTGCTGTTGGACTTGGCGTGTGAATGTTCCCCAGGCTCCTCGTCATTAGTCTTGTCCTGCTCTGGCTTCTTGAGTTTGGTTGACGGTGACATGGAGCCTCTGGGTTCCTTCTCTGAGGTGTCCACCCCAGAACAGGTCGCTGTGAGTGGAGGTTTTTGAGAAGTTGGAGGCTCTGGGATGGAAATAGTAAGAGGTGGAGAAGGAGACGGAGAAGACAGAATCCTGTCAATCTCTCTCATCCCTGGCTCTTCAGGTGTGGACATATGAGATTGGTAGTGGCTCCAGAGACGGAAGTTGGTCCTGAACGCTTTGTGACATATGTGGCAGATGAAGGGTTTGATATGGCAAAGCAGTTCCTGATGTCGTTCCAGGTCTTTGTGGGTGCTGAAAAGCTTTCCACACTTTTCACAAGGCCAAACGCCCGGTTCCTCGGAACCGGTGCTCACGTTATCCTTGGCTGATACGGCTTCCTCTTGAGGTTCCTCTTTGACCTGCAGCTCCCCTTGACCGTGAGCACTCAAGTCCTCTGGGACATAAGACGATGAGTCTTCAGAATCATACATGGGTGGAACAGATGAGTCGCTGTACACCGCTTCCTCTCTGGGGTCACGCATCAACTGCTGAGAAGAGGGAGGAACTCCGAACACATTGGGCGATTCGTCGTGATTGCTCTCCTGGAGACCGAGAGTCAACTGCTCCTTTACACTCATCATATTGTGATTGTGAACTTCCACCTGATGACGCCAAATGCTGAAAGAGGACTTAAACGTGCGCATACATTCAAGGCAGGTCAGCTTTTTGTATTTGCAGTGAGCTTCATGGTCTTTCTTGACGACCGTGTTGGAGAATCGAAGTCCACAGTATGGGCAGACTGTAGCATACCTGCAAGCTCTCTCATGGTCTTCTAATTCAGGCAAAGAGGGCAGTTTCTCATTGCAGAGCCGGCAAGAAAATACGTCCTTATCTTGGTTTTCTTTAAGATGTGCCAACTGCTGCTGCTGCTTGTATTGTAGGTCTCTCTCAGCATCCGTGTCAAGGCTAGCCAGCTCAGCGGAGTGTCCCTTCATGTGTAGCTTTAAGTGTGACTGGAAAAAAAACATTTTGCCACAGTAGGGGCATCCGTATGACCTCGATCGCCTGCTTTTCCTGCCAAAGGGTTGTGATTGCAGGCCTTGCTTGGTTCTCCTGAGCTTCATAATCAAGGCCTTCTTTATCTCCCGCTCTCGGACGATATCGATTAGCTTCCTCTGAAACTTCTCATCTAGGACCGAATAGGAACTGGAGGAGGGTGCAGGATTTTGCACCACACCATGCTGGGTTTGGCAGTGAGTCCAGACCTTGAAGTTTGTGTGAAAGCGCTTATGGCAGATGTCGCAAGCGTACGGCTTCTCTGGGTTGTGGTACATGTTCACGTGGCGATACAGACCCGCATTGGACCTGAAAACCTTCAGGCAGTTCCAGCACTTAAACATTTTGTTTGGTCGAAGTTCTCCAGGTTCCTCATTACTAGTGTCCATGTTGGAATTGTAAGGTACCTCATCAAACGTGCTTTCCTGATGCAACAGATGATGCTCATTAACAGGCCTGGATCTCTTAAAGGGCATACAATTACCATCTATCTTACTCTTCCTCTTCATCGAGGGAGTAAAATACCCTCTGGGACCTTCATCATAGTTTGCCTGAAAGTCTTTGAAATTTACCGGCAGGTTGTCTCCAACAGTGATGCGAACGATTTCAGAAGGGTCGGCAAGGGGACTGCTGGGCTCTGCTTTGATTCTGAGTTGAGTTGTTTGAGTGCCGTCCACCTCATACGCATTTCGTTGTCTCGACCTGAGAAGAAGTGGCATATCTTTTGACACCCGGTCCTCATTTTCAGGGGATGGTGACCTAGCTGTTGTGGCCATTAACTTGACCACAGACTGTTCTCGACTTTGTGAGTCCTTTAGCTCCAGAGCTGGAGAAAAAACGGGAACTGGACTGTCCATAGACAATGATCTGCGTAGCAGACTTTTAATAAGTGGCCCACTTCGGTCAACAGTTTGGTTGCGGGGGCCATGTTGCTCACCCACTGGTCTGGAATCATGCGATGCATCCATTCTGCCATCGATGGGTGTGTCAGTTTGATCTGATTGTAGGCTAGCATGCTGTACAGACTCACTGAATGACACAGAGGACGTTAGTTGCGGCCTCGTAGATGGAGATCGGTATTCAGTTCGATGTCTCAGTATGGATGTTGGGGAGGAGATGATAGATCTGCAGTCACCCTCAACTGTGTTTTTGTTTACATTTCTGCTGTTGGAGGTACTGTTTGGTTCTTTTTCATTTGGTCTGATGTGTCCTGAGGATTGGCTCTGGTCACTGAAATTGTGTTGCTCTGTGACCGGTTTAAACGGTTTTCCCTGAAGACTCAAACTTTTCCTTGGAAACATTTCCATGTTAGGCTGCTCACCCTGACTTTGATGTACAATAACACTTCTCTTTTGAAAAGACCCATCCTCCTCCTCAGAGAGCAACAGTTGTTTTCTCGACACACAGTATGACGCCTGAGGTCTTATAGACATGATGTTGGTTAGAAATGGAATGCCTAGGCTATAGCCCAGCTCCTGTATTGCTGCCAGACTGCATTTCTCCACAAATAGAGATGATGAGTAGATGTAGTTTAGCACAATCTCAAAAGCATCAGGCTCACAGAAGTCAAGTTGAACAACGGAGCGGTTCTCCGAGTCCCTTCTGGAAAACAGAGACTGGAAATACTCACTGCAGGCTGCAAGGATGCTTTTATGGGCCTGGTACTGTTGATCACCCACTAACAACACAACATCACAGAGCTGACCCATCAACCGCTGCTCATTGAGGGCACCCAGCAGTGAAATACCATGGGCAGGGTTACAGTAGTGGCCCAGGCCCTCCATTTTGGCTTTGAAGGAGAATAAAAGAAAAGACAAATTTAGTGACATTGCAAATTCGTTAAAACAGTGACTTAAAATAAGTTACATCAAAATAATCTCGGTAACACTTTACAATAATGTCAATTCATTAACATTACTTAATGCACAAGGTATCATTAACTCCAAATGAACAGCGATTTTTCTTGTCATTTATTTATCTACTCATATGTTCATTTATAAATACACTGTGTATCCATTGTTCATTAATGTTCACGCTGGTAAGACTTTACAATAAGGTCTCATTAATATTCTCAAAATGGCAAAACACCAAGCTTTTAATTGTCTTAACCACAAATTATTGTTCAGGAAATTAGCTAAATTTAAGTGCACTTCTATTTTAATGCACTACTTAAAAAGCCATTGCGGTCTCAGAAAAACATCAAAGACAGAATGACGTTTTTGGCAGAATATGGGAAGTTTGATTCAGAGACTGTGGTTCAGTAGTTGTGTGGAGTGATGAATCACAATGAAACACTAGTGGCATGGTGATGAACCAAAGCGGCCGGTGCCTTCAAAAATCTGCTGAGAAATATAATAATAAATGCATCTCTACCACAGTGAAGCATGGAGGAAGAGCTGTCATTGTGTGCAGAGCCTTTTTAGCTGCTGGGATTTAAGTAATTTAATGCTTTGGAATACAGGAGAATATTGCAGAATGACTTGCTTCCCAGAAATGAAAAGTTGTTATCTAAAGAGGAATGATCAGATGTTATTTCTTAAGACAATGCTCCTCCACAAATTACAAAGACAACCAAGAAGTGGCTTGAGAACAAGTCCATCAGGCTCATGTTTTGGCCTAGTCAGAGTCCAGATTTGAACCCTATAGTGAATATTTGGTCTCACATTAAACTCAAACAAACTGGGAGAAATTTTTCGACTACTCGTGAACTGTTTAAAGCTATTAAAGGGTAACTAACCCTGCTCAGAGACTGACTCCACCCACTGGCAATATTTGAAAAATGCTGGAAATGTGGAGCCCAGAGAGAGGGGGGCGTGCACCTGAGACGCATCTCTCTGTAGGCAAGGGCTTGGTTAGCTGGAGCCCTCTGACGTCAGAGGGAACCACAACTTCCAATAGGAAAATTCAACTGCAATAGCCACCGTTCAACTTGAAGAGGGCAGCACTCAGACGTTTTTACACCATATATTATAGAATCAAAACACTTAAAACCCAAATGTCAAAAAATGTACTCGAATCAATGAACAGCATTTATTAAGCTCCATTCTAACAGATCATTAACTAAAAAAAGTTGTTTTAGTGAATATAGTTACCCTTTAACATTGACTCTTCTTCCTGTAAAAAGCTGTTTTCAAGCTGGGGAAGGCTATTCCATGCAAAGGTACTTTATCTACAGTGTTTCTGCAATTCTTGCTAATTTCCTGACCAGTGATTTTTTATTAAAATGGTTAAGACAATTAAAATACCACTAAATATGTTAGTTTAGCCCAGTAGTGGCCAAAAATGATGCCAGGAGGGGATTTTTCTTTTTAATGTCCCTACACATTTGATTAAACAATCAACAACAACAACAAAAGAGGAAAATATTTATGTATTTAAAGATTATATATATATATATATATATATATATATATATATATATATATATATATATATATATATATATATATATATATATATATGAGGGAAGAACAAAACATTACATTGGTTAGGGTATTTAAATTAGCCTATTTGTCAAAAAAATGCAAACTACAGCTACAGGTTCTAGCTTATTTTAATATACTAAAAAAAGGTCATAGAAAAAAACATACACTGACTACTACAACATAATCAGTTATTAATAATTAATTGGTTCTCTCTTGTTTTAACATGTGTTCATAGTTTCTTTCACAGCCTGACCAAAAATTATGTCTGCATAATTTGGTGATTCATTACATTATCAGAAATAAAAAAATTGACTCTTGCCACTACTGTATAAAAAAAATAAAATAAAAATAAAAATTGGGGGGCCAACAATACACTGTGCAACAATTTGCCTGATTGGAAACATTCATTTATTATGAAATAAAACACTGTTATTGCATAAAGGAAAAAGGAAAATCATGTCTGCAAACACAGAGGGGGAAAAAAGCATACTTATCTAATTTCCACGAGATAAAAAAGAATTTGAGATTAAAAATTGTAATGTGTTAAATGACATTTTTCCATAGATTTTTATGATCATGAAAGATAACAAGCAAATAAATGTCATAAAATTCAGTAACCGGGCCTGCCCAGTGTCTACGCATGCGCACAACCACCGCTGATTACATCATGTCTAACGTTAGTTACAGTTGGTTTTACGCTGCCTAGAGTATTCGTTAATGAAAAGGCGACAGTATTTATACGTTAAACGATTTCGCTAGATAATCCTCCCTCTTAATCGCGAGTTCCATTTCAAATAAAACCATTTGTTGATTCTCCGTTGCCAAACTGTGACAACACGTCACAAAATACAGGCAACTGGTTGCATTTCTTTACTGTACTATTCACAAGATAGGAAATTAAACGATTACAACACGCGTCTGCGCGCGCGCGCGCACACACACACACACACACACGCACACACACTCTTCGGTCACCGACTGCGCAGACGTCGCATCCTGCACAACAGGCTGGAGCAGCCGCTTATGTCAGGAAAGAGAGAGAGCGAGAAAATCTCCTCAGCGTTACGTCAGGAAAGACAGATTTTACCAGAACAACATCCAACTACTTCAGTTAGACGGTGAAATAAAGTTGTTCAGCATTTCAACTCACCCTAGTTTGGTGGGTTTGAATGTCGCGGAGCTCCGACACTGGACTTTGTTTCAGAGTTGCGTGGAGCATGAAGCAGTCGTGATTCCATCCATCTTGTATTTGACGTCATCCCACTCTAGGGATGAGGTCATCGCTTAGAACGCTCGTCACGTGTGCTGCTCTCTGATTGGCTGCTGTAGCCAGTGGGCGTTCATGGAGGAAATGAGCGGAGGATGACGGACTGATAAACAGTTGAGTTAAGTTCGCATGCATACGCTTATTAAAGAAACAGGAATCCTTTTGTCATTAAGTGTATAGAAATCAGCACTTCTAAAGAAACGTGTTGTCATTCCCCTGGGTGTGATAATTGAAACAACGTGTATTTGTTACTTAATTCACTGTTTAATAATAGTTTTGCAAAAACTTGAATGTGTTTGTATTAAAAATTAAAAAATATTTTTGCACAATGTGTTGTGTGCATTTGATCTACAAGTGAGAGCTTTAATTGTATTGAATGGAAAATAATTTCCATCTGATTAATAGAAATTATCAAAAAATATTATTAAAATATACAATTAATCATATTAAGTTATCAAAACAATATTTACACCACTAATAATTATATTTTCCCATTTTAATTTGCAGCATCTAACTAAACAACTGCATTGCTCTAAAATACTGTTTTTATTATGTTTAAAGTTGCTTAGACATGATGTTGTATGCTTAGAGTGAATAACTAATTGCTCATTATTCTAGAAGATCTAGGTTATTTTCCCTCTGCAACTAATTAAAATGACATGAATAATAAAGTCTGTCAAAGAATCATTGACGTTGTACTCATTATAACTTCCTTGGGGAGAGTTTAATTGTGTTTACCCATAAGCAAGTTAACTCTTAATATGAAAGTGAAACTGCATGAGGAAAGTTCAACACTATCACAGTGATTTTTGATGTTTGTGTAGGAAAATTACATGCTCTATTTCCAGGGTTCCCATCCTTACGGAAAACCTGACTATCAAGAATATTTAGAATTTGGATTTCCAGGCCAGACAACAATGGAAAGTTTAAAATATCTTATAAAAGAGATTGAAATTTGTTTCTATTTGTTGGAAATTTGTTTCTAGTTATGCCTTGCATGGGGCTTTAGAAAGCTGTGTAGAAAGCATTCAAATATTAAACTTTTTATTTTTTTTTTATTTATTTTTTTTAAAGGTAGTCAAGTACTTTAAATCTAATTAATGTAAATGTAGATTCTCAAATCTCAGTTAGAGAGTCAGACTGGTTACCTGAAGGTTGCGGGTTTGATTCTCATTACCGGCATGAAATGACTGATGGTTGCCCACTGCTCCGGGTCTGTGTGTCTACGGTTTGCGTTGTGTGTGTTCACTTCTCACTGCTCCTCATGTGTGTGCACTTGAATGGGTTAAATGCAGAGGACAAATTCAGCGTATGGGTTAGCATACTTGGCCTCCATGTGCCACTTTCACTTAAATCAGGATTTGAAATCAGTGTAGTTTGGACACCATATAATTTCAACACAGCAGGAACAGATCACTGTTTAAAAGAAGCTGCAATACAGAAACACCACATATTTTGTTCTGTAATTTTATATAAGTCCGATTTATTTTCCTCAGTCTATTATTTGACAAATAACGTGTTGAATTATGATCCTCTCAGTAGTTTCTCAAGCACACAGTACATTATGCTCTCTTGCTCTCTGCATGAGAACACATTAGTCACTCAGTGAGCGCATAACACTGACGTTCTTTAATTAGGCTATTTTTCACACCACATTTATTAGCTGCTAGATTTAGCCAAATACCAGACTGGCTGCTGATAATCTGGTGTCCGTATGTGTGCGTGTCTGTGTATCTGTGTATTAACGCCTTGTAGTATGTTCTCATAGGTTATGTATTATGTGCACTGCTAATTCTAACTAAGCTGGTTCAGTCACAGCACAATTTTCACCATGAAGAAAATATCTTGAAGCAAAAAGCCTTTTGCAGTTCAACAAGTGTGAGGTTAGAGGTTTGCAAAAGTGTGAAAAAGGCACCATGGTGACATTTTTAAAAACATGAAGAGCATTAACTCAAACTCAAATAAAGCCTATTGCCATGACTAAAATGTCTGATTAGACCGAAATCAAACCACATTTAGTGATTCTTGTTTATAATAAGCAGCATTTTACTTTACTGTCTATTTTATTCACAAAACCCTTTCAATATTGTCAATATCACATAATACACTACACAGTACCCAGCAAGCAATAGCCATCATTTCACCGTCTCGGTTAAATATAGACCCGATATAGTCCGGCTAAGTGTAACCCACTTCTAGCTAAAATAACATTGAATCTGGATACATGGCATTTATTTTTATGGAAATAAAGCCAACAATGAATCGTTGTTTAAAAAAAAAAGGTTTTGTATTTTAATTTTAATTTTGTCATTCTCAAGTTGTTGATGTTCCATATTTTATATGGTCATTTTTATGTTTTGGTCTTTTTGTAAGTTGTCTAAGTTGTTAATGTACTTTTTCTAATTAAAACTTTTATATTTAATTTGTTTGGATGGATTGTCCATTATGAGAACCTGTTATATTTGAGTGAAAAATATTTTTAAAAAGTGTCTATTAGACGTATGTAGTCGTTCAATAGCCGTCTAATTGATGAGGTCTGGTTAGATGTCTATTAGATTTTCACTGACAGCCCAAATTCAGCCTTATTTTAGTCTAGACCCATATTCACTGTCTATTGAACGTATATATGTAGTCGTTCAATAGCCGTCTAATTGATGACTAGTCTATTCTTGGGCTAGGGTTAGACGTCTATTAGATTTTCACTGACAGTCCAAATTCAGCCTTGTTTTAGCCTAAACGTCTGGGCTGTGTTTTGACGGCTATTAGACGTCTTTTAGACGTAAAATTGATTGCTGGGTAGGTGAAAGTGAAATGCTTTTAAAAATGCCATTGATTTTCCACTGTTGTTACAGGATCACCTGTGCAGAGCAGTTAGAGCAGACTCCAGGGAGCTGATGGGCGTCTGTGGAGAGCAGTGGGAGAGGGGCAAGAAGAAGGGTTTGCAGAAACCGTGTATGTGGAGCTCATAGAGTAACCTGTTCTGTTCACAATGACTGGTTTTTAAAAACGAGAAGCAAGAATTTGGCAAATCAAAATTCAAAATGCATTGGGCCGTTGCTACCTGGTTAATCACATCTCTCCTTGGCCTTGGAATGGGGCATAATACTTTATTTGAAGGTAGGAAAAATCTGCTTATGTTATCCAAATATGTTTCATTTCAGTATCAAAATTGTGTCAGATGTTTTCCTAAAATTTCAAATAGAAATAAAAATGAGACATACAGGAAAAGTATCTAAAATGAATGTGGATAAAGGTTTTGATGAGAAAGTTCATAATGAAATCTTGGACATTTGATTTCATACTTTGGTATCTTGGCAAACCAGAGCAATAGTTTCACCTCTGAACCAGGAGATTTATTTCTCCTAAAAAAAAAAAAGAAAGAAAAAAAAAAGGTGTAGAATCAGCTGGAAAGTTCTCCATTTATATAAACTTCCAATTTCCACTACATTTAATCTCATTGATTTTTCTTTTCCGGTGGGATGTTGTCTATAAATATGAATCTCTTTTAAATGTTATATCTTTTTAAATATGTAGCAAACAAGTAAGAAATATGTGAAATATTATTACAATTTCAAATAAATGCAGTTCTTTTGAACTTTTTTTATTCATCAAAGAATCTTGAAAAACATTATTATGGTTTCCACAAAACTATCATAAAGCACAACACAATTTTTTCAACATTATTAAAGTTTGTTGAGCACCAAATCAGCATATTAGAGTGATTTCCGAAGGATCATGTGACAATGACGACTTGGCTTATAGTACTGGCTCTAAGATTGTAAAATTAGTCTATTCCAGACAATTTTGAATTTCTTTCATTTTTCAGGATATGACAGGACTCTGTCAGGTTATCATCAGTGTAACGTGACTGAGCATGTTTCGGTGACCAATGTGATCTCCTATCCAACCTCGTACACCCAGAGGAGACCGTGTGGTGGGTGGTTGCCATGGGCAATGTGTGATGTCATGGTTTATAAGACAGAATACAGAACACTGGTGTATAACATGTCCAAACAGGTCATGAAATGCTGTCATGGCTACGAACAAGTTGGAAGTTACTGTGCCTTGTGTGAGTATTTTCAAACAAATTCATTTGAAATAGATTGCAAAATTGTCCCAGGAAAGAGAAGGAATGCTGCGGATTGTCTTAATCAGCAGTTAAAGTGACATTATTGTAGCCTCTCTTTTTTTTACTGTAAAAGTATTTTTATATTGATATTGTCATTATCTCAGCCTTGAACAGAAGTGCAGAATTCACATCTAAGCAAGGACTGTGTCCCTCGGCAAGTGTGACAAGGTCTCTGTGGAATAATTCAAACTCTTCTGTGTGCAAGTGGGACATAGATTGTCCTCAGTGGAAAAAATGCTGTCAGACAGAAAACATCTCCAACATCTATCAGTGCTCAGACCCAGTACCACCAGGTATACACAATCCCATACACTGCATTCCAGAATTCTTATAGGCACATTGTTAAATAACATTCAATAAGTTTAAAATGTCCATTTGTCCTCAAGCCAACAGAACCTGCTTCAATGCGACAATAACAGTTAAGACAAGCTTTCAGCTAGTAACTATGGACAAAGGACTCTTCAACCACACCAGACTACTGCACTCCGTGGTTTGTAATTATCGGTCTATCATTCAATTACAGTATGTAGTTGAGCTCCCTACCTAGGCAGCATACTTGGAGCAAACAATACATTTTGAAATAGCTTATAGGCTTTGTCTAGTGTCTATGTTGATCTGTAAGAGATGTAACTGCTGTTTTTTTCCGTAGGTAACTGGCGCTTTGGGAACTGATGAAATTTCTGTGCATCATGTCCGGTCATGGTCAGCAGGGCCCTTCACAACCTCTTCATCACTGCTGGTTTGTTCTTCTAATGTCTTCTTTCTAGAAGATATCTCTACAAGACTGGGTCGGTTGGGAAACATTGAGGAGGTGACTAGTGTGGTGGTCCAAGGTACGACAAGTAGGCCTCGTGATTGGTATTTCATACGATTCATTTTGTCAAGAATGACAAAATGTACTTTTAATGTGAATAGTAACATATTTCAGTGTTTGATATTTTTGTATACATTTGAATTGTGTTGAGCCGCCACTTGATGTCTAATGTACAATCCAATAAACATATCCATTATGTCTTTATCACTGTTCATAAGTTTTTAAAGTCAGTTACATACATAGACTGGCCTAATTTGCTACCAAAAAGTTAGATTGATTACCCCTAACTAACCCCATTTAGTATACGCATTCTCTGAATATGCAAATTAGCCCCGCCTCCACTCACTCACACCAGCTCAGAGATCCATTCGTTGACGGTCACGCGTTGAAATGATTGGTTGCAAGGTCGTTTGTGATGTCAGAAACACCAGTTATTTCAAACCATGTTTTTGAAACTGTCTTTGGTTCACTGCAGTTTTAAGGCGAAAATACTCGGCAATGGTGTTGACTTATGAATTTGCCATTATCTTGATGAATCCACATCTTACACACTCATGCATACATTATCATTTCCTACACAGATGTGGATGAATGTGCAGTTCCGGAATTGAACAGTTGTTCTCCACACGCACACTGCATGAATACAGAAGGATCTTACTCATGTGCTTGTCATCATGGGTATCATGACCTCAATCCTTCACAGCCAGGAACAGATTGCATGGGTAAGAAAGGACAATCATTCGATAAACCACATGAAGCAACCTGACAAAGACTAAAAGGGTTGAAACATTTTTATTTGTCTAATATTTTTGTAGAGTTTGAGAGCTCTAGCCGTTTCCTTCTTTTGTTTTTCTGAAGGCCTTCTTGGATGTTTTTGGTCACATACCTGTTTATTTAAAGGTGCACACACCATTTTGTTTTGTTGATGAAGCCCCATAATTCTGAAAGGACCAAAAATCCAGTTAAGTGTTTTCTTGTTTGTTTCTAATGCAGCCCCCAGTGTCACTCTGCAACCTTCCATGGACAACACTACTCCATCCTCGATTACTCACCCCCCGCCAGGTACACTTCGAATAAGTTTTGCTTATCTCCAACCCTGTCAGATATGATCATTTATGATGCACATTTTCATCAGGAATCACTTTGAATCTAGTTTGTGCTGCTTTCCCTTCTTTTTTAAGGTAATAGAACAATCACTGATGGACCATCCTGGACATCCACTGTTGATCTCACTTCACGTTCAAACAATCTTTCCACCAGCCAACCACCTTCTACATGCGGTGTGTAATGCAAAAATGCCGAGTACACATAGTGACAGAGGACATTTTGTTAATAAATTTTAAGTGGCACGGTATACGTGATTCTTAGATAAAGTAAATAATGCTGAAAAAAGAGACCTTCAGAAAACATATGGCTTTGTGATTTAGTCCCAATTGCCCCGTTTCCAGCATGCACTGGGATGTGAATAATTAACATGGTTGCATTGTTGTATTTGCAGGTTTTACATTCATTTGTTGATTATATCATCATGAGATGATACATAATAAATAACAATTTAAAACCATGTAAATAAAGAAAGAATTTTGTGCAGGTTTAATAAGAGAATCTATTAAAATCTCCTTAAAGAGGTCGTATCTAAATCTGTCTAGATCTAAATTGGTATAATGTTGGCAAATTTTAAGTCATGGTAAGTCTGTGTTTAGAATTGGTCTGAATCAGTTATCAATGGAAACTCATTATTCAAAAATTGCTTTTGTTAAAACGAATGTCTTTGAACTCACCTTATTTTCATACACTGCGTGTGTAGCCTGTTGTGACTTGTATATCCATGTATATCTATACAACTACTAACTTCTTTTTCGTTCTTTGTTTAGACATACCTGAGATCACCAGTCTGTTCTCTTATGACGTCAAAGCATCAACTTTTCATGTGGCATGGACCAGTAACAACCAAACCGGTGTCACTTTCCACCTGGTTCTGCTACAAGGGACCACTGTGCTGGGAAACATATCGCATGTGGGGAACTTTAACTGGACGTTCAATAGCCTGAATCCTGCAGTTCTTTATACTGTACGTGTCACTCCATTTGCCTGTGGTAACCAGGGAAACTCCAAGGAGATCAAAGTGAAAACAGGCAAGTATAGCATTGGGTTTATTAGTATTAAGTGCTTAATGTATAATATATGTAAAATTTTAGACCTCCTTTATTACAAATTCAGTCAATAATAACACTATGGGTTATAGATTCCTATAGTTATGCTGTATATTACGGTGTCAGCATGATAAAATGTGCTTACATAACTAAATATTGTGTTTTCTTTAGATGGACAGGTGCTTCTAGCTACGGCTCGTTTTACAAACATGAACTATACAAAGGCCTTGAGTGACCCAAACAGTGATGCATATAAGGAGTTCTGTAGAAGTGTCATAGATGAGGTTTGATGGATTCCATATTTATTTAAACACATGATAAAAAATGTATCAACATGATACTTTGAGCCTGACATAAAATACACTCTTCAATCATCCAGTAAAAAAATTCATCGGTTTAGTAAAAGCTTGATGTTATTAGAGCTATTGCACACCCTTAAGGTTTGAGATATAAATTATTATTATTAAACACTGTCCTGTACATTTAGACATGAATGAAACCATAAATTATGCAACTAGTGAAGGAAAGGTGACTTACAGTTTTCACCTGGAAACAGTTATATCCTCCATATTTACATTGAAGGCAATGGGGCTACAGACTAAAGGTCCTTGCACACCGAGTCTTTGACAAACTGCTCTGAGACACAAAGGTTGAGGATCCAAATGCAGTATTTATTGAATAGGGCAATCCAAAGACGTAATCCAGATAACAGGCAAGGGTCATACACAAACAAACAATAACAGATCAGGGCTGAGGCAAAGAGAGAAATACGAGGGAACAGGCAGAGATTCAAGAAAACCAGGATACAAACACGCTCAGAAATGCAGTGTAAACAACTAACAAGATTTTGCAGGAAATTAATGAGTGTATGGTTTAAATAAGCTGAGACTGACAAGGTAATGAGACACAGGTGGTAGCAATCAGGGATGATGCAGCGATGAGGGCAGTGAGTTATGGGAAACGTAGTTTCATGAGGTAATGACAATAGTCCATTGGTGAGTCCAAGATACGTTTTTTCATATTCATCATTTGGTGGCTCTGAATTGTCAAAACACCTCTAAAAATGCTTGCTATGGATGCGATAAACGCATAATTTTTTTTATGCCGGACGAAAGTTTCGGAGGCTAGGAGATCTCAGAGCACTGTAACCAATCACAGACTAGCACATAAAATCAATGACCAGAGGGGCAGAAGAAATATGTTAATAAATGCTCTAATTATATCGAAAAATGTGTAGACACAATGTAAATACGAGATTCATTGTGGAGTATACTGTAGTCAACTTCATTGATTTACAGTGGGTGGAGCTTGATGTCCAGTTCCCCCTTGCTGGACTTAATGGAACGGTCGGTCCAACCATACCCTAACCCAGTGTTTCCCAACCCTGCGGATATATGTGATAATGAGCTGATGAGTTGAATCAGGTGTTTGATTAGGGAGACAAAGAAAACGTGCAGTGTTGGGGGTCCATCAGGAGCAGGGTTGGGAAACACTGCCCTAACCCTACCACAACCCTATAGCTAAACATAACTCCACTCATTAGGTCCAAAGAGGTGGAGCTGGACTACATCAAGCTCCACCCATTATGTCCAGAAAGGCTGCACTGAATGACATTTGGCTCTGCAGTGAGTACCACTTGGACCTAAATGTGACTTTGAAATCATTGAGACTTGGTGGTGGGCTCAGTCAACAAACTTAGCAACACCCATTTAAACACATTAGCAACAACATAGCAACAACTTGGCAACCACCTGCAACACCCTAGTGTTTTGCAAGTACTCACATTTTCATCTGATAATGCAAAAATCTTTTTGATAAAAATCTTTTGTTTTAAGCTATATGATTCATAATAACCAAGATCATTTTCAAAAATGTGTTGATTCTCTTTCAAATGTGTCTGCAGATTATTTTGTACTTGCCTCCAGAGACCCGTGCGCTAGTCATCTCTGGGCAGGTCATCATCCAGATAACATCCCTCTCAGCTGGCAGTGTAATCGTGAACTTTTCCATCATTTTTCAACCCAGCAGCAACCTGACCATGTCTAGCATGTCCAGCGAATTTACTGCATCTCTACAGAAAAGCACTAACTACACAGTAGACAATATAGTCACAGAAGGTACGGGTTATTCTTTCATGTATTAAAGAATTAAATAAGTTATTACTAAACATTAAATGAAGTTTGATGTTGGAACTGTTTCCACACTTGTTAATGATGTGACATGTTGACTTGAGATGTGATTAGTCTCTTGTTATTTATAGATTTAAATGAGTGTTTGGCAGCTGAGGCGGACTGCTCTCTGTGGGCTTCCTGTGAAAACACGGATGGCTCATACACCTGTGCCTGTTGGCCTGGATACACAGATTTGAGCCTCAGTAGACCAGGACGCATCTGTGCAGGTACATGCTGTATAATGCTACTGTTGAGAGATTTCATTAGAATGTCACACACCTTTAATTGAGACAAACAGAAGTCAATCATGCACAGATACTTGTGACTAAAAATGACAGTATGGATGTGGTATACTGCAGCAATAGAGTGCCACAGTGATGACGTATTTTTAGGCCAACTCAGAATTTTGCATCACCCAGGTTGATCCCTTGACAAAAACCCAATAGGATTTTCCCATTGGCTTTTGAATAAAACAAGCTGCTTGACCAACAAAAGTTTATCATTAAAGTTCATCATGATTATCTTCACAAAATGAAAACAACTTTTATGAATTTTAAAGCATAATTACATTACAATTTCTAGAGTTAAATGTAGGCTTTAAACAAACTATACCACTTTCACATGACTTCAATGTCACCACCATTAAGCTTTCAATAATTCTTTCAGTCTTAACTTAAAAAAAAAAACATGTTCTCTGAAATTGAGTTAGAATAGTTACAAAAGTGCAATTATAAACACGAGGCTGTGAAAGGGGAGTAGTGAGTAGACGAGTTTACCTGTTCGATGTGATGACGTTTAATGTCCTTTGCAGTCCCATTAAGCCACTTGTTAGCAATTGCCTTTTCAAGACAAGTAACAGCTTTTAAAAAAAATCACAAAGCATTTTTTTCACTGATTTTTTTAATGCAGTAGAACAAAACTTGAAAATATCTTAAGCCTGTGTTGATCACAGACCTTATTTCAGGCATTTAACCCACTCAATATAACCATTGACTTCAGGAAAACAGAACTGGAAATGCTAAAATGCTAACTTGTTTTGGCCTACAAAATATGTCATCCCTGAAGCACTCTATTAGCAAGCGACAACAATCCAATCAATTCTAAGTGGATAAAATCAAGTCCTCCCTACATTTTTTTTTTTTTTGCATATCATTTTACTCAGATATACTGTATCTGTTATTATATTCTCATCTGTGTTTCTTCCTGTTCATGACTATAGCTTCACATAACGCCACAACCGTTTATCCCACCTCAAACTATCCTGGAGTATCTTCAAATTCCACTGCCACAGACACTACAACATCTATTACAAAAACTACGTTTGGAAACCTATCTATGAGCAGTACAGTGAGCACAGCTCATGATCAGAGCATCAACAAAACAACAGTGTCTTCGACTTCCACGACTAACAGACTCTCAACAATGCCGGCAAACATTACTACAACAATACTCACAACCATGACATCAAGTATAGGCCCTTTGATCTCATATGTAGCTGTTGAGTGCAGCCCAGGGTATATATCAGTCTTCATATGGCGACACATCTTCATAGCCTATAGCATCCCAGAGAGTGCCCTGTACCTCGGTAAACCAGAATGTGTTCTCAACGGAAGAAATGGATCCCATGTGTGGGTCACTACAGCTTGGGATAAGTGTGGTGTTACACTAAAGAATGTAAGTCCTCCAGTATCATTTAACTCATACATTGAGTTTATATCAATATATTTTTAGTATCATTATTGATATAATATTGTAGTATTTATTAATACCTTGGATTGTTTTCATTTTAGTAAATTTTAATTTTAATTTATTTATTTATTTGAGTTTTATTTATTTTATTATATAAAGTTAGTAGTAGTAGTCAATAGTTTTATTATACAATAAGTTGACATGCACTTGCAAAGTTACTTATAAGCAGAATTTAAAGATGAACTGAACTGAAATTTGAGAAAAGGTGATATAACAGATGTATTTTATTTATTCTCATTGGTACAATTATTAAAATGGCAAAATTTGTTAAAAGGGATAAAATGGTACGTTGAAAATGTTGTTTTTGCTACGCGGGCGCCGCCATGTTGGATTTCAACATTCGGTTAAGTCACTGGCATGGTAAGCTACTCCGTTGCCAACCAATACCAGCAGAGCAGCCGTAGCATGTAGATAGTCTGAGGCTGGCTGACATGGCTGAGGAAACAGAAACCAACAGGTCTCTGGGGGGGGGGGGTTCGTACTCTATTGCCCCTGGCTGTAGTAATGAATTGTAGAGTGCTAAGGCAGCTGGGGTTACGATACATTTTCACAGGCTACCTTTGACAAGGAAACCAGCCCTCAAGTCATGGCTAGCTGCCTTAAAACTGTCTAGCCCTCCAACAGCCCCTGGATTTCGAGTCTGTAGTGAGCATTTTTTTAGCGACAGACTATTTAGAGATATACTTTCGTCAATGAGTACATAAATCGTCTGACAATGTCTGCATCAAATGTTTTATTTAGCCAAGTTACAAGTCCAACGCATAACGTTACTCGAAACCTTGATATTCGGCTGAGGGAAAAAGATCCCTGATAGTTCACTGCACAGGATGGGATCAGAATCCTATTTCCCAAATGCCCCCTCGCCCAAAGAGTGAACTACCGGTACGCTGTTAACCTAAACACTCTGAGAAAAGGATATAACAAGTTAGCCTAGCCTAGCCCAGTCGCCAACATGTAGAATACACTGTTACATACCAGCTACTTATGCGGCGCTCCAGCGTCTCAGCTCGGACATCCATTATAGATAGCATTTCCACCTCCAACACGTCTCTCTCACCGCACAGCATCAGAAATGAATGGTGCATGGTGATGCATTTTTCGCCGATCAATAAATGTTCCAGGTTGCCCTCTCTGCAACGGATCGACTCGTGTGCAGTGTCCATGCTCCGGCAGCGCCCGCGCACACACCAGTCACTTCCCCCAAACGACCCTGTACTGTATGTGGAGCCTGAAACTGGTCATCCTCCATGTGATGGTAGTCAGATAATACTGGCCTGTCCCTCACAGGCTCAAATGCGTAACCCATGCCATTAAAATTACTAATTTTCGTGTGTGTATATAGGACCTGCAGCTGTTGCCTATATACCTTCGGGGGTCCTACCATGACAGTGACGTCATCGAAATTGCCAGTTGTTTTGCTTAAAAAAAGCTATATTGCTATTTTTGATTACAATTCTTAGTGTTATTTACTTTTAATTGTCATAAACAACACGTTTTCAACGTCAATTTTTTTCAACATCTTAGTAGAGTATTCATTTTAGTAGACTGTCTTTAGTAGATTAATATCTGCCAACACTTTATTTTGATGATCCCCAACAGACATTCTTACTATAACTTTGACAAGTGCATGTCAAAAAACGCGCCGTTTTTGTGTGTCACTTTAAATGCAAATGAGCTGCTGCTCCCGGCACAGAGGGCGGAGCTTCAACAGCTCCTTCTTAGCAGCTTCCATTACCTCACACAGACATGCACTGAACATTTCAAAAACTTTTAGCCTTTTATGTTCAAACCGGAGTCGGACAAAATGGAGAGACTCAAGAAGAAGTGACAACATGTAGAAAACATTTATGAATGGTTAGTTGATGAATTCATGTAACTATTTGTAATTATCTTCTAGTCTTTGATTAGCATATTCTGTCGTGATAATCTATCAGTCGTGTTCTGGGGGCGGGGTTTATGTAAATTGTAGGTTTAGTGATATCACTAACCCGGGAGGAATGTCCTGTAGTCCCTACCAGCCGTTTGTTGTAGTCCTTAAAAATCAATTTCTTTAAAAGAGAATATCTCCCTTTGCTTTGAACTTTGAGCGTCGTAACTTTGCAGATGTTGTTTATGATCAAACAGCAACATTACACACACAAGTGAAATCATAATCAACCACCCCTTTAAAACTTAATTTTAAAAAAATACTTTGTAATACAAATCTTTTTATTATTAACTGGCTTTCTATTAATACAAAAGAGTGAATGACAGCCGTCTGCGGTCTCCCAGTGGCTTACATTATTGTCAGTTTAGTGTTAGTGATTAATTTACAGCAAAACAAAAGATAACATCTATCATTTCATGTCCGAAAACATTATTTTTGTCCTACATTTCATAATATGTAAAAGCTCAGTACAGACTAATTTTCCGTCAGTTTATTTTCGTGAATTTAAATGTGTGCAAAGGATTGTGGGTGATTTAAGGCCACGAAGGATACATCAGATGCATTCTTCAAAACAGGCCGAATGAAGAATGCGAAACGAAGGCTGCCCTATAAGGATCCTTCAAATTGAGATGGCCTCCAGCGACGTTTGATGACGTGGCAGCCGAGATATGCAGCGTTCGTAAGATGCAGACTTCGGTTTGAGAAACACCCATTATCGCAGCTTTCACTGTCACAGTTGTAAATATGACAGCATTCTTCTTCAATGAGGGGGTTTGGCGTCAACGCATTTGTTTCCATGCGGACCAATAAAGAACGTGACACACACGTCTCCGAAGACTTCGAAAATCCTTAAGTGTTTCCAGTAAAGTGTGACATATGCATCAGACGTCCCGCCAATGCTCTGTGGCTGAGACTAGGCACCAAGTGACTTTTTTTGTCATTCCTTCAAGAGATTTGTTCAAAAAACGTCTACGGTTACGTATGTAACCCTCGTTCCCTGAGTAGGGAACGGAGACGTTACGTCGGATGACGACGAATGGGGTTTCGCTTAGAAAGCCTATCAACTTCGAGTATTACAAAACGAGCCAATGGCAAAGAAATGCCATGGGTCTGCGGAATTTGCATGGCGTAACTCCGCCCCACCTCGTGGGTATAAAAGGAGGAAGCCGGCAGCAAGCAGATATGTTTCTTCGCTGAGGAGCCAAGACTGAGCTCAGGCGATCCCCGCGGTACAGCGGAAAGTGGCAGGCAGACGTAACGTCTCCGTTCCCTACTCAGGGAACGAGGGTTACATACGTAACCGTAGACGTTCCCTTTCGTTGTCACTCCGAGTTACGTCGGATGACGACGAATGGGGTTACCAGTCTAATCACGCCACCTTCTCAGCTGTCTTCCAGTGCCCTGCGTAAATCGAGATCCCTGTCAACCTGGACAAAGGACTCCATATAACACAGGAATACCAAGGTACACTGGGAAGCATATCCCAAGCTTAGGGGAAGTATGCAATTAATGCCAGCCCGGAGGGGGGGGACTTAGAGAATACAATATGACCCGAAGGAAGCATATGGGAAACACTGGGGTGTCCAGCCGCAGGTGGAATATTTAAACCCCAGGGGTGGCAAGGTGGCTTGCCAAGGGAAAGACACACGCTCAGAGAGGCTTACAGTGGAAATACACATGTGGGGGTCGCTCAGAGGAGGGACCATGCACACGGGAGGCACCTAGCCGACGCACAGGCAATAGACACTGGCGCCGACGTCAGGAGTGCTGGAGGAGCTCAGGGCTTTCGGAGAAGCTCACCTGAGGAAAGTATCGCACGTATCCAGTCCGTGGAGTGGAATGGCGAGCAAGCGAAGACACCTGAGCGGGTCCGGTACTAGCTGGTTGAAGCGAGTACACGAGAGGACACAGGCTCCACTCGGAGATTATAGAATCTGGCGAATGTGTTAGGTGTCGCCCAGCCTGCAGCTCTGCAGATGTCTGTTAGCGAGGCGCCATGCGCTAGAGCCCAAGAGGACGCCACACTCCGGGTGGAGTGGGCAGTCACACCAAGGGGGCACGGTCGACCTTGCTGCTGGTAAGCCAAAGCAATGGTGTCCACTATCCAGTGAGACAACCTTTGCTTGGAGAGAGCCTTTCCCTTCAGCTTCCCACCATAACAGACAAAGAGCTGGTCTGAGGTCCTGAAACACTGCGTTCTGTCTACATAGGCGCGGAGAGCGCGTACTGGACAGAGCAGTGCCAAGGCTGGGTCTGCCTCCTCCGAGGGCAGCGCTTGCAGGTTCACCACCTGGTCCCGAAAGGGAGTGGTAGGAACCTTGGGCACATATCCAGGCCGGGGTCTCAGGATCACGTGAGAGGAAGCCGGCCCAAATTCCAGGCACGCTTCGTCAACGGAGAATGCGTGCAGGTCCCCAACCCTCTTGATGGAGGCCAGTGCAACCAGGAGCGCTGTCTTCATAGACAGGAACTTAAGCTCGACTGATTGCAGGGGCTCAAAGGGAGCACTCTTCAGGGCAGTTAGAACCACTGAGAGGTCCCAAGAGGGAACGAGAGGAGGACGAGGAGGATTTAGTCTCCTCGCTCCTCTCAGGAACCTGATGATCAGGTCGTGCTTCCCTACCGACTTACCTTCGATGAGGTCATGATGTGCGGCAATGGCGGCAACATAGACCTTCAGGGTGGAGGGAGACAGCCTTCGCTCCAGCCCCTGTTGAAGGAAGGAAAGCAAAACACTGATCGAGCATCTCCGGGGGTCTTCTCGGTGAGAAGAGCACCAGTTGACGAAGAGGTTCCACTTCAACGCATAGACGTGTCTCGTGGACGACGCTCTAGCGGAAGTGATGGTAGCCACCACCGCTGGTGGTAGGGTACTCAAACCTGCCTCGTCCCATCCAGGAGCCACACGTGGAGGTTCCAAAGATCGGGACGAGGGTGCCATAGGGTGCCCCGTCCCTGAGAAAGAAGGTTCTTCCTCAGAGGGATCGGCCAGGGAGGTGCTGTCGCGAGGAGTACTAGTTCGGGGAACCAGGTCCGGTTGGGCCAGTAAGGGGCAACCAGAATGACCTGCTCCTCGTCCTCCCTGACCTTGCGCAGAGTGTGCGCAAGAAGGCTCACTGGGGGAAACGCATACTTGCGGCCCTGCGGCCAGCTGTGCGCCAGAGCATCCGTGCCGAGCGTGCCCTCGGTCAGGGAATAGAACTGGGCGCAATGGGTCGAGTCGTGAGAGGCAAACAGATCTATCTGCGCGTCCCCAAACTGGTCCCAAATCAGCTGAACCGACTGGGGATGGAGTCGCCATTCTCCAGGGAGGGGCTGAAGCCGTGAGAGCTCGTCGGCTGCACAGTTCAGCGCTCCGGGAATGAAGATGGCTCGAAGCGACCTCAGATGCTTCTGACTCCATAGGAGGAGGTGGCGAGCGAGTTGTGACATACGGCGGGAGCGTAGACCACCTTGATGGTTGATGTACGCTACAGTGGCGGTATTGTCTGAGCGGACTAGTACGTGTTGACCCCTGAGCAACGCCCGGAAGCGGTGCAGGGCAAGGCGTACTGCCAACAACTCGAGGCAATTGACATGCCACAGCCGCTGGGGTCCTGTCCAGCAGCCCGCAGCAGCATGTCCATTGCACATGGCGCCCCAGCCCGTGGTGGAGGCATCTGTTGAGACAACAACATGCCGGGAAGCTCGTGCCAGGGGGACACCGGCCCTGAGAAAATCGAGGTTCGACCACGGGGTGAAGAACTGACGGCAGGTCGGAGTAACTGGTACTCGGAACGTGCCGTGTTGCCATGCCCACCTCGGGACTCGGTCGCGAAGCCAAAGCTGAAGCGGTCTCATATGAAGCAATCCGAGCGGCGTGACCGCGGCTGCAGATGCCATATGCCCCAGGAGCCTCTGAAAAAGTTTCAGTGGAACCGCACTCTTGCCCTCGAATTGTCTTAGGCAAGTCAGCAGTGACTGCGCGCGCTCGCTCGTAAGCTGCGCGGACATGGCGACCGAGTCGATGTCCATACCGAGAAAAGAGATCCTCTGCACGGGGCAAAGTTTGCTCTTCTCCCAGTTGACCCGAAGGCCCAGACGGGCTAGGTGCCGGAGCACTAGGTCCCTGTGTTCGCAAACCTGATCTCGAGAGTGAGCTAGGATCAGCCAGTCGTCGATATAACTCAGGATGCGAACCCCTTGCTCTCGAAGGGGAACAAGGGCCGCCTCGACGACCTTCGTGAAGATGCGAGGAGACAGGGCTAGCCCGAAAGGGAGAACCGCGTACTGGTATGCCTGCCCCTCGAAAGCAAACCGGAGGAACGGTCTGTGTCGAGGAAGAATGGAGACATGAAAGTAGGCGTCCTTCAGGTCGATCGCTGCAAACCAATCCTGGGGCCGTATGCATTCGAAAACGCGTTTGGCGGTGAGCATCTTGAACGGCATCCGGTGAAGGGAGCGGTTCAGCACGCGCAAGTCCAGGATTGGCCGTAACCCACCGGTTTTCTTGGGGACAATGAAGTAGGGGCTGTAGAAGCCGGACCTCATCTCGGCTGGAGGGACAGTCTCGATTGCACCCTTCGCCAGCAGGGTGGCAATCTCTGCTCTCATGATAGGGGCATTGCCACCGACCAAAGTGGAGCGGACTCCCCTGAAGCGGGGAGGAGACCGTGCGAACTGAATCGCATAGCCGAGCCTGACGGTACGCGCGATCCAGTGGGACAGACGGGGAGCTCTAGCCAGGCTCCCAGGAACTGAACCAACGGGATCATGCGAGCCACAGGCGTCCCCCCGGAGGGGCAGCGAGGCGGAGTAACTGGCCCAGATGTGGACGGCATAGCGGCCCGGAGAGGGGGCACAGTTAGCAACCGCACCCTGGCAGAGGGGGCCAGGGGAGGACCAGGCTGGTCGTCCCGCGGGGGCCTGCTCTGCCAGGGGTCTGGCGACAGAGGGGGACAGGGGCGAAGCGGTCCGTGGACGGCACGCCGTGTCAACCGCCTCTGGGACAGAGGGGGACGAGGAGAGCACGGCTTGTGGGCGGCGCTCTGTGACGTCCGAGAACTCTGTGCTCAGAGACGGGAGAATCAGCTCTTTGGAGAATAAGGATTCTTCCCCGGCCCTCCCCGGGGAAAGGAGTGGTCCTGCTACCAACTCCTGGAAAGAACTGAGTCCCATCTCTGAGGAGCCCAACTCAAGAGCGCCGCTTAACCCGGCGTGTAGCGGGGTGCGGGGCTGGAGAGGACTGTGGCGTCCGACCGCGGCCTCCAGAGCCGACCCGGGTGAACGGGCGGGGTGGGAGCCGCGGGGGGGCGCCCTCGGCAGTGGGCAGACCGAGGGATCTGAGCGGACGGCGGGGCCGTCGGGACAGAATCAACCTCAGTCTGCTCCATCGCCGAGGTGCCCGTCTCACGAGCGCCGCTTAACCCGGCGTGTAGCGGGGGGCGGGGCTGGAGAGGGCTGTGGCGTCTGCCCGCGGCCCCCAGAGCCGGCCCGAGAACGGGCGGGGTGGGAGCCGCGGGAGGGCGCCTTCGGCGGTGGGCAGACGAGGGATCTGAGCGGACGGCGGGGCCGTCGGGACAGAATCAACCTCACTCTGCTCATGGGCGGCTGAGAGCTGTTGGGCAAGCCCTCAACCGCACCGCCGAAGAGGCCGACCTGGGATATGGGAATGTCGGACAGACGGGTCCGCGCGACATCCAGCACATCAGACAGGTTCAGCCACAGACTGGTGAGCATCACCTGACCCAGGGAGTGTACGGCCACTTTCGTTGCTCAGAGAGCAAGGTCAGTGGCGGCGCGCAGCTCAGTGAAGAGCCCTGGGTCAGTCCCGCCCTCGTGCAGGTCTATGAGCATCTGGGTCAGGTGGACCAGCAGAATGACCATGGCATGCAGTGAGGCGGCTGCCAGTCCCGTGGCGCTATAGGATCTCGCCACAAGCGTAGACGAAAAACTACAGGCCACGGGCGGGTGCTTAGGATTGCGCCGAGAAGAAGCACTCTGAGGACACATAGCATCGCAACAGAGCGTTCAGCCGGGGGAACCCCAGTGTACCCATGGGCAGCGGCCCCATCGAGGGGAGGAAAGGCGGATGAGATCAGCGAGCGGTCCCGAGAAGACAAGGGGGTCTTCTTGGACTTCGAGATCTCATCATGCACGTCCGGGAGGAGAGGTATTGGGGTTTGCCGTGGACGAGGGTCGGCGGCCTTACCCAAAACCCATCGTCCCAGGAAAGCATGGTCGTCATCTCCGGATCAGACTCAGGCACAGCCGTATACACACCGGAAGGTGGCAGCTGTGACGAGCCCTCACTTCCAGAAGACTCAAACCCACCTAGTGATGCTGCAACAGACATGGCATCTTCCTCTGTAGCTTCAACTGAAACACGCGGGCCACCAGAGGGTAGACTCGCGGGAATCAGCAGTTCACTAGCGGGCACCGTCATTGAAGAGGGGGGCTGGGGACACGGACACATAGTCGGCGCCTAGATCCAGACCGTAACCCTCAGGTCACCCTGGCCACCAGCCGAAGATCGGGGGGTGGATGAGGGGACTCTCACTCTTGCGAGTTCACCGAGTCTCGACCTATATATGACGCGATGATCACGTTCCCAGCGAGAACATGAGTCACCCACGAGCGCTGTTCAAGCATGATCAAAGCCCAAACACACTAGACAGCGCTCGTGCCCATCAGAGTCCGATACCAGTCCGCTGCAACCAGAAATGCACGGGCGAGCCGTCTTTAAAAAGACGTGCCACGTGTAAGCTCTTTTAGTGAGAGAAAACTCAAGTGTTGAAGCACCCGGGGAGAAACGCACCGACTGGCAGACCACTGCAACAGATCAGCAGGAAGCACGCTCTCGCCGTAGATCGCCGTCACACCAACACTCGAGGTACTCGTTTGTAAAGCTGACAATTCAGAGATGGCTTGTGGAGAGAAGAATACACTTGGCTCCGAAGCGAAAACATATCTGCTTGCTGCCGGCTTCCTCCTTTTATACCCACGAGGTGGGGCGGAGTTACGCCATGCAAATTCCGCAGACCCATGGCATTTCTTTGCCATTGGCTCGTTTTGTAATACTCGAAGTTGATAGGCTTTCTAAGCGAAACCCCATTCGTCGTCATCCGACGTAACTCGGAGTGACAACGAAAGGGAACGCTGATTCATCCAGTAATGAAACAAGTGAGGTATTTATGAGTGATTCATTGAATCATTCATTCAATCCGATTTAAAAGAAAAATAATTCATTCAGATTAACTGCAGCAAATAAACATGTTGTCAGAACTAGTAAATTACATGTTATTATGTTTAGTTGTCTGGTCAGAATCGTGTTTGAAACAAAAAAATTGTGATTCTCAATTTATCCAGAATCGTGCGGCTCGGTGACATGTATAGGTGCAATGTTACTTATAGTCAACTCAATGTTTGAAGTGCACCATCAAAATAAAGTTTTAACAAGTTGTGTTATGGTTTTAGTTTTTGTTAAAAACTGGTTTATGCAGAATTTAAAATGATAACATAACCAATGATTTTTTTTTTTGTCTTTCAGAACAGCACCCATAATTCATTTAATGTGACTCTATACAACAATGTGTCGGTGGCTTCTAATGTGCGTCTAGAAGTTCCCATCATCTGCACTTACCCGAGTCGCATCATCATCTCCACGGGATACGACTCCCCAGGGTACAGTGCTTCCATAGCAACTGTCTCTATGGAGCTTGTTTTTCTCGCTTTTCAGGCTCAGTACCCCATCTCTTGTCACGTCAAGTACATCTAGACTCAATTTAAGGTGTTAATTATGTCGGCGTATATTAAACAACATATATTTTTCCTGAACTCAGATACCAAAATGAGACCAGATAACTTAGGGGTGGAATCTGCAGTAGTTTATTTAGTTGTTTTCAGTGGGTGAATCTCATGTGTCCAGGTCACATTTTACATCAAAAGAAAAAGGAAGGAATATTTTCAAAAAGAAAATCTGTTTTAAGAACCATTAAATAAATCAAGGCTTAATTTTCTTTAAGAATTTTGATTTCTGAGTGAAACTCATTTTGTCGCTACTAACAAACCCTGTCTTTTAAAGGTATTTTGACATGATCAATGGCCAAGTGGCAGGATTGGGTAGCTTCCAGGTTACAGTGCGTCTGCTGAATGGGACGTCTCCGTTACCTGAGAATTACGCCTTAAGCTTTGATGATGAGGTCTATGTTGAGGTTGCGGTCAACACTAATATCTCCCAAATCAAAGTTGTCATCAGCAAGTGCTGGGTCACTTCAACCAGCAACTCATCAGAGTCACCCAGCAGGGTGTTTCTGCTGGATGGGTAGGTGCAGCTGAATAATGTCTTTTAATATGGGAATGTAAATTTTGCAATGGCTATTTTCATTTGACAAGAACTTGCAGCTTTTAAATGTACACAATGTAGCTTTTGGCCCTATAGCGGTAAAACACGTAACTTTGTTTTGGTTGTGCTTCCTATTAAAATGGTTGTCCTACTGCTCATAAAACATTCTCTACTAGGCTTAAGAGATATAAGCAATTTAGATGGATTTCAAGCTGACTAGCTGAAGACGTTACTGTAGCTATATCCAGTAATAGTCATGATACTTCCTTGAAAAAAAATTCCAGCACAGTGCTACATCATGTTTTAGAATGATCTCTGTTAGAGAGCTACATATGGCAATTTATCTGTTTAATAAAATACTTCCGTGTTGAGGAATAAAGTCAACTCCGCATCGCTTTTACAGCATTTTTAAATCCCTCAGTTCTCGCCTACGGAGCCCCGCGCATGACATCCAAGAAAAATTAGTATTTCGTTTTTATATTTACATAAATAATTTGTTCCTTCGATTTACTATAGTGCACGGACGATGTACTAATATATTCCCTCAATTTATAGATCGAGGGAACGAATTAGCAAATCGTGAGCACGATTTATCTTACTATTTTTTTCCTGAATGTCATGTGCGGCGATCCGTACTCGCCATCTTCGAAAAGTATATTTTATTTTATTTAATTTTGTTTTATTATGATATCTTTTTTTGCCAGCAGATTCTGTTAGGCATTTTTTTTAGTGATTCCCCAGAGGTGAGATATTTAGGACCAGATTTACTAACAGCTTCCGCCAGTGCAAACCCTCTTTTGGCATTAAAAAAATACCGTAAAAAAACTAAGTGAAAAATGAGTGCTGAAAAGGCGTGGACAGGGTAATTTTTGTGGCTGACCTTAAATGAATCATGCAAGGGGATTAGTCAATTTACTGGTATTTGCGCCATTTTATACCGCCCCCCAAAAAACCTGTCTTAAACCAGACGCTAATTGGGAGTTTATGTTGGGCATTATGGAAATGATTTGGCTGCATCTGTGTTCTTTAATTTGTGTGCCGTCAGTAGATCACGCGCAGAACTTTCCATTCCCGTCAGCGTTTCTTTTGGAAATGGCGCTCTATTTGCCCCGTTAAGTAAATCTGGCTTTTAGTGCCATGTCAACCTTTCTCGCTCGTTGGGACAACTAACCTATGCCACTCGGACTTTTCTCTATTTACGGACATAACAAGAAACACAATGGCGAGGGACGGATGTAGGCTATGCAATTTCCCACGAAAACCATCCTGCTACGTTTTCAACTAAAATTGTACAGTAAAACTTTTTATGTGTTTTGGCCACTCATACACGACAGCTGCGTTTTGGGTTTCAAAGTGCAAGTTTTTGAAAAAGATACCGTTATCGTCTTCGCGTCATCTACAAAAACACTAAATTGTGCACGAAAAATGCAAAGGAATAACTGGTTTTAGTACATCATTGTAAACGTACCCTAAAATATAACACTTAAGATCGGCTTTTCATAGTGAAAAGACGAAAACAACGTTTTGGAAGAATGGTTGATGATGTATTGACTCATAATTAAAACGTTGTTAATTTTGAACAAAAAAGTTTCATAGTGCATCTTTAAAATGAGGTTTTAGCATGATATATATCATCACAGTGCAAACATTTAACTGTTGTGTTATTAGAAACGCGCTGTGTAATGCCAGTGTTAACACATCTCTCACTGCTCCTCAGGTGTGCAGTGGCAAACTCACACACAACTGTTCTTCAGAACGGAAACAGCACTGTGTCTTTGCTGTCAGTGCAGATCTTCTCATTGGTGTATCTGGACGTCATCTACATGCACTGCCAGATCCAGATCTGTGTTGAAATTCAGGAAAACACCTGCAGACCTGTGGGTTGAGAGCTTACATTTCATGTAATTCATTCATATACAGTGGCAAAGCATTGGACACTCAGGCCTCACAAACCAAGAATTAAGTGGCACCTGCAATTATTATTTTATTTTATACATTTTATGTATTTTAAGTGTCCATTGGGACCACTAGAGTATATGCTAAATAGATAAATAAATAAATGCTGTGGTTGTATTACAATTTATTTAAAAAATTATTATATTTTTTTTCTTTCCCATTTTGTTTATTTTTTACTTTTTTTGCATAAATTAAAAGAACAGCATGAGAACGGCAATGTAAGAAAGTTTAATAATCTTTTTGCAATTCATTAGGACTGTATGGGGAGGGCATACAGGGATTCCAAATTCATTGGGTTGACAGAGGCTTCTGTTGGACCCTTAAACAGATTGCATAAAGGTAAATACTTGAGTACTAATGAATATGAAGGCTCATATAATATCTTTTTTCCTTGTATATAAGCACATCATTTCAGTTGACAAAATCACTACTAAATCTTTTTTTTCTTAAAGCATCGCCCCAAACTGATACATCAGATACTCTTCAGACTATTGGATTTGTTCTACTTGGCGTTGGTGTGTTTCTATTTTCCCTGGCTGCCATCGCAGGATTGGTGTATCACAAAAGGAAAATCGGCGTCTACAACGTTAATTTCAAACCACAGCAGGAGAACTTCAGCTATAATGTTTTTAGCACGTAACTGCTCTGTAATCGTAAACTGAGGTATAATGTTATTATGGGATATTAATAATTGGCCTATTACTAAATAATACACATTACTACTAATATTACTGCACTGTAAAAAAATATTTTCATGGTTTGATATCACAACATTTTTTCTTTTGTCAAATCAACTTCATGTTGTTCAGATAACATATTTTGAATTTCTGTTGATTAAACCAATCTCCATAGTATTAACTCACATTTTTAATTTCAATAAACTCAAAATTACGGCAATCAGGTTACTTTAAGTTAAACCAACAATATTTTTTTACAGTGTAAAATTGGATATTACTAATAATTTTGCATAGAACATTAAAATTAAGGGTTTAATTTAACTATATTTTTGTACAAAAGAAACCAATCTAGGCCTACTATGGAAGTCATTCTGGGGATTTTTTTTTTGTCAGCACTTTAAAACTTAAAACAAACTAGCCTACAAAATACAGTTTTGTCAGTGATGGCACTCTCTTAAATATGCCACTAGAGGACGCTGTTGTATTAGCGGTGCAATTCGATACCAGCTTTGGTCTGTTGTCTGTATGTGCTGTAGCTAAGTGGCAGATGAAAATTTGACATTTTGTTTTATTTAATAAATGTATACTTTACCTGACTATTAAATGTTCTATCAAATTAGTGTTTCAGACTGTTAATTTCTTTATTTAAAAAAAAAAGTTTTGGTAGTGCATGTAGCCTAATATGAATGGCCTATATATATACTGTATATATATATAGTCAAGTCAAGTCAAGTCATCCTCATTTATATAGCGCTTTTAACAATGTAGATTGTTTCAAAGCAGCTTTACAAAAGATAAACATATAATTTAAGGTAACAGAGATTGGTTTAGTTTTATAGTGGTATATATATATATATATATATATATATATATATATATATATATATATATATATACATTTTTTTTTTTTTACCAAACCCTATCGTATAACCCTAAAACTCTTGGAATATATAATATATGGACCATTTTGTGATACTTTAGTGTCTTTTTCTTTTTAATTAAAAAAAAAAAAACTTGATGCTGGCCGTGGTCGTTATTCGCTGCCATTAAATGGATGAGTGCGAGCGGGACTTAAAAAAAAAAAATGATTCTCCTTTTGTGATCCGAAAAAGAAAGTAGGGGATACACAATTACAACAAAACTAGGCTTAGTAAACGATTAATTCATTTTTACTTTAGTATGAACATTTCCTAAAAAATAATGTGAGTAGGCCTATCCGAGACTTTGAATGCATGGAGCCTGTGGGAGAGAACCTCCTCGCATTTTTTGTCGGCTGAAGGGGTTTATGAATTCTCCAGAGACCTGGAGTGTAAGTGCATTTCGGAGAGAGGGAAGTCACACACATGCTCAACCAAGGTTTGGGTAGATATAAAAAAAATCAATTTATAGGGGGAAATATCACCACGACCATGGGCACGACAGGTGCTGTTTGAATGGGCATGATGATGCTTTTGTCCTCCACTGAGTGAGATGCGTGGCTCACTATAGCTGCGTTTACATGAGCCCTTTTCTTTGATTTAAGAATAATTCCAAATTGATGACTTGTGATTAATCAGTATCTTAGAGCAGCATCTATGAAATGTGGGTTGTGTTTTAAGCATTTGAATTGACACCTGTTATGCATTCGAAATTATGAAACGCGAATGTAAACCGTGTATTGAGTCGCGTTTCAAACTCATTGATCAATATTCTTGCGTAGGAGTCATTGAAATGTGCGCTGGTTTCTCTCCGCGTTCTGCGCTGGTGTGCGAGTCTCATCGACAATAAACGCAAGCTCTTATCAGCCCTATCCACCGTGTTTACATTGTTGTTAATAGTGGATACTTTCATGCGCTTTCATGTCCAAGTGTCTGCTATCAGACCCGTTGAAGTAAAGTTTCTGTTCATGTGTGCTATGTGTGTTAACCCTATATAGCCTACCCTACACACAGTTAGGGTGATATACATGACTTAAAATGTGATATTGTCCGCACACCTCTTGCGTTTCGTTTGGTCACACACCACAAGGTGTCACTGTGGCCTCAAAGCTTCAGCACTGCCACTCTGAGCTCGATTGCTGATGTCTGAGGTAAAACACGCCCCCCCTCCATTAGCATACGGACAAAGAAATGCAGAAATAAATAAATGTAGAAATAAATAAATGTGGAAATAAATAAATGTATAAATAAATGAATGTGAAAATAAATAAATGTAGACATAAAAACATATATACATAAATTAATGTGGAAATAAATAAAAGTGGAAATAAATAAATGAATAAATGTATAAATAAATAAATAAATGTGTGAAAAAATACAATTATACATAAATAAGGAAATAAAAGTATAAATACTCATTTATTTGTACTTTTTTACATTTTTTTGTATATTTATTTATGTATTTTTGCTTTTTTACATTTATTCGTATATTTATTTATGTATTTATTTATTTATTTTTAATTAAGTCAGCTTTGGCATTCCATATGAATTCAGCGTTACAAAGCTACTTCCTATGACAAGACCTCTGTTCCAAGATGGCGGCGGTTTTGACGCGCGCTTTGAACCCCAAGGCGACATCTAGTGTTATATCTATGTTGGCCTACAAAGTGACGTCATAACTTCGGCACTCTATATCTAGCTCTATGATCTAGCCTACATGCTAAAAGTAAAGTAAGGCATCTCTATGGCAACGTGCCACCTGGAGCTGTAACTATAATTGTGTGTATTTGTGTGTTTTCATGGATATACTGTATGAGTGTTTGTGGATTTGTGAGCATGTTTATGTTTGCTGCAAATTCATACGTGTTGAAGGAAAGAAGCATATCATATCTTGCATAGGCCTACTGGATTTCACTTCCTTTGGTCATATTTAAGTTACAAACATTTCAGTTCTTCAAAGTCTGTATTTGTCCGTCAGGACAAAGATGTAGCCTACATTAACAGATTTTAAATATACAAATATATAATCTGTTGTTTTAATTACTGGTTCCCTCTGCTTCTGTTAATTAGCACTAAAAGCTCTCCAGCAATTGATCTACTGTCACAGAAGCATATTAAAATATATTGTGGAAAAAATGAGCTCGTCTGGGCCAATTAAAAATGGTTAAATACAGAAATAAATAAAAATAAAACAATATTACAAATCTATATAAAATGTGATTTCATGGAAAATATTTTAAAGCTATATTTTATTCTTTATTTTCTTCATTATTGTTCTATTTATCATCTATACAAGAGGACGTGTAATGTATACGCCCAGGTCGTGATATAGCCTACTCATCAGTGTTTATTAGAAAGAGCAATGGGCTGCAGAAAGGAAGGACACAAAGTTAATGTATTTTATTCCAGTAAATGCAATTATAAGGATGCAGCTGAAGCATTAGTTTTGTAATTTAAATAAAAGTCCACGTTCAATTCCATCTATTCTGGATCCTTGGGTATCTGAAGATGAGATCAATTCTTCATCTCATCTAGAATTTCAAGAGTCTTCTTAATAATGCAAGGGTTGTTGTTTTTAAACGAATCCCTGCGGAAATGGCCAGCTTAGATTAGTTGGTTTGGTTCTGGTTAGCTGACGGTGAATTCCAGTTAAACCAGCTATTAACCATCTTTCACTTCCTCCCTTTCTGCAATATCTGCCTTGTCAAACCATAAAAACACCCTCAGCGTACATGCGCAACCCGTTATTATAGGTGCGTTTCCATTACAGATTTGCGCAAAACTTTTGCGAATTTTTTCTAAATGTTGACAAAAAACTATTGCGAAATGATGGCGTTTCCATTAACCTGTTATGCGACTAAAATGTCCTTTTTTCATCTCGCGATAAGTCATTTTAAAAATCATGGCGACGGATGTTGGTAGCTTTTACGTATATCCCAGCCACTGCACTGGGCATTATTATTAATCGAAGCACGTATGTGTGTTATCCAAGCATTAATGGTTAGGAAAAGACTCTTATACTTGGAGCGGCTGGTGTTTCTTCCTCATATCTGCTTCGAGGTCTTGATTGTGGCATTTCTTTGAGGTTTAGAATCCAGTATTCCTGTAATTCTTTTGTCTTGAATGAATTTAATAAAGAACGTATCGTCTTGTATTCTGTCCAAACAGAAAACTGTCCAAACTGTTCCATTGCAGTTTTGCTAAATATTTCTTTTTCGAATTGTCTGAAAAACCACCTCATGTGAGCGTAAAAATTTATTTGCAATAAATTGTTTTTTTTTGCGAAATTGACTTGTTTCCATTGGGCGTATTTTCAGTTCGCAATTTGAATGGTAGTGGAAATGCGGCTACTGATGCTGTTGCAATGAGGGCCAGCTAGTAAAGCGCTGTGCAAGTAAACCTCACTCCTCTATAACCTCAAGAGCCGCACTATGGACTGACTCTAGAAGCTACAGTTTTTAGGGTCCTTGTTGCGCCCGTCTCCCATGATGGTCATACCGTTTTGAATCCCGCTAGGAGCAGGTGTGAGTAGGAGCAGTCACATCGGTGCCGTGACCCGAATGGGAATGAAGTTTGGGGGTGGGGGGGGGTGGGGGGTGTAACGAAGGCCAGCAATAAAAAGCTGTCCAAATAAACCTCACTCCCCTGGCCTCAAGAGGCTCATCTTTAGCATCCTTGTTAACTCCCATGCTGGTGACGCTGGTTCAAATCCCGCTCAGAGCGGGTGAGGGTACGACCAATTATGGCTGGTTTTTGCTATGAAAAACGCGAGATACGGGAAGTGGAATGGGGAAAAACCACAAGATTTCGGGACGCGTCTTTTTAAAGTTAACTTATTTAAACTTGAGCGCCGCGTTTTTAGAATGCGGTGTCATGCACGAGACTCTGCGAAAGACGCGAGCACAACAGTGAAACACATCTGTCTAGTGTGTGTTTACATACACATTTCTGATATGAAGGACAAATGGATTGGCAATGGACACTTTGTCCCATCCAGTGTAGACAGCTTCTAGCTTTTGCGGCGTAACGGGACAACGGCCGCGTAGACACAGACACAACGGTCCAGTGTAGACACAGTTTTAGGTTCAACAGACAATCCCACAATTCACACCAGACAGGAGTACCTATGGATCCTTGTGCGAATGCCTCTTAACTTAAATTTTCATTAGATCTCTGTCCAAAGTTCCCAATAAACTTTGAATTATTCAGAGGATTGGTATAAAGACAGCTGACTTGGAAAATGTGAAATGTCAGCTCACCCGCTTACATCAAGATGGGGACTTTCCGTTGACTTCTTTTGTTTTCACAATGAGCTGAAATCAAATTTGTTAAATATATACAATATATCACTTGGTGAATAGTATTAGAGCTTTCAGGTTGGTATAATTAAATCAAATCTATAAAATTGAAATAAAGTTACCATATAGGCGAGTAGTGGAAACCGGTGCTGGTCATTACTTATACCTTACCGATTTTGGGTCAGATTGGGGCACATGTATTTTAAATATTAAACAATTAATTTTCCAATAATATTTCTTGGTCATAATAAGAATAAGAATTATATTTTAATATGATGCTTAATATTATGCCCTACTGAAGAAAAGTGTTGGGTACAGATTTCTTCATGGATATTGCAATGAATACAAAGTAGAAGAAGGCAAGAAAAAATTCAGATAAACTCATCACATTTATTAGACTCTCAAACAGTATGTTTATAAGGAAGCACTTAATGACAGATGATATTTGCTACTCTAAATGATCATCATGGCAACACTGTATATGTTTTGAGAAAGAGCATGACACAAAATACATTTATAGCACCATTTCAGTTGTTGCAAACAGTCTGGGAGCGCAGGTACTATTTGTTCATGTGTTTCTCATTGGGAAGCTCATAATTTAGTCTTAATCTAGAACATACAATATATACATACAGTACTTTAATTCCACATGTCTCTCTATCTGCAAAAATACTTCCTAAAATATTCCTCAATATTTCATTGTTCTGTCTATAGCTGCCTGCCTTCCTCTCACTCGTGTGCTTTGTATCAGTACTTGACATCCGGAGCGAACCGGACTACTCCCCGACTCCGTGGTTCTGATCGTTCCACCAGTGGTTCTCCTCCAGAGGTACCCTCGGAATAATAATCGCTGACTCGTCCGAGGCCAGACTCAGATTCTCTAGGAAGCAGCACAGTGTTATTGCCAAAGGAGGAGCGGAAGGGCGACAGAGGGAGAGAAAGAAAGAGAGACACAGAGACACAACATGAGGTGTTTTATCTGGTAGATAGCATTGTGCACTAGAAGAAACAAGTCTTTGAGCATCCTGAGACCACTTTTTACTCATTTCTATTTATAGAGATTCTATTTGTAGCGAGACCAATGTAAGTGAAAATAGATCAAGCATATGTTTGAATGAAATACATCTAATATCCAATAACATATGCTAAAGAAATTATTTACGGCCTTGAGTGCCTTCCGTTCTGTATAGTGAATATAGTCGCGGCTAAAGGATCTTGTTTGGCATAACGCGCAACAGACTTCAACTCATTTAGCTGGGACTAGATTCACAATATGGCACAACTTCGCAGCAAAATCACATTGTAAGTAGTAAACTTCGATGGAAAGGGAGAAAATATAAATATAATGCTGTAATATGTACTTTTCATGATAAGGTTATCTGTTGCTCTAATATTTTGATTAATGATAAAGGATGGAGCAAGATTTGTTTTACAAATTTTAATGTTACATCAGCCTTTCACGTTAGTGTTAGGCTAACATGCACTGTTATTGATACTGTTAATGATACGGTTCCCGCATGTGCACCGCAATAAATTAGAAATATACACATCGGTTTGTTGATAAACGTACACTTAATGCTGTTGGTGAGGAATTACAGTTGCAACATCTCATAATGTACCTTAAACTGAGTAGCGTATCACTGAGAAACGTCCTGCTCAAGTCATCCCTGCGATGGAGGGTCAGTTTGAATAACTAGTTCTTCCAATGTTTCATCATCGAACTCGTGCTCAGATTGATATGGTAAAATCAATGTCATCGTTTCTGTATTTACAGTGTGTACAATCGCTGAGCTTTAGGAAGCGTCCGGACGGAGCTGAAATTCAGTTATGTTAATGGGCGTTATAAAATAGTGTAAAAAGAACAGCAATCCAAGACTTTGAAAGTCATGCTATTATTAAATAAGTAAGCATATGTATTTATAATATTTCTTAGTTAAATTTTGTACTGTATTTCTAGGTCACTACTTAAAAGCAAATTTATCCCTTTTTTTTCTTTTAAACAAAACCCTTTTCACTTGTGGTCTGGTCATTTTCAAATGTTTGGACCCACAGTATATACATAAATAGATTAATTATGACTGTAATCTCAGGTTGTTCAAAGGAAAAGCGCAGATATAAAAACCAGCATGAAAACAACAAGACAGACACCACTAAACAAGAGTACAATGTGCTGTGTTTCTAAAACTAAAGCAGCTTAAATATCAAGTCCAATTTCATTAATCTTCTGAATAAAAAATGAATAAGAAATCTATGAGAGACATTTAAAGTTCACTGTAAATGGATTGTTCCAGCGTTAAGGAGAAGAGATTGATGGTACCAAAAAAAGATGTTAGACTTAAAACTCTTCTATATGTAGCAATGCAGTAGATGAATACATTAAGAAAATGCCTTTTCCTATAGACCTTTTTTTCCAACAAGAACACAGTAACAAGCTTGTATGTGATGTTAGTCCACACTGAAACGAAACACACATGTATAAAAAACCCCACTATAACAAAGTTTACAACATCCTCCAAAAACATCAAACAACAGGAAAACAACATACAGTACATGAGCAGTCAAACTGTCAACCTTTGGCCCAACACTTTCCATATGGAAGAGAATACGAATGAGAGCAAATCAAAAGATGAAGAACATTGAGCAGTTATGGTGTACTCAATTCTCAATGGAAACACGAGCGCAACACTACAGTTTCCCACAGTGAGTAATAATTGTGCTGCTGAAGTACGGATGGAGACGGAAGAAGCTTTTATTCTCAGGCGAGTATTACCTTGGGTCGGGCAGTGCACAGCGCCACAGGTGTTGCTTTAGTGTCTGCACCCAACCAATATCTCGGATGGGCTGAAAGAGCTGAATGTAGTGGTACTGTTTTAGCATAACCCTTCAAACGAACGACAAGATCACTCGTTAGCTGAACATTAAAGTAATTAAAGGGATGGTTCACCCCAAAATGAAAATTCTGTCATTATAATTCTGCCATAACTATAATGATAAAGTTCTAAAAATCGTTCTAAATATTAAAGAATTGTAGAAACCACACCATAACTATAACAATAACAGCACAGAGAAACAATATCGTTGAAATCACTTTGGGAACGATTTTTTTTCCAGCTGATGTACGATAAAACATAGACAGCCAATCAGAATACATCCTGCTTTCGAGCTCGAGCATTTAAAGCAAAAGACGACAAAGTGCGCACTTAGAATGAACAGAGCGAAATATTGTCCATAAGAGTTATTGTTATAGTTATCTTATCGGCCTTTGTGTGAACGGGCCTTTACTCACCCTCATGTCGTTACAAAACCTGTATGACTTTCTTTTTTTCCATGCAACACAAAAGGAAATATTGCAGCAGAATGCTCTCTTCCATACAACTGTCAATGTGTCAAACTTTTATATTCAATGGAAGAAAGTCATACAGTCTTGGAACGACACAAGGATGAGTAAATGATAACATCATTTTTGTTTTAGGGTGATCTATTCCTTTAATTCCCAAAGCACAAAATCATTATATAGAATCAACCAAATTTCAATCAATCAATAAATCACATCATTAAAGCCAATCACTATAGAATGACACATTGATCTTTCGAGGATCATTCTATTCAGGATGGGATATCAATAGTTTCTCATTTGTACGTACATCTATGATACTTGGTCCTGGAATAGGAGACTGCATCTTTTATTACTTTGCACATATGAGACACTGAAAGGTGCAATATAGGCCTATCAGATTCACTCAAGATGCAAACATATATTTCTCAACTCTCAGCTGACAGCAATATGCACAACCATAAAGATGCCAGAACACATTCCAGAGCCTGTCACACACAAAATATGAGAGTCGCAAAACCAAACGTAAACCATAAACATCGGAATAGTTCTCTTCCATGTGGATTCGACATCTATGACAGCGACAGAGAGACAGACAGAAGGACAGGGCAGAAACGATACAGATGCACCTACCATCCAGTCCCCAAACCCTCCCACATGAACCACCACAAAATGAACCACGACACCTCTGTTTCTGCGTTTGCATTTATTAATTTCAATAAATATGAGCAAGCAAGAGAGAAATCACAATTCACATAATCAAAGTTAAATCTGAGGCCCTTTCATATAACATTGTTTTTTCTCTCTCTCCTTTTTCAGTATGCATGGACTATATAGCACCTGTGCTAAGCACACACACACACACACACACACACGCACGCAAGCACACTGGACATGTACATTCCCGCTAGCTTGTCCTCCTCTGTCTCCCCAGGACACCTTCCCTTAATTCCCAGATTATATTAGCACTGTAATTGAGTCACCAAAGGCTGCAAAATACAAGAAAAGGCCCTCACCCTGTGGTGTAGTCATTCAGAGCACAGCACTGAAGAGAATGGGCTCCATGTAGCTGTTCTAGAGCCAGACTGAAGAAATGAACACTTTCATTCGTTACAAATTCTGTGTTAATTTCCACAAGGGACTCTGGATTTGAAGCCTATATATAATATATTTATATATAATATATATATGGTATTCATAATGCCTTAAAATCTGTAATGGTTTATATATTTTCATAAACGGAAAACACAGTTATAATAAATTTCAACTGCTTTTAAATGGCATTTTACATGGCATGTGGCAACTGTTGGTTCACAGATCATTATCAATGGGAGAGATGTTACAGAAGCACTACGTCACTTGTCAAGCTCATTTAATAGGGTCGGCATGAAACAAAATTTGTTATAGTCTTTTCTTCCCTATTGTGATGTATATATCCAAGTAAAACGGCATCTCGAACAAGAACAAATGTAGGGCGGGACTTGATTTTGTCCATCGGGAATTGATTGGATAGTTGTTTGCTATTGCCGTGATCACATGCGAGTGACAGGTTGTCCTGCCTTCGTGCCAGTAAACACGTCATCAGAGAAGAGAAGAGATGAGATGACGCTGCAGAAGGGAGGGGAAGTTTTGATTAAAGATTATAAGGTCACATGAATTAAAAAAATGTGTTATAATAAATACTGCAATATTCCATAAAAAAATTTGATTTGTCCCTTTTGGTTTCATGGTGACTTCAAGAAGAATCAAACCACTTTGTTGTGCACGACAGCGGTTCTTGGCTGAATTTGGAATAGCACACTACTATTTTTCCTGTCAAGATAATTACTCTTAGAAAAATAGTATTAGTATAATATTCTGAGTTCAACCTCTATCTTTTGTGGTTGCCCCCATCATTGACCAATCTAAGATGACTGTATTTAAAAGTCAAACAGCATTTTTAAAAGGCGTTTTGCATTATTCACATTCCACAAATGGAAACACGTACAATTTATGGAGGAATGAATGCAATTACCCCTAAACTTAATAAATGCATGTCAATTTATTTCATACATTTTGTTAGAAGTTCATTTATACCTTTTAAACGCTTTATTTATACAGGCTTCAAGTACAATTCTTCAATCTGGCAATAGATCACAGACTTACTGTGCACTGATAGGGCAAACAGGACAATGAGATCACATATTTGACATACTGACAATGGAGAAGACCTCAAAGGATGAAACCAGAGACAGAGAGGATTTGCAGAGGGGAGGTCCATGGTAAAAAACCAAAACAAAGCATGATCTTACACAATGCACTTCCATAATGCCAGAAAATTAAGACATTAGGTTACCAAAATGAATGTCATACAGTCCCATGATCTACCAACATCTTCAGTTCTTCCATCACAAACAGACATGAATCTGCATCAATCATGTCACATGCAAGGAAAATAAAAGCCATGATTATGTGCTGTTACTTCAGGCCTGATCAGATTATATATAAAAAGGTTTCACTGGCAACACAAAATCATCTATGTGAATGGATCAGCATTGAAATTTAAAGGGATAGTACACCCAAATATGAAAATTCTGTCATCATTTACTCACCCTCATGTCCATGTTCCAATCTCATATACCGTTCTTTCTTCTGTGATGTAAATGTTTTTGTTCAGGTGAGTAAATGATGACAGAATTTTTTCCCTTTAAGTCTGCATAAAATGTCCTCCAGTACATGTGCATCATGGGAAAAGGCCTTTTTGGAGCTTTACGTTTGAATATAACAAACAAACATAAAGAAATATGACAATGATCATGCAGTTGAGAGTAAACGAACAGCATTCCAAACAGACTGCATTCAACTTACCAATACATCAGGCGACACGTGATAATAAATAGAACAATTAGTCAAGAATACAGGTCATGTCAGTCATTGAACAACAGGGAGGGATGCAGGAGCAAACAAAGCAGAAGACACTCTGGGAAAAGTCATTAATAATTAATATGCTGAATCTGCATTCACATAAAAAGGGGCTTTGATTTTGAAGCTTGCTAATCTATTGAACTATTGGTTCCCTCTACTTTTGCGATCCCCCATCTGTCTACCTCGGGGGCTCCCTTAGGGGGGATGGGAAGTGTGTGTGCATGTGAAAAAGCTGGGCAGAGCGGAGGATAGTGATAAGGGTTGTGTTGTGGTCCTTACATATTTCATGGAATAGAAGCCCACTAACACATCAAAACCAAACAATACAAAAACAAGTTTTAGTTTATCTTAGATTTTCTACAGGTTTGTTTTGCACATAAAAATCACAGTGAACATCCTATTCTATCCAAAGACAAATTGACATCCCATACATCCCATAATGCAATATCATGTTACAGTAATCCAGTTGGCTGTCCAGGCAACCAAGTGGGCCGAAACAAGGCCTAATTTTCATATGATATTGACAGATTTCTTTTTGGAGATACTGATGTTCCCATAAAGCTATTTGGAGATATTATGGAAAAATTTAGAATAAAATAATTAAAATAATCACAGTACCAAAGTGATCTGAGATCACTTGGGAGCCTGGGGTGTTCAATCAATAAAATGATTACATAAAACAGGCAAAGCAAGCAAGTAATAGATCAATATAATTGTAAAACCAAAGATGCACATTTATCAAAGATTTTGGACTAAGAAATTGGCCTTTGTGGCTTTTACATGTTACCTAATTTACATAAACATGATTTTAAAAAGGCTTATCGTACACAAATCAGCTTGATTGTGCAACCCTTGATAAATGAAACCCACCAGTCTGAGCATCTGATGGGAAGTAAAACATACAGAGCTTCTAGCCAATGGCTCCATGCAAGATAAGAGCATCCACTAGCCAACCAGTAGAGTGGTTGCCATGGAAACCTTGTTGTGGAGATGAGGAGAGTGGGTGGAGCTATAGTAAATGCAAACGCTTTGATATTACTGGCGAAATTGTGAGGCAAAACTGGAGAAAAACATAAAATTACAACCCTGAAAATATTCTATAAACAGCCCACTGACCTCTCAAACAGAATGAGAGAGAGAGAGAGAGAGGCGGTGTGTATTGGATATGTATTGGATACAGTGAGGAATAAAACGAGAGGTGCATCAGATAGATAAAAAGAAAGAGAGAGAGAGAGAGGGAGGGGGAAGCAATGGACAGAATAGGAAAGGAATGAGAACCTCTTGTTAAATAATTTTGCAGCCTTCGTTCTGCTTTCACCCTTTCAGGAAGAGATTAAATGAGAGAAGAAGTGCAATGGTTTTTACTCTTTCGCCTCAGCCAGTTTGTTGTTGATCTCTTTACTTTTCTCCTTGTCACCCTGCTGGTTCTCAGAGCTTTTCTTCTTCGAACCGCGCACCGCCGTCACCTGCTTCTCCTTGGACTTCTTCAGCGGTTTGCCAGGTGTGGCAGATGTGGAGGTGCTCTTTTTTGGTTTGGAGCGAGGAAGACTGGTTTTCTCCACCTGTACAAGACAAGAAATAGCACACAAATGGTATTTTACTACCGATATGCAACATATTCCCTTATCCAATGGGAAATGTAGGATAGGCCTTTGAAATAATGGAAAAGGTAGACTACGTTATAACTGGCTTGCATTAATTGTCCCACCCAGTCAGCAGCAAAGATATTTTAGAGGCAGAGAAACTTAATACGCTTGAACTTTGAATTTACGTCAATTTTTTCTTCTGTATTGTAAAGCACATCTGAGTGAAACGGATTATTGAAAAAGAAAAATGTAGGGCAGGCTTTTGGTTTTATCCATTGATTTTTGATTGGATTGGGGCAAATCTGAATGCAAGCTGCGAGCTTGAGGTCAATAAGAAGAAACGGGTTTAAGTAGACTAAGTGATTGGAGATGTTCATCATATGTTAGCAGATAGAAGTCTTCATTTTCAAGATCGAGTTATGACATTCTAGAGTTATGAGGTCACAATTGTTTTTAAATGAAGCATATGCATTGATGAATTCCTTACAAAAAGATCAATAACATGCATTTAGAAAAAAGACATGGTGAATTTTCATTTCATGCCGACTTTAAAAAAAGTGAATCTTATAATTTTGATTTCACATTGTTAAGACCGCACACATATTTTTGTGATTCAAAAATAGTTGATCGCTTTTGATAATACAGTTTTGGTCACACAAAAACCACACAGTATACGGATCTCAAAACACACACTGTTAGCAAATATATTAATTAGTCAGAAGTCCAGAACTGACTCTGATGCTAATGTAAAGCAAGACAGAACAGTTCAACATAATGAAACAAAGAGCTGATGCTGATTCGATGCTAATAAAAGACACTCAACCCCTGAAGCCAAAGTTACGTCAAACTACTTTAAAAGTCCTGCTGAGAAAAAAACTGTTGTTCAGTTCTTTTCCAGCCACTAAGCACATAAATTGCTGACATCATAAAGTTACTAAACACAATAATTGTTTTACAACCTTATGCAACAAGCACGTAACCCATAGTGCTCAACCTGTAATCCGAGTACTGTGTAGTTTTTCTTAACTTCTACACACATTTACATTTTTCTCACGCTTTTATCCAAAGCGACTTACAATTGCTATATATGTCAGAGGTCGCACACCTCTGGAGCAACTAGGGGTTAAGTGTCTTGCTCAGGTACACACACATTGGTGTCTCACAGTGGATTCAAACCCGCGTCTCTCGCACCAAAGGTTAGCCAAAGACACCAAATGTGTCTTATCCATTGCGCCATCACCAAACATACTCTTACCTTGCTGCTCTCTCTGTAAGGTTCATGGTACAGTGTGCGGATCCTCCTCCTATCCAGGCCCTTGTTGTCATCTGGCTGCTGACTGCCCTGGCATCCTCTGTAGGTGGCGCTGTAGCTGGTCTCCAGATTAGCCCTCTCATCGGGATGCTTATACTGAGACTGGGCCCTGAAGACCTTCACCGATTTCACATCTGAGTAGGCTTTGAACTCATTTCTGACATCAGGAAACAGATAAAATCACAATTTAGAAACCTTTTGACAAAATCACATATTGAATTTTAGGACAACACTGTGAATCCATAAAGGTATAAAATCGAAAGTGCACAGTTAAAACTGAGACTTGTAGTTATAGGCAAAAAAAATGCCTTGGTTTTCACAGCCGTGACCTATGATTTTCAACTTGATAGTCTGCAGCAGTAGGGGGAGGGACATTCTCATTCTAGAGAGCATTTGATTGGATAAACAAGTCCAAGATGAGTCATCAATATTTTAGAACCATTTTTTCCTGTAAAAAAATGCACATTTAAATTCATATATCTGCTAAAAGTTACATTGTTAATGTTTAGAAGTACACTAGCATGCAGTATATCTAATATACAAATACTAGTAACAAAACTTCAATTTTAATAGGGTCAACAATTCCTATTCTTCAACCACAGATATTGCCATTTTTACAATTTTTGACAGATCACACAAATCAAGAGAGCAATCTTTCAGATTACAACAAGGCGCTACACTGTATATAAGACACAACAATGATTGCATATATAATAATTATTTGATATGGTTATACAGATATAGACACTGCAGTATAGATCTAGATATTATGCACCCTCCATAATGCAGAGATTTCTCTCATATGCATCTCGACTCAACAGAAGAGAGTTTTTCCTGAGGCAGTGGCCACTTCTTTTGGATGATTAATGAGTCTTTATTCACTGAGATGACACAGACAAATGGTATATACTTCACGGGTGTTTGCATTGCAGATTACTCAACATCCAACTTATCCGCAGTACATCTAACACAAATGCACACATACAGACAGAAATCACTGAGAACAGCACATAACAGAAGTCTTATACAAACTCTGTTCACCTAAAGAAGCATTTAAAAATCATTTAAAAACAGACTAATTCACTAATGAATCAATTCAAAACGATTTGTGAACTGGTTTTTACGATTCAGTTAAAAAAATCACTGTCAAATCAGAATCACTCTCTTGCCAGTTTTAGCTGAGGAAAGATGGAACATTGGATGTCCACTATATATATTTAGATGATTTTTTAAGATTTATATTAAATTAGACTATAGATTATGACTGATAGAACAGGAAAGCGACGGCAATGTCAGTCAGGCTGAACCATTATCATACCATTAGATCAATTAGTTGCTTAGCTTCCATGAATAAGAATCGAATCAATACCTCTTAGTATGAAACAGAATCAACCATTCTGACATATTAAGATTAGGTTTGAAAAATTAGAAAATGTTCTACAGGAGATGAGATTAGATAAGATCAATGGATCTGAAACTCCTTTCAGCAAACTGTTTGTTTGTTGAGAAAGTTAAATGCTTATTAGATAAGAATGCGTGTGTTGGTGCTGTCTTTTTAGATCTAAAGAATGCATTTGACACTGTTGACCATCAGGTGCTTTTATCTAAACTAACAAAATTTAATTTTTCAGAGGAAGCAATGCTTTGGATAAAATCTTATCTTGCAAATAGGAAACAATGTGTATGTTTCGATGGTATAAAATCTTCTTATATTGCTTGCCCCAAGAGGGTTCCACAAGGTTCTATTTTAGGACCAATTCTATTTTCACTTTATATTAATGATTTACCTGGAGTATGTAAAGATGTAAATGTTCAATTGTATGCAGATGATGTTGTCATTTTTACCCATGCTAAGAATTTTGAAAAAGCCTGGATAACTTTGACTTCTGCTATGACTAATATACAGGAGTGGCTTACCAGAACAGGTTTAGTATTGAACACAAAAAAAAAAACTGTATGATGTTTTCAAAACAGTTAGTAGAGATGACACATTCAAATGTATTTCTGAGAGGGGAGGAGCTTGAAGTTGTTAAAGAGTTTACGTATCTTGGGGTTACTTTGGATTCTACTCTCACTTTTAAAAGCCATGTAAAAAGTTGTCTAATATTGTAAAATTTAATTTAAATAATTTTTGTATTTATATTCAATGATTTTTTCACAAATCTAGTTAACTCTAAAGTTAATAGAAACACTGTTTAAGAAGGCGTTAAAAGTGTTGGACAAAAAAACCCCTCTCATTTCATCACTGTAAAATTGTAAAAAAAAACACACATGTCCCATGCCATGCATTATAGAGGAATATTACAGGTTAAAAACAAGTGACTCTTTATCAACAGCAAAAATAGCAGAAAAAACAGCAGATTTTTTTTTCGACTCTCAGTTTCTAGAAACGTTAAAGTTTCCTAATGTTGTTTCGGAGTCCCCTACAACAGGTTTACATGCATCAAAGGTCAACAAACTGTTTAATTTCCTCATAATACACATTTGCACATCACCGCATTATCAATGATTCTCAAACGACTCATCAGATGAATCAATCTCTGTCAGGGTTCTGTCACTTCTTTCTAGTCTATTTCTTGGTTTTGTGACAGAACCCTGACACTCATGTTTTGTCTTGTACTGTGTAGCACACAGCATGTGTTTAACACGCGTGATTTTTTTCCCCAAACCACTTCAGCGGAAATCCCGCCCTGCAGCCGATTTCATTGGTTTAGGTTACAGTGACGGGTAGGTTTAGGGATCAGTGTTTGGTGTAGGCAATCAGTACAGTGATTGACATGACCAATGAAAACTTTAGAATCGGCTGCAGGGCGGGATTTCCGCTGAAGTGGTTTGGGAAAAAAAATCACACGTTTAACACTAGCTGTGTGCTTTCATGTTGTCATGTTTTGTGTGAACACATGGCTTATGAGTGTTCTCATTGGCTGCGTGTTCTTGTCTCGTTTTGTGTTATCACATGGCTTGTGATTTATTTTTCTGGCCATGTGCTTGTTTTAGTCATGTTTGGTGTGAGCACATGGCTTGTCATGCATGTTTCCTTGTGTCATGTGCTCTCCTGTCGATTGTCTAACCGTACCCATCTTGTTACCTGATTATTGATTCATTTGCCCCACACCTGTCCTCCCTCGTTGCCCTCTTTTGTTTTCTTCCCTATTTATTCTCCTCGTGTTTTCAGTCCTGTGCTGGTTTGTTGTCATATGTGATGTGATGTGTGCCCGGGTTAATTTTTGTTGTTTGTTTTATTTTATTATCATTAAAAGCCCATATCTCTTAAAGTACCGGTACTAATAAAATTTAGTATCGTAACGATTTTAATAGCTGGGTATCGCGATACCTTTCTAGTACCGGTGTATCGTGCAACACTAGTCCTCACAGTTTTGCTGTTTTACACACATTTCCTTATGTGTGTAAACACATTTCCAGTTTTACACACATTTCCTTATGTGTGTAAACACATTTCCAGTTTTACACACATTTCCTTATGTGTGATCCATAGAGCTATTACAATGTGAATTTTGTCGTATCAGGATGAAAAAAGTTGTTAATATTTTTGTGGTAACTGCGGTTACTCAATGCAATCTGTAATTTGTGCTTTCTTTTCTTTTATTCTTGCAGCTTACGTCATGCGCTGTAGTACACTGGATGGTTGGACACCGGTTGAGAAAAGAGGGTCAAAAAAGCCTTCATAAACAAATGCCGCATCAGGGCCACAACACTGTAAATATCGGATGGGGCACACAGAGACATTTGTTGAAATGACAATGTTAACAAAAAGTCCTTGTTTTCAAATTATGTATGTTGGCGTCAGATACTTAAGTTTATCGTTGTGAATTGTTGTAAACCTGGCCTGCCACTGCTCATAACATTGTTAAAATTGTTACTGTTTTAAAAACAGAATTTTACAACAAAAAAAGCACTTTAGTTTTGTAATGACCATGTTTAAACAGTTTTTGCTGTCTTTAAAATGTCTTTAAATTTGTTAATGTTATTTTGATTTAAATAAAGATTCAGATTAAAATGTCTTTATTACATCAGCTAATCTGCCATTTGCTATAGATTTTTAAAGCCTGATGGTTGTGGATGGATGTTCTGTCTGTCCTGCAGTGAAGAGAGAGTAGCATTCCCGTCCGTTGTTTCTTTGGTCCATCAAGATGTTCTGAAGTGGATGATCTGTGTTTAGAATGGTGAATCTAGTCTGGTAGGAGGAAAAGGTCATATGATTGAATTAGTAATTCATGTGCGTGCGTGTTTGTGTGCATGAGGGAGAGACTCGGATATTGCTCCATAGTAGCTCCAGTATTGCTTATTTTCTTTTTCAAAGGAGAAATAAAGGGGTCATTAAAAACACCGAATTGAGATTAGCAAGGCATCTCCTTTTAGCCTCAGGTATGACCCCCTCTGATTATTCTGTCTCACCTAGTGAATTTTAGGAGAAACAAATGAGAAACATTTTAGACAAAATAGAGATTAAAATAAGTAAAACAATAATAAAATAATAACCTCTACACCTGAGTCCTTGCTCCTTTCACCACCCCCGCATCTGACAATCTCTCTAAATCCCTCCTTTCCTTGAGCTTCTCTGCTCTGATTGGCCAGACAGCTCAGTCTGTTGTGATTGGTTTACCGTGTACAGCTGCCGCATGTGTCGAAAACAAAAACACACACTGCCATAACATCAGCTCTGCGTGTCCTGAGGCTTCCTACACCGCAAACTAAACACAGAAACGAACTATGATGTTGTAGATTTTACCATATCAATCCGAGCGCGAGTCCAATGGTGAAACATTGGAAGAACTAATTATTCACACCAACCCTCCATCGCAAGGACAACTTGAGCAGGACGTTTCTCAGTGATACGCTACTTAGTCTGAGGTACATTACGAGATGCAACTGTAATTCTTCACCATCAGCATTAACAAGTGCATGTCCATCAACAAACCAATTATTTTACTTATACTTATTTTTTTAAGAGTTTTTTTCAAATATATTGCGGTGAACGCGTGGAAACTGTATCAATAACAGTGCATGTATGCAATGTATACACTAGCCGAGCTCTAGCGTGAATGACTGTAACATAAATGTTGGTAAAACAAATCTTGCTTAATCTTTCCTCAAAGAAGTGAGAATGATAGACAATCTGCATTAATAGACAGTTTTTAGGTAATAGTGGCCCACAGCTGATTAGCAGAAGTATTTCAGTTAACCAGTTAGCAGGAGATCTAAACAATATATAATTGTGTATTTTGAACTCCATCTTTCAAGAGCAAGCAGTTTGCCAATCCTGCATTGAACTCCGAGATTTGAGAAGTCGTCAGTAAAATAAAGGGAACACAGCAAAAGTTTAGGATTATACTGCTGTGGTATCGGGGTAAAAATGAATTTTAACCACCGATTCTTCACATGCTCGTCCTTCAGCAGTGAAAAAACGATATTTACCATCACATTGTAGAGCACAGAGTCTCCACGACATGATGCTGTCAAGTATCCACTGGAATCAGCTGCAGTGTTTGAGGTTCAAGTTTTCCCCTGGTGTCTGCGCGCGCAATATGCTAATGTTTCGTCTTGACGTCGCAACGAAACGGCTTATGACTTGTTTGAAAAACGATTCATTTCTTTGACTCAAGAGTCGACTCTTACTTGTGAAAGAGAACTTTATATACGGTGCACTTTCAGATTTAAAACTTTGAAGGATGTTTTCATTCACTTAGAGCTATGTTACACACTACATGAAAGGTCATTTTCAAAAATCCATAATAGGGGCACTTGAAAAAAAAAAAAACTTGTCGGGGTGTTTCTTCAATTTTGAGCTTTTAAATGATCCAGAGGTTGATGAACCTATATGAAGGTCAAATAAAACAATCTTGAAAACTATTTACTTTTAAAATGCTTTTTGTGTGTAGATATGTTGTTCCAGAACCAAACTTTCAATCTTAAACTATGAGAAAAATCATTATAAAAATATAATTATTTAATCAAATATTTTTTTTAATTTCTACCACACAATGCTATTAATGGTGTTATTTTTAGCCTTATTTATATACTATTATAGTATGTAATGACTTTACTGATTAATTTCAATTGACAAATCAATAAACAACACTTGCTAATATATTAGATGCATGCATTTTGAGTTTGACTATAATATTGTGGCTAGTGTTTTGATTTATAGAGAGGCCTCGCTTCTCTCCCTGTTGAGAGCACAGGGGAGCGAAAAATAAAGAACTGAAAGTTGTTACATAAGACAAATGAAGTCCAGTCAGAGTGCTTGAAATGACAGTACAAAGGCAGCTTATAGAAGTCAAGGCCACAGGCAGCAAACACTCACAGGACAAACATGACAGAAGAAGGGGGAGGAGTCAGAGTTTATACAGCACAAGATAAAGCAACACACACACACACACACACACACACACACACACACACACACACACACACACACACACACACACACACACACACACACACACACACACACACACACACACACACACACACACACACACACACACACACACACACACACACACACACACACAAAAAGACAGAGAATGAGAAAGACATAAAGACAGAGAGAGAAGGATTTACACACATACAATTGGACTGCTAACAATGAGCTTAGTGTGCTTATTGTAAATCAGTGCTTGGTACCAGCTGTCAAATCATTCATTTGATAAAGGACATCAACACTGTTCAACGATGTTGTTTTATACCTACTTATTTTCTTACTAATCTAACAGATTTAATGGAAAATCACAATATTTATTCAAATGAGCTCACACATTTAATTAACTGTTGTCATCGCAAGTCATCTATATTTTTGAGCATACAGTGAGGTTGATACCTCTTCTCCCCAGGCATTGAGCTTTTGTGAACAGCCGTCACTATGGTGATATGCTGCCACTAGAGAATTGTGTGGTGGGGTGCCAGAGCAGTGCATCATGGGTAGGCTTGGCACACTGAAGTAACGTGGTGTTTAACAGAAGCATGTAAAGCTGTTTTGCTTTTTACTTGGATCCGAAAACAACATCCTGATTATTTTAATGTAGTCTAGACCTGTCAGATGACAACACACAGCACCTGACGCTACCAATAATAAACAGTGTATTTGAATGATTCAAAAGTGATTCCTTCTGTTAATCCACCAGCATTGAAAACAATTATTTGATTAGTAAAGTCACTTCTTATTCTAGTAACGGACTTGCTCTCAAATGGCTCCAGATCAATAGGTTTCCACCAGTGCATCGTGTTTCAGTTTCTGCTGTACCTACAGTATGACATATTCCTTCTGACATTCACTTTGGACTCCAAGTGAATCCCAATGAGATCAGCCATGGTGTAATACTGCCTTGTAAGGCAAATCTCTCTCTTATTTCTCTCTCTCTCTCTTTGCTGCTTCTTCTGTTATTGATTCCAGTGTTTGAATGGTTACAGTGCCTTATACTGCACAAGTAAAGAGCTTTATTTTAATTGATACAAATATTTTTTAATAGTTTCAGGGTACGTTTACATGACAATGATTGTGATTTTGAAAAGTTTTGTGTACAGACAACTACGAATGTGATCTGCTAAAGGGGTGGGCGATATACCGGTAGACACGAAAAGAGAGAAAATCTCTATTGACTGAATCACTTTTAGAACTTAGACTATAGACTTTGCATTTAGACTATGCATTCATTGTTTTTTTTATACATTTGATTACTTTATACATTTTATGTAGTATTTCTAGTGCTTGATTTTTTTAAGGTAGGTCTATTTCATTTGTGTCTTTGTTCTATTGTAGTTCGTTTTTTTTGCTCATTCTTTTCACTGTTTACTAGTGTTGTCAAAAGTACCGATTTCGATACCAAGTCGGTACTGAAATTTAGAAAATGTGTCGATACCAGCATTTCCCTCTAGCATTTTGAGCGCTGTTGAACAGATTCACCTCTGATATATATACGCTCAACATATATTTTGAAAGCAGGCGTCTATCAGCGAGGAGCGTCAAAGACGTCTATTTACAACATGTTTCGGTAAGCTTGAGTTTTTTTTAGCCAAGTTTTTTAAACGATATTGAAAATGGTGATAAGAATTCTGAAATTTCAATGGTACCAAAAAATTTTAGGCTATATCATAAAAACCTTTTTGAAAGCAAAAATAACTACATTGTGATATATATCATTATTGTAAAATAAAATTACTCATATCGTGATTTTTGCCCACCCCTATGCCCAAACAACTAAAACGCTGTATTATGAATGCCAGTCCAGTAGTTGGCAATGTCACTTTGTAAAGAAACACTACGCACCAATAGACTGAACAATCATATAATATGCTTGTGCATATCACGTTATATGCATGCACATGACGTCACTGTTTTCACAAATTCGCATTTTTGTAGTTTACATGGAGATGATAACTTGCACTTTAAAAACCTGTTTTCAAAAGTTTCCAGGCCTCCAAAATGCTGTGTAAATGAACAGCCAAAAGAATAAAAAGTTTTCCATTTTTAGTTGAAAACGTGTCATGTACATGCCCCTTAAGTTTTAGTTATCATTAACAACATTGAATCAGAGCTATGGTGTGCTATTTTTTGTTTATCCCTTTATTTTTATTTTCTTGAAGACAACACACACGCACAATGCCACCAAAACAGTAACTATGGGCTTAATGCTCAATTCCAATTTTTTGAAAAAATTAGATTTTTTTGCAAGGCCATTCACATTTCCAATTAAATGCAACCTTTTGTGATCTCCTGTGTGAACGTGAACGTGAAATGACCCAGAAGTGACCCGCATGCGCAGAAGAGTACTCAATGGTCAACGGCGTCACTTGTTGTTTCACTTCAACGCAGAATTATGACGTTTGTCGGATATCAATGACATGTTGGTCGGATACATGTGACCTGGCCGTTCAGATTGAAGTCGCATTTCAAAGATCGGATACATATCGGATTTGGACCACATACCCAAGTGGCCTGGGTCGCATTTGAAAAGATCGGATCTGTGTCGTTCAGACTGTCATGAAAAGATCAGATACAGGTCGCATAGGGGCAAAAAAAAAAAACGGAATTGGGTCGTTTCAGCCTGCCGTGTGAACGTAGCCTATGCTACATTGAGCTAGGTACTTACAGATTTTAAATTACAGTAGAACACCTCTCCCCTCCCCCCACAACATTAAAATGATTGTAGAAGGTTTCTTCAAGTGTGGTGTGCTATTTTAAAGTCAACAATAAAACAATAAGAAACAAATAAATAGTGGTCGACCGATATATCGCCACGGCCGATATATCGGCCGATATTTGGCCTTTTTAAAATATCGGCATCGGCCGATAAGTTTTTCTGATTGGCCGATGTGTTGGAAGCGGGAATTTTATTTTGACGGCGCTACGGACTTTTATTTTAAGTAAAGTACAAAGTAAAAAAAAAACGTCTTTATTTGAAAAAATATGATTATCAGCGATTACTGATTAATTACCAGATTACTGAGTGCCCTGTTACAGTGTTTACTTCCTTTTTATTCACATGTTCATATATTTTTAAACAATTACTTTATTTGTGAAAAATTCTGTAATAGGATTGCAGATTCAAGAAGTTGCCATCTAGTATAGGGCCTAAGCATGTTTATTTTAAAGATTTTTAAATATGTATTAAATTTATCAAATTTATTAAATATTGATTTATATAAATCTAAAGTGTGTGTGAGTGTATGTATGTATATATATATATATATATATATATATATATAAATATATATAATATGTGTATGTGTGTGTATATATATATATATATATATATATATATATAAATATCGGCTTTATATCGGCCATCGGCCACCCTGCTCTCTAAGATATCGGCATCGGCATCAGCCATCAAAAAACCCATTGGTCGACCACTACAAATAAACAACCCTAAAATTATTAATAAATAAAAAAATAACTGCTAAACACTTCCACTGCATTTCCAAAATGTTGTGCACGTACAATATATTGTACAGATATAAATTGCAGACCAAAGCATATTGATCTGCAGGGAGAGAGAGAGAGAGAGAGGGACACTAGAGAGATAAATGAAAAGATAAATGAAGGAAGCAACTTTCTCTCTACCACATCCTGACAAGGCACACCTGTGTTTTCTCTGGCTCAAAATAAAACACCACAGAATGTTTTAACAGGCTTCTTACAGATAGAGGATCATTTTTTGATATACAGTTTCATAAGCTTATGTGTCATAAATCTTAAGCCCTGTCACTGCTTTGTAGCATGACAAGGCAAAAAAAAAAACATTTCAAAACTCAGGACTACACATAAAACTAAGTCAAATTAATCCGAATTAATCCTAAACTTTTCAGTTTAAGGAATCACACTATACCAATTCATGCATAGACTGTCACACAAACTGAACTGATGACTCAGTGTTTTTTTCCTCATGTGTATTTTCCTCCTAGTCAAGAAGAAAAAAAATCTGCCCTGACGCAGTTCTTTTCACCCAACAAATAACCAGCCAAATACATGCAAGTCTAAAGGCTACATCCCAATGGAATGCATTTTAATGCAGAGTACATTCAATACCATAAACATTGTTTCCATTTCCATTTAATCATTAAACAAATGTATCCAAAGCAACCTGCAAATTAGGAACATCACAAGCAATTTACCATTATTGTACAATATAAAAAAAGCTCAATCTTGTTTAGATGCACAAATGAGTGATTTGCAAGCGCACATGAATGAGTGGGAGAATAATGGACAAATTGCCACCTGTCAATTAAACACAAGTACTCAACAATGACAGACTTTTGAAATCTCAAATCTGAGAACTTTCTTTCTTTACACATTTATTGTTCACTGTTTGTAATAAAAAAGTGATTGAAAGGTAACAGAATATCACGCAGGACCAGGAACAACACAGCACTATACGAAGTTCAGCTCCATCTGTTTTAGGCTAAGCAAATGAAAAAGTAGTGATTTATATGCTAGCTAGCTGGAAAACAAAAGCTTATTGTATGGGGTCTGCAAAGAGTGCACTCTGAATTCCACAAACATGACAATTGTACAAATGGATTATTAACAACTGGAAATTCCACAATTCACTTACTGCCCTCACTTAGCCCTAAAGCTAACCCTGAAGAAAATGAAAGTCATTTCCAAAAGCAGCATCTGTTCCTGCACTCTCCTGCCCGCTGCATGTCCTGCCATCTGTAGGTGTTGTTAGTACATGCAGTATACAAGATTCAACGCACAGCTGACCTCCATCGTATGACCTTTTTTAGTCCACAACACTTTTCTATTGACGTCTATTGCTTTAGTTTTATACTGAGGTAATGATATTTTATAACCCCTAAACTTAAAGCTAATTGTTTGATTTTCCCCTCCTTTTCAATAAGACATAATTTATTATTATTTAGCTAGCCTAGCACAATGTATCATAATATGTAGTATCATTGTTGAAGGGCATTTGGTCCTTTCTATACACATATTTTCATGTTTAACACCAGTACATGAGTCAATTGTTGGTATGCTGTTTCGCTCTGTCTCTCCCTTTTGTCGGTTTCCTCCCAAAGTTTCCTCCCAAAATCTGCGTCTGAATGCCTGCAGTTCTCAACATTGCACATCAATGTGACAGACATGATACTTCTGCGTTAAGTTGATAGTTTTTAAAACATTTTTAAACATTTTTTTAAGTGAAAAATAGCAAATTTTAATTTAATAGCAAAATAAAAATATTTTGGAGCTTGGCATAATTAGAAAATTGCATTCATTATAAAAAGGTACATGCCTTTTTAAAAATGTATTAATTTACATGACCCTTCCAGTTTTAGGGATCACGTTTTTATTTTATTTTATGATTAGGCTACATCATGTCCAGGTTTTCCAAGAGTTGGGAATAAGTTGTTTTAGATTATTATTTTAATACTTGTTTGGTCTTATTTTAAATAATTTTAAGGGGGGCCTCTTTGGAAGTTTGCCGAGGGCCCCTAGTGGGTCCCAGACCCCTCGTTGAAAACGACTACTGTACAATAATAATCAGCCATACCTATAGGAGCTGCCAGAGGTGACTTCTTGTTTGATCTGCCGGTTGAGGGCATCCACATCTGCCCTCCCTTTTCCCTCTGTAGTGGTGGCATCCCCCATGCCCTGCCCTTCCAACTTCAGGTCAGCTTTGATTTCAGAAACCATGGTCACTCTCTTGGCTTGCTTCTTTTTCCTTCCACTAGACAGGATCTCCTTCTCTTGCACCTTGTCCGCAATCTGACTCTTTTCCACCCCACTGTCGATCATATCTATCTTGGTGTGTTTGGATCTGTCAGGGATGCGGTCATGGCCCACTGAGATGGTCGGTGAGGGTTTGGGGATCCAAGGATGATCTCCCTTCTTTGGTATAGGCCAGGGTTTGTAGTCCTTCTGATACTGGGTTTCATTGTTAAAAGGAACCTCAGGGCAATGATAGTCGTTCTTGGGCTTGCAGCTGGGCTCCGGACGAACTTTCCAGTGTTTAAAGTCCTGGCGCATCACAGATCCGCAGATGTTCTCTTCATGGGCTGGAGGTCCTTTGGTCAACGCGTCGTGGTCGTTGTGAAGCGGCTGCGTTTCTATGGCGACCTTCTGCTGCAGGTGAAGATGCTGCATTTCGGACACGTCCGAGTACTTGGTGAAAACCAACGGCACCGCAATGTCGGCCTTGTCCAGCTGGTTCCAGAACCGAGCCATACAGCAGGCTCTGGAGATACAGGGCCATGCCATGATGGTTTGCCAACGTCTTACCTTCGGTTATGCCAATCTCTTCCTTTCCACAAAGCTGTTTTGTATTCAGTTTGTGGAACTAAACGCGCTCGCGAACCTCACAGGAAATAGTCAAAATGTCCGATTCGCAATGTTTTTTTCCCCCTTAAAACGATGTTGTCAAAGATGACAGGACACAAATCCACTTAAAAAGATGCATTACGGGTTCTTGAGGGGTTTAATCAATGGAATATTCTGGTTGAGCTCCGTCCTGATCCCCCTGCGCTCGTAACAATACGAGAATTTGTGAAGACACAGCAGCCCCTCCCGCGCGCGCGCCCTGCTCCGCTCACGCTCAGCATCCGTGGAGAGGAGCTGAATCACCTGCGACTCTCATCATCACGCAACGTCTGCAATGCGCTCAAAGCCCCGCCCACTAAACTACGGTTCTGAAGACATCGCTGTTGGAAATGATGGGAGAGATTCTCAAAAATAGTTTAAACATGTTATACTCATTTATAATGATGCAGATAATCATTATAATGATATTATGCAGATACAGAATTAACCATTTTAAAATGTTTTTGAAAGAAGTCCTTTATGCTCAACCAGGCTGCATTTATTTGAGCAAATATAGCCTAACAATAAAAAAAGGTATCACTGTAAATTTTATTACAATTTAAAATAACTGTTTTCTCATTTAGTTTATTCCTGCATGGCAAAGCTGAATTTTCAGCATCATTGTTCAGTGTCACTGCATGATCCTTCAGAGATCATTCTAATTGCTCAACATTTCTTATTATTATCAGTTGAAATCGGTTGTGCTGCTTAATTAATTTTTAAGATTTTTTTTTACATTTATTTGAAATAGAAATCTTTTGTAACATTACATGTCTTTTCTATAATTGTAATGCATCTTTGCTTGAATATTGCTTGACTCATGCTAAACGCTCATGCTAAAATAATATGTTTATCTCTGTAAAGCTGCTTTGAAACAATCTACATTGTTAAAAGCGCTATATAAATGAGGATGACTTGACTTGACTTGACTAAACAATAGGTGAGTAATCAATACGTGAGTAAAGGTTTTATAGCATTCCATAAGTATTTGAATGCAGATTATTTGAATAAAGATTATTACTTAATATAAAATTACATCATGAACATGACGGGACTCAATGACTTACTCAAAATATCCTTTTTGCACAGCTCTTTGCCTCTGGGGTCAAAAGTCTCATTGGTGTAATATCAAGGTGTTCTTGGGCGATAATCCTATCACTTGCCATGAATGATCAGATAAGGTGGTAGATGAAAGAAGGAGGGGAGCAAACCAAGACATGGTGTCAGACTTTGACCTCAGAGTGGAAATCCTAGCTGTACTGATCTCTCGGCCTCTCACCGGCTCTTGTCGTCTCTGTTTTAGACATGAAGATTCATTTTGCTCCGGCTGATGTGCCTTTGGTTAGGAGGATCCAAACTGCTGTTGTATTGCAATGGGTCTTCTCTTTCCTGGCCCTCGGTAAGTGCACATGCTTTCATTACTTTTATTTTTTGTGTTTTTTCAAAGCCATCAAGTGTTGACATTGAATGAGATCTAATCACAGTCTGTATTATGTATTCGGACACACAATTGTGCAGTTTCATGCTGATTTGTGATTTGTCCAAAGGCTCTCATGCTTTAAAAGGAATAAAAGCGGATATAGCAGGAACATAACTTCATACAAAAGCCTCTTTACACATTACTATGTTTGGAAACAGCGGGGAAAATGTGTTTTTAGCAATTGTATTTTGGTTATGAGTGCTGTCTGTGATTTTGCAGGCCTTGATCAAAGCACCAACATATTTCAAAACCTCCAGGTCAAAGTCTTCAGGTGGAAAGATCCCGATTGTAAATGTATTTGTGCTGATGCCTGTGTATTTGTGCATCCTGTGTGTTTATTTTGTGTGTAATTTTTGCAGCCCCCTGCTGTATTGTACTGTTCCTCTTCCTGCTCTTCACTCGTTTCTGGCTCATCAGTGTGCTCTATGCCACCTGGTGGTTCATCGATTGGGACACGCCTTCAAAAGGAGGAAGAAAGGTGCCCTTTCTGTGCCGAATGCCCGTGTGGGAGCACATGAGAGACTATTTCCCCGTAAAGGTGAGTTGGCGGACTTACTGAAGCATGCATAGCAAAAATATATCCCCTGTTTGTTTTGACCTTTTAAATAGGATCAGGAACAGATTTAGTCACTTTCATGAACCATGTCATATGAGCTATTAACCTGACCAGTCGATTCTGAGATTTAGGGTTTAAACTGTAGCCTATTTGCATAGTTTACAGAATGGCATTATATGCCTTCTTTGCTGTCAATCTTTTTGCAGTCTATCATATGCATAAATGAACATCAGTACAATAGTGCTTCGACCAAATGAAACCGACACATTGTTATTGCTTTAGGGAGAAAAACAAGGCCAAACCATTTAAATGTACAGATAATTGGTGATTTGCAGGCCCACAGACTGAGATATCAATCTAGTACTGCCATCTAGTGTCTATTCATTGTCTGAAAAAAGCAGCCTCCATGCTTTTCTATAGAATGTTAAGTATGCCTAGTTCCAGACTAAATTGCATTATTTGAGCTGTTGTACAGCTTGTTCTGATATATCTTTAAATATGTCAGTGCCATTGTTTTGTCTCAAGATGCACACCAGTAATGTGTTTTTTCTAAGGCCCATTTAAAAAAAGCTACTTAAATGTCCTAATTGAACTAAGACCACATACTGGCTTAATCTAAGCTCTGTCTGTGAAACCAGGCCATAGTGTCTTGATTAGCTTAATATAAAAATCATCGTGTTGTCTAAAATATGTCATTTAAAGGAACACATCTTAAATAGGCCTATCTTAAAAAGTGTTTGTGTGTGTGTGTGTGTGTGTGTGTGTGTGTGTGTGTGTGTGTGTGTGTGTGTGTGTGTGCACCATGTTAACACACCATGCTTTTAGCTTTTAGGATTACAATGAAACGTAATGTTCTGTAAGCCAATGGTAATTTGTAAGTACTCAAATAATGTGCGCTTTTAAAATGTGTGTGTGTGTGTGTGTGTACATATACACATACTTACTGACTTACTACTTACTGACCTGAACTTTATATATTGTATTGTTTTAAAGACATTTATACTTTTATTCAGCTAGGATACATTAAACTGATCATAATGCATTATGCGTTTGAGGTTATGTAGAGAAAATGTACAGTACTGCGGATTTTCTCTATAAAAATAACTTGCAAAATTTTCGGAACAAAGTTTAAAACTAAACTGATGAGTGCTATTTTAGTGCCAATCTCGCTATACTGTGTACTCTCGTCATTATACTAAAAAGACCTTTGTTTTTCTCAACAGTGAGTGTATCAGGTACACCAAAACAGCACTGAATTGATTAGTGTGTCAGAGAAATGTTATCACTCTGGTAATTAAACCCTTCATACACCAATGTCTCTTATCTATGTATCTGTCCATAGTGACACTCTTTTACCTTTTGAACAACAGAGAAGGCATTGGCCTCGCAAGACACCATGTGTTCAGAGTAAATGAGTAACTGTAAACAATGTGAGGGGCTTTAAACCCCATTCAATAAAAGTGTCATGGCCATGATCTTGATAGGACACAAAAATACCCATTTATACCCATCAAAACAATGTAACTTCAAAGGTTAATGAGTGAATGTGATTGAAACTATTTAGATTTTCCTTAAAATTCTACCCATTTCCCTTTTCATTTAAGTAAGTTATTGTTTCATTCGTTGTATAAATCATAAGAGCCCAGCCATTTACTTACAATTGCGTTTTTTCTAAGAAATTTGACTTTTTGTCAATTCACCATTCAATCTGGGTTTATCCCAGGATTCAAAAGGAGACACAACATATGACTAAATGCGTCATTAGTATTAAAGAGCCCTTGCTGCTAAACAGAGCATTTGTATTCGGAGTGAATAATTGATTAAGATGAAACCTTGCTTCAACCACCGGTACAAATTTTCCCTTATTTCCTCATTCAACCTCTTGACTTGAAAGCAGAGTTCAGGGATCTCGGAATAAGCAGACTTTTTCTTACGTGAGGTGGCATGGTGGGAATTTTGTTACCTTAAAGAAAATGGTGTCTGAGTTATCAAGAACCTACCTCCACAAGTGCAGCGTTGTTTCATTTTGGTGTCTTAATAATGGTGTGATAGGAATAGATTTGGTCTGTTTTCTCAAGCAACACCCTATGGCAGGATGCCAGCGTTGGTCCTAGAGAGCCGCTGGCCTGAGTTTAACTCCAACCCTAATCAAACACACCTGAACAAGATAATCAATATCCTCAGGATTTCTAATGCTACATGCTGGGGAGTTTTTATTTTTTATTTTTTTATCAAGGTTTGAAGCTAGGACCTCAACTCAAGGACCAACTTTTATCATCCCTGCCCAATGGAGAAACTAGGTTACTTGCTTGGGATTATCAAACCAGGATTTAGAGACATCAATCGTTCATCAATCAAACACTTCTAACCTAATAAGATGTTGTGCAATGGGACCTCTAAAACCTTACAGCTTTCATCTGGTTAGTTTCTGGTAGCAGAAGAAATGTACATGGTTAGCAGTCAGAAAAACACATAAAAAATTGCCTGTGTGATGGAGAACATCGCCAGTCTTAGTAAACAGTAGTTAGTGGAACAGTATTTCCTTAATAATTAACCCATCTACAGTAGACAGACCATTGGCATTCATGTTGATCACTAAACAAAGTGGCAGATCCAGTGACAAATAGCCATTCATTTACCTATAATTATTATTTTGCCAATAATGACCAGCTGGCTGTACATTATCCTGCTTATTACACTGAAGAAGGAAAAAATGGTGTAGGATTTACTTGAAAAAGGTTAGGAAACTATTTTCACTCAGAAATTGCTAGTAAATTTTACAAAAAATTACAAAGAAATGACAAGTAGCACATTGATTTTTGACATATTTTTCTTGTAAAACGTATACTCTGATAATTATGTTATTATTTTAATAATAGTTGGATAATTAAGTTTTATTTACAACTAAAAATAAAAAAAAAACATTTTTTTCAGTGTAATTGACAAATAAATAAATATTTGAACATGAAATATTGAGACAAAAAAATAGTAAAGTACAACAAACAATCAAGTAGCTACCGCTGTGATAATGAACTTATATTTTTCATATTCATGAACTTACATGAATGCACCACCATTCTCGCAGTTGCAGCTCTTGCTTTTGGTGGATGTTAAGAGTGGAATGGATGTTGATCACTGAAAGTCTATGAAAAAGTGTTTCACTCACTTCCACTTTTTCTTAGAGAGCAAAATTGTTTTTTCTTGGGGTTCTGGTTCTTAGAACTTCCTGATTTTGTTCATGTCAATCCGAATAACCCACCTCAAACACAAACCAATTCACTCTTCCTGATTATTAATTTTCTGTGTTGTTACTTTTAGAATTGTATACTGTACCTTGCAGTTTGGTCATTGGTAAGGTATTAGCAGATCCTAGATCAGTGTGAAAGGTCATTATAGAGCTAAATGCAGGACTGCACTGCACATGATCAGCACATGATCACTGACCTTTAACAGCTGCTCTTTTAAGAAATGAATGAAACATTATGAACTGTATTCATATTCTTCCAAATCCTTAAGTTTGAATGACTTTACTTCTTTATCTCTTTATTAGCTGGTGAAGACAGCTGATCTGGACCCTAGGAAGAACTATGTACTGGGTTTCCATCCACATGGTATACTTGTGGCTGGTGCATTTACAAATTTCTGCACAGAGGCAACAGGTTTCAGAAAACTCTTCCCTGGACTGAAGAGCAACCTTCTTATGCTGCCTCTCTGGTTCAGAGCCCCCTTCTTCAGAGACTACATCATGTCTGCTGGTCAGTAGCCTAGTTTCCATGATCACAGAATACTGGATAGAATACTGTAAATATGTATATTTATTAAGATAAACAAACTTTATCATAGGAACCACACTCATAGAAAAAATGATTCTTGACTCAATTTAAAAGAACCCTTTATTGCCAAAAAGGTTCTAAATAAGGAGGAACTATTGTATTACATTGTACTTTTGTTTAATGGGTTATTTCTGTTTTTTCTTCTAATAGTAAAGTTTGTTTACGAGCTGTTTAATTCATAAAATTTAATCAAAATCATAACAATGAAAACTAAAATAATTAAAACTGAATCTATAAAATTATATCATGATGGGATCCTCTAAAAGGTTCTAGTGCCTGACAGAACCATTTAAGCTTATATGTAGAACCTTTTCTTCTAAGAGTGAATCTGTAAGATGTAAAGTGCATCTTATTCATGTTGCATGGGAAAATGTGTATAAACAGCATTATTTTATTTATTTATTTATTTATTATTATTATTTTTTATTTAATTTAATTATTTATTTATTAATATTTATTTTATTTTATTTTATTTTATTTTAAACTGTATTTGAACCAGCTGTTGTAACTTTTATGTGTGTGTGTATTCTAGGCCTGGTTCCATCGGACAAGGAGAGTGCCAGCTATCTGCTCCGGCGGAAGGACGGTGGGAACGCTGTGGTCATTGCAGTTGGCGGTGCTCCTGAGGCGTTGGATGCCCACCCTTCAGAACACATTGTTCACCTAGCCAATAAGAAGGGCTTCATTAAACTTGCGATAGAGCATGGGTAAGCAGCAGTTAATAGCATTAGAGGCTATCGCAGCCTATTGTTGTATTTGTGCCAGTTATTCATCGCCAGATAGTTCTCTTGAGCAACAGTTGGTCGTTTCTTAAATACAAACTTGTGCAACTTGCAGTTGCAAGTACTATCGTTGAATTTATTAAAGAGTCTGTGACCCACGGTAAAGAGTTTGATTAAGAAATTGTAGGCTACATGGCACAAAAGTTAATGGTATATTAACAGTTGTGATTAAGCAGAGTAAAGAACAATTATAATTTATACCTATATTTATAACTATTTTACACTTCTCTTTGGAATACCTGATTTTGGTTGGTCAATCGCAGAATTCCGCTGTCAGATCTTTTTAAATATTTAACATTCTTAAGAACACGCTGTAACGTGGGTGTCACAAAAACTGGTGATTATCTGGAAAGTTTTTTTTTAAAGCGTTATACTTCACTTTCAACCCAGGAAGTCCCTAAGGGACATTTAAGGAACACCCAGGTTCAGTCATGTGACAATGTGTGCATTTTTGTTGCCATGGTAACATTTCCAAAATGGAGGCCTGTCTGGTGTGCACATGTTGCAGTGTCAGCAATTTTTAAAAACACTTGTTTTTGTTATTAAAGGTATGTTTCAACCCATGCAACAATTCTAATGTTTTAATAACATACCCTAGATTACACTTGACCTGATTTTAAAACATGTCTTGTACAAATTGATATAAAAAAGTTTTGAAAATGTTGTGGTGACATATGTGTCACATCGGGCTGTTAACCTTAAAACAGTAGGTGTAATTTTGATGTGATGTATGTGTCACATTAAGAAAAATCGTAATGAGCTGCTCAAATAATTTAGCTGATTCAATTATTTTAGTGTTATATACAGTATATTCTACTGCTCAATTCAAAGCATATTTTAACATATGTAAACAAAAAAATGTCAAATTAATAACATTGTTAAAGGGTAACTAAACACCTGGTCAGAGCCTGACTCCACCCACTGGCAATATTTGAAAAATGCTGGAAAAGTGGGCAGAGCCCAGCGGAGGGGGGCGTGCACCAGAGACGTCTCTCTATAGGCAAGGGTGTGGTTAACTGGTGGCTGCTTACATCACAGGGCACCACAACTTCCAATAGGAAAATTCAACTGCAGTAGCCACCGTTCAACATGAGGAGGGCAGCATTCAGACATTTTTACACCATATATTGTAGAATTAAAACATTTTATACCCAAATGTCCAAAAAATTACTTGAATCAATGAACAGCAATAATAAAGCCCCAGTCTTACAGATCATTAAATAAAAAAAGTTGGTTTAGGGTTTACCTTTTAATGAAATGTATTTTGAAAATATTTTGCATACCTGTAACTAAAACAGGTATGCAACATATGGTATAAAACACCATATTTATTTTTATTCAGTTTGCACATTTTCGAGTTGTGAAAAAATAATCAAAAAATTCATTTCTGGTTAAACCGTATATCTGAAAACGTCACGGTTATGGTCTGCGACAAAAATATGTGGCAAAGCAAAAAAATGCAAAAAACTATTACTTCTGAAAATTTTTTTTTTTAAAGTTATCTTCCCAGAAAAGTTATAATTTTGAAAATGTTGTGGAAAAGAAAATAAACAGAAAAAACTGTTATTTAGCAAGAACTGATAGTTTTTTTTTTCAAATGAGAAATAAAAGCCCAATGTGACATATATGTAACATTAAAAATGTATCATAAACGCCCAATGTGACATATATGTAACATTACAGATCTTTGACAAGGAGTGGTTGTATTTAAAAAAACAATGGCAGAAACATGTTTTAAGTGGTCCATTTAGTCTGTTTTATATGCCCCATAATTTTCCTATAAGTTGAAATTGGTCCGGGTTCTCATGGGTTAAAGGTCCCATATTGTCAAAACTGAAATTTCCTGGCTTTTTTCATGATAACAGAGGTCTAGGGGCTATGGAACTACCATATAAGTTTCAAAACAGTAGATCCACAGACAAATGCATACATGCATAAAGTAGCTGTGCCTTTTCACGAGCTGTTGTGACTTCCGTATATATGTGTTGTGTTGTCAGAACTACTCAGTCCCCGCCTTCAGTCACCACCCCCACCAATGGTGGGTCACTTAGAAAACAACAGGCCAATCAGGATTTCCATTACACGAGAGTAGATGTTAAAACTTCATGCTGATTTGTACTCGGCTTTCGCCAAGATAATCACCAACTAAGACGTAGCTTTACCGTAACCTATGCTTCTCCATCCATTCTTTCCATCTGGTGACGTGAATTTTCTGTCTGGTGTTAATACAGTGTATTGCGCGTCAGCACACACAACGGCTGCAACCACAGTGCGCTCCCCCCATAACAACCCTCTGGATTGAGCGGAGTAGGGAACATCTCTAGGGTCTTCAAGTGGGCACCTTCCGTCCTCAGTGTTTCGTCGACTAGCCCACGACACCTCAAGAGGGCTCGACAGTGACTCTGGCGTCCCAGAGTCACCCCCTCCGTCCCCCACTCAACTCAGCCCAGCTTACTGACCTCTACTTCCCTCTTGCTGCTGAGACCTAACCACAATCTCACAATCTCTCCGCAACCCAACCATACGCGCCAACCCGTTTGACTAAGGCTGTCGAGCCCCACTGGTGCGTTAATATGCAGTTTCAGTGGCAACGGTTCCGTATGGCATACCACCTACCGCAAAACACAATATCTGCCCAACCACCCGTCATCCACGCAATATACACAGGAACGTAATGACTGTAAATACTATACAACCTATACAAATAAACCAACAGTTGCTGCTGAGACCTAACCACAATCTCACCGCAACCCAACCATACGCGCCAACCCGTTTGACTAAGGCTGTCGAGCCCCACTGGTGCGTTAATATGCAGTTTCAGTGGCAACGGTTCCGTATGGCATACCACCTACCGCAAAACACAATATCTGCCCAACCACCCGTCATCCACGCAATATACACAGGAACGTAATGACTGTAAATAGGAAGATAGGCTCATGAATATTAAGTAGACAGGGCAAAATCGACCTATTCTTGGCAGAGCTCCTGAGAAAGGAGCTGTAAAAATATATTGAGACCCTTTTTGGTACTTATACCGCAAATATATATTCTTAAGGAAATCAAAACCTAAAATAAAACTTCAGAAAGTTGTACAATATGGGACCTTTAAACTCAATTTCCATTTTTTGTGATAATGATTGCATACATCATCTCTTATTTCACACAAAAATGTAACTTAGTATAAAATCTATATTTGATCTAATATCTCCTCCAGGGCAGATTTGGTTCCTATGTATTCGTTTGGAGAGAACGAGCTATTTGACCAGGTGCCGAACCCTCGTGGCACCTGGCTGCGATATATTCAAGAGCGTCTGCAAAGCATCATGGGCATTTCTCTACCCCTCTTCCATGCACGAGGGGTTTTCCAGTACAGCTTCGGCCTATTACCCTACAGAAAGCCCATCAACACTGTTGGTAAGTGCAATCAAATATTAGTCAAATATGATCAATATCAGGTCAAGAGTTAGGTGCAAATCACATCCATATTCTGTGCTAATATCTTTTTGTAGCCTACCCTAAACAGATGCAATGATCTCCCACATTTGTTAGCCATTTATTTGTCATTCTATCTATCTATCTATCTATCTATCTATCTATCTATCTATCTATCTATCTATCTATCTATCTATCTATCTATCTATCAATTATGAAGCTAATGTATGAATTGTCTTCTCCAAGTGGGTAGGCCAATCCCAGTAGAGAAAAATGAGAAACCAACAGCTGAAGAACTGGATGTGTTTCACCAGCGCTATATGGATGAACTCACCCGCCTGTTCGAGGAACACAAAGGAAATTATGGAGTACCTGAAGACACTCACTTGCTGTTCCAGTGAGCTATTCGGAGTGTGTGTGTGTGTGTGTGTGTGAGAGAGAGATACAGAAAGATAGTATATATGTGTGGTTTAGTTTCAGTGGTGTGTTGTCAGCATTTAAAACATAGTTTTTTGCTATATAATACCAATTGTTGAAAAGAATATCAGCATTCTATTTTCCTGATAAATGACGACATTACAGTTATAATCAATTGGCTGTACTTTAATTTGTAATTTACAGCTATTAAACACTGCACAAATGTTTTTTTTCCTCATGTAAATTCAAATTGACATGCTTCATGTTTAAGTTTTTCTCATTCGCTTTGGCACATTTTTTGATGAAACAGTCTTACTGTAACATTTTCTAAAACTGTAAGTGCAGTTATCACAACTGTTTGCTGGATCATCCGAACTCTACTGCATGTCTGAAAAATGTAACTGTTTCAGTTTATATGTAACAAATTTCTACAAAATGTACTGTATAAATACAAATGTATTATTGCTGTATAGCTGCCGCTGTTTAGGGTTGTGACGTTCCTCCATGTTCAAAAATGGTGGTCATTGTGCTGGGCCAACTCCATATATATAGACTTCCAAATTTGATTGGCAGGATTGTGGTTCCTATTTCATTACAACAGCAGGCCATTTGCTAATTTAGAAGATATTACAAACATTCCATGTCATAGGTTTTTATGGAATATACGTGCATCAGAGTCTGTTAAAATGACTACTGACACAGAGCCACTAAAGTTTCTCCACTGAATCTCAAACGACGGTTGCATCTCCCAGGAGGATTGCAGTGTAAATGTCTCTGGCCATTTCAACATGTAAGACAAAGTTACGATGGAACTCATTCATCTGATTATGTAAAATATGAAAGTCTTGACATCAGAGACATAGACAGAGAAATGCATCCCTGTGCCATGAGGCTATTTGTGTCCTCCGGGATGATTTGGGTCTAAGCTTGCACCACGCATCGGTCTGTCCTGTTTCACAATGCTGGTTTAGAGAAGACTTGGTCATGCCAAAACATTTCTTCACAAACAGGTTGACTACACACGCAATGACCACAGGGTGACCAGATGTCCATGCCGATTAAATCAGGCTTTGAACATTGCCTTTGGACAGAGAGACATTTACATGCACAAGAAACAGTGCCAGAGACAGACATCACATTTGAAGGTCAGCATTGGACAATGGCTGTTAAGAAGGTATGGAAGACATTGAAGTCATTAAACTGGCCGGTTGCTATGTCATTGGTTCAAATATAGTGCAAATATGAAATGCATGAGAACATTGGGTCGAAAGTAAACCCCTGATATGACTCTGCAGTTGGTTGTAGTTGGTTTTACAGAATAAAATAGGTCTCATTTGTGAATGGTGGGTTTAGAGGGGAGGTAAGGGGGTGTTTCACTAACCTGTAAACTTCGGCTCTTGCACTAGCAGCTAGATTGACAAATTGGACATGCACTGAATAACCCGTCTCATGCCCTTTGATAACACCCTGAGGAGCTATTTACGATGCCTGAAGGTACAAACGGCTTAAATTCAAATAGCATGGGGCAACGTTTTTATGGGAAGGCTTTCACAAGGTTTTCCTGAGTCAAATACAAGAATACAAATTGAAAAAAGTTTTTTAAGTGTATGTGTGCTTTTTGTTGGTTTTTACCAAATTCCTAGTTCCAAAAATAAAGAAGATAGATTTCTCATTTAACAAGGAAAATTTGTTATGCTTTAGCGGAGGATTTCTGTCATCTGGTGGAAAACAAACACTTTTAACATGAGAATGACATGAAATTTCAACTATAACCAGTAGATGGCTGCAGAGGACCACTCCCTTTTTCCACGTGTTTTGATTTTGGATTTATTATCAAATTAATATTATAACAAATTGTTAGCAAGTTTATTGCTCTGACCTATATAGCAAGGCACAAAGTCTCATAACATTTAGATGAAAGGAACTTCATAAAATAAATAAATAATTAGATAAGCCTAGATTTTACAGTGGATGCAAAACCGTCTTGAATTGCTCCCGCATCATATTGTAAACCTCATTTATGACAAAGAACTACACAGATCCAGATATCATAACAATCTATCAATAATTGCACACAAGTTGTCCTCTGCTTTTGACACGTGTGCTGCGCTACTACGGATTTAAGAATATGTTGAATAACGCAGATTAAAATAGGTGGAGGAGTCGAAGCCACAGAGTTAATCGTAATTTTTTAGGGAGGCTGTATGGAAATTTAAAGGGGGCCTAAAATCTGGCCTAGTGACGAGCCTGATTCAAAATACACTAAAAATGGCCAAAAATAGCAAAATATTAGCGTAATAATAATATATAAATTTACTAATATACTAGTGTTTGTGTGTATATTGCGAAATAATCTAAAACCATTATAACAATTTTACATATAACGTAAATATTTCCTCACATCTAATTTAATTTTTTTTATTTTAAATTTTAACATTACAATGTCATCACAGAGGCTCCATAGGTAACCTGTCCACTGGTCTAATAGCAGAGACAGTTGCTCTCAATGAAAGCCTTTCCTAAGTATCTGCATGATAATGACAGTACCTTGCATTAATCTTTGTGTGCATCTTGATATGGGTCAGGAAACATACTTCCATGTGTGTGTGCCAGTGTGTGGAGGTGTGAATGTCAACAAACATGTGGTATTTTTGAGACACTGTGGAATTCATGTATTTTAAGCCTATTATGATCCTCATTTTGGTGTTCAAGAAAATCAGTTGTGTAACATCAGGTTTGGCCTAGAGTTATTTTAAGGTAGTCTAACATGAGTCTCCCATACATGGTGAAAAAAATAGTTTTTTTAATGGTGAATGTTTTTTATATTGCACTGGAGTAGATGTGATGAGATTTTAAAAATTCTTATTTTAAAAATAGCTTAATCAAAATCTTGAGGTGGAATGTGTGCTATCTTGATATGAAAATCTGATATTTTTTTAGAACAAAAGAGCAAAGTACAAGAAGACCAGAGGCTTATATGCTTATCATTTCAATAACACCTTATCTGCACTTGACACCTGTATATTAATGCATGTGTGGATGACCATTATTGCAAAGGACAAAAACATGCTGCTGATGAAGAAGTAAACCATAAAAGAAAGAAGAAAAACATTACAGATGGTGCAAAAACATTATCCCCATATCTCTTTGACCTTCAGATTATAATATGAGACATATATGTTACTTTAGAAGCATTTACTGTAATCTGTAAATCAGTACATGAATTAATGCCAACAAATTAGGATTTGTTTAATACTGTATTATAGACCAAGGTTCAAAGACCAGCTAAATTATCTCAGCCAAATGGACCTTTGATATTGATACTGTAACTGTACAAATTTGCAGTCTAGACTAAATTTATTTCCTCATCCAAGTTGATTATTGGCACTCAGTAAAAAAGGTCATTACCTGCTGTGACATCTGGTATCAAACTCATAGTTCAATATTGTAAAATATTATTCGAAACTATATCAGACAAAATATTATTTAACAAAAGTTCAATACTTTAAAAACACAAGCTTAATTAATGTCAATAATGAATAATAATCATTTAAACACAATTCTTATTAAGCGGGTATTCTTTTGAAAACATGAAAGATTTGCAAATAATAATATAGGCTACTGTATAATATTATACAAGCCATAGCATGAATTACACCAAAAAGCACATTTTTAAATGTAAAGCAGTTGATAATTTGTTTGAGCAGTTGAAGATCAGATAGCAATAAAAGTGAGGGTTCTCTCTGCCATCTGAGTGGTGGCCAAGTCTGCAAGAGGAACAGGGCAATGAAGGTCTCTGGCAGTAGCAACACTGGCCTTGGTGTTGTGAAAAAGGAAAAGTGGAAAATTATGAAACACCCTATATCCCTAATGGACATTCAGTCTGGCAGGCTGCTACAGTATCTCTCACAAATATCATATTTTTTTCATATTTTAGTTTCTTTTGGGGCTTATTGAAGTTTGTGTAATGACTTACAAAGTAGATTATTATTATTAATACTCATAATAAAATATTTGGGTCTTGGGGTAGATTGAATAGACTTTATTCAGAGCAGCGCCATGAAAGGTATAAAGCGAGTCTGTGAGGGATAGACTGTATCAAAAGCTGTATAAAGCTCCTATAGATCACTTATAACTTTCCACAGCTCATGTTGTCTGGAGTTTTTTTGTCGACTGAAATTTCTTGGACATTTTTTTTTTGCAGTGTTTTGTGAGAAGAACAATCAAAAAACACATTAAATAACAGTAGCTAAAGCCCACTGAAGAGATGCATGTCTATCCCTCTCAGCCTCGCTTTCATTCCAGTTAAAAAAGATGGCGCTGCTGTGAATAAGGTCTATACTTCATAAAGTTAAAATATATGAGTAGCCTATAATGTGTGTTTTTAGAAAGAGTGGACAATCGGTGTTGGTCATTGGTCAATAAAGTCTAGGGGAGGGGCTAAAGTACCTCCCACCTGATTGGCTGGGCGCCCATCCCCGTCCAGTTTACCTTGACAAACCTTTAAAACCTCCAGATCAGATGAAGCGATAACCAGTCAGAGTCAACAGTCTCAGCGCGGACCCTAGTAGGGTTGACAGCTAAAAGCCAGCTCGGCTATTATCGAAAATTTATCAGGCAGAATCATTTTTTTTTTAAAATAAAAACTTGACAACCGTTGACTACGCCTTCATTTCTGACAGCGAAGGCGGTTACAGTTTGATTGACAGCGCTTTCAATACTCCTCCTCCAGAGGCGCTTAAATGACAGGCGCGCGCATGTGAGCTCGCGTTGATGCCAGTGCAGAGAGGGATGCTGTAGAGCAGCTCAACTTCCACCAGCGAGACTTATTCTGTTTAATTTATCATTCGTGCCTCAATCATGAAGACCATACTCGCTGCATATTCCGGTGTCCAAAAGGGTAAGTAAAAAGTGCTAATTTAATTTGTTGTTCAAATTTGTGTGTATTCATTTTTATTTAGCCTAATTTTACAGTTCTTCTATATTTATAAATATGAAATAATTTATTACATACTTTAGGCTATTCCATAATAATATAATAGTTTTTGTGTAACAATCAGGTGGTCATAGTTTAGACACTTTCATGGAGGTATTGAGCGGTTACAAAGTCTCCACCGTGTTCGGTGAATGAGAGGGATAAAAGTGTTACGCATCAGTGTCTTACTTCGCAGTGTGAATGATTTTTGTTGTTATTTTCAGTCAGTTAATATGGGATTGAGTTGTCTTGTGATTTGATTCTAAGGGAAGTGTGTGTGCTTTAGTGTCTTAATTGTCTTTTCTGGTGGGGCTTTATGAACTGTGTAAAATGTGCGTCGGTTTTGTGAATAATGAATTAGAGGTATTACGGTGTTGGTTGTGTGCTCTGATTCTTCGGATACAAAAGCAAATATCTTTATGTTTTACACATTCAAGTTTTAACCACAACTTGTTATTACTGGTATGTTACTTCTTTGTCACAGTCATGAGATGCATGACATGTATTCCTAGGCTTCAGACAGACCTATAGTGTTGAGAACAAGCATTCCCACAACATTAAGCTGGGTAATTCCGATTGTCTTTTAAATCCTGTGTAGGCTCAGGCTCCAGCATCCTCTCTGCCTTACATGACCTGCCGTCCGTTCCCTGGCTGACACGATCCAAGATCGTGAAACATCTGCAGATGATCTCCGTCCTGCAGTTTGTCATGACATTTCTTGCCATGGGTGAGTGGAACAGTTAAGTTCTTTACGAGACTTAAAGGGATAGTTCACCCAAAAATGAAAATTCTGTCAGTATTTACTCACCCTCATGTTGTTCCAACCCCGTAAGACCTTCGTTCATCTTCGGAACACGAATTAAGATATTTTTGATGAAATCTGAGAGCTGGATCACTCCTCCATAGGCTTCAAAAGGATTGAAACTTGCCGGCCTCGAAAAGTTATTAAAAACATTGTTAAAATAGTCCAAGTGACTACAGTGGCTCAATCTTAAGTTTATCAAGCGTCGAGAATACTTTTTGTGCGCAAAAACAAACCAAAATAACGACTTTATTTCAACTATTCATTTCCTTCTCTGTTGGCCTCTAGTCAGTTAACATAGTGTGATAGCGTAGAGCTACATCACACGTAGGCTCACTATTAGACGATGCTGGTAATGTGTGTGATGCATGTGACGTACAACAACAGAAGCTTACGCTATTACACTAGTGAACTGACTCGAGGCCCACAGAGAAGGAAATGAATAGTTGAAATAAAGTCGTTATTTTTGTTGTTTTGTGCAACAAAAAGTATTCTCGTCGTTTGATAAACTTAAGATTGAACCACTGTAGTCACTTGAGACTATTTTAACGATGTCTGTAATAACTTTTCGGGGCCTGCAAGTTCAATCCCTCAAGAAGCCTATGGAGGAGTGATCCAGCTCTCAGATTTCATCAAAAATATCGTAATTCGTGTTCCGAAGATGAACGGGGTTGGAACAACATGAGGGTGAGTAAATACTGACAGAATTTTCATTTTTGGGTGAACTATCTTTTTAAGTTGAAGGCTTAGAGAATTTACAATGTAGGACATTGTGCTGCCTTACTGAACTCACTTATATGAATTATTTTTGTTGTTTATGAAAGGTCAAGTCTAAATGCTCTTTTTGCTCTTAGGCATTGGCTGCTCTCTGCTGCTTATGTACATGTTTTGCACTGACTGCTGGGTAATTGCCGCCGTTTACACTGCCTGGCTCATCTATGACTGGAACACCCCAAAACAAGGTAAAGATCTCAGTCATGATTAAAGCACATCATGATTCAATCTGTTCAGAAGTGTGGGCTGCTTGTTCCGACTGTGTTTGCATTTGTTTTATTTGTTAATGTTCCAACATCTTTATCTTAGGAGGCCGCAGATCGACCTGGGTGAGAAATTGGACTGTGTGGACATACTTTAGAGACTATTTTCCCATTAGAGTGAGTGACTTTACATCTTATACAACATTACGGTTTGAATGAAAAGAATTCAAACGGCTTAGACACTGAACAGCTAATAGTTAGGTGAATACAAAGATAAGCCTCAAAACTGGAGTTATAAAATGTATGGACTTTGCAAATCTGAAAGTACAAATCCTTATGGAGTCCTGCAGAGTTTAAGTATAGATTTAAAAGGGACAGTGCACACAAAAATGAGTCTATCATTATTTACTCAGCTTCATGTTGCTATAAACCGGTTTGACTCTTTCATCGGAAAATACGCTATCGTTCAAAATTTTGGGTTTGACAAGATTTTGTAATGTTTTTGATAGAACTCACCCAGACTGCATTTATATACTGTAAGCAGTAATGTTGTGAAATATTATTACAATTTAAAATAACTATTTCAAAAAGTAATTTATTCGTGTGAAGTCAAAGCTGAAATTTACTCCAGTCTTCAGTTTCACATGACTCTACAGCAATCATTAATGTGTTGATTTGCTGCTCAAGAAACATTTCATATTATTATCAGTGTTTGTATTTATATTTAATATTTTTGTGGAAACTGTGATACATTTTCCAGGATTTTTTGATAAGAACATAATTTATTTGAAAATATTTTTTAACAAATCTTAATTGTCCCTTTTGATTAAATTAATGCATCTTTAAGGACCCCATCTTTTGAACGGTAATGTAATTAGCATATTCTGACTAGCATGAAACGTGTAAATATGCATTGATTAGTTTCGTACTGATCTTTTCTCTCCTTGACATTCTTGTTGGGTTGGGTGGATCTTGATGTGAGCTGTAAGAGCTCCTCTAGACTTTGCTCGTCCTGATCAGTAGAAGCTTAAGCACTTGTTATTCTGTCCGTCTTGTGTCTTACTTCTGATATATGAACCAGAACACAGGGCTTCATAGAACAACTAGGTGAAACAGGAACTCAAACACAGATTGGAATAAAACAAATATCTGCTTGAGGAACGGAAAAGTGAACTGTGACCTCTTTGACACACTTCTCTATAAATTCAATCTTTAACTATAGTACTATTTAAATGCAAATCTTAATTTGACGTATTCAAATTTAATTAAAACCCTTAATACAAAGGACTCTCACAAAGGAATGCCCTGCCTAGGCCAGTTGGCTTGGACGTTTAACTTTGCAGCACACGTAGTGCATTTAAGTCACGTGATGAGATCATAACTTTGCCAGTGTTACAGTGTGTGCCAGCAGTGATAAGAGTGAGGAGAAATACAGTAAGGTCAGCGGTGACTAAAAATTGTCTTAATGAAAAATTGGATAGATATAAGAATGATTAACATCAGATTAATTTCAAACAAATTTGCTGAGAAAATGGGTTCATTAAGAACTAGATTAGAACTATAGATATTATATGTGTATATATATATATATGTTATTATAGATAAAAAACTGCCCTTGGAGTGTGCTTTTGACTTGGACCAGTAAACGAACACCTAGCGACCGACCACCCAGGAAACCTTATTACCTTAAACTGGATAATTCATCCTAAAATGACGATTAAGTCATACATTACTCACCCTGGTGTTGTTCTAATGCTGTATGTCCTTCTTTCTTTTATGGACCACAACAGGAGAAAAAATGTGCCGCTCGCGCTCATCCTTAAAATGACAGTGAATAGCGACCAGCATCAATCTTTTTTAAAAAGGCGCAAACGCATCACAGAATGTTCCAATGCGACACATGTTGAATGTTCTGGGGGTAAAACTTAAATTTCATATCGTATGCCCCAGAACACTTGGAATGTACTGTTGAATATACATATATAATACTGTATATGTGTCGCATGGGATCATTCTGTGATGCTTGATAATATTCACTGCCATTAGGTTCATAAAAGAAAGAAGGGCATATGGCATTATGGTGACTAGGGGTGGCACGATCTGCCTTTTTTACCTCTGATACCGATTCCGATACCTGTGACTCAGTATTGGCCGATACCGAGTACCGATCCGATCAAATATTAAAATAATAATTTAAAAAATAGTGCCGAATTACCTAATAAACTGAATCTGTATGCTGTGGGGAAGAGACTGTGATTATTCTTTTGTTAAAGGTATCAAAGCTTGACTTAAACATTATTTTCCTTACTTTGTAAAACAATACAGACTAAATATATACTATATAATTAAAAGACATTTCTTTTAAAATTTTAAGCGCAACTTTTTAATGAAGCAGCAACATAATATGATAGATTGGACAGAACAACTAAAGGCTGATGTATACTTCTGCGTCGGACCTACGCCGGAGCCTCTGCGCCGTAGACTACGCTTTGGTTTTAATTTATACTTCTGCATCGTTGTCTGCGTTGACGCACGCAGAGGGAGCATGTGAAACCCGAGGGAGCGGTTTGAGCAGACCAATCACAGCGCTTGCGTCCGCGTAGAATTGACGCGTTGTTACATTTTTGGAGAGGTGCACGTCAGGGTACGCCGAAGGGTACGCGCGCTACGCACAGCCTACGACGTAGCTACTGCGTAAGTTTAACGCAGAAGTATAAATTGGGCTTAAGGCTATCAATAAACTGCCATTGCGCGAAAGTATTGTAATATGAAAGGCTCCAATTCAGAGCGGCACGAAACACTTATGGGCATCCCGTGCGCTCGAAGCAACATGGAGTCACGGCGCGCAGCAAATACATATACTTTATTTATTCATTAGTTTGAGCCTTTTAACAGTTTTACATTTCAGTTAATGTGCGCGTGAATAACAATTATATCACTCTCTACTCCAGTGTTGTGATCTGTTGTGATCACCCGGGAAAAAGTAACATGTGAAACTCCAGCAAGTTAAAGTCCTTTTATGCAAACCATAGACCTTTATCTACAGATCTACAGTATAATAATAGGAACATTGACTCATCTTGGAGAGAGTTTCATCATGTTGACTGTCGTACTCGAGCGCAACGCGCTGTTTGACGCTGAATGGAGAATGACTGACAGCCGCAGCGGAGGGAAGCACTTATAGGTGAACTTGAGTTTAACGACTTAAATCTGTACCTCACATTAAACTATTATGTAGGCTAATGGCTTCAGAAAACTTTTAACACAGTACACGAAAACATTATGGTGCCTTATAATGTTTTTATGCCTTTTGTGTTGTACAGAGATGGAAAGAGTAATAAAATATTCTACTCAAGTAAAAGTACTACTACTTCAATGAAATTTTACTTAAGTACAAGTAAAATTACCGGTCTAAAAATCTACTCAAGTAAAAGTAAAAAGTAGCTCATTTAAAACTTACTCAAGTAAAAGTTACTGAGTTAGGCTACCGGTACTTTTTTAACAGTGGGGGGTGGGTGAACAGTGGGTGGGGTGGGGTGGGGGGACTCTACCCTGTAGGGTTGTAATGGTATGAGATTTTTACAGTATGATAACGTCTCAGAAAATACCACGGTTTACAGTAGGCCTATTAATCAATTATTAAATAAACGGTATTATTAAATTATGGTTATTATTATAATCATCAGTTAAAATTACAGTTATATGAAAGAAAACAGTTTTTTTTGGGGTTGAACGAATGCTTTTATTATAACAAACTTGAAACAATTTGTTTTGTTTTGTTTATTAAAATTTCAATAGAACATGTCTAATCAATTAAATTCAATACTTGAAAATGAATTAGATTACCAACTCATTTTTAACAATAATAATTTATTAAATTTTTTAAGAATAATATAGTCCTATGAAATGTATTTTTTTCAGAAAATTAATGTTTCTTTTTATGATTTAATCCAAATATATTATCAAAAATGTGGCAATCAAATGAAAATTTAAACTTGTGTTGTTTTATTTTTTGGGGAAGAGCTGCAAAAAACAGATTTACTAAATTAAACCATGAACAAAAAATATATGCCTTAATTAATGTTTTAGTAAATTGTATTATTATTGTTGTTGTTATTATTATTATTTTGAGAAGTACGTTCTAATAATATATATTATAGTAATATATTATTAATATATTATTATATATTTATATATATTAATCATATATTAATATATTATTAGTAATATCTAGTAATATATTTCTGTCATAATTTCTCCTAGTTAAACCAAACTTTTATTTTGACGGGTTGTAGTGAAGACCTGTTTCAAAGTGTAAGCCTATTTGAGAATGGTTTTTCTCAAATAAAATGATGTAAATGCTCATTAGGCGTTCTCTCAGAGCAGCTCTGGAAATTTTCATGGATTCATCATGTACTCAAATTGTTTGTGAGACGCTGAAAACACCACGCGTACTTGAGTATGTAGTAGACAAAGCGGAGCAGCTCATTCACACCGATTCACAGAAACGCAGAACAAGCAGGTTATATATTTACATAGCAGTATTTTTGTGCTTAAATATTCACAGACCATGTCGCGATTGGATTTATTGCACAGTTCTACTTTCCATGTATTCATCCATCCATCTTTTTGCGTGTTTTACGTGACATCTTCTGCGTTGTGTAAATTCGATTTTCATGACTGGATTCCGGGGATTCCCTCTGCATCACGTAAATCATTCGGCTTTAAGTTATAATCGGGACATACCTTTATCTGCAGGAGGGATGGTGTCCTATGTAGCTATCCTCCTTTTGCAGCCACTTTGTGTCCACATTTTTTGCAAATTGGATATCTACCCTCGAGGACAACCACACTTTTTTACATCCAAAGTATTTCCATACTGGCCATAATTCGCTTCATAAAAATTCAAGGTTCGCTTCGCTTTCAGCTTCAGCTGGGTCTGCGTCACCTTTTTTGCGTGTTTGTCCTCCCGCCCTTCAATCAATGCAGTAGTTTCCGGAGTGTGATTTTTTTTCTCCCTTGTATTATTATTTGTTTCTCAGTAACGGATATGATTTCAAATGTAGCGAAGTACAATACTTCAAACAAAACGTACTTAAGTAAAAGTAAAATTACAGATTCTAAAAACTACTTAAAAAAGTAGAAGTACACAAAAAAACGACTTAATTACGTAACGCGAGTAAATGTAATTCGTTACTTTCCACCTCTGGTGTTGTATAACAATATATACGTACAATATCGGAATCGGATTTGGATGGTCTCGTCTGGTCGATACCCGATCCGGAAAATATCGGTAGTATCGGAGCTATACCGATACTGAGTATTGGATCGGCGCACCCCTAATGGTGACTATGGCATTGGGTGATTTATTTTCATTTTAGGGTGAACTATCTCTTTAAGGTGTGGTCATTTTAAGGTGTGGTCAGGGTGAATTGTCATGGTCAAAATCATTCATTCATCAGTCATTTAATTTATGAATACACACAATTGTGAATTTCTCTTGAGGGCGAAACATTTCCTCACCCAGATTTCACAAAGAGATCAAGTTGGTCACGAGATTTCGCTGTGATGAGCAACAGAAACCTTGTTTTGGCAACATCTTGGCAACTACTCACAGCACCATATTATTGTGGAAAGAATAATATTAATTTGATGTATAATAAATGTGTTGTTTTGAGTCTAAGATTTCTCTCAAAAACAAGGGCAACTCCACCTGCAAACGTACTAAAGACTAGACTTTCTCTTAGCCTCCTCCAGATGGTTATACATCTCGCTCCGACACAGGATCTGTCTTAAATCCTTTGATATTTTCATCCGTTAATGTCATTATGTAACACTGACTGCTGTTTATGTACAGAGGATAAGCAGCTCTTAGGTATGTACAGCTTCTTGTACATACTCATTCACTTCCGTGAGAGGCTAACTGTTGCTCCGTTATATCTGCCGCAAACATTAATACGAATGACATGTCTGTCCTTAGTTATCTGCTAAAAAGAATATGTACTGTATTAGGACAGCAGATAAGTGCTTAATGATAATTTCTGATAAGAAAATGTGTTTGTGAACAATATAATGTACACACGCCTTTACTTAGATAAAGTGTCATTACTGACCTATGTCCTAAATCTAGGAAAACAGGTCTTTTGAAAATGCATAATACAGCTATTAGTTCAAATGAAGTTGTTTAATAAGATAAGTTAATCATTTCTCACTGTGAAATTTAAGCATCACATCCTATATTTATAATCGCATAGTAAACAATGCAAATTAACTAATCTCCTGCTACATTTTTCTCTGATTATTTGCAGCTTATCAAGACGCATAACCTGCTTCCTAGCCGAAACTACGTTTTTGGCTACCATCCTCATGGCATCTTCTGTTTTGGTGGTTTTTGTAACTTCGGGACAGAGGCCACAGGATTCTCCAAGATATTCCCCGGAATTAAGCCATCTCTTGCCACATTGGCTGGAAACTTCCGCTTGCCAGTGTTTAGGGATTACCTGATGTCTGGAGGTACCTATAGCTGCATTACTAGTTTCATTTTATGGATTAAACCATGCATTCATTGATTGCAATTGCATCATGTATCAGTGAGTGAAGAGTAAACTTTCTAAATGCAGGAAGTTCGTTTTTTGTCTGATTAAAAATAGGATCATAGTTGTTCTCTGTGGTGTAGATAAGAATCCTGTAGTCAAGGACCTCTGAGCTTTGTCCTATTGCGTACAGAGACCAGCATGTGCTGAAGTCAATATTTTTTGAAGAACTTCTGTTGAAACCTGCCCTATGTACCCACTGATTGATAGACTATTCTTCCACCTTCTTATAAGAAACAAACATCAATAGTTTCTTAAAAAACTGTCAAACAAATATTTTCCTCAAAATTCCAATATAATATAATATAATATGATATGATATAATAATACAGTTTTGCAGTCTGCTGCTTTAAATGCTTGTGCTCTTTAAAGCGGGATGAATTCTAACTGGCTGTCAGCAACAAAATCGGACGTGAGCTGTTCCATAAATGTTGTTTCTTATGCAGAAATAGCATTAAAAATGTGCTGTCCAACGTGTGCACATGAAATGGAAGTTGCGATATCTTTTCTTTCCTATTGTGCCGAGCGAAAGGGCTTCTAGAACAAGAAAAAATGTAGGAAAAGACTCCATTTTGTCTATTGATTGGATCGTTGTTGTGAGTGACAGGTTGTCCCGCCCTCGCACTAGTAAACACATCATCAGAAAAGAGAAAAGATGAGATGTCGTTGCAAGAGAGAGTTGCAGCTATTTTAATTCAAGATTATGAGGGCACGTGAATAAAAAGTAATGTGCACGAATAACTCATTTATAATAAATACTACAATAATTGTTTTTATTTTAAGACGATTTATTTGTTTTAGTTTGACATTTTTATGTTCCCTCATGAACCCGTTTGGGATACAGTAAACGTTCACCAAAGTTCTGACACTATACCCTTCTGTTTCTCAGGTATCTGCCCTGTAAATCAAAACTCCATTGACTACCTCCTGTCTAATAACGGTACTGGCAACGCTGTGGTCATCGTGATCGGAGGGGCTGCAGAATCTTTGGACTGTGCCCCGGGGATGAACGCCGTCACGCTGAAAAAACGCAAAGGCTTTGTGAAACTGGCCCTCAAGCATGGGTGAGAACCGCAAGTCATTTTCCTCACCACCTTCCCAGTATTGTTTACTTAAAGGGTAAGCTCGGCGTTTTACAAGTAAAGCCCTGTTTTAAGACCTGTTTTAAGAACTGTTAAGATTAAAATTTGGACACATGCTGCTGTCACGAGAATTTTAGGTTTTTGTGTTAGCACCCCCCACCTATACATGTAAATAAACGAATAGTTTCATAGTGGCACTGGAAAAATCATTCACATAAATGGTCAATGGACTGCATTTATATAGCGCTTTCACAGACGCAATGGCCACCAAAGTGTTTTACATGTTGCCTCACATTCACCCATTCACTCACTCATTCATACACCGACGGCGGTGTCAGCCATGCAAGGCGCCATCCAGCTCGTCGGGAGCAGCTGGGGTTAGGTGTCTTGCTCATGGACACCTCGACACTTGGTCAGGTGGAACTGGGGATCAAACCACCAACCTTTCGGTTTGGAGACAACCTACATTAACCACTGAGCAACTGCCGCCCCATAAACACCCCATAAACACATAAAAGCGTTAAACTTTAGTTTACAAAGACGTGAAACTCACCGAGTGGTCTGGGGTGTTCACTGATATGCTCACGCAAAAATCTCTGCAAAAGATGCTTTCCAACAGGTTTTATCGTAGTTTTTGGAAGAATGTCCGGTTGTGAGGCGTTGGAAAAATAGGTCCACAGTTTTACAACGAATGGTAAAACACCAGATTTTAATCTTAACCGTTCGATTTCATCAGAAACGATCTTAAAACAGGGCTTTACTTGTAAAACGCTGAACTTACCCTTTAAGCTCTAGTGCGGTGTGGAGGCTAGGTTTATGCTGGTAGTAGCTTGAGTTTTGCTTGAAGTTCTTAGTCCTCTGATGCTATCATACCTGTTCAGGTTTTCTTGGTCATCATCAGTAAATGGCAGGGTTGTTGCAGGTGAAGCAACACAAAACCTTTAGAAATAAGCACTTGTTGGACTAGCACATTTTATGATCAGAAATGTAGAGAAACAACAAGAACTCTGCCAATATTTTTGCTCTGAATGGAACTACATCATTACAAAGTAATGCATAATAATACACAGAAAATCCCTAACTATTTAAATCTCAAAGAAGCTTATAAGATAAGTGCTTTTGAATAAATTCCTAAAAATTACCTCTCTCACAAAAAATTAAACTGATTCTTAAATTGACTATTGCATATTGTCTTTGTATTTTAAAATGTGTATTTTTTTTTGTCATTATGATACATTTTTAACTTCTTGTTCCCCTCTCAGTGCTGATCTGGTGCCCGTCTACTCATTTGGTGAGAATGAGGTTTACAAACAGCTGATTTTCAACGATGGTTCTTGGTGGCGTATGGTTCAAAAGAGGCTTCAGAAGATGTTAGGCTTTGCCCCGTGCCTGTTTCATGGTTGTGGACTGTTCTTCCCAGAGTCATGGGGTTTTGTACCTTACTGCAAACCCATCACTACTGTCGGTGAGTAACACCACATTTGTCACCAAACAGATGTTTTATGTTTTTATATATTTTTTTGTTAGCCTTTTGCTAAATTACTTAGAGTTTGATAGAGTAAATAAAATATAACAAATATATATACAGTTGTAATTTATAAAATTATTCAACTTCCATTGCAAATCTGCTTTATTGGCAAAATTTAAAGACTTTCAGCTTTTTGCAACGAACAAATCAAACAAAAGTAATTTAAATTGCTTAACAAAACAAACGTTTCGAGTGGTTTCCCCAAATTCAGCTGAAAGTGCAACTTTTAATGACTTATGCAGTCTCAAAATGATTCAACCCCTTAATAGAATCCCTCACAACAGCACAAATCTGCAAAACAGGTGTTGTCTCAAGCACACCTGATGCAACTGATCAAGGGCTTCATTAGTTGCACCAGGTGTGCTTAAGCTAGAACACATGAAATATCTGAACTGGCTAGGTTTGTTGAGTGTCACGTTTGACTGTATCTTAGAAATAGGGCTTTTTTAATGGTCCAAAAAGTTAAGAGAATATATAATCCCCCGTCATAAACAAGGAGCAGGTTACAAAATATAAGCAAAAAGGATAAGCGAAAGCACAAAATATTCCTAGAGACACCGTTGGAAGAATAGTTCGCAAGTTAAAAGTGTGTAAGGCATGATGGATTTATTTAATTATCAGGAAATACCAGGAGAAAACATCATGCTGTCAGTGAGAAAGCTGAAGCTTGGGCATCATTGGACCTTCCAACAGGACAATGATCCCAAGCATGCCTCAAATTCCACCAAGGTTTGGTTGCAGAAAAATTCCGGAAGATTCTACAGTGGCCATCACAGTCACCTGACTTGAACCCCATAGAAAATCTCTGATGGGATTTGAAGAAGGCGGTTGCAGCACGCAAACCCTAGAATATTACTGAACTGGTGCCCATTGCTCATGAGGAATGGGCTAAGATTCATCAGAAATGCTGCCAGAAGCTGGTGTCTGTTTATACATCTCGTTTTCAGCAGGTCACAACAGAAGAAGGACGCTCTACTAAGTAATAAAGATGCTTGCCATAAAGGGGATGAATAATTTTGAGATTGCAGAAGTCATTAAAAGTTACATTTTCAGTTGAATTTGGGGACACAACTTGTTGTGTTGAGCTATTTCAATTTCTTTTTTTTTGTAAATATATATATATAAAAATAAAAATAATAAAAATAAATAAATACATATTTATTTATTTACCGGCTTATTGCTGGTATTTAAATATAATTAATATGTGTATATGTATATTTGAATTATACTAGATATTCTACTTATTCTATGGGTTATAATGAGACATACAGTGCCTAAAATAGATTTATACAGTTCAAGGACAGTCTCTATGTTGATAGAACTGCTCTTTCAGCTTACGGTCGATATTTGCTGACATCAGAATCCCATTAATGGTTAAAGTGTAGACATTTGTTGACATGAACTTGGTTTAAGCGTTCAATGTGCCGTGGATGAACTTTATAAAAAATGTTTCTCTCTTCTACAGTTGGTGAACCCATCACAGTTCCAAAAATTGAGGAGCCGAGTCAGGACGTCATAGATATGTACCATGCTATGTATATCAGGTCCCTCAAGTCTCTCTTTGACAATTACAAGGCTCGTTTTGGTCTAAATGAGAGTGACATCCTTCTAATTCAATGAAAGAAAGCATTGAGGAATAGTAATAACTTTATAAAAGAACACTCTGGAACATACGCCCCCTAACTAAAATGCCTGTTCAGAGAAGGTGAAAGAAATCAATGCGGTTTCTATTCAATAGTGTAAACTGTACTGAAATGTACTGTTCTACATGGGATGTTGGGAATCTAGCCTGTGTCACTTCTGCTCATCGCCACTGGGTGGCAATCCATAATAAATACTTCGCAGACTGCCAAGTATAATCTAGATTTCTCACATGCTGGATGTATATTCCTCAATATATGGCAATATATATGTTGTATATATATATATATATATATATATATATATATATATAGGCTTATATATATATATATATATATATATATACACACACATATATATATACACACACACACACACACACACACACACACACACACACACACACACACACACACACACACACACACACACACACACACACACACACATATATATACATTTCAAATAATGTATTAAATATTTAATTTAAATGCTGTACTAGATAAAAGTGTTTGTCCCATCATAAAATTTTAATGCACAAGCAATGCAATTATTGCCCTATTAAAAAGCCAAAGGGTGGCTGTGTGACCTAAGAGTGGAGGTGGATTTTTGCCTTGTGTTATATAGAAACTAACCAAAAAGGAAAATTATGATTCAATTTTTGGAATAATATGTTGGAATGAAGGACAGGATATTTTGCTTTTAAGAAAATTATCCCTTTTTATCATAGCTCGAAGGTTAAAGAGGAGGTTAACGTGAAGTCTAGAAGGTGAAGATGATAATGAATACCTGTAAATGTGTGATGGTACAGTATTATCAGAAAACTAATGAATGCTGGTCATTTTTCTGTAACACTATTGATAATTTACCACAAAAGTATTAATTTTGTATTTATACTGTAAGTTGCACACATGCTTTGTTAAGCTCAAGCAAACCTACTGAGTTTGCAGCTTTGAAATAAGATCAAGATGGTTTTCACCATAAATCCTTACATGGCATCAACATTTGTCCCCGTTACAAGTATCAGGTCATTATTCCAAAAGCAAATGCTTGAAAGACCTCAAACATGTGTTTGCATGCCAAACCAAACAAGCCTTTTTTTGAATATCAATTAACCTGAATTCAAGTGCCAAGATGTATGTACATGTATGCAGTCATATTTGAGAGAATACATTTTTTATTGTGATTGTGTATTTAAATGGATCCTGCAGCTCTTGATTGGTGGATAATAAGCAATACATGCTGACATTTAACCAAGGATTGTGACTTAACACCTTTTAAGTAATGCAATAAGAATATGTTAAGAATATGCAATAAATGCTGCAGTGTCTATCTCTGATATCAGCCTTCATTTATTTTTTGAAATCCTGATTCTTTGAAATAAACTTTTGTATATTTTCAGAATAAACATTTATGGAAAAGTACCACGTGCTGTCTTGATTTGAGCCACAAAACTGTCTTTGAGTGACATAACAGCAAATGTTCTCTTTTCCTGGTTTAAAACCCAGCATTTTTTTTTTTTTTATAATCAGAGATTTATGCAACAGTTCCAGATTATTAGTCCAAAGTCCATGGGTCATGAAAAATATTTCTTTAAATTAATCAATAAGGCTGTATGACCAAATCAGCATTCTCTTCACAAATTAAACATAATAAATGTTTGTTTTACTTTTGTAAAAATTCAAATAGGCATTTAATAAATATATACAAATAACACATTATAATTCACATTCACAGAAAACCCCAGGAAATGTTTAAGGTAGGGTACATTACAGGATTTATTACAGCATGTAAAGTCTCAAGATTTATTAACAAAGCAACACATGTCCCTACACTAGTGTACAAAAACAAACCAAAAAAACTTTTGTAGGGCACAAAAGCGTAACCGTCTGGGACTTCTTATTTGATTGGCTTATAGTGAGGTGGGGCACATAGCCATGAATTAAATATTTAGAATTATTTATCTAGGTCACTAATTGTTTACTTTTTATGTTAAAATATTTATTTCACAAATGTAATAAACTAAGGCCTTTAAATTATGATCTAGGAAATTATATAATTTGTTTAACCATTATGGTATTGTTTTACCCCATATATCTTATTTATGTATTTTGCTTTTCTCTTTTTTGCTTTTAGTTTCTCTTTTTCTGCTGTAGTGAGTAGGCCATGCATGATTAATAATTTAGTACGTAAGGACTTAATATATGTTAACATGCAATGTTCTTTTAAAATTTGATTGATAGATTCTTTTAAAATGAACAGAAATTAACTAGGTCACTTAAAAAAAATCCTTTGAAATAATTGTATCAATAATTTACATTTTAAATTTTTTTTTATTGATTTATTGATTAATTTATTTTTATTCCACATTTATTTTTATTTTGTACTTTATACAACAGGTGACATTATACAATGAACAAAATAAACACTGCGTGGTGGGACCGGAATGTCACCTGCCAATTTACATTTATTTAATCATATGGACAATGCTTCATTTCATTTACATATCAAATTTATTTTTTAAAGAGGAAGGAAAAAGTTGGCCAATGGCGCCCTCTTGTGCTTCATGGACACTCCTACTTCATATAATAATAATACTTATAATAATAATAATAATATTATTAATAATACTACTACTACTACTACTGTTAATAATAATAATACTAATAATAATAATAATAATAATAGTTATTTATTGATTATTAATAAAAGTTATATATATCGATTCATTAATTTGTAGTAATTTATAAAAAAAAAATCTCTTTGTTCAGCACACTACACTTTTGTCGTTTTAGAAGTACGTGGAACAGGCCCGTTTATTGCACATTATTTTATGCTCATATCAATGCAATTTTCACCCAGATATTGCATTAACGGGAGAATACACTCTTCATTCAGCGGTCCTGATCACGTTACCCCTCGCTTCCTCATTTTTGTTCGAACTAGAGCACAGCGTGAGTTTCTAAAGGCCTCCTCCCGCCCTTTTCCATTTGATTGATAAGCTTTACACCAATCAACGTAGAATACCCATTTACGTCACCAAGTTTCTGTTTTAGTGACAGCTTCCTCAGCAAATAGGCAAGAAGCGAGGGTTTGCCGATCAAGGTCGCGGTAATGGCTTCCTAGGCAAGACTTACTGTTTATGCCGCCGTGGAGACCCTAGTAGCTGCGTTTAGTGTGCTTAATGTACATTATAACACAAATCTGCACGTTTTTGAAGAAAGCTCGGAATCGGACACCTTCGTACTGGGAGTTTCTCGCCGATGGGGCTGAGTTGTATGTCTGAATGAGGCTATCGCCTATGGTAAGCGTAGAAGGATGAGCTCAATCGCCGGTCGGGATCTCGCAGTGTCCGCTGGAGCTGTCAGCAGCAACCCCGGAGCAGCGTCCTCCAGAGTCCTGCATGTGGAGCTCACATCACAACAGGTAACGTTACACCTGCAGCTTCCAGCCTTCGCGAACGAATACCTAGCGGATCTTCTTGTGCATGTGTCACATGTCACAGGATGATCATAACACTGGGCCTCCATGTCCAGTCAAGCTCTGGTCCACATTTATGAATGCAGTGGGGTTTGAAATAGACATTTCGGAAGCGACTAATAAGACTGTGTTAATAATAAAGCGTTGGTTTGTTCATGCCGATTTCACAGTATAGTGTAGTCTTGTCACTGTGGGTCTCCAAACTTAAAACACTTATACAAAATAGACCACACAGCGTCCTACTATTTATTATTCATGCTTAAAAGACTTTGAAACTGGCTAGGAAGGTAGTGGTGGTGCTGTCTTATGGAGAGAGCTGTGCTTATCTCAATCGCACTGCAGTTTGACAGCACTGACTTAAATGACTTGTGTAAATGATGTCATACTTACACATTGGCACGCATTGTTTTGGGGCTCTACAAAGAAAAACCCTTGTTAATTTGTTATCAATGTGTGGTTTATTTGGTTTCATGTTACAGTCTATTATTGACATTTTAATTGTTTATCAACATGAAAACAGTTGTTATATTTATGTTGATAGTAGGCTATGTATTTAATTTTTTTTAGTTTACATTAACATACCTCTTTATTAAAAAGTCTTTGCAATTAAGGATTTAAAAATTGCATATAGTGTATTGTTGATGTAATGCTTGAGATGGCTGTTAGAGAGTAGTTGTGATTGTGTGTGTGTGTGTTGTAACAATTGCAATGGTGCAATGTTGCACAATACACACATACATGCCCTGAATCTGTCCTAACTGAGAGTGTAGACCTCAGTTTTGTGGAATGATAGTCATGTCCTGCAGCAATCTTCTGTTTAATCACATCATGGTTCCCGTGAAGTGTTTTGGGGATCGCAGGGTTTCCTGTTAAGCAGTGTGTGTTGATGACTTGGCATTCTGTGCAGAGAAATGTTGCATTACTTAATGCTGCAAACATGGGGCTGGAGTTATGTTTTAGCATGGCTTCAAGTAAAGAGCGGTTTCTTGCAGGAAGAACTCACTCTGAATTTTTGCTACATAATATAATACATCATATTACATATTTAATTGGAGTTATTTTTTTTTAGACATAAATATGTACTGGTAACTGCAGCACATGAAAATATACCAATGGCAATATGAATATTCTAAATCTAATCGCTGTATGTTTTGAGGGCTTCATGCAGAGTTGTATTAAAATAAAACCGAAATTGTGATATGGCTGAAACACAACATGCACCAAACATGCAACAACTTGTAAAGAAAAGCACTTATCTAAACTGCCTGTTGTAAAACAAAAGAAAACTTTAAAGCCCCCCCCCCAAAAAAAAGAGCTAGAAGAGCTAACCCTAAAATATGAAAATGAAGAAATTAAGACGGTAATATTAATATTGTATTTTTACAGTTGTACTGCAAAATAAAATAATTATTATACTATTTTTCTTAAATAAATGTTTGTTTTACGGTGCAATATTACAGTATTTATTATTTTGTTTAATATTGTAATTTAGTAATAATTTTATAATAGTAAGTAATATATATTATTATTATTATTATTATTATTATCATTACTATTATTATTTTATAATCATTGATATTTGATCAAATCTTTTAATCAAATTGGGCAGACTTACAAACATGCACAATAAACCTGAACTTTTTTCTACAATCACATTTTTAATTGCAAACACAATAATTTTTTATCAGAAATAAACGTTCTCATTGTTGAGAGCATCTGATTGGACAAAAGTCTATGTAGTGCAAGATGAGTCATCAGTATATATTTAGTCCATTTACAAGAGAAATTTTCATCTTCACCCTTCATTCAAATATTATTAAATATTTGTTAAAGACTTTGTAAGCATATTGCGTAGTTGTGCTTGATTGGAGTCAATTGTTTTATTTGTTATAATGCAATGAATGTGAACATCATTTTTGGCCAGGCTTTCATACAAAGGAATTATGAACATATGCAAAAATAAGAGAGGATCTATGAAAAATTAATAACTGATTGTTTAGCTTGTAGTTTGCCTCTTTTTGCCAAATAATTTTGTCAGACAATTTATTTTTTTTCTTCAATTTTACTCATATTTGATGGTTTAATCGAACTTCTAGGGCCTTTAACATCCCATATGGACATTTGCTTTTGCCAACTACAAGTTAATTTGACTACATTTTACACCTAAACTAGCAAAGTAATGGTTTCAAACCTAGTAGACTTGAGTTAAAGGTGCAATAGGAAACATTTTTATTATGCTGGTTGAAGCCTTGAAATCACTATGTTAAGCAGTCTAAATGTATTTTTATAAAAGAATATTGTCTGCGGAAGGCATAGGACCATAAGATGTTCGTTCAATCATTGCATTCGGTTCGAATGAAATGAAATGTGTGCCCTGTCAATCAACATGTGTTTGCATAGCACTGCGCAGCCTGTTCAATAACGTCGTCTCTGGTCGTCTCGCTTTTGGTCTGTGCGCGTGTGTTTAGGAGACGCGGCTTTGGACGGTTTTTTGCAGGGACGGTGTGTTCATATTCTTTCAATGCTAGCAGGCTAAAGTTAGCATTTCCCAGATCACCTATTGCACCTTTAAATGCCAAAGTCTTTCTTATGATGGTGATCTCCGGTGGCCTGTTGCATGAAGCTGAACAAACTCTTGAGTTTCAGGGTGGACAAAACCATACAAATGAAATCTGGTTTAGATCAGGCTCACAACAGGTTTGATCCAGAGTTTGTGATGAACTCTGAAGACCAGAGTTTGCTCAAACTAATCCCAAACGTACCTGGGTAGCAACTAAAACCGGCTTCGTGCAACGGGCCTCAGTTCTGCTTTTGTTAAAAATGGCATGAGTGTTATCAGAAACACTGAAATGTGAAACCAAATGTGAAGTCCCTATCACATGATGGGGTTGATAGAGCTTGTCACACCTGTCTTGAGGTTTATTTTACTGGAAATGGTTGTTATGACACCAATTTCTTTGGCAGTTACACAGTCACTTGTGACACTCTTATTGCCTGAGGCAAAGTCTTAAAGGACCACTGTTATTACGGACTATAGATAACCTCGTTCACACCCTTGAACACCATTCATTTGTTTTTCGGCAGAAGTGCATTTTTTTGTTCAATGTGATATGATTTATCAAATTCAGAATGAAGTCATACTTGCTGTTCCGGTTTCATTTTAGCTGTTTGAAACGGCTGCAAAGTGCAAAACTGCCTAATAAGGGAAAGTTGATCGTACGCTAGCTTGTTTGTTCCTGTGCTAATTAAGTAGCCCCTTAACCTACTAAAATTTACCATTCAACCTCTCCGTTTCAGAGTCTGGGACAAACCGAATCTGGATATTCCTCAGTGTTTTGTTGTCTGAAACAAGACAGAAATGTGGGAAAAATTGAACAAAGTGTGGTGTTGTTCCTGTAGCTTCAATAATCCTGTGGGGCATCCCATGACTTAGATTTAGCATTTAATGCCTCACGGTCAGCACTGGAAATTCTTTGTGGCTGGTTGTGATGAAAGCTGGTCAGGTGAAGACTTTAGTGTGCTCAACTCTCAGATTAAGTGTTTCATTGAAACGGCTGTGGCCCTGTGCCTTAAATCTGGCCCTTGTGAATAGTAACTGGACTTTCTCTCCATCTCATTTTGTGTAGATTAGGATCATAACAAGGTTGTCGTATCTGTTATTTATTCATAACTTTATTTATTTTTTGTTCTTTTTGTAGTAGAGGTATTTAATTATTGTGCTGACAGCACCCTGTACGTTACACAAGGGTTTTTAAAGCCACAGAATTGCAATTATGATGATTATCCCTTTCTAAAATATAAAGAATAATGCTGTGTTTTTTCATGTATCTATGTATCTGACCAATATATTTTTTTCAGTTTATAAATTTTTCAGTTTGGCCAATGTTTTGGAATTATAATTTTTATTTTGAAGCGCCAGTGCCTAAGCGTCCAGGCTCCCATTCTCTGTCTTCATTAGTTTACCATCTCTGTTTAACAGTTCTGTCTTATAAATTATTAGATAAAGCTGTTAAACAAAGAAAGTAAATGGTAAATGAAAAAGTATTATAGCATTTGCTTTTCTTTTATTATAGAATGGCAAATGCTATAATACTTTATGATCTACCGTCAGCATTCATTAAATAAGCATTTATTGCAAGTCTTTGAATAACTAATAAATTAGTTAATAAATAAATAAAACTAATAAATTTGCTATGCATGTGTTGTTTTTACTATCTTTAAATTAAACAGTGTGATATCATGTATCGCATTTGTATCAGCCATCCGCCACCCTGCTCTCTAAGATATTAGCATTGAAAATATGTATAATAAATTAGAATTAATTAATTGATTAATCTTATAGGTTTTTGACCCGTGTTTTTTGTACCATTAGCGGCAAGTTGTAACTCCTGGCAAACGTTCATTCATCCGGTGAACCCAAAACCTGTTAAATTACTCAAGACTTCTTAAAGGTGCCATGTGTAAGAATTGAGGAAAAAATATCCAAAAAATGAGCTACACGCATCAAAAGAATGAGAAGAAATAAGGGCGATGATGTCATAAAAAAATGACAAGTTACAGTGCTGCAGAGATATCAACCTGAATTAGCATGCTAAATTACTAGCCACGGCCCGACAGGTGTCATAATACCAGTTTCGGCCATGGGAGGCGGTATGCGGGCAACACCAGCCAAACTGCAATACACGAATAACCCGCACGGCTTGTGGGCGTACTTGAACCTTATGTGTTTGATATTTAGCTCTACCCACAGATCCGATCCGCTTTTCACCTGTTATCTACCAGAGCCCTTCTCTACCAAGCTGATGATAAAATGTAACATTAGCTAATTATATTATGTTTATTAAATTGCTTTCCTGAGGTAAATCTGACTTATTTGTTCTCCAGCTGTTATTGACCTCTGTACGCTGATTAAAAAAAATGATTGGTCGATATTATCTATGAGGAATACATTTTGGTAAGTTGTAGCCTACTGTATCTTTCAACAGTGTTCGTGTTTTTTTACTATTAGCTTGTAGAGATGATCGGTTCACGTGCGCTAGGGATCTGTCGTGTTACATTTACAAGCGCCAAAACGGTATTTATTGTTTGAATTGCGTAATAAAATTGACAGAATCGGAGAGCTGAGATTTTTTATATATCATAACTAACCTGCTCTGTCTAGTCTGTCGGTCTCCGTGTCCTCTATGCTTTGCGTTTTTTCCTGTGCGTGACAAAATTGATGCGTGGCGTGAGAGCGTGTGAAAAGTGTCAATTGTGTGTGTCTAACGGTGAATTCGTGAGAGTTGGCAGCTCTGAACGGCGGTAGCTTGGTCAACATCAGCGAATGCTGTCTGTCAAATTAATGTAATTCAAACTAACAATAAAAATGTAATATGAACAAAACGAATATGAACATATTCACTGGTAAAGGTGAAGCAGAATAGCTTGAAGATGTCATATTTAAAAATCACTTGACTAGGGCTGCAACTAACGATTATTTTGATAATCGATTAATCGGACGATTATTTTTTCGATTAATCGATTAATCGGATAGAAATTAAATTAGATTTTTTTTTTATTATAACTAAATAAAACCGTAAATCAGGGTATTTATGTGTAAAAGTGTACTTTAAAAAGTGCAAAAGCCACACATTGAGTTTTACTAATATCAATATTTGCATTGTTTTTAATGATAATTGCTGATGGCAAGTTGACAAACATGATTATTGTTAAAAAAATGATATCCAACATATTATGTTTTAACACAATTTTTGTTAAAACAAATTTACACAGACATGTTGTTCAGATGTGAATATCTGAACTAAAAACAAACTAAAAACATCTAAAATATATAATTCATTAAATTTTTATTTAAAATTAATTATATATAAGGAATATAAGGATAAAGAATATAATATATATTATATATATAATATATAAAAGAATATAATATAAGGATAAATTGATTAAATAAATATAGAAAGACTGAAAACAATTGTGTGAATGTAGAGCCGCAGTAGATCGCGTTTGAAAAACAATTAAAACTTAGTAGACAAATGCTATAAAAAGAGAACGGAATGGAGGTAACGTTACCCAGCAAGCTAACAGGCTTGAGTAAAGGACAGGAGAAATTATGCATTAGTGCACAAGCATTCGCTGAAAACCACTGAGTACAGTGACTAAAAAACAATATTTTACTGCTGCTGTTATTAACTGCCTTTATATTTAGTGCTTCGCTTTGTAAAGACCAATTTAACCTATTTCTGCGGTAGCGCTATTTTAATCCATCACTTACGTTGCGAGCGAACTGATTGCGCAACCTGATGCTCGAGACAAAATACAGACATCCCAAGATCCCGGAAGTCCCGGGAGTCTCCCGCATATTGATTGCGGCTCCCTGATGCCCGCGAATTAGTTCAAACTCCCGAAATCTAGAGCGCGCAAGCAAGAGCGCGCATGCGAGACAGAGACTGCTCCAAACCGTGTAGCGCGCGCTCGGCAGAGCGCCTGAGGGAGAGAGACCTTGCGTGTGTGTGCGTACCAGTAAACGCTCCCCGTGACGTAAGCAGACCAACTAATCGATAATGACATTCGTTGACAACGATTTTCATAATCGATTATAATCGATTTTATCGATTAGTTGTTGCAGCCCTACACTTGACATCAACCAACGTTCCTCTGGAGTCAAAACGTCCTCTATTAGGAGTTGGCTCGGCTTCGGCTATGGCTCTAGGGTCGTTGTGAAGGTAGCGGCGGAGCATAGAGACTATGCCGTTTCTCGTTTGTTACTCTAGAGAAGACCCAACTCACTTTCTGGAGGTATACTGCCCCCATCTGGTATGGAATGTGGAGTATGAATTGATTTTTTGGCGGACATGACACAAGGCACCTTTAAAACTCTCTTAAAACTCATAATTGATCACCAAAATGACATTTAAAAGTTTGTTCCTTGGAAAAAAAATTCGTCATGCCTTAAAATGAATGTAACTCTACACCCTTGTCTCATTTAGTATACGTGGTTCTATGAATATGCAAATTAGCCCCTCCTACACTCACACACACCAGCTCCAAGACCCACTCGTCACTGGTTACAAGGCATAGCTGTCAACCCTCCCGTTTTTTCCGGGTTTCTCACGTATTTTAGCTCTTTTCCCACTGTCTTCCCGTTTTAGTATTTTCCCGTAAAATATCCCGTATTTTTACGCTCTGATTGTGTGAGACGTACAAGCTCGGGCAGATTCGGCTTGAAGTTGTTCATCCTCGGATGCGGCGGCGCAATCGCTGTTACAAAAAAAGCCGTGCACACAGCAAAGCGAAATGTGGTCTTGCGCACCCAACTGGTCATTTTTGCCGCGCGCACCTTCGCGCTCATGCGGACGCGTCGAGTATAAACCATGGTATAAACAAAGCTTAACCCTAACTCCGTGTCAGCGTGCGCTCTGATGTGTAAAGGGGCACAGACATCTACCAAATCATCTCCTGCAGCAGCCTCCGAACTTCCGAAGCACCACTAACTCCGCCTCCGTTTCCCTCGTAAGCTGATATTAGTAGGCCTATTTAAACATTCTCTATGATAAAAAATGTAACAAATATTTTAATAACACGATTTTGGCGGTTATAGAGTTCTAATGACGGTGTTCAACTATAACCGTCGGTCTCACGGTTACGGTCACACCCCTAACACACACACACACACACACACACACACACACACACACACACACACACACACACACACACACACACACACACACACACACACACACACACACACACACACACACACACACACACACACACACACACACACACACACACACACTGTCTCTCTCTACCTCTCTCTCTCTCTCTCTCTCTCTCTCACACACACACACCTACTGTCTCTTTCTCTCTCTCTCTCATACACACACACACACACTGTCTCTTTCTCTCTCTCACATATGTAGGCCTATATGTAGTTATAAACTCTTTAGATTGTTAATGATTAGTGCTTTTTTTTTAAAGTTTGTGGGTAAGAATCGTGTAAAAAAATCCCTTATTTTGGGGATGGATTCCGGGAAATCTCCCTTATTTTCAATGTTCAATGTTGACAGCTATGTTACAAGGTAGTTTGTGAAGTCAGAAACACCAGCGATTTCAAACCGCGTTTTTGAGACTGTCTTTGGTTCACTGCAGTTTTAAAGAGAAAATACTCAGCAATGGTGTTGACTCATGAATTTGTACATGGTTTATCTTAAAGCACATTAAAAGCTCCACATAGACATAGAAACAACCTTATAAAAGCTTGATTTACACCACAGAGTTACTGTAAGAATTAGTGGACTAGTTGTTTAGGCAACATCCCTTTCTTGTTATCTTCTTTTTAACCTAAACTCTTATGGTAAACCTTTCCATGCCTACCGACTCCTTTTTGTCCCCTTGACTCCTTCAAAGCAGTGGATTTGTGCCCAATATGCAGCAGTGATGCCATGTTTCTGTCAGGGTGGAGGACTTGTATTTATAGTGACGTGACGAGAGACTCACAATGATGTTTTGTGCCTGTGTGTTGGTCTGTTCCTGTTCACTGTCAGTTCCTTGTGATGGAAAATGGAGAACTGCAAAACATTCAGAATTTAGCGCGTTCAAGATCCAGTACATGACATCATCCTAGTCAGAAAAAATCTTGAGAAATATCTGAGATATTTCATGATGTATTCCCAATTACCGCTTAGGCTTTCAAAAACCATCATACACGCATTACTTTGAAAAATTAAATCTTTACTGTTTGATCACATGAAAGTGTGTTCCTGAAAGCCTGTTGATGTACAGCTTATGAAAGTAGTAAAGTAAAAATAAAATTGAATTTGAAAGGCATCTTTAAAAAAAATTTGATTGGCTTTCTCACTAAATGTCTTTCTCTCTTTGTGCCAACAGAGGCGTTTACGTCACTTGCGGAGCATAGCGGCCCGTAACATTGTGAACAAGAATGGCTCTCCTCTGCTTGACACTTACTTCAGCCTTCATCTCTGCCAGGAAGAACGGATATCACGAGGTGACTGATGCTTGCTGGTACTCTCTGACTGTTTGCTTAATTTAGTACTTAAAGCTGCAGTGCGTAATTTCTGTGTCATAAGTGACACCAAACAAAATCACAGAAAGTGACTGTTTTCAAATGTTTTTTCCAAGCATTCACCCTGTCTTCCATATCAAGGAGATGGCCCCACCCCTAAAGTCACGCTATTGGTTGAGTTGGCCTGGTCGGACTGCTCAAATAAACAGTACAATGTTTTGATAGCAACTAAGTTGTTTCTCTTCACACCTTAGGGGACATCAACCTACTATTTGTGTACTTGGTTATTTCTGTGTATTTTGCAGTTATGCAAAGCAGCTTTAAACTAATGAGAATTTTAACACTTTTAAAATGAATGGCCTGTATATAGTAATCATTTTCACAAAATACCATTTTCCTTCCCTTATGGATAGTAATGTAGTAAAAGTAAAAGCTGGGCTGGTTGTAGTTTTTGTGGAATTTATTTTTTTAACATTTATTTGAAATAGAAATCTTTTGTAACATTACAAGTGTCTTTACTGTCACTTTTGATTAATGTGTCAAATTAACTTTTTTCAAATTAATGTGTCCTTGCTGAATAAACGTATTCATTTCTTTTAAAAAAACGTATTCATTTCTTTTATGCAACATGATATTGCGTTGCATATCAGCATTGTCTCTGGATTTATGTTCATCTACTGGAGGATAATAAAAGTGAATGTCTTTTGGTTTATTCACTAATGTCCTTAATGTCTCTTAAGCCTTATGGGACTGCTGAAAAATTAGCAATGGTAGCAATAGCTTTCATAGTTAATTTATTACTGTTAAACCATAATAAATATGGGATCTTTGAACAGTTTAAAACAAGAACTGACAAAATGTAAAATGTGTACCTTAAATGCAATGTAAGTCACTTTTGATAAAAGCGTCTGCCAAATGCATAAATGTAAATGTAAATGTAAAAAAAAAAAGCTTTAAAAAAAAAACTATTGAATTTTAGTGTGTAAGTCACTCTGGATTTAAAAGCATTTGGATGACTTCTAACTTGCTTCTTTTCTTTTTCCAGATTTTTATAAGAGTGAAGTCATCCGAGACTCATTGGTGAGTGCTTTTGTTTTCATTGGTGTTTGGTCATGCGATTTATTGCTTATTATTTAAAATTTGTGAAATGGTAGACAGAGCACAGCATATCATAGCTTAGTAGCGTGTAACTTAACATGTTATAGCGTTGCATATCAGCATTGTCTCTGGATTTATGTTCATCTACTGGAGGATAATAAAAGTGAATGTCTTTTGGTTTATTCACTAATGTCCTTAATGTCTGTTAAGCCTTATGGGACTTCTGAAAAATTAGCAATGGTAGCAATAGCTTTCATAGTTAATTTATTACTGTTAAACCATAATAAATATGGGATCTTTGAACAGTTTAAAACACTTTCAGAATCTCTGTCATATTTATTTTGTCATTTTATCTTATTTATTAATAGTGGATGCCTTTGGCAGAAATTCTGGTTACCATAGAACATTTTAAAGTGAATTGGTTGACGGATTAATTGGATCTTAAAGATGCGGTATGTAATTATTTAATGCTAACAAATAACTTTAAAGATTATGGCTTTGTGGTTACAAACAGTCTGTCTGACAACAGCAGCAGTGGCTCAACCAATGTTGCGAGTTTGGGCGTGTAACTCTCTGTTTGACCAATCAGTGGCAGATGGGGATGTATATGGGGAAACCTGTTTGAAAATAATAATTTTTTGGTGCTGGTAGTGCAGAAATTACACACTTCACCTATACATTTTATTGCAGACATCAACAACAGGTGCCATCATATTTAATCATAATAAGAGTTGTAATCATGCTAAAAGAAGACTGACCTAGAGCAGACCTGGCAGTGTATGTAAAAAGGCAATGTCCTCAAAAGCATCAGGACTTCATCTTTAGACATATGGCAAATCTACCCTCTCACCTACACAAAAAGGCTACAGCTCAGCTACAGCTCCCAGCAGCACTGCGTCATTTAATGATATAAAACAGGTTTGCTAAATTGACTTTTTTTGGGCTCACACCGGTAACCATTTACTTTTGAAACAATTCCTTATTTTAGTTTGCCAAGAAGGCCTCCGAGCCACTAGAACGGATGTGGCTTCCTTCACTGACGATTGGAAAGCGGTTTAATGACCGTGGTGAAAGAGTATAGAAGTAACAAGAGGCGAAACTCCGTTGCAGTTTTGGTAACAATCGCTAGATGGCGCATTTTGGACTGAATCAACGGTTTTACCGTTAGCACAACTGTACAGCAAAATGTCTGGAAATAATTGGAAACAAAGAAAACAGTGTTCTGCCATCAACTGCAACAACTACCAGTGTACAACCAATCAACTAGCATTTCATAGATTCCCCAAAGATCCAGAGAGGAAAAGTAGAAAAGGTTTTAATTGACGTTAAAGTGAGCAGCGTACGGACGTCTCCATGCGTAAATAGCGGCATGGATGTACAACAGTGAGTGCAGGGAAGTTGTGTGTGACAAGGAAAAGTGCAAACACACTCTTGTTTACATGGTGAAACTATTCAATAGAGTCGGAATCCATCGTATATTACGGACCCAAAATCGACAACTCCCACAGATCAAACAGAAGCGCTACAGAAAAGTTTTAAAGCTAAGTCATCTGTACATTAACTCTCTCTTTCTGTATCGAATGTAACATGTTGTACAAAGTTTTTATCAGTCAAGATGAATTAAATTATAATAAAACTAAAGACTAAAACATATAACATTAGAACAGCTAACATACTTACCATTGAAATTCTATTTGTAGTAACGTAAATGTGTGCACTTTACTTGCACAATGTTTGATTTGTGCTAAGTTAATACAGGCAGAAATGATATGATCAATTTACCATCACCAATTTTATTACTGTTCATTTTGTGACGATCTTCTATTACTATTAAATATTCTCTCTTGACTAATGTGTTGTCCCTTTCACCTACTCACTGTTCATTGTGTTTTGGCTTTTTCAATGAATTTGTTAATCATTTCATGAGGAGCATGTAAATAATATTTCAATTAAATACATTTCAAACACATTTTTATTATTAAAAATTCAATAATCCATATTCACCATTCATATTTAATTTCCAAAATATTCAAACTGTTTAAAAATACAACCTATAATATTCGACAGGCAATTTTCGGTCCATTTTATTTCGCTTTGCAAATTCGCTTCCACAAATTCAGTGGTTCAAATTCGACAGTAAATTCAACATTGACGTCCAGGAACTGCAGGAAAAGCAGAAGATTGCCGAGCATACTCTCCATCTGCTGTTAGTCGATCTCAACATCAGATGGTGCAAAAGCGCTTGTTGTTGACGAAGACATTTATTAATAAAATGGAAACGATTATCTGTGACAGTATATGCGGAAAAAATGATAAACACACAAAAGCTGTGTTTGTTTCATTCAATAACTTCATTGTTACTTTCCCTGTGTATTCTACATTTCATCAGCTTTCTCTACCATGAACAGGATTATAATCGGTTTCCCTCAATACCTCATACTCAAGGATTCCCTTTCCGTTGGGACAAAACGCTTAACACATACAGTGATATGAAAGACCAATCTTGCACCTTATTGGGGATGTAGGCTGTAGGCTACTATATAGGCTACAGGCAAGAAGATGGACTCAGATTATAAACTTTACACGCAAAGTTTCATGCTGAGCGTTTCGTGATATAGGCTACTGGCATATAATCAACACTTGATCAATTAATACTAACACTTTCTATTCTATTCTCTCTCTCTCTCTCCCTCTCTCCCTCTCTCTCTCTCTCTCTCTCTCTCTATATATATATATATATAGCACTTGCATTTTGTTGTCCTCTTATTGTTAGTTTAACTGTAAATCGCTTTGGATAAAAGCGTCTGCTAAATGATTAAATGTAAAATTGGCTTGACATTCGCACATTTAGGGACCGTCTCTAAAGTTGCACACAATATTGGCATGTACGTTTCTAACTTCAATAGCAAACTTAAATTTATTTGAATAAATATCAAACATCCAAAGGGTGCACATTATGCCTGACGCTACATGAACACTTTACAGTTGGTTTTATGACTGTAAGTCGTTCTATTCAAATGCTATTGAAGTTAGAAACGTGTATACCAAAGTCGTGTACACTTACGGACAGAGACGGTCCCTAAATGTGCGAATGTCCAACATCAAGCCATCTTTATGCCAGTCTATCACTGGGAAACGCTCAGCTGTGCGCGTTATTCTGAGTTCTTCTGCTTGCCTGCAGAGTTTGGACTTTTACATCACTAGTCCATTAAGCTACGTTAAGCGTTGTATATGTCCAGCAGGGGAATCCTGAAGTATTGAGGGAAACCCTAATAGCCTGCATGCAGCACATCGCCACAATATAAAGTTAAGGCACCCAAACAACCAAGAGAAATATATGTCAACCTCAAAAATGTAACATTGGATCTGTACTGTATATCCGCATCGGGGAATAACATTATGATCTCGTTCACGGTAGAGAAATATGCATGTAGGCTACACAGGAAAAGTAACCGTGAAGGCACCGAATTTAACAAAAACAGCCGTCATAATAATCACAAATAAACTTACTTTGCTGTAAATGAGTTTTATGAATGAATGTCTTGCTCTAATTTTGCTGGTCTTCGTCAACAACAAGCGCTTTTGCACCATCTGATGGTGAGGTCGACTAACAGCAGATGGAGAGTATGCTCGGCAATCTTCTGCTTTTCCTGCAGTTCCTGGACGTCAATGTTGAATTTACTGTCGAATTTGAACCACTGAATTTGTGGAATCAAATTTGCAAAGCGAAATAAAATGGACCGAAAATTGCCTGTTGAATATTATAGGTTGTATTTTTAAACAGTTAGAATATTTTGGAAGTGAAATATGAATGGTGAATATGGATTATTGAATGTTTAATAATGAAAATGTGTTTGAAATTTTTTTAATTGAAATATTCACAGCTTAAATATTCAACCATGTTGAATTTCAGCCCATAAAAATGCAAGCCCTAAAAATACAATGCATATACAAAATGCAAGCATGGTTAATGCAATGCCTATTTTTTTTCAAATAGTGCAATTCAACAGGCTTTTTATTTCAAAAACATTTGACATTATTTTACTTCCATATCCGAGGCCGTAATTCTGTTGAAAAACATTGACGCATGGCAACTGCTAAAGAGAGAAGAGAATAATAACACAACACCCAAAAGCAAATGATCGTCAGTAATGTGATTTATACAGACACGTTTAAAGGCTCCGTTCTTTTCCGCTATTCTGACTGTAATGGTCTGACATTAAACGTTTTGATGATAATAGTGATGATTTGAAATATTGTAGGCTTTGAATACTGTATTTATTAGTGTTTACACATGAGATGACACACCCTCAAAGACAAGTTTATAGCTGGAGGGCTGTTCTTGTGTTATTCTGGGTGTGCTTTTCTCTCGGTTTATGGAGTAGGCAGAGCTGTATTGAATGCAGTTGTTTATTATTAATTTACAAGATCTTGTAAGTGTACTATAATGGAGAGTGGTCTGCAATTTTGTTTATTTTCTCTGCTTCTCAATGTTATTCGAGAACAAAAAAGAAATCTATATCGTCATTACAGCAGTTTGACAATCACATACACAGCCTATTTAGAAATTGACACACGCTATCTTTGACCGTGATGAATTGATTCGAAGCTCTGAATCACTGATTCATTAGCATCATCATCACTCAAAATGTGATGTGTGTTTTTGGTAAAAAAATCGCTTTTATTACCTAATATTGTCATATTGAATCATTTTTTATTATTTAGTCTAAAAGTATTTCTCTCTCTCTCTCTCTCTCTCTCTCTCTCTCTCTCTCTCTATATATATATATATATATATATACACAGTACTTTTTTTATACAAAGTCAATACACACACACACACACACACACACACACACACACACACACACACACACACACACACACACACACACACACACACACACACACACACACACACACACACACACACACACACACACACACACACACAGTTTCACAGACAAAGCTTAAGCCTATTCGCAGACTAAAATACATATTTGGGCTGTTTTACCTGAAAATACCTTGCAATGACATATCTTAAAAAAGGTCAGTGCCATTGTTTTGTCACACCAGTAAAGTTTGTGTGTGAAGGGCATTTTTATAAAAGCTGCTTAAATATCCTAATTTAACTAAGGCCTAGTCGTTGCTTAAACTAAGCCCTGTCTGTTAAACCGGGCCATCTTTTGTGAATAAATGAATATCATCCATCCATATATGAATATATATGTGTGTATGTGTAACGTATATGTGTATTCAAACATGCTAAACATCTTACAAATTCTGCAAAGACTATTTTAATGAGCTCAAATGTATCTGGTACTGTTTTGTCAGACACACAATCTTTTCTTCTTTAACCTCTAACCTTCTTGCCCCTCTCTGCCTCCTTTTTTGTTTCTTCATTTCCCTTCCTTTCTGCATGGCGTTCCTGTCCTTCCTGTACACCCTTCCTCCATCCTTTCATGTAATCAAGCCTTCATTTCAGCCCCTCTGGTGGTCATGTTGATGGCTGTTTAAAGTGTTTTGTATTTATTTCTGCTGACCTAGTCACTGCGATGGTAGTTTTGTCAGCTGCACATCCTCTTGGAGAAAGACCCTCTTTAGCCTCCAGACTGCATGACCGGACAGTTTTGCAAATCTGTTTCTGCTGTTAGTCTTTGAAAGCTTGGCGTTCTGCGTCATTGACTGTACTCATAGGCCACACTTATGCATTATTAATAAAATCGATATGTCTAACAGCCTTAATTGCTGGTCTATTTGATCATATATTGGCTGCATTTTGGCTGTATTAGTTTATTAATGCCCAGGGCCCAGGCAAGATCTGCTAGCAGAGATGTTACTCGAGTCACAAAGTATCCTACAGGGTCGAAAATGAACACGGCTATCCGCACGCACACACTTTATTTACATTGCAACGTGAGGTACACACAGCTGCGCTCTTGCGAAAACTCTGCAATGAATCTTTTATTGACATCTTTGTTGGTTATAATGGAAGGATTCGCGATTTGAGCAGATTCTGTCTAATTAAACATGTCTGACTGGCCATTGCGTTCACACGCTTAACAGATATGTCTGTGATTGGCTACAAAGCTCAACGCTCTGAAAATTGTAAAAATAAATGCATTTTAAAGCAGCTGGCTATAAACCCGGTTCATAATTTTTTGCTTGTATATTTTTCAGAACCCGACATGGCGGAGCTTAGATTTTGCTATGCTGCCGGACCTCTTGGACATGTCTGTGTCGTGTTTTGTGGTGAGAATATGGGGTGGGAGGGAAGAACAATACCAACTGCTTATTGAATGGAAGGTCAACCTAGATGGGCTAAGATACACAGGACAACAGGTGAGTGGTCAAAATATATATATATATATTCACACTCGCATTTCTTGCTTTGGGCGTAGGTTTGGTCTCAGCTTTGGTGGGGACACCCCCCCCCCCTTCCATTCTTAAAAAAAGTCCATTAGATTAAACTGGGAAGGGTCATAAAACTTGCATATTGTTATCCTAGGTTTACTGCTTCTATTGTTCTCAATTGTAAGTCGCTTTGGATAAAAAGTGTCTGCTAAATGAATAAATGTAAATCTGTTGTGGTTTGATGCGGTCTTTCCTGCATACAAAATGGCTAATTAATTTTGTAGTCTATCCTATGGCTAGCAAGTTTAACCCTCCTACCAGATATTGTTATTTGGATATTATCAATCAAGTAATGATTCATTATATTTGAATAACCAACAGTGTTAACTTTCGCTTTTTTAACATTGCCAACATGTTTTTCCAGCACATGTGTCTAGCAAGGAGGCTACACTCACAAATACATTACATAAACAGAATGTAGAAACAAAAAATGTCTCAGATGATCCACTGTTTATGACTGCAAGATTCTAAGTTAAGGTAGGCTAATTAACATTCAGTGACTTCGTAGCATTCTATCATGATAGCGCAACTTCTATGAGTCTATCCGTGCTGCACACCCCTAATTAATGCTCCTAACCTTGAAAGATTGCAGAAGCTAGGTTTAACTGTAACAATATCCTGGGTAACCAGGATCACCAGTTAATACTATTTTCCACAGTAGAATCTGCATTTGAAAGCCTGGTCAGTCACTACTACTGCTAGTTATTTGTGTGGCTAGTTATTTTTGCCTACTTACACTCTGCTTTATGAAAAAGCTTCGTATGTCCCCTTTCTTCTTCTTGGGTGACATAGCTGATCCACAAAGTACAAAAAGGGGCAAAAAAACGGAATATTAAAATGTTTTACTCTGGCCTTTGTATATGGCAGGCAGAGAGACAGCCCTGGTAACTTACCATCGGCGTTGTCACGCGCGCACACACGCATAAACCACCCGCTCGCTGCCAGTGAGTGCAAGCACAAAAAGTAGTCCCGGCCCGCGCGTGTAGCCTGCTCGTCAGATAACCCGCCGCCAATCAAATTACGGCGTATCTTGTACTGTCGTCGTCCTGGCCGTTGGAATCGATCCAAATGCAGCGCAAATATCAAACTAGCAGTTCAAAGGAGCTTGCTAAATATTGGTGGGGACAAATTTGTCATCTCAAAATATTGATTGGGACTAGTACCCAGCGTCCCCCCCTAAACCTACGCCCTTGCTTGCTTTGCCTTTTCTTTTCTCTACCAAATGCCTGTTGCTTTTCTTTTATGACCATTTAGTTTCCTGAAGTGTTTTGTTCTAAGATTTTATCTTTTATGTTAAGTTTATGTTGAGTAATTGTAGAAGCAATAATAATTATCATATTTATTATTATATTACACTGTAAAATAATAGCAGTAGAAAAAGGGATTTTCTGCTTAAAAGTTAACAGACATAGTTTCTTAAACCCTAAAACACAACAGAATGCATAATTCAAAATATGGGTAAAACACCTGTGAAAAATCAATATGGAAAATTCCTTTCATATAAGGCTGTACATTGGGTCCTATTTATTTAAAATTATTATCATTATTATAGACATTTTATATACAATTGAATTTATATATATCTATATACATATATATATAGTCTGCTTCAGGTTTCACATCACATCCCAAAAATCCTTTAACATTTCTCTTTTCTCTCCATCTCTTTTCTTTCAGATTCGCTCCAGAAATCCAAATGAGATCATCTTTGGACTGAACGATGGCTACTATGCAGCTGAGTTTGATCAGAAGGTATTGTTCAAACTCTTGGAATAGGTTCCAGAATAAATTCCAGGCTATCTTCAAACCTTGTCATCTATCAGAGCTCGAATTCACTTCTATCTCTTGGGTTTTTCAACCTGTAGAATCTTTCAAATTGTAAGAAGAAGCTCTTTGTGAAGCTCATGGACTGTTTTCTTTCCCACAGGAGAATTCTGACAAGAAGAAGAACAGTTTGCTCCAGGTGGACCAGAGCTCTGTCAGAAACTCCTACAGTGTTTTCTCTTTACTGAGGTGAGAGAAGACTCAATGGAACATATCATATAAAAAAAAAAGGCCTTTTTACCTTTATTTTACTTTAACATTCACAATTCAATGCAATCAAATACTAAAATCCTACAAAAGTGTAGAGAATGGCCATTTCGAATGTCCAATTGCCATATATAATTAAAATGATCTTATGATTAATAATGCATCTGCAGTACTTTGACTGTATTGACACATTGCGAAAAGAATTGGAATTTCATTCCTACAGGACTAGCATTTTCTCTTAACATATGTTCAGCTCCAATTTGAAAGTTCCAGAATTGTATTATCTTCCCATTTGAGACCCAGAAGCAGTTCCCATCATCAAGAAAAGTTCCTTTCCTTGTCCGCCAGATAGCGCTCTGTGTTTTTTCTCTCTTTCAAATTGGACCCCTGCTGCAGGGTGGCGTCTCGTTCTTCAGCCAAAGATGACTGATGTTTTTGCAGTTTTGGATAACCGTAATCCTTGGATAAAAGACCTGATGGATGAGGAGAGCAGGAAATCAAGGAAGAAAAATTAGTCCACCTTGTCATGGTATTGGCAGACCTCTCCAAACCCAGTGAAGTTGAATGTTGGCTCAATGTTCTGCTGTAGCTTCATTGCAGCACTAGATGGCAACAGCTCTCTACTAATACCAATATGTTTTGTAATGTAATGCAACCTGAGAGAAAGGAGGCACTTTGGAGAGTGTTAAATAACTGACACACTTCCCATATTCAGATTTATCTGTGTGATTACACATCTGCACTATTACAACATCAAAATGACATCTATCTAAAGAATGTCTTTGATCCAACAGATATTAAGAAAAACACAAGCGCCCGTTTTCCCGAACCTTCATTCATACGCACCTCAATGGCCATGTGCATATTTTGTTGTGTGGAATGTAGGGCAGTTCCTCAGAGCTGTGCTGTAGTGGGGTGATATAGAGTTAGCTGGAGGCTGCTGTTCACTACGTGTGATGGTGTTTGTGAGTCTCTTGGTAATCTTGATTATGAGTCTGTGCAATATCTTGGCTTCGGCCTGAGGTGGGCCAATGTCTTGGCCGAAATTCCCAAATCTTATGCATAGGTCGCATATTTGAATACACACACCGACTGACAGAAACATGCATGGGATGCATTATTCTAGCTTTTTTTGTAACTCTTATGGACTTTCTTTTTTTGTTTTTTTGAGGATATGTGTGTGGAAAATGAGCAATGGTAGAAAAAATGATGTTCGTTCCAAGGGAGGGGAAATACAAATTGAACAATTCCTCTTAACAAGTCCAGTACCTTAACAATTCTTTTAGTACTTTAAAGATAGATAGATAGATAATTTAAAACCGTTCTTGAAAAGGGTGTTTACACAGGGTTTTTAATGACTTTACAGTCTTTTTAGAGGCAGCATAAATGCAATCCAGTCATTGGCCTTAAATATATATTAAATAACAATACTAAACAAATAAAAAATGGTAACATTTCATTCATTTATTTTATAAAATACCATTGACAACCTGCACAATGTGGTTCTTTAACTTACATTGGTAACTGCAAAGAACTGACCTAAAGAGTAATTTGTTCAGTAATCTGATTACACTGGCTGCACCAGGCTAAATGTTTTTGATTCACTTAAGTAAACCTGCATATACGATTCATTCACTGAATCAGACTACACTGGCTGCACTTTATGTTTTTGATTCACTAAAGTGAACCTGCATATACGATTCATTCACTGAATCAGACTACACTGGCTGCACTGTGTGTTTTTGATTCACTAAAGTGAACCTGGATCATATAAGATTCATTCACTGAATCAGACTACACTGGCTGCACTGTGTGTTTTTGATTCACTAAAGTGAACCTGGATCATATAAGATTCATTCACTGAATCAGAATACACTGGCTGCACTGTGTGTTTTTGATTCACTAAAGTGAACCTGCATATACGATTCATTCACTGAATCAGACTACACTGGCTGCACTGTGTGTTTTTGATTCACTAAAGTGAACCTGGATCATATAAGATTCATTCACTGAATCAGACTACACTGGCTGCACTGTGTGTTTTTGATTCACTAAAGTGAACCTGGATCATATAAGATTCATTCACTGAATCAGACTACACTGGCTGCACTGTGTGTTTTTGATCCACTAAAGTGAACCTGGATCATATAAGATTCATTCACTGAATCAGACTACACTGGCTGCACTGTGTGTTTTTGATCCACTTAAAAGAACCGGTTTTTACGGTTCATTCTTTCTGAAATCGGACTACTCTGATTTGTATGTGTTAAATCCCTTTAAAATACCAGATTCATTAGTTTGGGAATCAGATAACTCTGTAAAATGATTTTGATTCACTTAAAAGTGCCTGCCTCATAAGAGTTATTTCGTTCGGGAATCAGACTACATTGTTTGTGCTTGATTTCATATAAAAGAACAGATTCATTAGTGTCATTCATTTGGAAGTCAGACTACACTGGCTTATTTATCTTATTAAAAAGAACCAGTTCATAAGAGTTATCTTTCTAAAAATGGACTATACTTGTCTGTTTTGTAATTTGCTTCATCGTAAAATTTCGGTATGAATTGACTTGCATTTGTTTTGCCGTCGATATTTTGTTTGTTTGTAAGTTAGACAGACAGAAATACTGAGAGAAGAAACAGTTGCTTGTAAAGTCTGTATAGCTCTCGGCAAAAACTCCTTGTGTTCCGGGTTGAATGGGCGGATGGCGTGTTATCAACACTGAGGAAACATTTGATTTGATTGACAGTGCCGTGTTGTCAGCGATTAACTCAACCTGACGATCTTTAAGTAGGAATAATACAGAGAGGAAAAGAGGAAAAACAAGAAATCAGAGTAGTTAGTCTTCTAATAAAATGAATCATTAATCTGAAGAGAAATGTTTCCTCTGCATGTGCGATTTATGCTACTCTAGGGTGGGCAGCCCATCCGTCATACTATAACGGGCCAATCGTGGGAAAAAAAGTGTGATCCGGTGATCTAAATCAGTCTAAGTTGTCGGGAGTTGTTGTAAGGGGTGTTTTCTTTTGCATTTGTTTTATGATTGTGTGTCAGTGGGCCAAAGTAGCTTTTTGTCTTTGGAAAAGGTGTTTGCTGTTTTTCCTGGTTCTTTGGTTCTTGGTTCCTTCCTGTATTTTCTTATACAGGAAATGTTCTCAGCGAGGCTTACGCAAGCCAAAGGAAATTCTTGCTTGCGTATGAATTCAACTTTTTATCTCCCATCACCCCTCTCAGCTGGTTCACACTGGGAATAATCAACACTTGCTTTCAAAGTCCTTTTTCAGTGCAAAGAACTGCCATAACTAGTCTAGTATTATTTGTAACATGACTAAATCTATTTTTTTTACATCCACTTTTTGGGATGTTCTTGGGTAATATTTAATATTTCACCCAAGATTCATAGTGTATTTTCTTTCTGTGGAATATTGTGGGAGAACTATTCCCTTAAGATTTTCAGTTTGCTCAAAATAATTTTAAAGCATTTCCACTTCTTTTTAAAGATCGATTCCCCTTACTCTCCCATCAGTAAAGCAGCAAGTGAAGAACAGTGGCGGCGTTGTGCGGCAAAGTTCAGGGAGTAGAGTGTGACCCGGTGGTTGCCACGGCGATAAGCCTTTCCTGCTTTTAGCGCCTTTGAACAGGTCGACGGGTCGTACGCTCCCCCGCCGAAGGGCATAGTTCTGGACCGGATTATCGGGTACGGCTTTAACAGCTGGGTTCATGCTAGCCCCTCAAAACCCTAAAGCAACAACCTTCAGGACCGGTAACGCCTGCCATGCCTTATGGAAAAACAAACTCGCCCTTAATCTCCGCATCGCCTGGATGAAAATGGATGCTGGTGTTTTGGTCTCTCAGGGCTTTGTGGGAGGCTGTGGTAATAATAGTGCAGAGAAGGCATGAGGGGATATTAGAGCCCTGCTTATAGAGAAGCTTTAATAAAGGGATAAAGTGCATCAGCATCTCCCCATCACCTTCTACAAGCCCTGTACACATTGAAGCTCTTTTTCAAAAGTTTGGGGTCAGTAAGATTTTTTTTTTTTTTAAATAAATGACTACTTTTATTCAGCAAAGACACATATAATTTATCAAAAGTGAGGGTAAAGAGACAAGACATTTATAATGATGCAATGAATTCGATTTCAAATAAATTCAGTTTTTTGAACTTTCTATTTGTCAAAGAATCGTGAATAAAATCATGGTTTCCACAAAAATAGTAATATTATATATCATATATTTATAATTCATTAATAGTAATTAATATAACTATTTTCAACATTGATGATAAATCTTGAGCACTAAATCAGTAGCCTACATTAAAATGATTTCTGAAGGATCATGTGAACTTGTACAAATAGATCAAATTGATTTCAGTATAAGAGGGGAAGGAGGAACGTCTCCCTTATCTGACACACTCAGTTCAGTTCATGGAGCTCTTTCCCAGTGAGCTGATGATCCGAATCAGGTGTTAAATAAAGAAGACGCCTCCCTTTCTGTCTTTCATTTTTGACCTTCAGTGTAAAGCATAATGTCTAAAGATGCAGTATGTAATATTGACAGCTAGAGGTTGAAATAATTACCCCCCCCCCCCCCCACACCCACACCCACACACACCAGACTTGACGCTCATGCAGGTTGACATATTGAGGACACACAACAGTAACGTGCACAGGTGATAATGAAAATCTACCAGCCTTACACTGTAAGTTGATCAGCTAATGTATACAGTATGTTAGCAGTGTTTTGTTGCTTTTTAGGTTGGGGAGAATCTGTGATCCCTGTCCCAGTTTGTCTGCTGGCTTCCTTTGCTGCAATACGCAGTGTTTTCCGCCAACTGGCAACCTGGGGTGTTGAAATATATTGGGTAAATTGGCAGCGTGCGTTATCGCACAGACCAAAACAAAAACGCATTCCGACACGAAACGCACATTTAAAAGTCGAATAACTAGTTGTTGCATTGTTTTTCGTAGTAACAAGCATTTGAACTTAGAATTTTTCCTAAATCTATGCAAACGTATTATGGTGTTTTTATGTTTTAGTACGGCCAAATAATTATATACATCACTTTTAATCTGGGTTCATGTAGACTGCTTTCATTCAGGGTTCCACGTGATTACGTCTTTGGCATGCGCTGTCGAGTCGAATGTGTGCTTAATGTGTTTAACCGTCTGTTTGGTTGGATGACTATAATGTTTTAATACAAATTTATGTTAGTCTCATCATGAAGCACAGTCCCAAAGCTGTTATAATGTAACTCACTACGGATTGCAGCACTACAGAAGACTGCTGAATGTACTGAGAGACACTGATGTAAGGGTCAGCCGAACTTGAATTCCTCCTTGCCGTCAGCTGGAGGGCCTGATCGTTTTCAGGCCTGAAAACAGCAAATCTGTAGCTTACATGATCTAAGCTGCAGATCTAACTCATACAGCTGGAATTGTCAGAAAGAAGTTTTCCTTTTGAAAATACATTGTTACAGAATACATGGTTAAACGAAAGCTTTTTGGCTCACACTAAGGAGCTGGCCCTGTTTGTTTAATTAATCAGCATGGTAGTGATTCTTCACGGCAGGACATTTTTGAAAACAGCCATTTTCCATGAAAAAATATATTTTAAACAGTAACTTTGGTAACTGTGGAAAGGTTGAGCTTGACAAATACAGACATTTATTTTGTACACTAGCTACTTTTCACGCTATGTAAATTTTGCATTAAATAATAGGTCATCTAAGAAATTAGGAAGAGTACATGAATGTTTTTGCTTGAAAGAACATGGATTTGTATTTTTATAGTTGTAAAAAAAGAGAATAATGGACACCAGTTTGTACCCTATTGTTTGTAATCGAGACCTAAGATAAAACAGTCTGTGAGGGGGAATCGGGCATATTGGGATAAATATGCCCATGTGCTAGATTTACCCATGTGCTGTAGATTTTTAAATTTTGTCACTTGTTCTTTGCGCGATGAAAGTTTTTTTTGTGTGCCATTTTTTCAACTTAATTTGGATAGTCCAGTGTAGAGATCCACAAGCTGAACTTGAAGTAGGTTGCCCGAAGCGGCCAGAAGTCTGTTGATTCCGAGCAATAAAAGCGTTCTTTTTACCTTTTTTGTGAAGGATATTTGGACACAGGTTTAAAATATGCTGTGACTTTTTTGTAAGCACGACCCAATATGACCGATTCCCCCTCACAGACTGTTTTAACTTAAAAGGACATGGAATTTGAAGCTTTAAAAAAAGAGAGTAATGGGCACCAATTTGTATCCTTTTGTTTGTAATCCCGAAGTGCCAACAAGCCAAACGCAAGAATTCACACCCACAGACTTAAATTATTATCCGAGATATCCGTTAAACTGTTTTTGAGCAAAAATGAGCACAGGTGATGTCATGGCGAGGTGTCAAAAGGATTGGCCGTCTCTCGGCAAAGACCAGGAAGGAATGTCAGCGCCCAAAATATTTCCATGGTGCACAATCTTATCTGTCCCTTCAGTACTGGAGACAATGGCGAGTTCTGAGGTGTGTGGAGACGGAGGCGTGTGTTGACATTCTCCGAGTCTGAGCAGCAGGTAGGGGTCCTCTGTAGATAGTTACGTGTTTGTTTTCTTTTCCGTTCAGGCTCACATCCCTTCGAGGTTATTTGCACTCTAGATTTTTCCGTGTCGTGTCACTTGTTCATTGTGCAATAGAAGTGTTTTTGTTTCTTTTTTTTTGTGAAGGATATTTGGACACAGGTTAACAGATGTGAAGTGTTTTCATAAGCACGACCCATTATGTTTGATTCCTTTGCACAAGCTGGACACATTATTTTTGATTTATGTACTGCGAGTGTAATTATTTGCCTACAGTGAAATCCATATCGATCAGTGACACTTCAGGTATAATCATACCAGTGCAATGAGTGCAATGCATTTTGGGGAAAGCAGGATGAGAGTATCGCTTAAGCATTAGTTTATACTGGATCTAAGTGTTCCTTTAGGTAAATTACACGTGATATGCAAGGAGATCTGTGGTTTTGGCAGTTGTGTGTTGTGTTTGACTGAGTGTGTTTGTGTGTGTGTGTGTGTGTGTGTGTGTGGGTGTGTAAGACCTGTATCTCCAGGAGGGAAAGAGGACGTGAAGGAATTGCAAAGACAACAGAAGACTGTCTGTCACCTGATATAAGGGCATTTATCAGCATTTATCCAAACATAAAAAGAGACAGAAAACATTTTTCATCCCTTCATTTTGTAGATACCAACCAGACAGACTGTATTTCATTTCCTTTCTTTGTCTTTTCCACTCACACTCATTCACACACGAAGCGATCCGTGGAATGTTACATTGAAGCGGTTGGTTAAAATTGAAAGGTCAAATGATATGAAGGCCATTCTATGAAACGGGTGATTTTAAAAGTTAATTTTTGTACAATTTAAATTTTTTTTATCTGATGTATAACTGTTAATAAATTGCATTGTACTTCTCAAGCAAAATGATTATTAAATATTAAATAAATATTCAAATTAATTTGAATCAATAAAAAAATCAATAATATAAAATTAATATTATTATAAAATGGAATAAAACTATAATTTGTTTGATAAAATATAAAAGATATATAAATAAAAGAGCATGCTAGCTTTTAATCAAAGCTAGCTTTTTAATAAAAATGTGCATAAATGCTAATATAGTCCAAACTTTGACAACTAATTGAAATATAAATTATATACAAATATAACCATACTGAAAAAAAATATTAAAATAGAACTGTTACAGCCAGGAGAAGTTGGTAAAGACAAAGAAAAAGCTAAAAACAAAATTTTTATGTTTACAAAAATTATTAACATAGTAAAAGTTGTCACTTGATCTTTTACGCATTAGGGCTGCAAGATATTGAAGAAAAATGCGATATGTGATAACTCATTAAATGCGATATTCTGTATGCGACACAATAATGCGTAAAGTGTGTAAAATAAACTTAAATGATCTAGTATATAACCTACATGGGTGTTTCATATTCTTTTTGTGACAAGAAAACACCCCTACAATTTCTGAAAGTGAACAGCAGTGTTTTACTATAGCATAAGAAATAAGTGTTATTTTTACATCAGTGCAAACCACTGGGTTTAGGGTTTCAGGTAACACTTTAACAAGTCATTTTTTACACTTACTATATGTATAGGAGTTACTCATGAGATGAGAAGACAAATGGGAAAAAATGGCAGCGAGAAATGAAGAACAGTAACTTTTAATGTTTGTTTGTATTTTCCAGTGTTCTGTTCAAAATCTTCATATTTACCAGCGGCAAGCAATGTTAGGATTGGGCAGCAAAATGTAATCGGGTTTGACATGCTCCAGTCTTTCTTGGCCATTTCAGGATATGACAATAGGTGGCCGTCAAAACTTCTCAGAGCGCATCTTTGTTCTTTTCCTGAAGCATCTGTCTTTGTTTTCATTTCCTGTTTTATTTTCGGCCTGGTTTTACAATGCTGCACTGCTGTGTTGCATACAAACACAAGTCGAGATTTATTTGGTTATCAATGAACGGTAAATACATAAACAAACCAAGAGGTAAATGTGGGAGAGAAGGAATGTCAAAACGAAAGAGTGAGAACTATGTTTACAATAATGTGTCTCTGTTCTTGTTCCAGCAACTCTGGAAGGAATTAATATGCATTTCAGGTCAAGGAGTTAATGCTTTTCTATGTTTATTTTTTTCTCTTTTAAGTCTTTTTTGTTCTGTATTTTATGCTTTTCTGAGATAAGTGAAACTAGATTTTTACATTTTCTTGTCTGTAAAAAACAAACTGCTATGATGTTAGGATGTTCTGTGTGGTTGCCAGGGTGTTGCTATGCATTTCCTAAGTTGTTCTGAGTGGTAGTTATCGTGTTTATATGCACTTTATAGATATGTTTGGGATGGAGGACAGAACGATGCTGTTTAGTTGCCAAGGTGTTCTGAGGGTTAGTTCATGTGTTGCTAGTTCATTGCCATTTGTTTGCAAAGGTGTGCTAGTTAGAGCAATGTGCTAATGCACAACAATGTACTATGTTTGCTAGGGTGACCTAGATGATTGCCAGGGTGTTGCTATGTGGTTGGCTGGTTGCTATGGTGTGTCTGAGTGGTAATTTGTGTATTGCAGTATATAGGGTGTTTTGAGCGATTGCTAGGGTAAAATATCGTTAGCTTGATTGCATAGAAAAAAGTGATTGAATGTTTGGTTGATTTTCATCTACTAAGTCTAATACTTTCTTAAAATACCTAACTCTAAGGCTGCGTCCAAAATCGCATACTCTCTTGAGTAGGTACTTATTTTGACTAAAAACTACATTCTGTAGTATAAATGTAATCTAGATGAACTAAATTGGCCATGTTTCTCGTATCACGTGACCTACAAGTGTCAGGTGTTTCACTTCAATTCACAAATTCTTTACCGTGGGCTCATGGGATAGTAAAGTGTCCATTGTATGCACTTTTCAGAATCTCTGTGGAAGAAGTAGGTCATCCGGGTACTTTTTGCCTGCTGTGAATTCGGACATACTTCTAGTTGTAACATAATGTTTTTCGCCTACTATATAATAGAGAAGTATGCGATTTCAGATGCAGCCTAAGTGTGAAAAATAGTAAAAGTGATGCTTGACTTAGCAAACACAACTAGTAATCTATTACTTGGGTCACTGCACCCAGCTTCCCTCTAATGGCAATCTCAGAAATCATTCCCCTAGCTTTTACAAGGTGATTCGCCAGAAAAGAAAGTTGTTGTGATTGAAGTGTTTGTATTCTAGCGTGTGTTTGATGTCTGAACTGCCTTGCTGGTTGCCGGGTTGCCTCTTGTGCCCTTCTCTGATTGGCTGAGGGAGATAGGTGTTGACGGGCAGACGGGTTGAGGGTTGATAAGAGTGCAGACATGCGTGAAATCCGATTGGGTGATAACTGCCGCTCACCTGGGGGAAGTGGCCTATCAGATTTCTCCATCTCAATCACGGTGACGATAAAGCTGTCAAATCAGCTTTGACTTTACTTATCGGCGTGCCATATCACCCTGCATATAACAAGAGAGAGACGGCTGATAAAAAATAATAATATTTTTCCTGTCGTTGTGTGAACTTGTTACAGGGTAGGTTTTAAAGGCCCAGTGATTTATGCCCTGGTCAGCACATGCAGAGTGCTGCTGGGAAAGTGCGAGAGGAAGAAAGGAGAGGCCCCAAATATGAGCGAGAGGGGTGCAGTTTTCCAATCTCTAGCTTCAGAAAAAGAGGTATATAGAAGAAAATGTGGATTTATAGAAATGGTAGCTGTGCATTATATAGTTTTGGTGAGCAACCACCGGAAATTATCAGCATAGTTGTGTAGACAATCATAAAACCTTACTTTCCTGAAAGTTTTACAGGGGTTTGTTAAAAGTAGATCACTTTTGTATGAGCTTCGCTTGGAGTGGCAATCCAGCTGTACTTCTGGCAGATGTAGGGTCTAGGTCTAGTTTTGGACCAGTGTGGTCACAGGAGGGCTGAAGCGTAACCCAGATGAATTGCTCAGGGAGTATTAGTCTGCATTGTTTCACTATGTTGATATTGGCACTTAACCTTTGTCAGCAAACTGTTTGAATTCTCTAATGCTAGTCATAGGAGAATCTTGATGGTCTGGATCAGAAGCTGGCCATCTCTCTGTTCTTTCTTGGACCTCTAAGTGGACCACTGCAATTCGATGATTGCTTACGAGTGACGTGTGTGGTAATGAAGTCATCAGTGTAAAAGCTGTGGGAAGAAAGGAGCGGTAGAAAAAACTTAAAGCAGTGTCACAAAGGACTCTGGCCCCCCTCGGATGGATTCAAAAAAGCCAACAGATGGGAAGATAAAATGCAAGGTTTCTGTCGACATGTGGGAGGAAATCCCCCCCGTTATGCTCAATGTGGTATGCTCAGTTTTCCCAGGATTTCTCAAAATCTGTTAAAAACAAGGAGGTCCATAGTTTCCGATAAGTTTTCTCCAAATGCTAAGAAACCCATAAATAGTGACTATCCTGGGCTGTGAAAGGCAAAATTTAAGTCTAAAACATCCACTGTAATGTAATTAAATGTTAGCAATGCACAATATCGTTACAGTTTGTAAGATTTTTAAATGTTTTTGAAAAAAGTCTCAAGGCTGTATTTATTTGATTAAAAATACAGTAAAAACCAGTAATATTTAGAAAAAAGTATTACAATATAAATGAGCTGTTTTTATATTATAAAATGTAATTTATTCATGTGATGGTAAATCTGAGTCTTTAGTGTCACATGATCTTTCAAAAATCATTTTAATATGCTGATTTGGTACTCAAGAAACATGTCTTATTATTATCAAAGCTGAAAACAGTTATACTGCTTAAATTGATCCATTGACCGTCACTTGATCAATTTAATGCACCCTTGTTGAATAAAAGTATTGATTTCTTTGATTATTTTACCTGCCCTCTTCCTCACTTTGGAGGAGTACAGGTCATGCAGGGGAGCACCAAAAATCCTCACAGCATTCCAGATTGTACGTTGCAGTCGTCTTCTTATGTCTGATTTGGTAGCTGAACCAAACCAGATAGTTATATAAGTACAAAGAACAGAAACGGTGATGGCTGTGTAGAATTGTGTCAGCAGCTCCTGTGTCAGATTGAACTTCCTCAGCTGATGAAGGAATTACAAAGTCAATGTGATTGTCCCACTTCAGGTTCTAAGTCATGGTGGCGTTCAGGAACCTGAATGACTCCACAGTCCTGCTCATGATGGTGAGTGGGGGAAGTGGCGAGGTGCTCCTCCTGAGTGCCACAATCGTCTCCACTGTTTTGAGTGTGTTAAGCTCCAGGTTGTTTTGACTGCACCAAGGCTGCCAGCTGCTCAACCTCTTGTCTGCATGCAGACTCATCACAGTCCTGGATGAGGCCGATGACTGTGGTGTCGTCTGTAAACTTCAGGTGCAGTCATTCGGGCACAGGGAAAAGAGCAGTGGTGAGAGCATGCGACCCTGAGTAGCGCCAGTGCTGATAGTGAGGGTCCTGGATGTGAGTTTCCCAAGTCTCACTAGCTGCTGTCAGCTGCTTTCCTGTCAGAGAGCTCCATTGACAGATTGGGGTCAGTTTGGCGGTGAGAAGATCAGGCCTGATGGTACTGAAGGCCGAACTGAAGTCCACAAATAAGATCCTGGCATAAGTCCCAGGTCTATCGAGATGGTGCTGGATATAATGCAGTCCCATGTTGACTGCATCATCCACAGACCTGTTTCCTCTGTATGGAAACTGAAGGAGATCCTGTAGGGTTCGGAAGCTGCACTCACGAAGCTTAACCAGCGCGCTGGCGCATTTCCCCCTTTTGCGATTGACCGTTGTTAATGACTTTATGTTGTTTGCTTTGAAAATAATATAGTCCTTAAACGGTTTATTTTTGTATGGGATTTAATTTTTGATTTTGGGTCTCATTTGTGTCTTTTATTTTGAAGTTCACTCACGTGAGTGGATATAATGCGCATGTGGTCCAAACATTTCAGTATGGAACGAGACCCAGACATACATGGTTAGGGTATCAAAGGTTTACTGTTTGCAAGGAGTTTTAAAGGATTTAGCTCCTTTTTTGAACAGAGAACAAGGTATGATTATAGACTTCCTGTTATCTTTATGTCCTTGTTTTGATTTATATTATTTGTATCAAGATTACTTATTGATTGTTGCTTTGTATGATGTTTAAGTCATTAATCTTACTTATTTGGTTTGATGGATATTTATTTCAAGGTTTATTCATTTTTGGTATTTTGTTTTCCTTTTGTACAAGCTTTTACGTTGACGCTCAACGAAGATGGTGTCCACCTGTGCTTTTATCTGTGGTGACGGACATTCAAATAAAGTGTGGGAATCATCAGTCAAAGAGTCCAACCTTTCTTAAACCAGGCAGCTACAACCGTACGTTTGAATAGCACCACGGCCCTTTCGACTAAAATGTCCAGCAAAACGTCAGAATAATCAAAAACTGGAAAAATGTTGTCTGGTGGGTTGCCTAATGTCCAGTAGTTCATTTTTGCTGACACTGATAGGAAAAGAATAACTAAACAGAAAAAACAAACAAAAGCAGCACAATAATTGAGGAGCCATTCCAATAGTTGGATACCACCATCTTGTTATCAGGTAAATACCACATTTAGTTACAACATCTTCCAGCAGGGGCATAACAGGCTAACTTTGACTCCTTTACTGACATCTGAGGCAGTTACATTCAAGAATGCATATTCTTCTATATTTTTACTGCACAACAGCTGTAGTTTGTGTGCCAATTAGCATCTGCCTTGTCTAGTTTGTTTTTAATCCCGGCCATGTGCACTTTTGATTGTCCTTGAGGGATTCCAGTGAGAATGTGTTAATCTTACTGTTCAAAAAGAGAGAGAAAGAACCATTAATGGAGGTTGCGTGAGTGAGTGCGCATGCAAGTGAAGAGAGTGTGAAACAAAGTTAATTGTATGCTGTCGCTGAAAGGTTTTGTGGTCGAGGGAATCAGCTGCCTTTCATGAAAAGCTCCAGAGTGGGAATACGCTACTAGTGAGAACAGCAAAAGATAGATTGATATCCAAATATAGAAGTTATAACCATTTAACAGGTTGTAGTTCTGTAGTTCACAGATTGTTGTCTTTTGCTGCTGTGTGCGTCTCAATCGGAGGTCGTGAATCAGTATATCGTGTACATGAATTCGGGCACTGGTAAAGACCCTGGCTCACTAAACACTGGTACACTGATGACTATGTAATTTTTCAAAACATCTGTTGTGTGTTTATCACTGATTTATGTTTCGCGCTTCAGAACTTCTGTTAAGGGAACCTAGTGGGCATCAATGCTCCCTGGTTTTCATGGTGGGACTTTTTAGGGAGCGAACATTTCGTGCAATGAAAGAATGTTTCTATTAAAATCCATGGATGCACATAATTCTTAAATTGAGTTTGACAGAATTTTTCCTTCAGGTGAATTAAAAATTTCACCATACCACTGCAATTGAACAATGGGTATTAAAACCATTTGGTTTTGTTGTAAAACCAGATGAGTCAGAAAATTAGGCCCATGGTGCAAACAAAAACAGGCAAAATGAGGAGACCCATCTGCAGTGTTATTAATCTCCTAACAAACCTGTTATTTATAAAAGTTATCTTAACAAGCCCATTGCCTTTGGTAAATAAACAAACAATACAAAAACAATGGTGGTACTGTCATGAGGGTTCAGTTTATGTGTTCTCTAATTACCGCAAATATAAATCTAAAATCGGTCACCGTGTGAGATCATCTCCCCTTCACATGCGGCAATTCTGTTTCCATTACATCTGAGAATGGGTGTTTATATGTGTCCGCTGTCGTCTTTCATTTGATTGACCTAATTCCATCTATTTGAGTCAAGATCCAATCACTGATTGTGTTTTAGTTTGCTTTTACAATACAAATGCTCAAAACTTTTCAAATTAAAGGAATATGAATGAAAATTCTGTCATCATTTACTCACTGTCATGTCGTTCCATATCGAAATGACTTTCTTGTGTATAGCAGATTAATATACTTTAATCATATTAGAGCGAGAGCAGCTTGAACATACTTCAAAAATAATGTGTGTATTTGTATAACTACTATATATGCATATTTTTTGTGTGGTTATAACGGAGTATATTTAACTACACGGTGTCAAATTAAAAACTAGCCGAAATCAGTGTTATTCTGATTTGCTTGACTGCTTCATCAAAATGAATCATAAGAGTCGTTTGTTTGTGGTTTGAACTATGCTGGTCACACTATATGCTTGTTATTGAGAGCAGATGTGAAAAGAACACTGTCTTTTTTGACTTGGTTGTATTTTTGTTAGGTTCACAGCTCTGATCAAACAATATCTTTTTATCCGTGCTGCAGGAAACTCAGTTATTACAAAGTTCTGTGTGCACTAATGTCATTAAATCATTCGGTTCAAGTTCTTGGAATGGCTTTTTCTTCACATTCTCAAGCCTAACAGTGATGCATCCTGTGTGTGTTTTCTCCACAGGCTTCACACAGCCCAGAGAGCCATTAAGCAGACTCAGGTGACGGTTCAGAAGATCGGAAAGGAAATTGAAGAGAAACTGAGGACAACAGCGTCCTGCACAGAAAAGGTGAGACCCAACAAATCAAACCAGTGGGATTTCTTGGGTTGTCTAGGTCTGCTTGTGTGCCTCTATTCATTCAGGATTATTTTTATATTCTGTATACTTTCTATGTTCTCTAACTTTATAAATCCTATCAGGCCTGTTGGGTTTTATTTTCCTTTACACCTGGTACATAGTACTGATGGTAAGACTCTGTAAAGCACCTCTGCAAGTATAAAAGGCTAAATTTACAGTTGCTGTATGCTTGACAGAATTTTATAGCGGATTGTCAAACTCAATCTAAAATTCAATCCTTCACTCTGTAGAGGGGATATTGTCTTTCCAGGCTCACAGAATTACTCTTTCATGAAAGATGGCAGTATGAACCAGCTTTTGATAAGTTATCTAGCTGTGTATCAGACAAGCATTTCACTTTAGTGAATGTCCTAAAGAAAGGACAACTGGGAAACATTAAAAACTTAAAGTACTATTTGCTCTCAATTGTAATATAATTCTTAAAGGTGCCCCTAGTATTATATTTTGTCAATTAAAAACAAAGCTTCAAACATAAAGAAATGAATAGGAGTCTGTTAGAACAAGCTTTGGAAACACTTAAGTTTCAGTTTTTCATTTACATCGGCATTAGTTAACAGGAACTTAAAATTAGCAATTCTGTAGAATTTATTATTCTTAGTTAATGTTAAACTCAACATTTACTACTACATTTTTATGAACTGAACATGTTCCATCATTCTGAATTAAGTAGATAGATGAGTAGATCAATAATTTACTTTCTCATATATATATATATATATATACATGCATGCATATATAAATATTTTTTTTTTACCATTGCAACTACTAATGCTTTATTATTTTCTGATTATTTCAAGCAGTTGCGGTGTTATTTTTACAGGTGAGAATGAGAGTTCAGTGTGCTGGTGCTAGTACCCTCAGTTTCAGACAGGAAGTCAGGGTACCCAGTCACTCAACACAAACAGCAGCAGTGTGGTAAATGGCCTCAGAGTTGTGTATCATGTGTTACACAGATCCTCATAAATATGTCATTAGGTCCTCGGGCGGCTCTTGTATCCTGTGTTTTGGTGGATTTAGCGATCCCGAATCCCACGGCTTTATCCCTTCTCTATGTATCACCGTTCCCTTGTTACCAGAAAATCCTCTGTTTGTGTTTCCACGCTCACTGTATCCTGCAGTAGAATGAAAAGTAAAAGGAAAACATATTTAGCATTTTTGGAGGTGGCAGTCAGCAGCTGTGAAAACGCAGCCGTTTGAGAAGGTTTTATTGTAGTGCTTCTAGTTAATGAAAACTTCAAAAGTCTGTCCTCTCTCCTGTACCAGTTGGCTGTAAATGCCCAGACACCTTCCACTCAGAATAAATGTAATCACACACATTATATCACATTATATATTTTTTTTCTATTTCTCTCGAAATCTTCAGAACTCTGATCCAGTGCGTAGTGTGCTGCCTCTCTGTGTACAGACCAATGGTCTGGCATTATTTGTTCGTAGACGCCGCTTGGTTGATATTTTTTTATCTAGGGATGTGCTCGAAGCCTAGAGCTATGTTCGGAAAGTAAATTACACATTCTATGGAGCCCCTAGAGGGACATGGGGATGGAAAAAAATATGAGATGGAAAGCTTTCTCACAATTTTTTTGTCAAATTATGTGAAAATATGCATATCAAATTGTTATATTGTATATAATTTGTGGGCATCAGGGAGCTGCTATCAATATAAAATAAATTGCAATCGCTTTTGAATGCACGCTCACTTTCGCTACTTTCTCTTTCCGATTCACGATTATGCGTACTTCAGTACAAATGCGTACAAAACAGCTTGTTTTGATATTGATATTGTTGAAAACCTGACGTCACACGGGTGAATACATTTGCATATGCCTGCTTCCAGAGCAAGACACGATGAATAGTTATAACATCATCTCACCATAGACCCCAACCACTTTCGCTTGTATGATGTCATTAATAGGCGACTCACGGACACGGTCCGTGTCCTGGATAAAACTACTTATTTCTCTGGATTTAAACATTCTTAGAAACGTGTAATAAGTACAATAATATTGTTTTGGTGTGTTTTGGAAATTTTGATCCAAATAACTTACATAATGTGCCTTTAAAATAATAAAAAATCAATGTCATGACCCCTTTAAATGAAACTGAAATTTGTTTTTCTTTGGATAGAAATGCATTGAAATATAGCACATCCATGAAAGACTTCAGAAAGAGTGAAAATGAGAGATTCCTTGACTCACATTTGCCCTCTCACACACTTGTGAGTCATAAAGACGCCATCACTCGAGATGCCCTACCACACACACACACACTCCTGATGTCTTTGATGTTTAAGTGCTTTGTGTTTGTATGGCGGCGGCCCCTCCACCTGTTGAAATGCTGTTTTCTCAGAGGGTGAGATGTTCACAGGACCATCTATCTATTGATCTCCGCTGTCTCAGTGTTCTGGCGGCCTGTCATTTTCTTTGGAGTTTCTTTTTTCAAACTTTGTTTTTGGTTCCAGGTTTTTTTTTGTTGTTTTTTTGTTGTTGGCCAAAGCAAAGAAAATAACCTAACTTTTTTTTCTCTCACTTGAATCCAAATAAGCCGGAAATGATCATGACGTGAAAAGAAGTTGCCAAAACATGAAACGTTTATTATAAACAAACACGAGAAAGCAGAGTAAACACAATATGACATGCAATAATTACGTATAAGTAAGTTTATTCTACAATATCCAACACAACACTCATCCAAAGGGTCTAAAAGCCTTCTGAAGCCTACACGTGTTGGGAATATTATCACACGTCTTTCTTAGCGGTTCGTCAAGTCTCTGTGAATGACTGTGAAGTCTCTTCCTCTCCAAAAACGAATTGGCAAGTTTCTGGAGTTCTCCACATGTCAAATTTCAGGATAAGTTTACACTAATAGCTGACACTCTCCCTGGATCACAGGAGCGCTACCTGGACCGCACCAAAGGTCAGCGAGGGTCTGACATTCCTGCAGAAGTGTATCAGTTACTGCGCTTAATGAGCAAAAGTCTGTTTTGAGTTTTTCCTTCAGGCTTGAGGTTATGTGAACCTGATTACAGATCAGAGCGTTCGCCCCTGAAACAGCAGTGTTGTCACTTCTCTCTGGCCTCAGGTCAGTTTGGAGCCTATTAGGGCACTTCAAGCAATCAATCAGCCCACGCACGCTCGCTACACTGTACCGGTTATTGCTACGCTAATTGAATCATTCAGAACTTTCTTATTTCTGGCAATTAAAGCAGAATGTTATTTTTTGTATGTGAGAGGATGTGAGGTACAGGTTTGTGGCTTTTAGTCCATGTGTGTTCTGCTTTAAAGTTTTGTTCAATCAAATGTTTTTTGTTTTTTGAGATAGCATTTATTTATTTGCTCAGTTAACTTATTTGCTAATTTATTAATTTAATTATTATTTATGTATTATTTATTACTTATTATTTGACATATTTACATGCTTATTTACTTATTATTTATTACTTATTAATTTGATTTTCAAATGTTGTTTTTTATGTTTTTATGTTATTATTTAACAGTTGATAGTTAATATTTTGACCATTATAGGATTAATTGAGCATGTTCAATTTTGCCTATTTTTACATTTACATGACCTTTGCTCTCACACGATGTCACTTAAAGTTATCTTTAAAAACGTATTAATTTAATAACATATTAAATGTAATCTTAAATTTCAAAACGTTTTATTTTTTTATTTTATGTATAAAAATATTCATTTATGGTTTCAATTATAATGTTGCGATGGCTAAATTTGCTTGTAGCATTATTTATTATTAATATTATTTTATTATTATTATACCCAAACTAGTATAAAATTAGAATATCAAACTATGTGAAAATAATTATTGATGTATCAGTATATGAAGAGTTCAGATGCAAAAGCCTCTAAGTGCCATTTTTATCAAGCTTGTATATTTGAGTTCAGTAATTTCACTTAAATGACAATTAATAGGTAATTTTCATTGCCATTTAAGTGAAATTACTGAACTTAAATATACGAGCTTAATAAAAATGATCATTCTAAAAGAAAATTTCAGATGGCACGCCACTTAGAGGCTTTTGCATCTGAATTCTTCATATGCTTTTTTTTTCAGGAAAAAAATTGTAGCGTGCATGTCGTGTGCATTTTTGAAGCTAGCTATGTGTGAAACGTCATATTTTGTCGTGCCAGTGGCGTTGACCGTAAACACGCAAGCTCTTGGTCTTTCCTCGCCATATAAGGGCTCAAGCTATCTGCTCTTCTATATCTCTGTGATTGACACTTCCTCAGCTGCCAAGTGCAAGAATACACGATCCTGAGATGTTACAGTACCTACAGTAGATCCTACAGATTTCATTGCTATATTACTTCCACTCAATTTCCCCAACACCCTGTGGTGTGGATTCATGGTTCTTACATCACTGTTTATAGAGACATCACATCTATGTCCATTCTGTAAGTTTTGTAATTGCATGCATGACGAATATGTTTATTGTTTATTCTGAATATGTCTCTAATGGACGCTCAAACATTAAAGTTGCTTCTCCATCGTGCTCTGCTTTAAACTCAGCAGTTCTGGTTCTGATAGGGATCACCACCACCAATCACTTTAAAGACATAGTGAACTTTCTCTGCTTGTTATCTCTTCTCCTTCTCTCTCTTTCTTCTCCTATCTACTCTCTATCCTACTTTCACCCTCGTCAGATCACTGTTCCTCATTAGTGCGCTTGGCTCGCTAACAGTCCCGAAAGCCGCAGGGCTGTAGATGTAGATTAGTTAGATCTGAGGTGGACTCATCTGTGCTGGGTGCTAGAGAATCTGAGGGAAGATCTGGCACTGATGTCTGCTGTAATCAGCTTAAAAAATCATATCTTACTGTTTTATTACATTAATGTGCATGTTTCTGGCTTGCATCCTGCTTGCCAAAGTGTTTTACAGGGCAGTGCAAAATATATAGTACATTGTTTTTTAAAGAAGTCTCTTGCTCACCAAGGCTGCATTCATCGGATCAAAAATACAGTAATATTGTTCTGAAATATAATTATACTTTAAAATAGTTGTTTTAGTGGTTGTGCTGCTTAATATTTTTGTGGAAACTGTGAAACTTTTTTTACAGGATACTTTAATGAATAGAAAGTGCAAAAAAAGAGCGTTTATTTTATAACCGTACAAATATTATTACTCTCACTATAGATCAATTTAATGCATCCTTGCTGAATAAAAGCAATTTCTTTAAAAAAATAATAAAAAACCTTACTGACTCTTAACTTTTGAATGGTAGTGCATATATAAAAAATTCTTATAATTTATATTAGAATAAGCTAGGATTGTCACAGTACCAAAATATCAGTAGTTGGTACTAAAACCAGTCCAATTTTGCTGTTCTCAGGACCAATTTCGGTACCAGAGCAAAAACTGTTGAATTAAGTACTTAAAAAAAATGTTGTCTCATTTGTTGTTTATCACTGTCAGTCATCGCAGTTTCCGATTCAGTCTAGCCTTTAAACACAGGTGTCAATCCAGAAACATTGCAGTGTACTTAGCAGCATGAAAAGCTAAACTTGTATTCAGATTGTGAATGGGAAATAAACAGAAAGCAAGAGAAGATCCCTATATCTTAATTGTACAATTAATCACTTATTTGTTCACACTTTGTTGGTTATAAAGAAAGGATTCACGAGTGTGCGGCTCGCGCTGACCAAAACAAAACCTTGTGTGTTTTCAACGGTGCTTAGCTGATTTACTGACTAGCTCTGCGTTCGGGATTGGCTAGAATGCTCATTGCTTGTAAAAACACACTGTAAATAGGAACCTATTACACTCCGAGAGCACTCAAACGAACACCAACGAGAGCTTTTGAATGCATCCTCTATCAGTGGATTCTCAATATACCCGATACTCTGTACCACCGGTTCTGCAGAAATACTAGTACCGTCAACTGTTTTTCTTTTTAGTACCGACTAGAATAACCAATTTTGCTACATGCTTCATGCTTTGATGTGGAGTCCTGTGAGATTCACCTTCAGAACAGGCCATTCAAATGCCTGACCATTTGATTAATGTCCTTTTCTTAATAATTGAGCTACCCAATGAAGTTGATTTGGGCATAGAATTTAGGAAAATGGAAACGTTTTTATACTTGTTTTTTTCCGCAGAAGAAAGAGAGGGAGTGTATGCAGCTACATATCGGGATTCTGAGGTGTGAGTTGGAGAGACAGAGGAAGGCGTTGACGAGAGAAATGGACTTGATGCAGAAAGAGAGAGCACAGCTTGTAAAGAAAGGTAACCAAATTCACTGATGAGAGATCTGTCCCATTTTTGTCCAGAAAACATCACCAGATGTATTCAAAATATATTCTTTCTTCCTCTATACTGTTACACACCAGTGATTCACATCCACACACATCTGCAATCAGGCAGCATTCTCTTCCAAAACTGTGTGTCAGACTGAATGTGTTGTGGAACTCTTCAACTTGTTTTTCACTGATGTAACTTCATGCGTGTTCCAGTACTTTGGGGGACCGTATAGAGTTGCATCTGCTAAAATGTATTTCCAGATCTAAAATGGCGGCTCCACAAATTCTCATGCAAATATATTTCCGTGCCTTGAATTGAGCAAGGCAGTTGTTTTACATCTAAACAGCCTTCATAAAAAAAGTATCCAGCATCAAGTAATTTTCCTGTCCTCATTTAAAGTAAAGAAAACAACAAAATTGCAGCCAATAAGAACACACTTGACATGTAGTGATGCATTCGATTGTTACTTGATATCTGCACCTTCCGACCAAAAAACATCTGATGTATAAAAACACAAATGACATTGCTAGCATTTGTTTTGCAGGTAAGCGAATAGAAACACAGATCTTTTGCCATGTTTTACACCCCTGTCTCAGCAAACGTTTCCCAAACCCATTTTATGATCTTGTAATCATGTTATTTAGGAATTTGGATTGAATAATTTGCCTGAATGGGGTTGTTGTTCACCATTAATTGTGTAGTTCGCTCTGTTTTTGCCACATTCATCTTTGTGGAATCAGAGTTGTGAATTTCTGTGTTGGGAAACCAACTTAAAGTTGGCATTCCTTTGCACTTCTTTAAGAAGTTGAAATTCCATTTCGGACCTATTAGAATTTCTCTTTCAGAACTATTCAGGTTTTAATTTGTATCATGCTGCCCAATCAAAGGATGTGCATTGTTGTACATTGCTTGTCACTGATTTGGACAATTTTTTGTTTAAATTACCATGATGTACATGCCTGATTCGAGCAGTTTGTTAGTCATATTTTGTCCTTAAAATTCAGTTATTATAATGGCAGATCCTCTTGTAGGAAAAGGGCCCTCCTGCGGTTTTGGCCTGTCGAGACCACCGTGGCCACCCCTGTTTGTTGTGATTTAGTGGTCTCATTATTCTTTTATGTTACTTTACACTGCTTCCATCAAAGATCCAGACTGTGCAGGCGGACATTGAACATTCAGAGTTTATTCAAAGCTTAAGTTCCTCACCGGCCCATTCGTCACAGCCTCCTGCCATTCATGTTTGATTTCTGAATCCTGCTCTTTTTATTTGCCAAATGTTGTTCATGGGACGGGAGGTGCGAAGAGGTGAGTTTGATTGATGTGGTGGCTGGTGTTTGGCTTGAGGGTTGGGCTGCATACTGTGGGTTCATAAAGAATACATATACGCACACTTGCACAACCGTAATGATTGAGTGGCCTGGCATTTGCCATCCCATAATGCATTGTGTTCATGACCTCCTAGTGTGTAGAAATAAACAACGGATTTGGGGTTCAGGGAAAGGTCTGTTCTAGGTGGGTGACGTCTACCCAACATACTCTGCCAAGAGGAGCCTGTCCTGACTGGAGCCGAAGGGAGCGGCCCATTCACATTCATGCATTGGAGAATACTTTTTAAGAGCTGAAGAAAAAATTTATTTGAACTAGAGTAAGAGGAAAGGATGATGGCACACCGCTTGACCTCCTGCTTCATTCATTCATTCGTTGATTTATTGGTTTTCTTTCTTTCTTTCTTTCTTTCTTTCAGTCACCACTTACATATTACACAAGATATAATTTTGGTAAGAAAATTGGTGAAGAATTCAGAAAAATTCCTGCACCTTACCAAGTGTTATTTTTTTAAATACTATTATAGTATTTATTAATATTTAGATTTTTTTATGTAAGTGAGTTCTAGTAATCATGTGCTTTTACCATTTTATTTTTATAATATATATATACACTCACCTAAAGGATTATTAGGAACACCATACTAATACTGTGTTTGACCCCCTTTCGCCTTCAGAACTGCCTTAATTCTACGTGGCATTGATTCAACAAGGTGCTGAAAGCATTCTTTAGAAATGTTGGCCCATATTGATAGGATAGCATCTTGCAGTTGATGGAGATTTGTGGGATGCACATCCAGGGCACGAAGCTCCCGTTCCACCACATCCCAAAGATGGTCTATTGGGTTGAGATCTGGTGACTGTGGGGGCCATTTTAGTACAGTGAACTCATTGTCATGTTCAAGAAACCAATTTGAAATGATTCGAGCTTTGTGACATGGTGCATTATCCTGCTGGAAGTAGCCATCAGAGGATGGGTACATGGTGGCCATAAAGGGATGGACATGGTCAGAAACAATGCTCAGGTAGGCCGTGGCATTTAAACGCTGCCCAATTGGCACTAAGGGGCCTAAAGTGTGCCAAGAAAACATCCCCCACACCATTACACCACCACCACCAGCCTGCACAGTGGTAACAAGGCATGATGGATCCATGTTCTCATTCTGTTTACGCCAAATTCTGACTCTACCACCTGAATGTCTCAACAGAAATCGAGACTCATCAGACCAGGCAACTTTTTTCCAGTCTTCAACTGTCCAGTTTTGGTGAGCTCTTACAAATTGTAGCCTTTTTTTCCTATTTGTAGTGGAGATGAGCTGTACCCGTTGGGGTCTTCTGCAGTTGTAGCCCATCCGCCTCAAGGTTGTGCGTGTTGTGGCTTCATAAATGCTTTGCTGCATACCTCGGTTGTAACGAGTGGTTATTTCAATCAAAGTTGCTCTTCTATCAGCTTGAATCAGTCGGCCCATTCTCCTCTGACCTCTAGCATCAACAAGGCATTTCGCCCACAGGACTGCAGCATACTGGAGGTTTTTCCCTTTTCACACCATTCTTTGTAAACCCTAGAAATGGTTTGGGTGAAAATCCCAGTAACTGAGCAGATTGTAAAATACTCAGACCGGCCCGTCTGGCACCAACAACCATGCCATGCTCAAAATTGCTTAAATCACCTTTCTTTCCCATTCTGACATTCAGTTTGGAGTTCAGGAGATTGTCTTGACCAGGACCACACCCCTAAATGCATTGAAGCAACTGCCATGTGATTGGTTGATTAGATAATGCATTAATGAGAAATTGAACAGGTGTTCCTAATAATCCTTTAGGTGAGTGTATATGTATAATATATATCTTAATTTATTATTAATTTTGGTTTTAGTAATTTTAGTACTATAGCTTAAACTTATATATTTCAGTTAGTTGCCAAGGCAACATTTCAAATTTGTTTTTTAAGTTTACATTTTTCATCTAATATTTACATTTAATTTTATTTCTATTACTGAAAATTACTTTTAATACTTCTGATTTTAGTTAACAGTTGGATGACCTTAATGTTGCAATAAAATTTTTTTTTGCAAACTGCCACTGGACATGTTTTTGAAATGATATCTTATGCACTTTTTTGGGATGTGTGATTTTTTTCTATTTATTGTTAACATATAATATTATAATATATAATGTTTTCGATTTCTTTGTAAACATCTTTTCAGTAAAATATGTTCAAAGGGTTATTATTAGCAAGGAAAAGGGAGAAAAGCGCTCTCTTCTGGGAGAGAGATGAGAAAAACAACAGATTCCAACTTTTTTTCTTTCCCTTCATTTCCCTCTCAGTTAATTCCTGACTTTATTCCCGATAACAAATCCCCCACACCTAAATTTCATTTAAACACTAATGCTCCTTTAAGCTATTGTCAGTCAGTGCTTATTTGCTCTGATACTAACCGGTCCAGCACTCCGTGAAACAGCATGAAAGCCTCCTAAAACTACCGTAGTTTATCCCACTTACAAAGGGAGATTGCCAGAAATTGCACAAAATGACTTAAGTGTAACCACGTCTCATCTCTGTTTAATGTACAAAGCTGCAGTCATGCGCTCTCGCACTCCCCCGTCGGTTCTGGTCACTGAGCGCTTCCTCGTTTCCATTGAAGCACAGAATAAAGCTTTGCAGGGTCAAGCCTCCTGTCACCGTTTCCCTCGCTCTAATTTCTCATCACGTCCGTGCACATGTTGTAAATTATGCTCATAAAAGCCATTTGACGTTGTTATGATCGGTAGTTGCGCTCTGGACCGTGGGCCTGTAAACGTCAGATGCGGAGGGACTCTACAAACGAAGGAGAAAATGTGAAGTTCTACAGAAAAAAAAGTGGTACAGAGTGAGTGGACACTTTTACTAGTCCTTTTGGTCATTAGAAAACGAAACACCTGCTGGCTTCACCATGTTTCCTGTGGTCTAGCTTTCATAGCAGTTATTGCTCATGCCAGGATGTCTCTATCATTGGCGGGCCAAAAAAAAAGCTTTGTCAATGAATAATTCCATCTGTAATATTCATTACCAAGACTGTGTCTGTGGAACATAATAGATATAGTGTGACTATGTCAGTGTACTATTTTACGTACAATGGAAGTCAATCTCTATATTTCCATCCACCTATTTGTATGTACATTTTTGGATATCGCAAAATGTGCATAAAAAATCCCATTAGGAAGACATGGGCATAAACCAAAAAAGACTTTTCCTCAAGAGATCATGTGATTAGAAAAGAAATCTCACAGCATCTCAGATATAGTTTTGGTCATTCTGAAATGCCTGAACACAAGATAACATAACAGTGTTTATTGCATTTTGTCTGCGTGCAAGTAATTTATGATTGATGGGTCAACTCCAGGGTTGTTTTGATCCCCATTAACATTGTAGGGATAAAAACAACTGAAACTTACATCAAAATGTCTTCACAGGTGTCACAGCAGGAATGAGGGTGAGTGAATGATGACAGAATTTATATTACTGGGTGAACTGTTCCTTTAACCTCGGCTTTCTCCCGAGCAAACGCAGATGACTTCCTGCCAGTAGTCTTTAGGAAGGGTGTGGGCGGCGAAGAGGAGCCCTTAACCTGGTGCTGACAACTCTGATGGTCGAGAGAGGCGATATTACTGAAGCAGAGTGTGTCATAGGGGATCATTTAAAGAGAACAAGTAGAGAACAAAAGCATTTAGACCTTTCAGTCTTTTTCTCTGCCTCTGGCTCTTTTTCTTTTTCCTGCTGTCTTATCCTAATGAGAGGTTCAAGGCTTTGCATGTGGGACCGCTTTGCTCCAGCGACAATGATCTCTCTTTCAATTTCCCTGGTTCACACCTCCAATGTCTTCAGAAAGACAGCACCAGGGCCCAGGATGTATTGCATTGACAAAAAGATCCCACAGAGCTATAAAAGAGAAGAGAATGTGAGGTATATTATAAAGCAGAAACTCTCTGTTTTTACAAGTGCGAGTCCGAACAAAAGAGTTTTGCCTTTTTCTACCAGACAGTCTGCTTTGATTTTCTCTTTCCACTCTCATCTTCCCTCATCTTCTCATTTTATGTAAGTGAAGTGGAAAAGAACAGACAAGAATCAACTCTTTAAAGGAATGGTTCACCCAGAAATGAAAATTGTCTTCGCTTACTCTCCCTAATGACATTCCGATCCCCTGTTACTTTCTTCTGTGGAAAAATAAATAAATAGTATTTTTAAAAACAAATTTCATGCAGGTCTCTTCCATATATTGTCAGTTTTAATGTTTTTGAAACTTCTCATGGTCACCAAGGCTGCATTTGGTAGAGTAAAACATTATTACATTACTAATATATTATTACAATTTTCTATTTTAATATCTTTTAAAATATTATTTATTCCAGTGATGTCAAAGCTGAATATTCAGCATCATTACTCCAGTCTTCAGTGTCACATGATCCTTCAGAAATCATTCTAATATGCCGATTTGAAGAAACATGTCTTATTATTAACATTGAAAAAACTTCTTCATATTTTTGTGGAAACCATGATGCTTTTTTTCAAGATTCTTTGCTGAATAGAAATTTCAAAAGAACATCATTTATTTGAAACAGAAATCTTTTGAAACATTGTAACTGTCCTTACATTCACTTTTGATTAATTTAATGTGTCCTTTCTGAAAAGTATTAATCTTTCTGATCCCAAAATTTTGAATGCTAGTTCATGTATATTTATATACAGTATATGTATGTATGTACTGTATGATTTGATCTTATAGGGACCTGAGGCACATCACTGCCTATCCTCCTTTTGATCCATCTATAGAGAGAATTTAAAATCTCCTCCTCTCTTCATTTCTCACTCATTGATCTCTTGCTTTCTGTCTCGATCTCCATTTTCCCTCTTCTGTGAATATTGTGTCTGAAATAATGAACCACAAGCGTATTGCAGAGAAGTGGGGCTGACACTTGCATTCCACAGCAACTCACACACACACACACACACACACGCACGCACGCACGCACGCACGCACGCACGCACACGCACACGCACACGCACACGCACACACACTCCTGGCTGATGCTTTGATGACATGAGGGTGGTGTGGCCATGCAGGCCGGGTTGGAAAATGTCTCTTGAACACCATCAGCAAAACCCTTAGATCCAGTAAATCTGGGCAGTGTGTCTTTCCAGCAAATCAGATGGAGATTTACTGTTCTATTTTCCTTGAATGTACGCAAACATATTGGAGTTTTGCACAGAGAGGCAGTTAAAGACAATATTATTTTGTACATTTGAAATTTAGGGATTTTAATGTGCATTTTTATTTCTTTGAGCTCCGTTTCAGGGTGTGTTGAACTTTAGGCACTTTTATGTGCCAGAAGGTTGATTTTTATTAGAACTAACAGGTTACCCTTTTCCTTTTCTTTGTGAAAATTATTCCTACAAATTTGTACATAAATTTACCTCAGTTATGGAATCGTTTCCACCACAGCCTACCATTTTACTCCCAATAATGTTTTAACAACATTTAGTATACTTGATTAGTGTACCATGAATGAGATGAAACGGAAAAATCAAGTGAATAGGATATATATATACATATTTTTAATTTTTATATTTTAATACAAGTTCACAAGGTCAAAGTTCTCAAAGGAACATCCATAAATGTGCTCAAGTTCAATCACAACACAAGAAGTATTTCAGATCGTGAAATTGCAGGATTTCATCATTGAAACCAGTCAGACCTTTTGTAATCTAAGCGTGTCTTATCCTGTTCCCGGGAATCGTTATCCAAATTTCATGTTGGGAGTGTTTTTGATTATATGGTCTCATCTTTTTATTATAATTCTGAGCAGTTGTATTTCTGTAAAAAAAAAAAACCCTACAAGCATTTTTTGAATCTCAATTAGTTTTATGTTGCCTGTAGAGGAAATGTTTTTATAATGATGAAAGACTCTGTTTTATGACAGCACAATTTAATAGACTGCTATCAAAATGAGACACTCCTACCCACCTGTACAAACACACGAGACTACCTGTTCAATAACCTCATTCCCGTCTTTTCTGTCTCTTTTATTCTCTCCACCTGTCTGTGTTCTTCTCCTTAGAGGAGGCGTCGTCTACCAAGGACCAGGGTTTGGAGTCTGAACGCAAGTCTTTGACGGAGTTGCAGAAGGAATGCACTGCCAAAAGGTGAGTGATTGTCAACCTGCAATTATCCGTCCATCTCTTTTCTCGTTTTCATCCCTCGTTTTCTACCCTCGAGTCCAATGGTCTCACATCTGTCAGACATTACCATGATGGGCCGCAGAACTGGGCGCTCCTTCATTCTGTCGGTTTTTCCGAGCGCTTTGGGAGATTATATACGGTGAACTCAAGCAGACTGAGGGCATGCTGGATATATTTGTGTTTTCCCACCTACTCAAATTGCATAGTGTGACAATAAGCAGATTATGATGTGCCAACCCTAATGGGTTTGACACGACCCAAAGGGTCACACACAGTGGGCTGACCTCTGAAATAATGCATTTGTATGTCTGGTGGTGTTCATCTGCCTCTTGTTTGAAGCAGAGTTGTCAGGTCTCGGGTAATACTGCCGTAAACATTGATATTTATTTTGTATTTTTGGCAATCTTTTTTATAGATTGCATTATTCTATAGAGGGGAAACCGATCTTTCAACCCAGTTTATATATTATTTATATATTCATAAATTACACCATGTTCCTTCATTTGTCCATAGGAGAACTGGCTGAGCCTGGTTTCTCCCAAGGTTATTTCTCCATATGTCACCCCATGGAGTTTGGGTCCCTTGCCACTGTCGCCTATGGCTAGTCTGGGTTTATCACTATTGGATGGGAACAAAACTTGATCTGAATTGAGCAGAATGATGACCACTGTTTTGTGCAGAGTTGCTTTATAACTGAATCAATTGAATCGAATCAACATTGAACTGACTTATAGGTGAATTGAACTTTACACAGTTACTGAACTGAACTGACTTCAAGTGAATAACGGCGCTATATTAATATTTATTATTAAATATAAATAACATTTTAATTCACCCCCCTTAAAGCACCCTCACTGCAGCCATACACATTCAGACAGATGTCTCTGGGCGTTGATTCGCACCTCATGCTTTTTTTGCACATCGGATACCCACTTCCAGTAAAGAAAGATCAAGTTATGTTCACAGTTTAACAGTGGTTGTTTTGACCAGATTTTGGGTGGTGTAGAGCAGGCCTGGTGGACCCACATGGAAGCTATAGTCCAGTAAGGAAGGGAAATCCTTCATACCTCATCATTATTTCCTTTCTGCCTCCTCCTCATGACTGTAAATGAACACCACATTATCCTCTATCATTACTCTTCATCTTTCTCCTCCAGTCATAGAACCAGTAGCTGAAAGCTGAACATGAGAAGTAAACATTTTTTCAACCCCTTGCACCTCACCTAGACAGGTCTTGGTTTAGCTGTGCCCGTCCTGAGGTAATGGTGTGTCCCTTACTTGACAGATGTGTTCTGATTAGGGTTGGTTGTACCATTGGAGGATGGGATCAGAGTTGAGGAAGTTCATTGTAATTTGGCAGTTATGATAATTGAGTAGCTCTTACCATTACTGGAGAGATGATTCAGAGCACCATTAGCCAAGTGAACTTCCTGAAGCCAATATAAACATTGCAATTAATTCTTCTTCTCTTTCCTCTTCTTGTTGTTTTTCTCTTTCGTCTCTATTAACTTTCTTTTGCTGGTTATTCAGTGGCTCCAAAAAGTATTAAGTAACTTTTGACACTAAAATCGTAATTAAGACATGCGAATTTCATTTTATTCGATAAATATAAATATCAAACCAAGTGACATCGGCACACAAATGTCATCAGAGCTTGATTTTTGTTGCCAATTTTTTTCAGTAACTTTTAACCAAATGGTCCGACATTTGTTTGTTTTAGTGGATGTATGAACACACAGGTTTCCCAGTATATTATATGTATTCATTTTATATAATGATATAATAATAATAATAACAACAGCAACAATTATTATTATTACTAATATTTATATTTATTTTTATTTATATATTAAAATTATTTTATACGTTATTATTATTATGGTTATAATAGTAATAATATAACTAATAATAATAATTTATAAATTACTACAAATGGAGATAAACAAATAAATAAATATGATTATTAATGTATTATATAATAATATATGAGTAAATAAAGATTAATAATTTATTATTATTATATTGTTATTTTACTGATAATAATACATATAATATATGTCTGTTTACACTTAATTTAAATATGGAGAGAAAGATCTTGAAGTTTTGTGTTTGTTCTTCAACAGAGAGCTGTTTCTGAAGTCTAACGCCCAGCTCACCTTCCGCTGTCGTCAGCTTATATCAGAGCTTTCCTACATTTATCCCATTGATGTGGTGAGTGTTTAACTCCACACACAAACAATGTCACACCTCAAACACACTCAGCAAAAACACTCATAATGCAGCTTCCTGTCTTTCTCATGTTGTGCTGATAGCTGGAGCGTGTGGCATGCTGGGAATATTAGAGGTCTGGGTCTTTGCGGACTGGCTTTCCGTTACTGGCTTTTAACAAGTTTTGGTTTCTCACCATTTCAGGATGACCTAGAACTACTGTTCAGTGTGTACGCTGCCTGGTACCCACAGAGTCCCACTGCCAGTCAAATCAGTTTACAAAATAAAGCCACTGAAAATGAGCAGAAAACCACATTCAGACCAAACTATCCTCTGCCAAGCTTTTTCAGTCGATGTATGAAGGATTTGATTTATCGGCTGCTCATGCTGTTCCAGAATGCTGTGCTCACAACTGCTTTTCTGCTGTTTTCTTTTTCTGTTTGCAGAACAATCAGAACGATTATGTGATTTGTGGTGTTAAACTGCCCAATTCTGAAGACTTTCAAGGTAAGTTTTGATTTGGCAATTAAACATACCTGAGAAACATTTGAATTTGGTATCCTGAGTTGTGACAGACTGATTTACTAATTAACCAAGTAATTTGGCAATATTTTTTGTTTTTTTTACTTTATATTTTTTAGTGTTCGCTCTCACTTGAGTAAAAAAAAAAATCTTCAAACTGCTCGACAAAGCTCACATTTTCCCTTCTCAAATATATTGAGTGAGTTTTTAATAATGTTCACAAGTTGTGCTGTGGACATGAATGAAGTGTCAAATCATGCTACGGTTTTTAGGACTGTTGTGTGGTTTTTATTTCCAAGCAACCTAAAGATACAGTACAACCCTCCTCTCAAATTGTACATAAAATACAGTGTTTAACTGTCATAGCTCATATCAGTAATTTCAGAGGCTTTTGAGTGAATTTTGAGAAACTTTCCATGAATTTTGGGGATTTAAATGTCTAATTTGGTGTCATTAAATCGTATAACAGTATATCATCCATTAATAAAGTCAAAAATGTTTGTCAGATTTCTTTGCATTGTTAACTCTGGTCCACTGTCACTCTCTGAATGAAATCAGTTCAGAATCAGATACAGCGAGCCTAGACTCATCTGGCGAGGAGCTCTTGAATCCCCTGTCAGTTCTGCCTCACTGGCTGTAATTCTCTCGATTTCTGGGTTTCTTCATCCTGGCTGTGGATCACAGGCTCGAGGCCATCAATCAATCATCCTCCTCTGTTCTGATCAATGAAGCCCTGTGTCCATGGAACCCTTCAGCTTGTGGTTAAGAGTGAGCTCACTCTAGTCAGTTATTCACACAGCAAGAACCGTGGTCGGACCTTCTGACTTCTCGCAGTATATGAGAGAAAAGGATTTTATTAGGGCATTCATCTCCCAGTTCCCTATAGTTAGGCATTTGGGGTTTTTAATACGGAAAATGAATTGTGTGTGATGGGTACAAGTGATGTCCTTTGTTGTTCTGGCTGTGGGGAGAGTTATTCATCTAATTTCCCATGTGTCCTTTAGGCAGCACTGTATGTGTCGCAGAGAATCAGGTTTGGCTTTTTTCAGGCAAGGGAGGCATGACTTCAAAAGAACAGAGGTTAATGGAAGCCAGGTTGAACCGCGCACGCAACAAAACGCATATTCACATACATGCATATGCAGTCCTTCTCATATGTGGCTATTGCTTGCCAGTTTTCTCATTCATGCATTTTGAAAGCACAAAATGACAACTCATGCATATACAACTTATTTCTTATACATTCACATTTAGTCATTTAGCAGATGCTTTTATCCAAAGCGACTTACAACTGAGGACTAAAGACAAGTCAAGTCATTGTAAAGAGGCAAAGACAATGCAAGAAGTGCTCAAAATACAAAGTTCAGGCATTGCTCAGAGAACCCAAAGAACCCAATTTTTTTTTCATATGCTAATGGGATAGTTCACCCAAAAAAATGAAAATTCTGTCAGTATTTACTCGCCCCATGTTGTTCCAACCCCGTAAGACCTTCGTTCATCTTCGTAACACAAATTAAGATATTTTTGATTAAATCTGAGAGCGGGATCACTCCTCCATAGGCTTCTAAGGGATTGAAACTTTTTCCCCGAAAAGTTATTAAAGACATCGTTAAAATAGTCCAAGTGACTACAGTGGCTCAATCTTAAGTTTATCAAGCGATGAGAATACTTTTTGTGCGCAAAAAAAAACAAAAATAACGACTTTATTTCAACTATTCATTTCCTTCTCTGTGGGCCTTGAGTCAGTTCACTAGTGTAACAGCGTACGCTTCTGTTGTTGTACGTCACACGCATCACCCACATGACCAGCGTCGGCCAATAGTGAGCCTACGTGTGACGTAGCTCTACCCAATCACACTACGTTAACTGACTAGAGGCCTACAGAGAAGGAAATGAATAGTTGAAATAAAGTTGTTATTTTTGTTTGTTGTTGCGCACAAAAAGTATTCTCGTCGCTTGATTTAAGATTGGGCCACTGTAGTCACTCGGACTATGTTAACGATGTCTTTAATAACTTTTTGTGGAACAAGTTTCAATCCATTCAGAAGCCTATGGAGGAGTGATCTAGCTCATTTTACATTTTTGGGTGAACTATCCCTTTAAGTGCTCATGGAAGAGATGAGTTTTCAGTTGTCTTTTGAATGATGTCAGGGATTCTGCATTCCGGACGAGGGTGGGGAGATCATTCCACCAGCATGGAAGCGTGAAGGAGAGTGATTTTGTGGCTCTCTGAGATGGTACCACGAGCCGTCACTCATTGACCGATCGTAGGCTTCTGGTAGGGATGTAGACTGGTAGGAGCGAGTGAAAGTTGGAGGAAGCTGAGCCTTTGGTCGATCTGTAAGCAAGCGTCAATGCCTTGAACTCGAAGCGAGCAGCGAGTGGTAGCCAGTGGAGAGAGATGAGGAGAGGAGTGACGTGGGCCCTTTTTGGGCTCGTTGAAGACAAGACGGGCTGCAGCATTCTGGATCATTTGTAGAGGTTTAGTTGCACATGATGGAAGTCCAGCCAGAAGAGCAAAATAAGTCTAACACAGCTTATACAAAATAATTATAGAAAATAAGTCTAACACAGCTTATACAAAATAATTATAGAAAATAAGTCTCACACAGCTTTCCATAAGTGATATGGTCTTTGTCCACAGCGAGTTGTTTTCATCTGAAAATGCGTGGCTGTTCTAGTCTGGAAACGTTCTGTAAGCTGAAATGTAGTGAGTACATGTAGAGCATGTGTAGATTAAGGGGTGTTCTGGGAAATGTAGTTTGGATGCATGTTTATGATAAAGCAGAAGTGTGTGTGTGTTAGAAAAAAAGCTTTTTGCATTTTTTTTCAAAACACGTAATTACTAGTTGACTTGTCCTTTCAGTTGCTTAGCAACTAAATATTTTTTGCTTGGCATTCGGGCTTTTTATTTGAATTTGCTAGAAATGCCCCAAAAGGCTGTTGTTCAGACTGAAATGGGGCCATCAGAGTGATTTAGATTGCCTATAATTATTTAGGAAATGCTCACGTTGGAGTGTGATTATACACATTTGAAGACAGAACACTAACATTAAGCCGATCCTTGTTTTCAGAGTAGCTTTTAGCCTCTGGTGATGCCTTTGACCCCATCAGGAAAGGGCATCGCTGAGGTGAACTGAACTTTTGCATAGTATTAGGTTATTATGCGGCTCCCTATAACTCAAGGGGCCTAAGGAGACAAAATGAATGGCCTTCATCAGCTTCCATCAACTTAACAAATGGCCTCTGATTTACAACTTCGGATTGGAGTGAATTAACTTCAATTGTTGTGACTCATCCTTTAAATCAGAATGTGCAACTTTTGACCTCAACTGAAATGAAGGTTGTAGCACTGTATAAAAGAATAAAGAACCATTTTTTGCTAATATTTTTTGCACTGTGACATTTATTTAATGCTCTCTTAAAAAAAATCTAAATTTTATTATATTAATTATTAGATGCCAATGTTATTACAATTTTGTTTAATATTCAGAATTGAAATTGTTTGTTGTAGTGAATTAATGTTTTGTTTTGAATATTTTATTATATATAAAATCTGTAATAAAAATAAATTTTTAATGCAGAGGCATATGAGTGGGAAATGTCACAATGCAGAAAAATCTTAATGGTTCTAAAACGGTCTCATTTTTTTTTTTAAATAAAATATTTAATCCCTTTTTGATTCTGGTTAAATATGACTGGCCGGGAGCTTATTTTATGAGATTCACTCGTTTACTGTCGTCTTTGAGTTTTATTTGTACTTCATTTTACATTCTTTAAAATTTACATATGTTTTTCTGTGTTTTCTTCTGCAGCAAAGGATGATGGTAGTATTGCAGTGGCTCTGGGTTACACGGCACACCTGGTGCTGATGATGTCTCGCTTCCTGCAGATTCCGCTCAGGTATCCAGTCATCCACAAGGGTTCCCGTTCCACCATCAAAGACACCATCACCGACAAACTCACAGAGAAGGAGCGAGAGTAAGAATGTTTGTATTGCTCACTGATTATTTGAACTGTTTTTCACAAATCTGTAAATCTTTTTTTCCCTACTTTTTATTAACAGTTTTAAGCAGAAAAGCATCAAAAACAAACCAATTGATTTATCTTATGCATTACGCTCTAAAGACTTTCATCCCTTAACAAAGAGGGATATTTATGCATCTTTTTGTACCTGCGGTTCATGGATGTGTGTAATTTGTACACCTGTCTGGTTCAATATGTGTGTTCAGGGGTGGTTTAAGGCCCTTCTTGAATTAAACGCTACTTAAGCGCCACAGGATTCTGGCTTTCATGTGCCAGCCCTGTCCCCCTGAGCCCCTTGCCTCCCTTTCATCCATTCCTCTTTAAGTCTATTTTCTTTCATCTTTTTCTCTCATCCTCCTTCTCTGTAGATTTACAGTCTGTTGCAGCATGGGAGATAAATAACATCCTCGAAAGAGGGACTCTTGCTTGCTTAAGTTTTTGTATAATTTATTTGTGTATCTTACTAATTGACACATTTTGCCTAAGTGGCAGATGTGCTCCACTTATGGGAATTGAAATAGATTTATAGCTTTTTAAAAATTCTTCAGTATTTTTTTTTGTATTTAAGTTGTTTGTACTGTTACTTTTACTTTTTTTTTAATAAAAAAGTGCCTTTTTGTCACATTTATTGATTGTAAAAAAAAGGGCAGGAAGTGATAGGGAATTTTTTAGGGCTGCAACTAACAAATATATTGATTATTTTTTTCGATTAGTCAATTAATCCATCGATTATTTTCTAATAAATAATAACCGTAACTTTTGCCAGTTAATCTTTTCAACGTTTTATTCAAACATTTTCTGATAAAATACTTATCAAATAAACAATTTCCAACATGAAAGATTAAGTGTCAAGAATTCAAAGTCATCTATCAGTGTGATGCGTCCTAGAATTTTTGCAAACCAGACTCAAACTTGTGTTGTCTGAATGAGCACCACAACTCAACGTGTTGGCATCTACCACTAGGCCATGGCTTTGACTATTTACTTCTTCTTGTAATGACGACATCATGATGACATTTTCATTAACCCATGAGTCATAGGTGCATTGTTGTTATTTGGAGATGGCAATATGATTGTGTTAATGCTTGAAAGGTTCATTCTGTTCCTCCAAGTCTGTTGGTAAACAGTTTTACTTTTAATATCCATCTTAAGTCCATGTTTATAACTCTAGCAGCTAGAGTAACATTTCATCATCTCATGAGATTTTTACGCAATTTTTGAAACCACCACCATGAATGCAGTCTTGTCCCCCTAATCTTCATAGTTTCATGTTAAATTGCATCCTCAGGGTGTGATTTTGCCCTACCGTGTCTTAAGATACTTGTAATTTGACTTTTTGTGTGCATGCTATGCTGTATTTGCCATGAAGACGGATACATATTCTTCAGGGTTGGCCTTTGGGGTCTGAAGTCCCTGGCATTTTAATGCCAGAATGTGTGGGCACTGAAATTACGGCGCCGGCTACCCTGTTGAAATTATTGTTTTTCTGTGTTTTGGTGCTGTAACTAAGCATGAGCGATCCAAGAAGCGAGGCTGCTGGTGTGTGCTGATTACATGTCTGTGGTGCACATGCCCAGAGAGGTATCGCATTCCTGCATTCCGCACATGGTGAAAAGCCCCTTAATGAAACTCGCAATAAAATTGGATTGTTATAATCAGATGGGCCCCCTTTTGAGTGACGGGTCGAGATGCCTTTCTCTGCTTTTGATGTAGGATTAATGGCTGATTTCAACAGCTTATAAATGAGGAGGAAGAAGATGAAGAGGTGAGAGAGAGGGGGGCAGAAAGAATAATCCTGGATTGTGCCAGCTCTTCTCCTCTTCCCTTCTTCTACTCACGCTAAAGCTGCACACATGTACTCGGAAATTACTTGATTGAAATGATTTGCTACGATGGCATTTGGCAGACATTTTTATCCTATGTTACGTACATTGCATATTTAAAAAACAAAATCTGTTTATTCACTCCCTTGAAACCCAACCCATGATGTTGTCATTTTAAGCGTCATGCTGTATTGTTTGTGCTACAGGAACCTTGTGATCTGATTGGAACACTTTTGAAAAACAGGTGATACAACACAATTACATAAACAGTGAGATGCAATGTACAACCAAAGATATCTATCTAATAATAATAATAATAGTAATGATATTAAAGCTACAATATGTAATTTTTTCGCCGCCAGAGGTCGCATTTTCACAACAATAACAAAGACGAAGCTTGATGACGCTTGATGACGCCACTCGCTATATAAGTGGAACGATGGGAGATGTCTTTTTCACCATCCGGAGATGTATAGAAATCACGAATCATATAAATTATATATCAGCTAATAAATTAGCTTTTGTATTACCTGTACGTTTGATCACACTATGTTATGTCATCGTAATGAATTAGCTGCCAGGAACGTAAAATGTAATGCTATATTAGCCTGTTACTAATATTTGATTATTTTTCAAATGATTTGGTGAGTTAATGCTGCACAGTTTTTCACGTTTAAAACAATCATACTAGAAGTACATTTGAACAAACCCACAGTATTTGCAAGTAATGGCTAAATATTTTTGTGCAACACATACTTATTTTCACTGCATAGACTTGGTCACCTGACTTGATAAAATGTGTTACTGAAGTACATATAAAGTGCAATATAACTATTGTATGTGTACAATAAATAAATATTTATTTGCTTACCGGTCTATTAAAACATGCAAGAGCGGAGTCTCTATGGACAGATCAAGTCCAAGTTTGTCGCGAGCTCTCCATCCTGAAAACGCCACGCCGATATTGATCCTTTTTTTAATTTCTCCATTTTCCCAAAGCCTGCTTGCCTAAGTTGATCTATGTTTATGGTTTTTGAGATTTTCTGTAATCGGCAATCTATAATCGTGAACCATGATGACTGAACGACACAACGGTGGTGTGAAATATTGTGTGAGATATTGTATCATAGATTTGTATAGATTCCTCATTGGGGCAGCTTACGTATACCGGCCCAATGAAATGGCCGTTAATGAGGCATCTATGTATTTTCCCTATGGTTTCTGTAAGCGGAAACTGAGGATAGCGCGGATATTACATCATTGATAGGCGACAATGACCAGGGACGAGCCATTATTACAAATTGGAATTTCTCTTAATTTACAAATCCTTGGGAACTTTTGGGATAATGTTAGTACACAACTGCATGAAATATATCACACTGTAAAAGTTGTTATTGAATATTTTATTACAAAAATCTTGCATATTGTACCTTTAATAATACAGTACCTTTTAAAAGTTTGGTGTCAGTATGATTTAAAGAAATAATTTTATTCAGCAAGGATACATTAAATAATACAAAAAAATGTGACTAAAGACATTTATAATGTTACAAAAATGTTCTATTTTAAATAAATGATGTTCTTTTGAACTTTGTTCGTCAAAGAATCCTGTAAGAAATGCTTCACAGTTTCCACAAAAAAACATTAAAGCTTCACAACTGTTTTTAACGTTGATTATAATAAGAAATGTTTCTTGAGCAGCAAATCATCATATTAGAATGATTTCTGAAGAATCTTGTGACACTGAAGACTGGAGTAATGATTCTGAAATTTCAGCTTTGCCATCATAGGAATAAAATAAATTTTTACATGTTTTATTAGAAAACAATTATTTTACTGTAATAATATTTCACATTACTGTGTTTACTTGCATTTTTGATCTTTTAGATTTTTTTTTAAATGCAGCCTTTTTTCACAAATATTAACAAAAATCTTGCCTTCCCCGGACAAGGGGACAATAGCTTTAGAAACGTTTTATTTATTTTATTCTGCAATTTAGCATTTTTTTCTAAATGCATCTAATTTAGAGTTTTAGCTTAAATGGTAAACTACACATAATTTTATAATAAATGCATCTAAAAGCTTGCTACAGTTTTGAAAGCAGCTCAACGATTAGGCTTCGAAACATTTAGTTAAAGGGAATAGTTGACCCCCAAAACAAGCCTTCTGTCATCATTTATGTTAGCTCACGTTGTTGAAAACCTGTATGACATTTCTTTAAAAATATTTCCTGTGTTTGCTGGAAGTAAGAAAGACATTCAGGTTTGGAACGACATGAGGGTGATTTAAATGATTACTGAATTTTCATTTCTGGGTGAACTATCCCTTTAAACCAATAGTGTCAGTACTTTTAGTTAGCTAGAACATCGACTCTGCTACATAGACCAAATATTTAAAAAGATCCCAAAATAGCATCTGATTTATCTGTCAAGTCCTCCAGCAGTAGAAATGACCACATCCCTTTAGCTGCGGCTGGCTCAGATTAGGCCTCGCACATTTCCCATTTTCAGTTATGTCTAGCACACACGTCCCCCACAAAGCTTTTCGATTTGTTGCGTTCAACATTGATGTAAAGATCTCTAGATTTTCTGTGATTTTCAGCCACTTTAATGTAAAACAATAGTCCGCCTTTCTGCAGAGCGCCAGTGTGGTAGAAGCTTTAACAAAGTTCACAGACAGTACATTCGTCCGCCCACCTCCCATTTCTGCCAGTCACAGCGACTCCCTGGAGACAGCGCTGTTATGAAAGTCAAACAACAATCAGGACACACTCTTCCTGACCCTTAGAATGTGTGTTTGTGAATGTACGCTTGTTTGTGTGAGGGCCGGCCAGCACACGGCCATTAGCAGCAGCTGAGCAGGAGGTGAAGCCGCTCAGCTGTTTAAACTGCCCCATGTATGTGTGTTTGCAGATGAATCAGGTGCCGTTGAGAAGATGAAGGTCTGAGCCTTCAGAAGTCGGACTCCAAAACTCATTTAGGTATGAGTTACAAGGAGAAGCAGAACAGAGGGACCTATGTGGCCCTCGTAATTAACTCCGCACGAGCCAGGCCTGCACCAGATCCTATTATCACCACTCCTACCTTGACCCTGTGACCTCCACACACCATAACTTACAGCAATATGAGCTGTAATCAGCCCCAAAGTGTCATTGTTTAAAATTCTGTCAGCCTTACGCTTGACAAATGCTTTTTAAATCATCTTCTCTATCTCTCTCATGGCCTGTTGGGTCTGGCATTCATATGTCTATCTCTCTGTTTTAGCAGGGTCTTTGGTTTGTATAGTGTGTATTCTCTGAGCTGCAGTCTAGGCAGCTCATTAATCTCCTCCAGTTTGGGATGAAGCACCGGAGGTCCTCATAACTGCGCTTACTGAATGACATTTCTTTGTAGCCTGTGCTCCACAGCCAAACAGTGCGAATCAAGCTGTCATTTTTTAGCTTAGACGCAAGTAGTCACTTAACAGATACTTTTATCCAAAGCAACTTGAAGTATGCTTATGACAGGTTTTCACTCAACACTGGGCTAGGCAAAATTCAGAATTGAAGATTTGGCTCCCTTTCAATTCATGAATGTGTGTTTGAAAGGTATTGATCACCTCACAGGAAGTTGAATTTGAAATGTTATGTTAGAAATTCAATGAATCTATCTATCCATCCATCCATCCATCCATCCGTTATTTTTCAATGAACAAATCAAACAAAAGTAATTGAAATAGCTCAACTATCCAACTATCCAAATCCAACTGAAAAAGCAACTTTTAATGACATCTGCAGTCTCAAAATTATTCAACCTCCTGAATTAGAATACCTCACAACAGGTAAATTCTGCAAAACAGGTGTTGTCTCAAGCATACCTGATGCAACTGATCAAGGGCTTCATTAGTTGCACCAGGTGTGCTTAAGCTAGAACACATTAAATATCTGAACTGGCTAGGTTTGCTGAGTGTCACGTTTGACTGCATTTTATAAATATGTCAAAAGAATGGTCCAAAAAGTTAAGAGAAGATTTCATCGCCTTTCACAAATCTGGAACAGGGTACAAAAATATAGCAAAGACACTAAATGTTCCTAGAGACACCGTTGGAAGCATAGTTTGCAAGTTCAAAGTTAAAGGAACAGTGGTTACATTACCTAGATGGGGCAGAAAAAGGAAGCTATCAACGGCTGCAAACAGATTTCTGAGAGGGCAGGTGCAGAAAAACCCTTGAGTGACTGCAAAAGATCTGCAACAACTTGGTGACAACAGGTACTGAGGTTTCAGCTTGCACAGTAAGGCATGTACAAAACACATGCCAGAACTCCAAGACGTACACCACTACTGACCCAAAAGTGGCTACAATTTGCTCAAAATCATATAAATATGACACAGAAGTTTTAGGATTCTGTACTGTGGAGCGATGAAACAAAACTAGAACTTTTCGGCCCTGTGGATCAGCGGTATATCTGGAGGAAGAAAAATAAAACCTATGCTGAAAAGAACACTCTGTCTACAGTTAAGTATGGTGGTCGCTCGGTGATGCTCTGAGGCTGTTTTGCGTCCTCTGTCACTGGAAACCTGCTGCGTGTGGAAGGCAAGATGGATTCCTTTCTATATACCAGGAAATCAGAGGTGTAAAGTCCAGGGGTCAGAAAGTAAAAGTCCTGCCATATGTTTATTCCACCCAGCTGATTTCATCTCCTGGCTGAAAAACTGTGCTAATTAGCAAATCCAGGTGATTGAAACAAAATACTGAGGAGGACTTTTACTTTCTGAACCTGGACTTTACACCTCTGCTGGAAATCCTTGAAGAAAACATCATGCCGTTAGTGAGGAAGCTGAATTTGGGTGTCATTGGAGGACCTTCCAACAGGACAATGATCCCAAGCATACCTCAAATTCCACCAAGTTTTGGTTGCAGAAAAATTCCCGAAGATTCTACAGTGGCCATCACAGTCACCTGACTTGAAACCCCATAGAAAATCTCTGGAGGCAAGAAGGCGGTTGCAGCACGCAAACCCTAGAATATTACTGAACTGGTAGCCATTGCTCATGAGGAATGGGCTAAGATTCATCAGAAATCGCTGCCAGAAGCTGGTGTCTGTTTATACATCTCGTTTTCAGCCAAGGGGGTAATCCATCAGCCGGAAGTTGAAGCCTCGCGGGAGCCACCATTGTAGCAGAACTTCACCTATTGTTAGCATTCCATTGACTCCCATTCATTTTGGCGTCACTTTTACAGCGAATAACTTTACATCTGAGGCGTCCAAAGACTTCATTTGTCCATTATATATTTCTAAATAAACACGACAATGTATAAAAGGCTCCATTACTTTGTATCTTACGTTATGGCCCCGTAGAAGCCGTTTTTGTTAAAAACAGGCTAACGATTGCGTCATAACCACGCGACTTTTTGTCGCACAATAGAGACATTACCGTATAGACAGGAGGAGAAGCTCGCAGGCAATCGGGGGAACGTCCCGTCAAGGGAGAAGCCCATAGATAATGAGTCCATAAAAGCAACGGGACAAAATATTTCAACAACGTTTTTGGGGAATTGGAAATAATTCGGTATGTGGCAAGTGAATACATATGAAGTGATTAACGTTGCCAATTTTCACGGACAGCTACTAGAAGATTTACGTCTGTCAGACAGGTTGCTCACGTCATCAAGCTTAGTTTGAGTCGGTTTGAGTCTGAGCGTCAGGAACGGAAGTGCTAAAAAATCGCTAAAAATTGGCTTCAACTGTCTCAACTGAGTTCCAATGAGATGGCTCTGTCCACTTCTTATACTGTCTATGTTTTCAGCAGGTCACAACAGCAAAAGGATGCTCTACTAATAAGTACTAAAGATGCTTGCCATAAAGGGGATCAATAATTTTCAGACCGCAGAAGTCATTATAATTTGCATTTTCAGTTGAATTTGAGGAAACAACTTGAAACATTTGTTGTGTTGTGCTATTTACATTTTATTGTTTTATTTATTCATTGCAAACAGCTGAAAGTCTGTACATTTTGCCAATAAACCTGATTTGCAATGTGGGTGGAATTTCGATTACAACTGTTTATATAATACATGATATATAAATAAATAAATAAATAAATAAATAAATAAATATATATATATATATATATAATTATTCTTCCTTGCATTGCAATTCTTTATCCTGCTTGCTATTGCAATTCAAATTCAGGAGTTGATTTGAAAACGTAAAAGGAATTCGCAGTTCAATTTTTAATACTGCACAATCATAGATTTCTTCTTGTCAGGGTCAAACCTACAACCTTTTGGTTACCAGATCACATTTCTTGCTATTGTGCATAATGGTACTATTACTGTTCCCACAATCTGAACATCATCTTACTTCAGCTTCATTCAGCCACCTCCTAGGTGTCAGTGAGGTGGACCATAAGCTGGAACAACCTCTGACCTCACCTCCCTCACATTGTTTATGGCTTCATCCGATCACCCAGCGTGTGTATATACAGATCGGGATGATGTGGCCACTCCAGGCCAAGATTTACCCATCTGATGATAAAGCTGTCAGGACAGTAATTGTGAATAAAGATGAGAGAAATGTGAGCATTTTGGTGATAATCACTAGTAATTTGTCACTGAAGCACAATCAAAGAGCCAAAAATCTTCCTTAAGCAGATGAACTTGACCTTTGATGAATCATGGAGTTGGTTAGCTGGACTCAAATTAAGAATTATTGTGTAATTTTTCATAACCAGTCAGTTGACCTGTTTCTGTAGGACTAGGCATAACCGATCCATAATAAATGAGATGTTATAGAGATGTTATTGAGAATGTGACTTGTGTTTCTATGAATTCACTTACTGAAATGATAGTGTTATCTCCAGAGCCTTCCAGTTGATATCAACATTCTTGAATTTCCAGCCTACTGTGTACATAAATTGAGATCTAGAATTGCCAGGCCAAATTCCCAGTGTCATAACTGTGAAGCATTTGGAGATCTTGTTTTCCTATACTGTTTCTTTTTTAAATGATAATGGCTCCATTTCAAACCCTAGTGAGCTAAATAGCTAGACATGTTAGGGTGTCTCATGTGCTCAAAACGCAAATGTTGTTCATATCGTAAGCAGCGAAATAATGCTTCCTAATTTTAGACTAATTTTATGTCAGTATCACATTTATCCTTTACAGATCACTGCAAGTGTGAGGGAAAGTTCTTTTCTTTAAAGATTATGAGGGCAGATACATTTAAAAAAAATTATGCTGTGCACGAATAAAGAATATATTATAAACTCTGTGCTAACCCCAAAGTATACCGAGTGTCACGTCATGTGAATTTGCATGGCATGCTTGAGTGACTGTTAATGATCCATTTTGGCTATGATGCTACCTATGTAGAAAGTAGATGGAGAGGCAGCTGACTAGGTTTTGGAACAGCCAGTATTTTCTTGTAATATTTTTTCACCAGTTGATGGTTATATAGCACTGGATGCCTCATTAGCTGTAATTGTGTAACTCAGTGTCAGACCACATTACATGTCACATTCTGAGTCATTTCCGTGTTTATTTGATTTTACAGGTTCTTAAATTGTACAGGGCTCATTCATTAAACCTGAACATTCACTGTAATATTGACCCACCAGTCTCGTAAATGAAATCTGACGAATCCCCATTCAGCCATAAAACCATCATTTTCGACATACAACCTTCTTTGCTTCTTGTTAAAGCGTTTTCCCCCACTACTTTTACTTATTTAGCCAAAATTCCTATCTAAAATGACTTAAAATGCACTAATTGGACGAACAGAAATGGGATCTCAATACATTTACGGATCCAAGATCAGTTATATATGGTATTGAAAGCATAAACTGAAGGTTAGCAGCTCTGACCATTACGCTACCACCCTCCCAGACCATTGCTTTTTTCCACTTTTCTTTCTCTGCATATTAGAGCAATTGTCTCCCAGTGAGACAGTCTTGGAGTACAGTCCTGCGGTGCCTTCCTCCTTTCTCCACCTGAGATGCCTCATCTGTGACCAAATGATGTGGTTTGGAGGTTGTTGTTTTTGGTGTTTTTTTGCTCCAGAATAACAAGACCTGCAGATATTTAATCTACTATCCCTTGGCTCTTCTCTTTCCTTTGTTTTACCGTAACGTTCTTTGCAATCTTAGAAGCTTCTTTCGGCCCCCCTGGATGCATTCTTGAAATGCAATGGACTCTAACAACACGTTGCACCCACATTTCTTCACTTCTAGCCCATCGCGGCACGGCTGATTGCCGCAGAGCTCGGAGAGGCCGGGAGATGCGATCCAGATGTACTCTGGGTGATGGAGTCCAGAGATTGGCCCATTAAACCAAAGCCCCCCTCTCATATAGGCTTTTATGGGGAACTGTATGATGGCGCTGTCCACATTTTCAGAAGGACTTTATGACAAGCGTAAAAATGGAAGTAGGGATTGACACATCGCTCCATGAGTTGAGGAGTTGCCAGCTTGGGCTCCCAGACCAGAGAGGGCAGCCATGAGGAACCATGAGCTCAAAGGAAAGGAAAATTATTAAAGAATCCTTTGATGATGACTGCTAAGATGGCCTGTACTTCCTTTTTGGGGTTGGCTGGTTGTATTTTATTTCCATCTTTGAAAGGATCACAGGTCAGGTCCTCCTTGTCTGAACGCATTTCTTGAGACACATTAAAAATGTAAACCATTCCAATCAAACCTTTGAACTTTTTGATTTAGCAGTGTGTTTCATAACATAATGATTTCTTCAAGGGCTGATATCATTTAAAGACAGTGGAAAGACTCGTCAGTCTTTTACTTGGCCCTCAGGGACGAAGTCCGGGTCTGCCAGAATCAGTTTGTTGGGACTGAAAGTTGATAAAAGCGCTCATCATAAAGACAGAAGACTGGACCCAGGCTGTACCCGGCAGCTGAATACATCATTCCTCTGGCTGTCTTCTCCTTGTTTCCTTCCCTTTATCTTCTAAACGTTCCTGAGGTGTGGATCGTGCCATGTTTCCATTGTTCTTTAAATCATTCAGTTCTTGTTAATATCTTCAGGTCCATATTGTCAATTTTTCACAATGTTTTGATTAGCCAGATCAAACTCGATTTGTTGGGATACCCGTTTATGATTCTTGGAAGTCCCTCTAATTTTAAATGGCCTTTTTTGATTGTTCAGTTTATCTTTTCAAAATTGTCAACATTCTTGTTTGTTGAAAAGATGGTCTTGTTCTTGTTGCTCCAGTCAGTCAGATACGATCTTCATTAGGGTTGGACAAAATATTGATACGAAATTGGTTATTGGCTAATTTATAATTTTATATACATCAATAAAATAAATATTTCATTTAATTTGTTTGAATATATTAATTATAATTAATAAATTACAATATATATATATATATATATATATATATATATATATCAAATTTTTACAATTTATATTTTTTTTCAATGGGCATCGGCTATAACATGAAAATAAATACTTTTGTTGAGCAGAATATTAATATCTAATATGGATATGAAAATGTATTTTTGATTGACCAACGCAACTTTAAAAATGTTTTGTTTGTTTAAAAGTTTTTTGGTTGTTGTTCAGGACTTTCTTTGGTCTTCAGGTACATTTGACTGCGGGAATCTCCCTGCTCGTGCTGCAGTTTTCCAGACTAGCTACGATCTTCATTACGAAGGTACACTCTTTGCGTCCGTCTAGCGTGCGACTGGCTTCGATGAGAGTTAAGGGAATTCTACAGCAGCCTGCTGTTTGGTGGGTGGTCGGAGTGGACCGTGCATAACTCCAAGAACTGTTGAAAATCTTCCCAGCTACTCAGAATGACCTGCGCTAATGTATACTTGCCGCAAGCCATGGCACATGTTGCGCCTGCTTGTTTACATATCATAATTGATACTCCAAATGTACATAACCATGTCATCCTAACTCTGATATTCGTGCTGGTGCATACTCTCTCTCCATTTGTGAACAGCCCATATTTATGTATTAACACGCTTGCATGCACGTTTTCCCACAGTCCTTCGTTCTTTCCGGTGCGCACACTTGTTGCTTCTATCTCTTGCTTTTCTTATCATACATATATGCAACATACCTTTCAGCTTTCCCTCTCCACACATTGTCATTTAATTCACCTGGGAAAGAGAGAACATTCCCCATAACTACAGAGTTTTTAATGCAGTTTCAGATGTGGGGATTGATAAATCAAGCCTGCTTCTTTTAAACAAACACCTGCCTCCAAACTGTCACAGCTAATGGCAGCACTTGCCGTATAAATCAACCATAGCTGTAACTCCCAATATCATAGAAAGGATTACACTGAGCACCTGCCACACAATGCTATTTTAATGGGCCAGACACAGCCGATAGCCCACGCTGTAACCGTTCGGACATTTTCAGGCTCTCTTTTAAAGTATGCGTGTGTCTTGAAAAGGTCTAAAAGGGATTTGTGGGTCACTTGCTCTGTCGTCTTAGTTTCTTTATGAGCTGGTGTAAGAGAACAAGGTGCATTTTCCCCCACAGCTGTTTAATTAAGACCAGAAACGGGGCCGGAGAACTGGAAGGGAACACTTTTTACTGTATGCTATAGGTATTTATTATGCTATGCATCTGAACTTTCTCATATATGCCATTTTCTGAGTCAAACATCTCTATATCTGGTGCTTGTGGAATGTTAGTTTGAATAATAATAATGATAACATTTCAGACATATTTTAAGATGAACCAAGCAGGAATAAACAAACTGTAGTGTAAATTACAGTGGCCCTGAAAGTATTTGGACACACTAGACAGCACAAGCACACTTTTAAAGCAAAACATGTCACAAAAATATCTTTGGGAACTTGATTTGGTGATAACTGACACATTGACTGAAAATCACTCCAGGACCAGTTAGCACACTTTTTTAAGCCACTGGCTGCTTCTAGGAGGTCAAAGTTCATTTAGAGGATGAGATGATAGACATGGTACCCTACGCCCAAGAAAAAGTCTCTACTCCTTTTTAGGGATGGAACGATTCACTCGCAACCGGTTGAAAATCGATAAAATTGTGTGACGATTCAAGTCGGTTGAAATGTTAAACGAATTGCGATACACGTTTTAAACAGCAGGGTGCGTTTACTGAATAGCCTAACGTTACTGTGAAGTTGTTAACCTCGCTTTACAGGCACAATAGCAGCGAGCACACACTGGCACGAAGCTAGCGAGTGTTTTCACTTCATTTATAGAACTTGAGCTTGTGTGAGCACTCAACTTCCACAGGAATTAACTGAAAACGCTCGGTTTGCTCCGCTCGCGCCGCGCCAGTGTGTCATAGACTGGTGTGCTCGCGCCGTCAAACACATGGCGACGGCAAGCGTAGATGTTGACTCATTCAAATCGGAGATGTGGCGGCATTTTGACTTTCCGTAGACTAATAATAATCACCACCGTGAGAAGCACCAGTCACCTCCGTTTTCATGTAAAAATCATTAATATGACAAGTGCCAGAGCCACGGAGATCACAAGGTGCATCTGTGTTTCCGTGGCAACCAGGAATCTGGTTTATCTCCGTCTCAATGTTTTCTGTTTTTTTTAAGTCTTACTAGTGTAATGTTACAAATTATAACACAATTAGAATCTTGCCTTTATTACAATGTAAAACCCCTGTCAATGTGGTAGGCCCTACTAATTTTACACAGTCTTTTACATAGCGAAGGTACCAGTGTCCAGCCTCTTGACCAGACAGACAGAAAGACTGAGTTGAAACAACCTTGAAGGGAATTTTTTAAGCCCCGTTGCCCTTGGTACCGGGGGCGTCCGTTTTTAACAGTTTTATTATTTGACAAATATATTTAAAAATAAAAATAAATGTGCAGCATTTTGTTTGAGAAATAATAAAAAGGACACTTTTTCATTTATAATTTGTCTTAAATCTCATTTGTTAAAAAAATCGTGAGAAAATCGTATCGTGAAACCAGTATTTAGATGTACTGTAGAATGAAGTTGATATCATTTTTGTGACTTTGTGAATAGGTGATATATCAGTCGGAGGTCAGTTAGTCCGTTGAGTCTACTTTAGATTGGTCAAGTCTTGGCTGAGCACCATTACTTTGTCAAAGAGCGGTTATACAGAACAAAGAGCTTATGTGCTAATATGAGGTCATGGTTCTGAGGTAGTGCACACAAAACCTTTTTGTAATCGTACATGCCCATCTAGTCTCTCTTCTCTTGTGTAGTTAATTGATAACATCTCACTCATTCTCCGTAACACAGTGAGAGAGAGAATGAAAGAAAAGATGGAAGCAGTCAGAAGGAGGCGAATGAGAATGTGTGTCACTGTCATTTTCAATTATCTAAGCTCTTTTTTTTTTTTTAATAAAGTGTCATTCCAGATCAAACTTTGAAAGAAATTTAGGCAAATCTAGAAACATGGAGGATTGTTCTTGCATGTTTTGCCCCATCACAAACATTTACTGCAAATGTACAGCTCTGCTACTGGTGACCCTGTTTGTTTGAGGTGAGACAATGATGAAATCAGAGTTGCTACATTAATATTAGGATAATAGAGTTTTTCACCAGAATTACAAGGTTTTGGATGGGATAAATTGGCTCCACAGCACCCCAAAATGTAATGTTTTCTCTTGCCACCTCCAAGTATTAAATATGCGTTAAAACGTTAAAATATCAAATCACCAAATTTTAAGCAGTTTCTTAACAATGCATAAAAAATATTTTAACATGTTTTTTTTATATTTAAAACAACATTAAGAGATTAAACCGTTTTCACAACTTATTTAAGCGATTTCTTACTATTAAAATGATTGGTAACACTTTCTATGAAGCCCATGCTTATAATGAATTATGCTTATTTATAAGTATGTATTACTATTCTATAAAAATATTTATAAAGACTCATGAAGACCTATTCTGCATTATAAGGACAGTTATAGTTGCATTTATATTATTTTTTATAATTACTTTAGTCATGCATTTGCTTTTTCAATGACCATACTCATAATCCATTATACACTGATTTATAAATGTTTAAATATAAAATAGTTCAAGAGACACTTGTTTGCTGTACCAATTAGTTATCAATTATGTCTTTAATGGCTAATGTTTGCATTAGAGGTCATGAATGGTAATTTTGATTAGTTAAAATCTGTATCTCATATGCATAGAATTACTTACAGCAGTTTGGAATTACACTTTAAAAAATATTGCTGCAGTATTTTTTGCTAGTATATAACATTAAAAAAAGATATGTTTATTTTTTACTGTATGAATAAATGTTTTCTGTGTTTTTCCGGCTTTTTTATTATTGCTCATTAGTTACATTTAACTATTCAAGTAAACAACTTTGTGATATACTATAATACATAGATATAGATATATGTGTTTGTAACTATTTAAATTTTTTAAAATGACTTTTCTTTTAAGATTTTAAAATAAGTTTTCAAAACTAGTAAGATAATGTGCTACGATTATTTTATGGGCAGGTAACATGGTCAGTTAAATCATCTTTCTATGTTATGCCAGGTTCTGAGAGAGGTTCACATATCCTCAACCAAGCACTAGCACATTTTTGGTGGACGACCAATATGGGTCACTTCCAAACCTGATATTCAGCTAAATACATGCATTTGTGATGTGCCTTGTTCTCTTACGAGAGGTTCTCTCGTATTGCGTAAGTTTAGCTTACGCTACGGGAAAGATTCATCTTCTTGAGATACTGAAGCCAAAAAATTATCATTAATTTTGTATTCCTTGTCAACGCAGTGCAGCAGCTAGCAGACCTAGAGCAGGCCATCTCGCGTGCTCATTGGCTGCCCTGCGGGCAACTGCTGCAGCCTACCAGTGAGCCCGGCGTGACGTCACGCACAATGAAGGGCGCCCGCGCCTTCATAGCGTCACAGCCCGCCAGAATGGGCGTGGCTTAGCGTATAACACTAGGGGCTGTAGGCTGACTTCCCTGATTTTCGTCTCTTCAGCGAGCTCTTCGTATCGCTGGATCTGAGAGAAGCCACCGCCGCCGTCGAACAGCGGACAGCCAGCTTAGGAAGGAAGCCGGCCGTCTTCGCCACCTTCAGCCATCCGTGCGAGCTACGCAATCCGGCGACGTATCCTTTACCTTGCTAAACCTATTCTAAAACCTATTCTAAAAGAGCAGCGAGTGTCTTTTTTAAGACGCCTCGCACTTCCGGCTGTGTAGCGCTTCCGCTGTCGACCCTGCGGGCTCGACTCGAAGCCTTCAACACCCCCCGCCTCTCCTCACCGACGCGCAGCTGCCGCTCACGAGCCTCACTGCCGTCGCATCTGAGAATGAGGCCGAGGGACACGTACGAGCACGCGGCTAGCTCTCTTTACGTTACAAGAGAGCTACCCCGCCCTCGTGTCCCCGTTCGCGCGCCATGCAGAGCCCTCTCGAGCTCTCTGCATGACCCGCACGGGCATCATCTGTGTTACATGTAGGTCCCGTGCCCACTACTCGTGCGCGCGCCCTCGTACAAACACTGTTCTAGTTCTGCTCAACCACCGAGCACGCGGCTAGCTCTCTTTACGTTACAAGAGAGCTACCCCGCCCTCGCGTCCCCGTTCGCGCGTCATGCAGAGCCCTCTCGAGCTCTCTGCATGACCCGGACGGGCTTGCGCACCGCCGTCGAAATGTCTCGCCATGTCAATCCCCTTAGATAAGGCTACTGCAGTGGTGTTTTTGCAGCCAACGAGCCGGTAATGCAACCCGCTCGCCTGCACACATCCGCCGTTCTCGCGGCGACCCAGAGAAATCTCAAGTGAGTATAATGTCAGATTAAGAATGTAAGTTACGTGCCCGCTCACGAGCGCTCACGCTTACTAACAGACACATCGCCTCCGAAAAGACGTGCGTGTTTAAGTTTATTCCCTGTCAGTCCCCTTCAAACAGGCTACTGCAGTGGTTCAATTAGCAGCCAACGAGCCGGTTTGTTGACTCTTTCGCCTGCACACAAACGCCGTTTTCACGGCGACCCAGAAAAATCTCAAAAAGAGTAAAATGTCTGGTCCGGCTCATGCCGTCGGTGTTGTAAGTGTAATGACAGTGCCCACGCCCCAGTGTTCACCACTACACATAAGCACTCCGAACCTCGCAGAGCACACTCTCATGAAGCGCAGAAAAGCCGCTCGAGTGTTGAATGTAAGAAATGTGTCCACAAGTCTGTGCCCACTATCTGCCCGCTCTGTTACACGATCAAGAAAGCAGGTTATGAATCTAAGTCTCGTGCCCGCCAGAGTGCGTTCACGCTTGCTAACACAAACCTCCCCCCGGGCTCCGCCCGCGCGTTTAAGTGTTATCACAAAACGCAAGGCATTAATAAAACGCTCCCCATCCATTATGATCGGGGCGTCAAATACACTTGTAAGTCTAGTGCCCGCGCTCACGCTTACAGGAAGCTTTTCCGCCCGGAGCGCTGCTCGCGCGTCAAAGAGTGAAAAAAAAATGTTCCCCATCCCTTATGATTGGGACATCTCACATAAATCAGCCGGTCTCGGCTTTCAGCGAGCAGCCATTACCCAGAACCGAGAGCGCGGGCGCCGCGCTTTCGGCTTCGGGTCAGTTTCACAAAAGAAAGCAGGTTATGGATGTAAATCTCGTGCCCGCCAGAGTGCGTTCACGCTTGCTAACACAAACCTCCCCCCGGGCTCCGCCCGCGCGTTTTAAGTGTTATCACAAAACGCAGGGCATTAATAAAACGCTCCCCATCCATTATGATCGGGGCATCAAATACACTTGTAAGTCTCGTACCCGCGCACACGCGCTCACGCTTACAGGAAGCTTTCCCGCCCGGAGCGCTGCTCGCGCGTAAAAAAAATGACAAAAGACTGTTCCCCATCCCTTATGATTGAGACATCTCACATAAATCAGCCGGTTTCGGCTTTTCAGCGAGCAGCCATTGCCCAGAACCGAGAGCGCGCGCACCGCGCTTTCGGCTCCGGTTCAGTTTCACAAGCCCGCAAATGGCGGCGGTCTGAACCCGGAGGCCATTCGCCCCCTAGCGGCTCACATAGCTGCGTGGGAAACTATCCCAGGGATTTCAGAATGGGTGTTGAGCACAATAAAGCAGGGCTATACACTTCAATTCATTCGCCGTCCCCCGCGCTTTCAAGCCCGGACCGCGACGATAGTGAATGCGGAAGTAGCACACCTACTTCACGCAGAAACAGCAAAGCTGCTGTGCAAAGGGGCTATAGAAAAGGTACCGCCTTCTCTGAGCGAGTCAGGCTTTTACAGCCGATATTTTCTCGTACCCAAGAAGGACGGAGCCTTCAGACCTATCCTAGATCTGAGACATTTGAACTAAGTGCTTGCGAAAAGACCGTTCAAAATGCTTACGACCAGGAAAATCCTCGCGCACGTTCGCCCGAGGGACTGGTTTATTTCTCTAGATCTGAAGAATGCCTATTTTCAGATTCAGATAGTACCCCGTCACAGGCAATTTTTGAGATTCGCCTTCGACGGTCAGGTATATCATTACACCGTCCTGCCGTTCGGCCTGTCCCTGTCACCCTGTACATTTACAAAGTGCATGGACGCGGCGCTCGCCCCCCTGAGAAGTCAGGAGCTGCGAATAATGAACTATCTGGACGATTGGCTGATATTGGCACAGTCAGAGACAGAACTGCTATCTCACAGAACAGTGCTTCTCAGTCATCTGGAAAGCTTGGGTCTCACGGTCAACTGGACCAAGAGCTCATTACTGCCCAGCCAGTCAATTTCCTTTTTAGGAATAGCACTGGACTCGGTGACCATGACGGCTCGTTTATCGACACAGCGCGCGCGCCGTGTTCACCACCTAGCCGCATCTTTCCAGAAGGGCAGCTTTCTCCCTTTGAAAACATTTCAAAGGATGTTGGGCTGTATGGCATCAGCTGCAGCGGTGCTCCAGCTGGGCCTACTGCGCATGCGCCCGCTCCAACGCTGGTTGAATGCTCGCGTGTCCCGCCGGTGTCTGGCGGCCAGAAAATCAGAGTGACTCAGGCCTGCATAGCAGCTCTGCAGCCCTGGTTAGTGGCCGACTGGTACCAGCAGGGAGTAATGATGGGAACCATCTCTTATCGTAAAGTCATCTCGACAGACGCGTCCAACTCGGGTTGGGGCGCACTGTTCGAGGGCAGACCGGCCTTTGGCCAGTGGTCAGACCAGGAGAAGGGTTTTCACATAAACTGTCTGGAAATGATAGCGGTCGAGAACGCGCTGAAGTGCTTCCCCCCGTTCATACAGGACCAGCATGTTCTTGTCCGCTCGGACAACATGTCTGTGGTCTCCTATGTAAACCGTCAGGGCGGTGTCAGATCCAGAAATCTCTGCAATCTGACGGAACGCCTCCTTATTTGGTCTCAGATGCACCTGCGCTCGCTGAGGGCGGCGCATGTGCCTGGCCATTTGAACGACGGCCCAGACAAACTGTCCAGGGACAATGTTCCCCCAGGGGAATGGTCCCTGCACCCCAAACGGTCCAGAAACTGTGGCGCCTATTCGGCAGAGCGGAAGTCGACCTATTTGCGTCAAAAGACAACGCTCAATGCCCGACGGTCTGTTCGAAGGACGAGGACGCGCTGGCCCAGGTTTGGCCCAGCCTCCCGCTATATGCTTTCCCTCCGGTCTCTTTGTTGCCACAGGTGATCAAGAGAATCAGGAAATCGCGCCACTCGGTGCTCCTCATAGCCCCGCGTTGGGAGAATCAGATTTGGTTCCCGGAACTAGAAGGGCTGTCACATACAGCTCCGTGGCCGAATCCGGTGAGGGCAGATCTCCTCTCTCAGGCTCGCGGCACGATCTGGCATCCCAATCCAGAGCGCTGGTCTCTGCATGCATGGTTGATCAACGGGTACTCGTTGCCCTGCCAAAAGGAGTGATGAACACGATCACGCAGTCTAGAGCCCCTTCCACGAGAAGGCCCTACGCGTCTAAATGGTCGGTTTTCTCTGCATGGTTCACCAACAGAGGTCTGGACCCGCGGACATGCGGGGTGGCGCATCTGCTCACCTTCCTACAAGAGCTGTTGGATAAGGGAAGGTCCCCATCCACGCTCAATGTATACGTGGCGGCCGTGGCAGCGTTCGCAGAATCGACGCACGGCCAGTCATTGGGAAGACACGAGTTGGCCATCCGCTTCCTTAGAGGAGCTAGAAGGATGAATCCGCTGCGCCCCCCGTCGGTTCCCATGTGGGATCTTTCATTGGTCCTCGAGGCCCTGAAAGCTTTTCCATTTGAAGCACTAGACACCGTGGGGTTGAAATATCTATCACTGAAAACCGTCTTTCTGACTGCACTGTCGTCAGTAAAACGTGTAGGGGACCTGCATGTGCTGTCCGTCGTGTCTTGAGTTCGGACCGAATGACTCTAAAGTCATCCTCAGACCTAGACATGGCTATGTCCCTAAAGTGATGGGCACTCCATTCAGAGCGCAAGTTATTTCGTTGTCAGCTCTCCCAGCATCTGACAGCGAAGGTGATGTGAATCTCCTCTGCCCTGTCAGAGCGCTGAGGTTTTACATTACGCGCTCCGCCTCCTTCAGGCGTTCGGAACAGCTTTTTGTTTCATTTGGTGGGCGCACCAAGGGTCTCGCCTCCTCGAAACAGAGCCTGTCCAGATGGATAGTAGACGCTATAGCGGCCGCTTACGTGTCAAAAGGTCTGCAATGCCCTCTGGGCATCAGGGCTCATTCCACGAGAGGCGTGGCCTCTTCGTGGGCATGGTCCAGTGGAATTTCTATCCATGACATATGTGTAGCGGCGGGCTGGAGCTCCCCGTCTACCTTTGTCAGGTTTTATAACCTAGAAGTTCCTGCCTTGCAGGCTAAACTGTTGTCAGTCTGAAGGAGAGGTGTATTCTGCCCAGATTTCCTGCTCAGATCACTCTCACATGACTCAGCTCTCCTGGTTGAGCTGCACTAAGTAGGGTATGTGCCATGTGCCTATACAGACCGGCGCGCTGCTCTGTATTCCCTATGTGTGCTTATGTACAAGTGATGGCCCGCGTGGCTGGCCACCTTATTTTTTCCACTTATGGGGTTCCCCTGAAAGCTCGGGGTCTCATGTGGATGCTTGGCGCGCACGTTGTTGACAAAGTGTTCCTGTAGCGTAAGCTAAACTTACGCAATACGAGAGAACCTCTCGTAAGAGAACGATACTCGGTTACTAACGTAACCTCGGTTCTCTCTAGAGAGGGAACGAGTATTGCGTAACCGGCCGTGCTCGCGCCACGAGCGACTTCGCTTCAGTCGACGAAAACCAGGGAAGTCAGCCTACAGCCCCTAGTGTTATACGCTAAGCCACGCCCATTCTGGCGGACTGTGACGCTATGAAGGCGCGGGCGCCCTTCATTGGGCGTGACGTCACGCCGGGCTCACTGGTAGGCTGCAGCAGTTGCCCGCACGGCAGCCAATGAGCACGCAAGATGGCCTGCTCTAGGTCTGCTAGCTGCTGCACTGCGTTGACAAGGAATACAAAATTAAGGATAGTTTTTTGGCTTCAGTATCTCGAGAAGATGAATCTTTCCCGTAGCGTAAGCTAAACTTACGCAATACTCGTTCCCTCTCTAGAGAGAACCGAGGTTACGTTAGTAACCGAGTATCGTTTTCTGAGACATTTTGTGGGGTGTGAGGTATCCTGCCACATATGAGTGAACATTTCTCCAGCTCTCACTGTAATCCTCCACATTTCCAATAGTGATGAAAACACTTCTTATTTTCTCTCCATTTCTCTAATTTTCTCTCCTGTTAACCCAAACTGACTTTTTCACATGTACGCACACACACATACTCGCTTCCTGCCCCCTGTTGCTCTGTTATAATATATTTGACTGGACATTCCCTTGAGGAATTCCTGGTGCTCTGTGAACCAGAGTCACAGCAGTATGATCTCACACACACACACACACACACACACACACACACACACACACACACACACACACACACACACACACACCAGAGAACGCTCATTAATCACTGTTAGGTGACGGTATGTGCACGCCTGCGTATGTTTGTGTGTGCGGGAGTGATTTTTGGCTGGGTTACTGTCGTTGTTTTTTATGGCATGTGGTAAGATGCGGCTTTTGAGGATATCATTGGGAACCAAGTGATGTTCGATTCTGGTTCTTGCACAATGCGGACGGAATACTATACTGAAATACTCTGACAGAGTTTCTTGCACCTCTTATTTAGTCGCGGCACAAGACAGCTATGGAATCTACAGCAAGAAACATACATTGTGATTTGTGACCAGTGTAGTCCAATTCCCTAATGAATTCATTTTTAGTGAATTACAAACTTACAGCCCTGTGGGAGAAAGTGTGATTCCCAAACAAATGACTCTAACAAACCAATATTTTTTTGTGAATCAAATATATAAAGTCCAACCAGTGTAGTCCAACAAATGACTCTTATGATCCAGTTCTTTTTAGTGAACCAAAACCAAAGAGTGCAACCAGTGTAATCCGATTTCTGAAAGAATCACTCTTATGAGCCGATTCTTTTCAGTGAATCAGAAACATACATCACAACCAGTTTTGTCCTATCACAGAATGAATTAATCTGATTGAGTCGAACAGAATCGAACAGATTCAGCTACCATTGTAGTCTTACTTACGATACTTAATTTCTGAATGTATCATAAAATGCGGTATTGCTAAAGGTAGTTTTGAATTATTAACAACTGACTGCTTTACATTTATTTCTGTTTTGTTGCCTCCTAGTGCAAATCTGCGACTTAGGTTCTATGACTGTTCTCTTGGAAGGCAGTGAGGCAGTTCACAAGGTTTGGGTGAGGAATAAGTTGCAACACTGTACCTTGTTCTGCTCTTTTACACTCAAAGTGACATGAATGGCATGTTGAAGTGTGTGCGTGTGTGTATGTTCAGTCCGTTGAGGGTTTTAAGTATGCACCTGCTTCAAGATTATGCCCCCCTGGGTCTTACGGGTCAGACAGGAAGTATGTGAGTGCGTGTGTATGTCTGTGAGAGACAGAATTGTTAAGACAGGAAGTACAGGGTGGGGATTTGTGGGTCTGTCTCCACTCTTCCGCGATTAAAAGCACGAGTCCCAGGTGCGACTGACAAAAAGGCCTCACGGATTAAAGAGGAACTTCTGGAAGATCACTCACACCTCTGGGTTGTAGGTGTCTGCCGCCCGTAGGCTAAAGTCTGTGACCCCGGGCCAGTTACAGTCCACGACTTCTCCTACTGTGCCGTTTTATTAAAATAAAATATGAATGACTCTACGTCGCACGTTCACAATCGTGAGACTTTTATAAATGCATTCCTCAGGTATGAAGTCTTGAAAACACACACGCTGTGTTTTAATAAGCCTGACAGCGCTGTCACGGGAGCTTTGTGGTTAAAGTGGTCATGTTTTTGTTGATCACAGGTGGTTAAGCTGGAGGCTTTTCTGTCCTCGTTTTGTTCTGCCTCTTTCTCTCTCTCTCTCTCTCTCTCTCTCTCTCTCTCTCTCTCTCTCTCTCTCTCTCTCTTTCTCAGTAAGCTGTTAATAACAGGGCTGTAATGTCGTACTCTGACATTATGTCAGGTGTTAGTGGAAGTAGCTTTGAGGAGGGTGCAGAATATTCACAAGTTGTTGAGCCTTTCCCATCCTATGTTGTTGTTTTTTTTTCAGAGGGACTTTCCAACTGGGTTTTTTAGGCCATATATTCCAATAAAATTAATATGATGTTTGGTTCAGGACGTCTGCTTGTTTTTGAAACATGTCCATTGCTCCTAAACTGCTAACTGCTGGCGAAATTTGATAATCTTAATATTCCTCAGATATTCAGTTTTATTTAATTGTATTTTATTTTATTTATTTTGTTTGAGCCTTTTAATCGAATTTACTTTGAACCAAAGCTTAAAACCTAAGTGTACTTTAAAACTATAACAAATCAATGCAAATCTAGCTTTTATTTTATTTTATTTTATTTTAAACCAATCCAAACTTTACTACTACTCTTTTGGTGCCTTACAAGCACTTACATTTCTTTTTTAGAAGTGCAAATTCAGCTCTTGTTCATATTTTATTGACAAATGATCAATTTTTATATTGATATATTGCTTCAAGAGGATAAAAAGATTAGCTAAAAATGAGTGTTGACCACATCATAGGCATCCAGTGACCTTATTGTATAGCACTATTTTTTTTATATAAAAAAGCTTTTTCTAAAGTCTTACATTCTCAGTAAATGCTTCAATGTGCACCCTTCAGAATTGCATTAATAGTCCAGCGTGTTCATCTGTTGTGCATCTTGACTGGTTAGTTCATTATTCGATGCTCTGATGTAGACATTGATATTGTGTGCCGTTCGGTCATTTCTGAATCATGATTACGCTTGTGGTTTAAATGAGAACTGACCGAAAGAAACAAGCCAGAATGATGATTTTAAGGGATAATAGATTGTGTTTCAGACATGCATTTGAGAAGCGGATCAGAACCAGACCTCCAGAGCTCCAGGCGGTCTCTTAACATCTGCACAAATGTCTTGCGTCAGAAACAGCCTTTTGCTTTGCAAAGTTTGTGAAGAGTTTGAAGCATCATGATTGCTCAGTTAACTACACAGGACATAAATAACCTTAAACACTAAAACAATCTGGACTCTGAATGTTGGTCTGTAAATACAGTTATTAGTTTCAGGCTTTAAAGTTTTGGTTAGCTGTTTATCCAGATGACCTGCTTTTTTTTTTTGTTTTGTGTGAGGTTGTCCAGTGCAAAGTTATGAACTGATTACGACCTCATAAAAAATATTCTTCGCTTTGTGTTTAGTATGGGAACCATGTGTAATGGTTCAGAGGTGAGTGCTGAAACTGTTTCTCATGATGCCTCTGTGCTCTTGTTTGCAGGTTCCCCCTTTATCCCAGAGGAGAGCGTTTCCAGTTTGAATACGGTGTCTATTTGCTCAACAAAAACATCGCCCAGGTAAGAATCTCTCAACAGGTTCCACTGTAAAAATCAAGATGGCTGAATGACTGATTACAGATCAGTGTGTATCTGAAAAAGAAGGATGAATGTTGTCCATGGAGTCAGTACTTTAAATAACCCCTGCACTAAACTTCTATGTTGAGATTTTGCTCTCAAAGTTTTCACAGCAGTTGTACCTTGTAAATCACTTGCATTAACGTCATCCAAAAAGGGTTTCATAAGCCACAGCTCAAATCCAATTTCAAGTTTGAGCTTTGATTCAGAATTATACAAGATGAATTTAATCGATTTCCCTGGTTAAGTGTAAGATTAACACGCCTCCATGGCTCTGGGAGTGGAATCCCAGACTCCTGCGCTCCAGCTGTTGCCCCAACTTAAGGTGGAGATGAATAACACAGAATAGACTTCAGAAAGGAGGTCGACTTCGGTCAAGGAGGTCGACCGAATCGGTCCGTCTCTGACCCACGCGAGCGGCACGCACGTTGCTAGAACAAAAACGTAGCTGTGCGTGGTATAGAGTGATATGTAGCTTAGCCAACTCTGAGGGGAAAACTTATATATCTGTCATGTTTGATATATGCCTCCATTTGTAGTCTGACTGCGAGATGCCCTCCGCCGCTTGTTCTTCATACTGCCTGTCGCCCACCATTTCCATCCCATGTCCCCTTAATCAGAACGAATGTAATGCTTTGCACCTTTGCCAGAAATCTTCATTAACCTTGTCAGTGTTTCTCTGTAGGGCAAACTAATGGAGCTTATCTCGGTGTGTTGACCGCGAGATCAAGCGGTTTTTAGACTCATCGTTTGTGAAGCCTCTCACCCGGAGTCAAGCCGATCCATATGAGCTCAGTGAACTCAACATTTTGAAGCATTTGAGTTGGTTGAACTCAAACATGGCTACGTAACTAAACAGATGAGCTATAACCCATTGAATTTTTTGGGCCTCTGTTGCACATGTGCAAAACAGGAGAGAAACTGTCCGGAGAATGCATGACGCTTTGCCCTTGAGTCACGCTACTTGTTATTTCTTTTTCTTTTAGCTTTAACTCTGCCCATCGCGATCCCAGCAGCTAGGCCTGCTGTATATATTCCCCTCTGCATCTTTCTCGATACGCCCCTTGCTAATCCGAATAGGACTAGGCTGCTTCATCGACCCCTAAATATTAGAAAATTGAGCTTGGCTTTTCCTACCTAATATGATTTGCGAATAACAAGCAAGCGAAGTGCTGTTTGTTATTTTGTTGTTATTTTTCTCTTGGTCTCTGCCTCTAATTTTATCCCGTCGGTCCCTCTCGTCTTTAATGCGTTCCGTTCGTTAGACGTAGCCGCGGTGGCTCAGTGTGTCCGGCTGCTGAGACTAAGCAGAGATCGGGTTTCACAGTGGCGCTCTTGTTCTGGAATGGAGGAGATTAAACGTCTATCTTTTATTAAATTGTGTGTGTTTGAAAATGATCCAAGCAGGCAGGAGGGAGAGAGAAAGGAGGGGTGTTTTAGTTGCTTTGAAGCAGCGCGCTGAATGGATGTTGTTTTTATTTAGTCCTCGTGTCATGGGAGGAAGGGAGAAGAATGTCAGGTGGCCAGCGGGGTTTCGCCAGGTCACTTTTGTCTTAGGAGTCTTAGGAAGTTTTTTTTTTTTTTGATATTGTATTTTTATTTGTTTTTCTCTGTCATTTGCACTATTGCTTTGCTGCTAGGGATGAGTCCGAATAGACATCTAGTTTAATTTTTGCTTTAATATTTAGTGACGGTGCTTTAAAATGGTTGAATTTAGAGAATTTTTCAGTGTGCTGTTTTAGTGTGCTGTGAGACTGTCAGCAGAGAACTTCTCTGTCTTTTCAGGGAAGTTAAGTCTCTAAATCCATTCCCTTTAAAGCATTGACGCTGTAGCCATCAAAGCTAAACAAATTCACCAACATCAACAATATTTTAAGGCAAGATCAGTTGTACTATTGAAGGGCTGTGCACTCTTGCGTGTGATTCTTTTTAATGTTGACTGATGTTTTAGGTCATTTTATCATGTAGCACAATAAATATCTCATTTTAAAGATGCCGTTTCAATGAAATAAACGAGTTTTGAGAGCAGTTTTTGAATGCAAGAAAGCATCCTATATGAACACACCTTAAGGGGCTATTCACAAAGAACGCATTTTGCATTTAAAAACGCGAGACGCTGGGCAGTGGAATTGAAGATAAAATGCAATGTCTAGAGACAAGTTTTTTTTTATCCCTCAGAAAAATCTATTTTAAAAAATGGAACAGTTTATTGAACCTTTAGACAAAATCTTAAAAAAAATTTGAATGAAAAAAATGCATGTGTTTTATGTCTGGTATCATATTTGATAAATCAGGCTTTATGGCTTATATAGTGTTTTAAAGGTGGAAAAACACCTCGAGTTTATGCAGTTTGTTAAAGTTAATGATATTTACATGGTCAAAAAGTAAGATGAAATTCTGATAGCTTGTAATGTAAATCAATGAGATCTTTATACCAGTATAGCAGACTACATACATTAAATGCATCTAAATATAATTTGTCACTTTATATTTTCTAATAATATGTCTTAAGACAATATTTAAATGCTTAGTTTTATCATCAAAGTGCTGTTTTTTATTGTGAAGTGCAAAACACATAATGCAAAGCAAGACAATGACGACTGAGAGATGTACAAATACATTTTTCTCAAAAGCCTGATGTATCATATTTGAGTTTTCTATAAACTGATGTAAGGATAATCAGTTGTTTCAGTAAGTGTTCATCCTGAAGTATTACTAATAATACTAATAAGTTGTTCTGACATTTTACTTCATAAAAATCAGTAAAGATTTCACAACTAAAAGACACGTGTACACAACATTTTTACTTGCATTTTACCTTTTACTTGCTAAAAAAGTATAATCTATCAATCAGATAGCAGAAGGCATGTAGTAGATTGTGTACTACAGGTTTTTCAGCAAAGTTTTGATCATGTTGATAATTTAGAGGCCTTAGACATTTGCATATCAAATATGATTCAGTGCACAAAAAAGTCCTGGGTTATTTTTTCAACTCAAATACTGGATTGAGCCTTTTTGTGGTTATTTTTGTTAGTGTTTGGCTAGTTTTCGTGTTACCCAGCTCCTGGGTCAAATGTAACAACCCAGCAGTTGAGTTATTTATCACAGGGTATTTGCATCCTCTTCAGGCGAGAGAGCCGTTTTCAGTGACATCGAATTGGTGCATTTCTTCGGTAAAATAAGTGTAAATGGGATAACAGAGACTGGTCGAATACACATGATTTACTCCTAAATGTTTATTTTTTTTACTTCTAATGTTTGTTAATGAGTTTAAATGTAGGCAATTTTGTATAGTTTACGTATTAAAAATGGTATAAAATATGCTATACTTTAAAATATGATGACTCATCGATAATAAATGAAGTTATTGTGCAAACCAGTGGTTGTGTGGAGTATTTTACAAAAGTTTAGAGGATTAACCTGTAAGCACTAATTTATGTATGAAGTAAAAAAATAAGCTAGTATTACAGTAAAAATGAATGAATAAAATCAACCCATTATGCTGGGTTTAATAAACAACCAAATTGCTAGGTAAAATTAGCCCAACATGTGTTCTGTCCTATTGTATATTTGCCCGTTTTTAATTTTTTTTATTATTTTTTTAGTGTAGTTGTTTTAGGGTTAAAAGCTTCTTTTATATTGACTGCTGCGTTATTATGCTGCAAAAAAACAAGTTTTTTTGTGAATGACCTCTAAGAAATGCATCTTATTGGTGTCTCGTGACCCTAATCCAATGTAATTATAAAAGGCTTCTTTCGACTAGTTATTCCTACAACCCACATACCTGCCAACTGTGAAATTATTCTTAAATTGCAACCTTACGTGACTTATGAGAGAGAGAGAGAGAGAGAGAGAGAGAGAGAGTGAGTGAGAGAGAGAGAGAGATCTAAGCAGTTTTTGTTGCATTAGAGCATGTTTACCAATAAGGTCTTCAAACTGAGACTGAAGCTCTTAATTTTTTTAGGTAGTTAGGCTTGGCTAGTCTACTTTCTTTGGTTTGGACTTCAACACAAGGAAGACAAGTTAAACATACCGTAAAGAAAAAAAAAATCCTTTTCTGTATATGTTAAAAAACAAAAGTATTTAATTCATTACGCCTCTGCCGAGACTTCCTTCAACTGTCATAACAACATCTGGAATGTTGTGAATTTGGCTTTTAATAGTCATTATGTTTAAATGTTGTTCTTTTTGGCAGCACAACAAACACTCTTGTGCTGCTGTTGTTTAATTTATTTCATATGGATCATTCAGAATGCTGGTTTGGAGATTTGGACACCATACCATTGAGGTCAAACTGTGTTTGAAAAAGTTTCCAAGCTTTCAAAACTATTTAGCATGTATATGTGTGAATTTGTGTGTCTAAGTGGTTCATCTTCCCCTAGATGGCAGAAGCACTGAAGTGACCAACCCTGAGTTGAAGCTCCTGAAGCAACGCCGCACTCTGAGGACGGATTACCTCCTCCCGAGACGCTGCATAAACTGAACGCTGAAAGAAATATTACAATTAGCACTCAGTTGCCAAGCTAGTGAGATATCTTATTTGGCAAGGAGCTCAGCAGGAAGGGCTGTGCTTGGAATTAAACCCAGAGTGGGTTGAAGATTATTGAGGAATTTGAAGTGTAGGTCTAGCATTGTGTGCCCTGTTCTCTGCAAAGCACTGCTTGATGACCGGATCTAAATTTCTTTCTAATGCTAATATGCATATATCAGTGCACTCATGATTGTAATAAGGATAAGGATAATGTGTTATAAGGATGCTTTGGTTGCACTTGTTCATTCAACGCTTTTGGACTTGTTGAGGTACTGAGAGTTTCCACTTGAGAACCAAGCGGTGACGTTCTTATATAGAAAATTTTATTTAGTCTTAATTTCTAATTTATTTTCAGTTTGTCTTTTTGTCTTTCTGTTTTCATTAGCCATTACTATATAGTATTGTTTGTTTTAGATTAATTTTAGCTTTTTAGCTTTTTATGTTTTAGGGAAGTAAAATTGGGAAACTGTCATTTAAAATGTAACATTTTTCAGCGGAGTCTAGTGTTATAGCTATCTAGTTGCAAAGTCAAAGGTTTTATGGTATACTATCCAAAACTACGATTCATTTATAGCTATTGTTTTCATTTAGCTTTTATTTTGATTTTCGTTCATGGTAATAACACTGGTTAAACACTTTTGTTATTAGTTTTGTTATTGTTTACCCAGTGATGAAAACTTACCAACTAGACACACATACTATAACTGCAAATTGTGAAAAAAAAAGAGTGGAGTAGGAGGTTTTACGCTGCAGTCCAGGATGCTGAAGGTGCAGTAATACTTTACTGTTATCTTGCACATTTTTGGAGACAAAAAACTTGGAATGCACTGATATGAAAATTGACCGATAACCTGTAATTCTTCATATTTGAAAGCCTATAACCGATTTATTGGCCGATAAATTTGTAATTTAATTTTATGTAGCCTATATGACAGACTTGCGCTGCACATGTTGCCCTTAATTGTTTTTTCCCCCTTTTTTTTTAAGTGATTCCGATCATATTTCAAGAAATTCAAAAGCATCATTTCTTATTGGGCCAATAACATTAAAAATGAACGTATATCGGCCGATATAGATACATGGTGGCCAATATATTGTGCATCCCTACGAAATACTACAATTTCAATAGGAATCTCAACGGTTTGAACAACAGAAAGCAACTTGGTTTAAAAGAGTGACTTCTGTGCGAGCCGTGCTTCATGCATTACTACACTATTGACAATAGTCCGTTTTTTGCCCCATTTCACCGCTATTTTGCATTTCACATTTGTGCTACAAATGTGATACGATCACATGCATTTTCAACCCTCCTATTTACACCTTCATACCTCTGACATCTTGCGATTGAATCATTTGAGATACATGAATATGTTTCGTTCTCTAAAGTCTTGCAGGTGCACATGAACTCTAGCTGTAAAGAGGTGAGAGATTCTTGGTTGCCATTAGTGTCATGGCTGTTATCTAACATGACTTTTCTGGGATGGAAACCATATGAACCTTAGGTGAGAGAGGAGATATGCATGCAAACACTCGCACGCCTGTAAGTCTCATTTTCATTCACTGTCACACGTGTAGTGAAAGGCTGTTGGTTCCTGTATGAGAAGTTAACTACCACTATTACATACCTGCCTTCCTGTGAGAGTGTTTTTTCCTTAATGTGAGAGTTAGCAAGGCCACAACGGTGCTTTGTGAACAAAATCACCTTTGTGTGATTAATGACTAAGGCTAAGTGGCTTTATTTGTGTATATTAAGCAGGAATTTCCATATGTCACATTCAGCATTTACCTCCATCAGACTGTGTACATAACCTCAGAGTGCGAGCCGGCAATGACTCTCCGTTAGATGTGGTGCTATTTTCTCATACGTGTTCGTCTATGAATGATTTGATCACTTCTTGTTTTTTTCCAGCCCCACTAAGGTTTTAATTCCTTTTTCGTATGTTGTCTTCATTCACGTTTCTTCTTTCTTATCTTTTTTTTCCTGCTCTAGACTGAGGGGTTTCCTCTTGTTTGAATGCATTCTAACATGACTGCACTCTTACTTGATTTACCGTGTTCTGTGAAAGAAAGATCAACACAGTGTTGAATGTGATTACCATCATGGGTCGCTAACCGTAAGATGTGTCCAAACACTGAGAAAAACGGAGAGTTAGGGAATCAAATCATGTTTTTGAATCGTTTTAAGTTGCATTCCTGAAATAGAGACTTTGGTCTAATCATCTGCACAAGCCTGTTTCTGATCTTCCCTTCCCTTTGTGTTTATAAATGGGTGTTACTTCAACTTTGGGCACTTTTATGTCTTATAGGTTGATTTTTATGAACGATAACAGATTTGAACTATTTCTGTTATATACAGATTGCATTACAACAGCCTTAGAAACTTTTACCATGCCTGTTTCTTGTTTTAGCCTTACCCTAGAACTAGACTTTCAGTCACTTCCAACTAAAAAAATCTGTCATAAAATATATATATGGTTTAAAACTATGATAATCTTAACAAATCTACTTTACAAACTAATTCCATATTTGTGTATAAAGGTACATTTTTAAAGAAATACTACTGTACCACAGTTGTGGCATAATTTCCACCACACTGAACTGAATACCAACTCTAAAAAGTTGTTTGTGTGAGTTAGTTGGTGTACTACTGTACTTGTTAACCAGGGACACAATGGTGTCAGTTAAGAATTTCTATTCGCACTCTTCTCCTAGTCAGTATGAAAAATCAAGGTAAATGTAATTATATTTTGTTAGTGTTGTTATTGTGCATAATTTCTAATCAGAAATTATGAAATTATTAACAAAGTGTAAAAATATAATTTATTTGTGTCTATTTAGGGTACATAAAGTGCTAGCTATGAAATGTATGCAATTTTATTCCAAAAAGAGTGTAAAAACAGCCCATCACAGATATACATTATACAGTAAATAATGAGAGATGTATTGAAAATTACACTGGGGTGGAAATGTTTAATAAAAATAAATAATTTTGTTAGTAGACAAGTTAGTAGTAAACTAGTACGGATGTGAAAACTGTTTATTTTATGCGTTTTTAGGTTCTAATAGTCCACAGGGCCAAAAGTGGTCTTAGTTGAAGAAACACTCACCTCTCAATTCCTAACTTGGTTTACCTTTGAAGGCAGCCCATTGAGTCAAAAAGGCTGACTGGTCATATTTACTTATTTACTCTTCCTCCTTTTAATTAAGATCAGACAGGTAAATAAAAGTGGGAGTTGATGAGTGTGAGAGAAAACTCCCAAGAGAACAGCATATTTAGAAAAAACTATTCACAGGCTATCCCAGAATCCTTCCTCCCTGTCCGGCAGACCTGCCTGCGGTGAGTGAGTCAGCCCAACGCGGTGAACTGGACCCTCCAGAAAAAGCCGCTGTATTGCGTATGCACCTTCCCTCGCACAATGAGAGCCCTTCTCCTGTCGGCCCTCCATAAAAAGCCTCATCTTCACAAACCAGGCTCAGTGAGTCCATCCAAACCAGCGTTACGCCGTGTTTGTTTGCGTAGCCGTGAACCCTGGTCCCCCTAGTTTCACCGCCAAACCAACATCACTGGGGACAAGAGAAGAACTGGAACTGATCAACTCTTTAAGCAGCTCTCCATCTCTTCCAACCCAGACGGCATCCGCTTTCCATTTCAAGGAAGTTTGCTTTGGTGAACTGCATAATGAATCTTGTTTTCTGTCTTTTAGCCCTATGAAAGTTCACTCACTGTACTGGTAATTTTCAATGTCCTATAGAGGAAATCGAAATGCGATTTTAGCAAACATATGTTTGTTATTACTGTACTAAGAGCCACTCTTCCTGCAAAGGCGGCCACGTAATCATTGAAAATCTGGTTTATATTTTAATATATTTAGGTGCCATTTTAAATGGGTTATGAGTTGTGTCCAAACTATTGAAAATACCACTTTTAAGACACTTTATTTGTCACATCTCAACCGCAGAATTGTTTTTGGCAGAGCGTAAAACGGGCTGCACTAGCATGCATGGGACCACCCTACGTTCTCAAAAGGGTATGGGAACGAAGCCTGTGGACCCGCCGTCTCCTTATTCAGAATTGATTTATGGTCAAGGGAGGGAAAAACAGATTGACGGACTACTGGACTCAACTAGTCTAGATGAAGAGATTACATCCCATTTCACCCCACTGCTGCACCTGACTTGTGGAATTTCTAAGAAAAAGACTGATTATTTGGTTTGTCTTAACAGCTTTATGTAATGGCGCTCCGTTTAATTGCATCGCAGTAAGGCTGCACGTTTTCGCTGTTATCTTAGGAGCGATTTGTTTTCCATAAGTCATCAGGCTTAATAAGCTGAGTTTCCTTCAGGCCTGGGAAGTGTGTTACACCTCATCCATTAGGACTGTACATGCCCACCCAGTCAGTAATAAAAGCCTTCACCAGTTATTCTAAGATAACAGATGGCTGCTGTATTTCAAACCAAACTGAAATTACTGATATTAATGCAGCCAGTGATGATGAATGAATCTATCACTGGAAAAGACCGAGCTAAATTCTTTCTTTTTCTTTCTTTAAGAGACTTCTTTCAAAAACATTTAAAGGGGTGGTAAAACACAATTTCACTGTTCTAACTTTAGCTAGTGTGTAATGTTGCTGTTTGAGCATAAACAACATCTGCAAAGTTACAGCGCTCAAAGTTCAAAGCAAAGGAAGATATTTGCTTTTAAATCATTCAATTCCCAAGGACTACAGCAAACAGCCGGTTTTGGACTACACGACATTCCTCCGGAGTTACTGATGTCAGCATATCCCATTATTTACATAAACCCCTCCTCCGAGAATAGAGTTGTCGCAGTGCCGTCGAAACGCTGCAAGTTCAATTCAGGATTCGCACATCGGCTTGTCCTGAAAGATGGAGCAGTTCCTACTTTAAAAACAGAAGCTTTGTTTACGAGCCTCAACCTGTAAGTATGATTTATTTTTCGTCGATGTGTTTTCCTGTAATAGTTCGTATTGTTAATTGTACGTTGTAGCAAGGATGTAAACAAATGAAACCGCTGTTTGGCTCTGCTGGTTTGTTAAATGCTCATTCATACTTAACGTTATCTGACAAACACCTAACGTTACAAACTTTTTTTTAATCTCAACAGCAAACTTGGAATTAGGGTAAATTATTCTTTGATTAGAGCTTTTATGTATTGTTTATCGCTTGTTTATCTACAGGCATGCTAAACATGGTTCTGTGTTTGATTTTGGCAGCCGATGTTTATTGTTCGTTTTGGATTAATAGTTCTGTCGACAGATATTTGTCTACAATCGTTCTAAAAATACAGAAGTAACGGTGGCATACAGTCAGAAACGATCACTATAGATCCGCAGTCTTTACTCAAACAAATCCCTTTGAGGACTGTAGTATAATTTGTTAGAATGATTATATGAAATTCTTCTTTATGAAGCTTATTTTTTTTCTAATTCTATAATAATTTGTACAATTAAATAACAGCATATCTAAAAAGTAATGAGTGAACAACAAAAAACAAACCTTTCTGAAACGTCGTTTAACAGCTGTTCTTGAACAGGTTCTGCTCGATCATCTTCACTAACGTTTCCCGGGAAACGTGCACTAGACGGTTAGCGAATCACAACACACTGGGCCAGCTAACCAATCTGAGCCCATTGCGTAGTTTTGAGGGACTGGCTTCATAGAACCAGGAAACCATCAGACCGTTTTTACAAGGAGGGGAAGAGCAGTGAAGAATAAAGGTGAAATATATGAAGAATAATGCAATTTTTAAAAAACGAAGCATGAACACGTTACAGTGCACCCCACAAACACAATCAAGCCTTCGAAAAAATGGGTTTTACCACCCCTTTAAAAAATTCTTACCGACCCAAAATGATTGAACGGTAGTGTACATTTTGAAAATTGTTAGATTTTATATAGATTAAATAAATTCCTCATTTTAAAACTCATATTTATTTGTATTCAATGTATTTATTCATTTATTTGATTTATTGATACTTTTTTCTTTTTCCAAATCTTCATTGTATTTTTTTCTTCCAGTCATCTTTCTATTGCTTTTTTCCAAACTTTTTCTTAATTATTTCCTCCTTACCTCTCTCTCTCTCTCTCTCTCTCTCTCTCTCTCTCTCTCTCTCTCTCTCTCTCTCTCTCTTTCTTCTACAGTCAATGACTAGATGAAACATTGAGATTAGATCTGATACTGGCCAGTATTTCTCCAGTGTTTTTATATGGCTGTGTCACATCACCGGAGGAAGCCCTGTGCTTTTGTCCAGAATTTGTTGGCTAACGTTTGCTCCTTTTAACTGTGATATTCCGTTCAGGGACGTGTGATTCAGATGTCCTCAGAGATTCTCAACTTTCTCTTTTCTCATAGCTTTATATATGATCCCTGTTTCTCCTGGCTGATCTCTTGGCAGAACAGCTCATTTTACTAGACTTCCCTCTTAAATATAACCTTCTCATACAACATGTCTATGGAGTTTTCCCCTTTTGGGTTTGGGTTTTTCTATTTTGCTTTATAATATTTGAATTATTTAATATTTGAATCCACATCAGAAGCATCATGGCCCAATTGGTTTTTAAATGCAACTTCAATATTATTTGGAAGTACTTTATTTTGTTTTATTTAATCAAAAGCTACACTAGACTGCTTAGACACAGATAAAGTTGTTAAAGGACTGCCACTGATGCCCTCTCAAAAATAGGCCCATGGGCCCATGTGATGTATGCATGTCACAGCTGAGATATACGTTCTAGCCATTACATGGTGGGGCCTTGATTCTTAATTTAAAGCTGGCAATTGGTCTTGTTCTAAACTGTTACAGCACATACTGTTGTGGTTGTTCGTCTGTCTGGTAACATTATGTGTTTTAGCACACACTCTCTTGCTTTTACTACTCCCACTAGTTTTAGCTTTGTGTGGTCTTGCTTCCCCTCATAGCTTGTTGCTGTCGCACCTACAGCAGCCTGCGGAGCGAGCTGGAAACCTCTCGGGGATGCCTTCCAGTACTCATAAAAGCTATATCACACCACAAGAAATTACTGAGCATTTCACCACAAGGAGTTGCCCCCCTCATGCCTATTAATGTAGCGCCCAAAAGCCAACTGTAGCTCAAAGTTGTGCTCCCTTGACTAGTCTTCCATTTCTAACTATGCTTTCATTTACTCGCCCTCATGTCTTCCCAAACCTGTATGATTTTTTTGAAGAAAAATGTAGTCATTACTTATTTAATTACAATGAAAGTGGATGAAGCTTTTTTTCAGAAAGTATAATAAAAATTAATCCATACCACTATATTCTAAGTATTCTGATGCCATATAATAGCTTTATGTGTGGAGCTGACCGAAAAATATTTTTGTTGATTTGAATAATGACTTGCACTCTGGTCTGTTTGTCACTCAAAGCTATTTTATGGCTATAGTAGACTTGGAATATAACACACAATTTTATGGACCACAAGCTTGAAAGCCTTAGTCCCATTCATTCTAAATACATGGAAAAGTTTGACCAGTGCAATTCTCTAAATTTTCTCCTTTTGTGCTCCAAGAAAAAAGTAATGCAAATTTGAAAGGACATGAGGGTATACAATGACAGAACGTTCCTTTAAAGAAAACATAAATTGGCCTTAAGACAGAGTCCTGGGGCACACCGCACTTTCTGCCGGTCCTTCTTTTGATCCAGCTGTAGAGAAGATTCAAAATCTCTTCCTCTTTCCATTTCTTGCTCATTCGTCTATCAGTGGATTCTACATTGGCTGGTGACCCTGACTGTCTGGGTGGGTCTTCCTATGATTTTTTGGATGTGCATAAAGCTCAGAAACAGCGGCTTACTCTTAGCCCAGGACTTCAGCCAACCCAAATGATTTACGAGTGTATCTGGGGCTGTTGTTTTGTCTGTCATTGTCCTCCTGGTAACCCATTCAGCGTTTCTAAGCTAGTAGAGGGGGACAGATGGAAAGAGGGAGTATAAAAAGAGAGAAACAGGGAGAGCACAGGACCGTTAGCACTCGTCACCTTCACTTGCTCCTGGTTTTATAAGCATACCCCTGGCTAGCCTCCTAAAGCTTTATGAAACACTTAAATGGCTGTAATTGAATTTCCACGGTTTTAGGTCAGGAGCCAGGGGTTCGCCTCACACCGCAAAGAGGAGAGAGAGCCACTAAATATATATGTTTCAGAAAAGGTAGTCCCCAGTCTCCAGTGGCCCACTAATGATGCGGGTGTGTCTCAAGGGTACTGTATGTGTTTGTTTGTTTGTTTACTGCTCCATGGAAAGTGAAAGCTTACAAACATAAGAAGGGTTTCCCTTGAGTCTGACCGTGAACCAGACATTTTCTGTAAGCCATACTAGAAGAGCCAATTCGATGTCATCAGGTTATTTGAAATTCCAATCACTTTTTTTTTAGAGCTGAACTTGAATTTATGATCTTTTTTGTGAAAAACTAAGTCCAAGTCAGAAAATAATATGATCTTGAGGAGAATACATATCATAGTTTGAGCTTCATACACTAAACTCCAAGTTTTTCAAGAACATGTTCTTTTAAAAGTATACGTCTGCCAAGCCCTTAGCTCTGCTGACAAGAGCTCTTTACCAAATAAAAATGAATTTTTTTTTCCACAGATGCAAGAAAGAGTTGGCGGACAATCATTGTCAATGACTTAATAGCTGGGCTACTGTTTCCAGCTGTTTTTCAATTTAGAATGGTTTGCAGTGGTGTGAAGTCTCATTTGGCTCTCTTCTATTTTCCAATGAAGTGTACTTTTTTTTTAAATAATCGATAACCTCTCCGGCTCCTTATAAGTTACTCTTCAAATACAGTTTTTATAATGACTGACAAATTACATTCAGGGGAAAAAGAAAACAGGGAAAAGTGGAGAAGTCGTCATGTAGTCTGCAAGGGGTTTATTAAGTTCCTGTTATTCTCCAACTGTGTTTTGAGTTGTCATCTTATCAAGAGAATGTGGTGACGTAAAGCTGACTGCCATTTTTCAGAGCTGTCATTTGTCTCGCTGCAGGAACAAAGAGACCGCGTGAAAGTTGAGGCTCTGTTCCACAGCCGAACTGAAGAATTTTACAGTGAAAATCTGTTTGTTGACTGTTTCAAGATTACTGTTTACCGATTCACATAACAAATTCCCGTTTATTCACACACAGTGCTCCAACCAACCCAAAAACATACTACTGAGTTTACAAATAGCTTGTGCCCTGGCACTGAGACTGGTGCCAATGTATTGCAAGTGTGTGGTTCCATTGTACATAAAATAACTTTACCCAGAAATGTAAATTCTGTCATTTATTCATGCTAATGCCATTCAAAATCATTCTTTTGCGGAACAGAAAAAAAAAAGGTATTTTTGAAGAATGTCTCTGTTTTTGTTTTTTTTGTCCAGTTGGATTTGTATGGACAAAAAAAGTTGAAACATTATTCAAAATATCTTCTTTTGTGTTCCACAAAAGAGAGAAAGTACAAGTTTGGAACAACATGATGGTGAGTAAATGATGACAACCTTTTCAATTTTGGGTGACTATTTGAGTGTCTGCCATTTAAACCAATTGTGTTATTTAGGTAGTGATCGTTGAAAGTTTACCTTGCTTTAACTTGCTCAGCAGGATTCTCTTGAAACTATTGCTCCACTATGGCAGTTTTCAACCTGAAAGGGAAAACTGACCATAGAAGATGTGTTCTTGCATTATGAATTGCATTTCATAATGCAACATTTCATTATGCAACAATGCATTAAGTTGAGCTTACTAAGTGTTAGCGTTCATGTAGTGCATGATTCGACCCGAATCTCCGGCTAAAATGCTTCTTGAAGTAAAGTGAGTTTTTAAAGTGGTCTAGATTGTCATCACGGTGGTCACAGAGCACATCCGTACAAACGGAATGCCAATTGGTTTAGAGATTGGAAACCACTACGTTCGGCTCTCTTCTGTTCCAGCTGCAGATACCGGGGAAGTTTTATGTATTTAGGGCAGGAAGACTTGTTGTTCTTCTTAATTCACACCAAACCTTTGTGGGCTATTTAAACGTGTCACGCTTAACTTGCTCTACACATCTGCTGGGTAATTCTCCCTTGATCAAATTAAACCATCTCCCAGAAAAAAAAAATACAGAAGAAAAAGTTTGATTCCATCTGGTGGAGATTTAAAAAGGATGAGGGGGAAAAGAGTGAAAGCCTGATTCTCTGGTAGTTTTCAGGCCTGTGCTGGCCATTTCTGACGCATCTGGGTTTTATTACTGCAGATCTGCAGCTTTTCCATCTCATTTGGGCACAATGGATGAGCTGCTATACTTTGAACAAGATCTTTGGAAGACATAGACAATAGTTCAATTATAATCTAGGTTTCTTCTTCCATCATAATTTATCCTTTATTTGGCTTTTTTTCTTCTTTTGCTCCTCTATCTCTCTTTTCCATTCCCTCTTCGACTCTCTCTCATCGTTCCATTCACATTCACGCTGATTGTCACGTTTTTCCGGACTCTCCCGGGGCCCATAAAGTATCACTCCATTAAGGAGTATCATCTCTACCTTGCGTCCATCCTGTCAGCCTGTATTACTTCGCCTGAAAGGGGAATGGATATTTATCAAGGATTTTGAAAACCATCAGTCATGAACTTCACCCCAAGAGCTTACAGAAAGCTGTGGATCTTAGCAAAGTGAATGAAGTGTTTGGTGATGGGGTGAGGCCTACCGGTTCCCTCTTCTCCCAGGGCCCCTGTAATGGTTTCACAGCTGATGAAAAAGAGTTAACTGGCCAGTGAAAGTGGCTGTTAAATAAACACCACTGAAGTTTAACAGTCTGGAATTGCTTAATTTGATCTCTCCCATGCAGACACACACACAAACCACATGACTCCTGACACCTCTATATCGCCACTAATTGGTGTTAGATGTCACTCCGTAGTTGATGCATCTTTTTTAGTCAGATATGTGATATGAGGCATCTAAATGGCCATAAAGACACCAATTGGCTTTAGAACCAATTACCATGTGCCTTGTTATTGTGTGTAATGGGGATAGAGCATGCTCAGCCCTTCAGGCCTAGTATAGACCAAGGGTTGGCAATTTTAGGATGCATTATAAAACATTGCCCAGGATGTGAAGCACATTTCTTCACAGTAAGTTCAATGTCTTTTTCAACAAAGCAGTATTCTGTTGCCTTCACCATTGTATGAGTGTTTGCCCATTACAACAGTAGTTTTCTTTAAGCATCCAGAAAGACTTGGCTTTTTTCCCCCTTTGTCTTTTACTTTTTCACCCCTAACACCATCCATTCATTCTGTCTCCTGAGGAAGGCTTAACTTCCCAGTTATCCAGGCATTTCCTCGTGTTTCTGATGTGTTGTGTAAGCTTTTCCATCATCCTGCCAATTGGACAATTCCCACCTGCAGCCATTAATACATATATCTCTGGTCCTCCCGTTTACATGTTTTTTTTTTCTTTCTTTCAGATATTCCGTACATTGTTAGAATATTTTTTTGTCCATATGGACAATAAAATGCAAAAAATGACTACTAACTCAGTTTTACTTGTTTTCAGTTAAAAAAAAATCAATATAGAATTTATACAGATATACAGATTTTTTTAAATACAGAATACAGATTTTTTTTGCTTGTTTTTAAATTTGGTTTAATGAGAAACAAGTGGAAAAAAATCTGCCAGTGCAGTAAAACAAAATACATATTTGAAATACATATTTTCTGAACACAAACCTTATCTCATGCATTGTTGCTTCTCAAGAAACGTTTTTTTTTTCATTTTGATATTTTAATTGGAATATTACACAAAAATACTCAAGATGAAAAGTGTTTTGCAGTGTAGTCAACGACAGTTTAGTCTACAAATATTTATCATCTATATGTCATCAATATACCTAAAATATGCATAGCATGTGCATACATTAGAAATAGACTTTCTTGGATTGTTGCTTATTGAACAGAACAAAGGACCAGTGGATCAGTGACTGTTTTGTATTTTTTAATTGATTTTAATAAAATCAGACCTTATTTTTCTAATTCAATACTAAATAGTTATTCTTTTTTACTGATATATTTTTTCTCTTATAACGGTGTTTAATTATTTAACTAGGTATCTTTCCTAGATATTGTTTAACAAGGAACATTTTGTATTCCACATTGTGATATTCTACAATATTCTACAGCTTAATTGTTGACACTTTTAAATTTATATTATAATTTATAATATATGCAATCCTAATGCAAATACAAAACAATTTTTGCCCTTCAATATTGGCCAAAATTTCTCTAGAACTTCATCCCTGGTTAAAACTCACTTAGACATGTTGCTATATAGCAGAGGTAGAGGAACGTGGTGAGAGAGCTGCAATGTGTTAAATGACTCAAGGAATATGTACTCATTATGCACAGGCTTATTCACAATCTCCCCATTAGTCTGTTCCTGCTCAGAGCTGTTGGCCAAGTCCTGTTTCCACCAATGGCCATTACCCAAATCACCATTAACAGGACACGCTGTGGGTATTGGCCTTGGCAAGTAGGTGTCAGAAGCGGAAAAATGCAGGACGTTATTCATAATTTGGGACTTTATAGTAGTCTGCTGTAGTGTTTTCTGTTAACCATATTCGCATGGCCTCCTTTTGAATTGCTCTCTGAAGTTGCGGCCAGGGGCGAGAATAATGCCTGACTCTTTCTGGCGTGGAGTTGATCGGAAGGTTTAGCCCTTAATCTCAGTCCTCCCTCCCCTTTTTCCCTCTACCTGCATCTTTCTTGTTTTTCATGAAGGGGAGAATGGGAACTTTGTCTCTGCCATCTCTAGGTCTGCCCATGAAAATGCCCACATTTGCTGTGTTGTGGGAGCAGGATGTAGTCAAAGCGGTAGCATTAGGAAAACTGATATCGGCTTGGCATTTATCTCAGTCTCTTAGGGATTAGTCAGTGTATTGGAAATATCTTAGGCAGGTATAATTTACTTTCTAGTTGATGTTAACCTGTTCAAGCTTTTAACTAATCATTTTAAAAGTGATTATGAGCTGGACTGAGACAAAGATTCTTAAAAAAATAAATAATAAATCAACAATAATTGAGGCCATTGAGAACCTGAGATTCTGAACTTTGGTTTGCTAAGATACACAGACCACATCTGGTTATTTCATTAGTTGCATAGTCTAAAGTTGTTCTATATAATGTCACATATGCATTATTTAGTTTTGATAAGTACAATAGTGGTGTTTGGCAGTGATCTCCATCTGAAATATTGCAAAAACGGAAATTGTGGATGCTTATCAAAAGCTCCCACATTTGTTCACGTATAACTGGCTCTTGTTTTTAGACTTTTCGTTTCACAAAAGAAAAATAAATTGTTTTATCTCTAAAGATTACGGCGTACCTCAGCTGGACAAAGCCTGGGAGTGTTTTCTTTTTTGAAATCACAAATTCTTGACACAAAAGCTTTTGGAAGAGATAAGTCTTCATGCTCACTGCTGCTTGCTCGAGTCTCCCAGTGTCCTGAGTTTTGTTTGGGGATGTATAAATGGATGGATATTTAATAGTTGTGAAGATATTCTGAACAGGCTGCTTTTTTACCTTGTAAAAACATTTGGTTTGATATTTATTCCTGTTCCTGTTTTTTTTTTTTTTTTTTTTTTTTGAGGTCAGATACAGGAGCTCTTGGTGGATTGTTGTTCTTTCGGGAGACTTTGTGCTGTGGTTGTTCTGAAGCAGACCACAATCTCCTGCCTCAGATACTTCAGGGTATCAGCTTTAGCTTATCTCACTGTTGGTTTACTGCTAGAATATGGCCCACTTCTTATAGTACTGTATATATATGCAGACACAAATTTATGTTTACCTAGTTACAGCAGGGTGCAAAAGTCTCAAAATGCTTGTTTTTTTTCATTTATCTAATTTAATAGCATTTTTACCATTCCCCTTCATTGCTTATAAAGAGCAGATTTAAAATGTATCTATTTCGTAAACAACAAGCACATGAATATGTGTGCCCTGCTGCTAATATTTATCAAGAAATAAAAAATTCTGGATGAGAGTCCGAAATAAGGACTGGTTGGACGTTGTACTTCACAGACGATGACTGGAAGGAGAATTTTAGAATGACACGACATCCATTAGACAATTTAGACAGACACTTCATTCAACAACAGCTCGTTCCATGCGTCTTACGTCATTATGCCATTTCTACGTTCACTGCACATGTGCAGTACTTTCCTGTTTCAGTTTTCAATCCGATCAAGTTTACATGTCCTCTCGATCGTATTAGAAAAGGTTTGAACCACTCCTAGTAATCTGAATTAACTTCATTGGGATTTGACAAATTCATTCTGATTGACGTGGTTATGTGTGACTTTTGTATTTCAACTGTGCTACAAGTCCAATTACAATCAGATTATTAGGGTCCATGTAAATACTTTTTTTTGTTTTGATATAAATCTATTAATTATTCCACATACAAAAATCCAAATTCCATTCCTACCCCTAAAATAAGTTTTTTGTAAAACTTTGTTCAGATTTCCTTTTATATATTTAAATATATATAACATTATTTACTTTTTATAAGTAAATTTTTATTTTTGTTAATTTCATTACTTTTTTGTTGTTGTTGAAAATTTAGGGTTAGTAAACCTATTTGGGCATAGTGTAGCCTACAACAAACACGATCATACACTACAGAACAATCTCTTCAGACACAAACTTCAACAGAATGGGCTTTATTAATATACTTTAATGGATTTACACGCAGATACAGTACACAATATAGCTTTTCCTTCACCCAGATTAATTTACAGTAGCTTTTCTTATAATGTGTCCTTGATATAGCAACCAATGACCACCCAGCATTTGAAAACCGATTAAAAAAAACAATCACAAAGGGTCTTATAGAGCTTCATACAGTATCTGTATTTGTTTGGTCTGCGAGGAGGCACAGACTGACATACCTATGTTGAGAGATTGCTCTTTGAGCCACACGCCAAAAACGCTGTTCAAGAACTCACAGCCTAGTGTTAAACTCCAAAAAAGCAAAAAAACAGATCTATCATCATCTCAAAACAGGAGGTTGTCAGCACCCTTTAGCCTGAACTGCAATTACAATGATAAAACTTGCTGTCTAACTATCATTGGTGTAAAATGGCTTGAAATATCCGGTTTGAAGTGTTTACTGCAGAAATTCCCCCATCTCAAATTTGGAATGGCCTCTTTCAGGAGTCTGTTGGCCTTGATGGATCCTTAGTCTATTTTTTTTTAGATTATATTAACTGTTTGTCCTGGCAACCGCTCATAACATCACAGTAAATTATGTCATAGTGCTGTGGGGTTTCATTTCAACGTCAGATTAATTGGTCTTAACCTCTTTTTTTTTTGTCTTGTATATCCTTACAGCCTCTTTTATAATGCTCAAAAAACCTTTTCATTGACACCAGAAATGTTTATTTTACCTCTTATTACACCAAAGAACCAGGAGGTGTCGTCACCAAGAGAGATGAACAAGAATGTGCACCATTCAGGGCTTGAGCACTAACCTTTGACCTTTGCTGAGATGCTTTTACGCAATCCTCCACCATAAAGTCCCTCTACTAATGCAGACTAAGAGGGGAGAGCACAATTGAATGGGAGAATGGAGGGTTTGCTTGGGCATCTTACAGCTGCTCCGTGTCATGTTTTTTTCCCCGTGCCCTTTATGGAGCCTTTCCTCTGCCCTAAAATAACAGGCCCAATAAAGAAACCCTCAAAAAGTTCTATTGCAAATTATAAAGGCTGATTATAACCTTGCCAGGCATTTTGGCTGAAATGAAAATAATGTTTTAATGGCTTTATTTGCCAGTTACACCCAAATGAGGGTTTTTCATTCGGTGTGGGTTTCCGAAATGAATCCATCTTTCTATATTGGGTTCTAACAGCAGAACCTGTGTTGGTTAAGGCACTGTGTTGTTAATTCCCTTTTATCTAAACTGTAAATACAGTAATATAGCAAAAAATATCTTGTTGACAGATCAAGAAATGTGTCCTGTACACATTTTGTGAATGCTTTAAGTTGGTGGCGCGTCCCTCCCCACTTGATCGGATGAATGTCTGTCTTTTTTGTCACTATGGTGTTAACAGGTTACTCTGACCCCTTGGAGTGCTGTGTTGGTTTAGAGTTACCCCTCCTTAGGTTAACACGGGCTGACGTTACTCCATTCATTCAAGTTTATGACTCCAGTGATGGCTCTGGGACCCCTCGGAGGGCGACTGCTCTGACAGGTGCCAGTGGACCCTATGTGGTCATTTAAAGGGTTTATACTCTATAAGGCTTCGTTCGTTCACTCTGTTTGTCGTTTGTTCTTTCTATCTGTCGTTTGTTCTATCTATTCTATCTGTCTGGCTGTCTGTCAAAAAAACAGTAGTAATGACAGTTATGACAAAAAAATAATTTTTTAATGAAAATTTTCGAGGATTTTTTTTCAAGTGTTGCATTCATAACATAAGAAAATACAATTTGGCATAATACTGTAATTACTGTAAGTTAAAATTTTAAAGGAACAAAATTCATAATGCTGGCTGTGTAAATGTTCCTTTTAACATCCAGTCGTCATTTACTCTACATGTGCGATTAATATGCACCATATGTGCCTATAATATTACAAACCATAGACTATTGCTTTGCCATTATATTTTGTGACTCACCACTCAGATATTCTCTTATAATTTTATAAGGCCAATTATTAAAAGCCATAATCTATTTGACGGCTTCTAGTGAATATGCACTCTCTCCCTGTCTTTTAATATCATAACTTGTTCTCCATGAAATAAAGAATAATGTTATAATCAATGATATTGTCTGCCAAAACGTTCTATATTAGTCTTTTATGCCATTGTTTGTTGAAAACGCCATGGGTAAATGCCCAAAATAAAAATTAAGAATTAGAAGTTGATTTGATTTTTAGCATTTGTGCATATTAATCAGAAGAACACAGGATAAATATGTTTCATTGTTGACAATAGAAATCTTTTGACAATTGATTTTTTAATAGATTTTTTTTTTTTATAATTTGTCGAAATTTATGACCATTAACAGTATATTTGCAATATTATGTATAAAATTTGCTGTCATTGACAGTAATTTTATTTTGTCTAAATTTTTTTTTATTAACAATATATCTTTCAATATTTGTTTTACATCTGTATACATTTAAAACATATTTTTAATGTTTTGTCTTAAAGGGATAGTTCACCCAATTTAAATTCTGTCATAATTTACTCACCCTCATGTTTTTCCAAACCTGTATGAGTTTCTTTCCACTGCTGAACACAAAAGAAGATATTTTGAAGAATGTCGTTAACCAAATAGTTATGGGCCACCATTGACTCCCATAGTATTTTCTTTTCCTACTATGGAAGTCAATAGGGACCAGAAACTGTTTAGTTACCCATATTCTTCAAAATATCTTCTTTTGTGTTCAACAGAGTAAAGAAACTATACAGATTTGGAGCAACTTGAGGGTGAGTAAAGACATAATTTAAAAATGTGGGCTGTCCCTTTAATCTGGTATTGCTAATAGCATTTTTCTAATATTCCATATTTCAACTGGGTTGCCCTATTGAAATTAGCATTTTATGTTTTTTAATATATAAAAACAAAATATATAACAAATTTAATATATATTATTGTAAAAAATAATTAGTGTATTAATCAATCAAATATTCACTGTGAGACAAACTCAAGAGACTTTTCTTAAAACTCGACTTGTAAATCAATGAGTGTTGCACATTAAGAATGGCACATTAGTTTCCAGACATCTACACCCTTAAACACACGTGACTAGATCACCTGGCTAAGCCTTTATCGTATAAAACCCTTTATTGTATTATCGAACGAAAGTATGTACGTGTCTGAAACTGAAGCGTGTTAGTCTAATTATAGTCCAGTTATACAGCAGCGTTGGTGTGTCTGTCTGTCTCGTGAGGGCTAGGAAACACAGTGGGCCCTTGTTACCGGTGGTCTCCAAATTAAATTTCCCATTCGTCTCTGTAACCCTTTACCCATAATTATGTAAATATGTTGTCTCTGTAACGTGTCCATATGATACTCAATAAAGTGTAAGGTTGAGGAACACAATAGCTGGAAATGTTTTGAATTAAGCTTGTTGGCATCTGGCTAAATTCGACCGGTACGTATATCCACACCTGTGTTTTATTACAGGATTTGACAGAAAGAAGGGAAAAACAGAGGAAGGGAAATAAGTAGTAGTGGTAGAAAGGAAAAGAAGTGGTAGAAGTGTTACGGACGACTTGAGATATAAGGGTCAAGGTCTGTGAAACCTGATGTGGTATTAAGAACTTGGGTATCCTTCCTCTAAACGTAACACATATTAAAAAATGTATGAGCTCTCAAAAGAGCTTTTTTCCCCTGAGCTCTCAAAAGTAGTATTGTAATTTGGCATGAGCTTATTTTTCAATCAAGAAAACACATTTCAGAGTTATCACTCTAAATCCAATATTAAGTCCTTGTTAAAAATTTCTGTCCTCATATTTTCCGATAGTTTTGACAACTGTCAACAGTGTTTTGAAGGTCGAGGAAACTAGGCTTAAAGATGACAACAGTTGTTAAACCATAAGAAGAATACGATTTTTGGACATTGTGTTGACTAGAAGAGGATTGTTCCAACTTTATATATATATATATATTATATATTAAAAATCTTACAGACCCCAAACTTTTGAACAGCAGTGTGTGTGTGTATGTGTATGTGTGTGTATATATATATATATATGTGTGTGTGTGTATGTATGTGTGTGTGTAAGTAAAATAGAAAAAGAAATAAACCATTTAGTTCAGTTAGACAACTTATGCTACATTGATAAACTGAAAGCTTCTGCTCTGCTCCAGAGCAGTCGCAGCAGGAGTCAGATTTCACTTATCATGTGGCGGAGTAAGGAGAAATGACTGACAAGATGATGGCGGAGGATTTGGTGTCAAAGCGATAAGTAAGTGCAACAGATCCTGAGCGTCATTGACGAATATCTTTTCTTTTAAAATGTGTGGTCAGTACAGCCTTTCCTTATACACACAGTAGGCGTGATCACGAATACGAAAGCTAAAGTGAAAGGGAAAAGCAAGTGCTCATTCATATCTCCAAAAGTAAAAAATTTCATCAAGTTTGTGTACAACTCATTTGCTGTATCTGAATTGTATTTTTATTCTGTTGCAATGGTAATATTATCCACATACTAATATGCAAGATTTTGATTGGCATCTTTATGGCCACAGTCCATTGAGAGTTTTCATGGCTAATTTTGTTAACGTTGAAGCTAGAACGCCTAGCATGTGTTTTCAAGCAGTCACTGTGGTTTACATTAGTCTGCTTCGTTGTGTATTGGAGACTTTAGCTGCTCAAGCTCTACATTATACAAGTTAACCAAGCCTGAAAGTCCATTCAGAATTGTTGCTTAGACGTTTAGTGATGGCTTGAGTGTTTTGTTAAATATATTTACACTGCCATGTTGGCCTCAGACACAATGAGGAACCTTTCGAGAGCACTTTCTGATTCTTTTGATGTTTGATTCAAAATACGTACCTTGCACCACCGAAGCCAAGACATCTCCAGGCCGTTTTTACCTTCAAATCCTAACACTTGGCATGTGCATTAGCTCTGATAGCTAATTAGTCTCTTTTTAAACTTCCTCAAGTGGGTATAAGCAAGTACAGTCGTCGATGCCAAGGCTTGACAAAAAATCCTTCCCTCATCTATTAATTTACAAGCAATGGCCCTGAAAGTAGTCAAATCTGTGGAGACATCTCTTTAGAAATCCTTTCTCGCTTAGAGCAAAGCCACCATTTTGTGGACTTATGAGATTGTATACCTTCCATATACAGTAACATGAGAAAAGGAAGTTAGACCATTACCAAAAACCTGATTAAGAACATCCAGAACTCGATAATTCAATGCAGTCTTTGAAACACTTCGAAAGATGTTTGCGTGTCTTTGTGTGTGTCTACTCCCATAGTTTGTTCCTGGCCCCTTTATATCTCTGACCTGGGTGGGTAACATAAGGAAAGCACCTGTGCCGGCCCCTCCTAAGCAGACTAATAGGGGACCATCCGGGGCCCCTGATTACCATCCCTTGGGGGGGCAAGAACTCGGCCAACCAGCAAAACCATTCCCCATGTCTATTTTTTATGAAACGTGGCAAGAAGGGAATGTCCTCATTTATACCTAAAGGATTCAGTTTTTTTTGTAATTTACGGCAAAGTTCACTGCGTGGGTCCAATACTCGGAGATCTCTAGAGTTTGGATCCAGACCTTGCAGCTCGGCCATCTACGTTTGTAAAATGACTCCGCTGATGAAAAGTTATGGCCTTGCAGATTTCCGACCCTCCCAAGCATCTGCCTCACTGTGTTATCAAGAGATTCTCTGCGCCCTTTTGAATTGAATTGATGTGACTTTTTCGATGACAGAACCCTCATAAACACGACATCTGATGGATTAAAAAGGCTTCATTTGGGACACAGTCTTCATATCCTGTGACATTTCTAATTTCCCTCAAAAAATGAGAACCTCTTTAAGCCTTTAGTATGTAAGAAAATTGGCTGTGGCAGAAATGGGAAAAATAAGGGTGAAAGGGAAGAAAAACTGTTAATTTGAATACAGACGATGGAACACAAATACAGCTGGCATTCCAGGTGTTAAGATAATTTCTGTTAAATGTTTTTGTTATTTTGGGAATCTATATACACAGTGGAGTTCAAAAGTCCACTTGTAAAATTATATTTTATTAATACTTTTTTATTTTTTTTATGTATTATTATTTTGTATCATTTTTTTTATATATATTTATGTAATTATGTTGAGTTATATTTTATTATATTTGTTATTATAGAATATTATTATTTAATTTTGCATGTTAAATTAAGAATGATAGTCTAATAGGGAATGCTGGTAGATGGACAGTCTCAAGCATCTCAAGTCTTTATATGTTAACCTCAAATTTTGACAGGAAAATGGAAAAAGTAACTTTCTGCCATATGAATTTGCTATAGTGCCACATTTGCACGCTATTAAGTTTGACCAATATGTTAAAAATTTTCAAGTCGTGACCCAACTCATTCCAGAGCTTCTCATGTTACTGGGACATCAAGACATGTTCGTTTGCTGTAGTATCCCATGCACCTTTTCAAACCTGCACTTGGAAAACCACCTGTCTTTTATCCACAACCAATCTGGCCATTTCATTTATGTGGCTATTCCCATCCATAGAAGAAATTCAAGAACCTTGGTTGAGTCAAGTCTGGAGAATGTGCGGTAGGAGTCTAGAGCACCTGGGTCAAGATACTGACACACAGAAGAATGATCCAATATCATTTTCATTCGTACACAGCATGCATCCACAACTTTAGTGTTATTCTCAGATGACCTAATTCCAACACCAGCATCAAAAACAAACAGAATTCGTCCAGCAAACAACAACCCATAGAACTACAAGGGAAAAAAGGCAAGAAGAAAAGTCTGTTGCCTTGAATCCTCGTATCTGACGTTTTTATATAATGGAAAAATTCAGTAGCTTACACATACTTTCAAATGGCCCTGCACTATAATGTTTATCGAAATCCTTACCAAGGTTTTAAATCACACCAGATAACTCCGTCGTTACACTAACAACACATCATTCATCCACGATTCACTTTGCTCTGTCTGTCAACACCCGCTTTGATTTAAAACTGTCTGCAGAGTGAAAGAAACACTAAATATACTGTCGTGTTAGTCTCTTTCTTCTCTTTCACACATTTTTAAATCTCAATTTGCGAGAGCCCAGTGCCACCCGCTGCACTGTTTGTTGCTTCAACTTGTCAGCAAGTCAGGCTGTCATTTTTAATTAAGACCGACGTACCGATCCGTGCAGGTCCAAATTCCCCAAGACACCCCTACTGGCTTCGTTGATGGCGCGTTTTCCGGTCTTCTGGATATTTATTTGTTTGTCCTTGAGCTTAGGGAGGGGAAAAGGGCAGTTGTTTGCTTAAAAATACTTTATGTCCGGGTTTATACTATAATCCATCCCAGCGCTCTTTGCCAAAAGCAGTTCACAAACGCTGCAACTCAAGCTACGGTGTAATGTGAAGCACACAGGGGAAAGAGGAGCGCACATACCTCCATCACGCAGCACGCCAGCGTTGGGCTCGTGGGCCAGATGTGCTCGGCTATTAAACACATGTAGCAAAAATTGTAAGGATGAACAAAGCCAGTAATGAAATCAAATGTCCATGCCAAATGCCTTTGACTTGCAAGATTGCAGGAGCAGATTTTATTCCCGTAATGCATTGCTTTGTAGGGGCAGGCTGCCCGGGGGAGTGGGTGGGGGATTATTAATGACTACTAGTTGAATTATCGACATGCTACTTGAGTTTTTTTTTTTCACGGTGTAAAACATATCTTTCCTTTTGTCCGTTTATATGCTCGTATATGTGTGAAAAAAAGGGATTTTGTTGTTTATGTGATATGAGAAGGGTTGGCGTGCGGATGGAGGAGGCATTCACAATGGTACTCTAGGACACACACACTGACGCAAGCCTACAGTCGAAACAATTGCGATTGTGCCCCTTTCAATCCAATGATGTCACAATTCCGCTCTTCCTTGAGCTTCCTATCGGGTTTCAGATCAGCACCCTTGGCTGCATTTCAGGTCTCAGTTTTGGAAGAATTACAATCCTTGAATGAATACACACACAAATGCTTGATTCCAAAACTAGTGATATGCCTACAGAGACAGTATTTTAAGGCATCATGAGCCCGTTTTTTGGGCTAGATACTAAGCCAGAGCCACATATGTCCTTCATTGAAAAACCAATCCCATAATGCATTGTGATGACTTCAGTGAAATAAATCCAAGATGGCAGAAAAAGTATATAATATAAATCTAAATCTAAATAAATATACACTAACGTTCAAAGGTTTGTGGTCAGTACGATTTTTTTTATACTTTTGAAGTCTTTTATGCTCATCAAGGCTGCATTTATTGAATCAATAATACAGTTAAAACAGTAATATTGTGAAATTATATGCAATTTACAATAATTTTGTATTTTAATACATTTTAAAATGTAATTTATTCCTGTGATGATAGCTGAATTTTCAGCATAATTTCTCACGTGATCCTTGAGAAACTATCTTTTAATATCCTGATTTCTTATTATTATCAATGTTGAAAACAGTTGTGCTACTTAATAATTTTGTGTAAACAGTGATGCATTTTGTTTTAGGATTTTCTTTATAAGTAGACAGTTCAAAAGAACAGCATTTATTTGAAATACATGAACATTTTGAAAATGACATTTTTAATTGGTAGCTTATCTGATTCCATTAATTACAAGTAATAAATGTGAGATTAAAAAAGGATTTATAATAGTTCGTGACTGATATATACCGGTAATATCAATTTATCAAATATCACTTTGCGTTGAAGACTAAACACACAAGTGATTCAATAAAGCTTTATGTTTGCGTTTCGCTAAGCTTACAGTATGATACTCTAATGGACATAAAAACACATTTACGCTTACAGATATCTCATTTTAATTACACTAAGCTTTTTTTATTGATGCTCTTCTGCATTGAATGAACTATATGAGCTTCTAATCAAGATTTCTTTGTGCTTATTAAAATGTTTTCGCAATACATTCTGGGATTTTTTTTGGGGGGAAACTTGCAATGCTGCATTAAAATTTGACCAAAACAAGTTATCTTCTGCCTGCAAAGCTAGCATTTTTCAGGTTTTGGAACAGACCTATAGACTCCTCATCAGGGAAGCTCATCAGGCAAACCGATAATGATCGTCTTCATCACCACAGAGTGAAAGCCACGTTTCCTAGCATTAGTGATGGTTCGTAAAAACATTCACGCCGAGTCAACGGTTTACAAGGGGGTCGGATTGGATTGTGTGTTTGGCTGTTCAACCGTGTCCGTCCTACTTCATTTTCAGTTTCACTTTTCTGGAAACTCTCACCGACTTTTGGGTTTAATCTAATCAGTATCTTTGTCAGAGAAACACTGAACAAATATGGTTTTAGGCCGTCGGCCAGGCATAAGTGGTACACCCCATTCTGATTCTAATACGGAATGCTGTTGCTGTTGGCACATACTTCCAAAGTCCTTTTTACTTTTGGTCCACATGCGGATCCCAGCACATGGTCATCTGGTCAAAGCCAGAGGTGTACTTTTATCCATGAATGAATACGGCTGTTAGTTCTGTGTGGAATTGACCATTTCATCACCAGTGGAGACTTGGAACTGTGCCCTCTATAAAAAAACAAAAGGTAGATCCCAGGGGTCCTTTGTTGAAAAGAAACTACACATATTCACAGTGATGTCAAGTTGCTCTAGGGAGGCAAACAGAAATGACACAATGAATACAAAGACTTGGGTATTGAAATGATGTTATACTGCTATACTGCTACTAACATTACGATATTTGCACAATGCACATGACTGACAAATAGCCATCACATTAATTTGGTTATTTTGTTGATGTTGAAACCATGTAATCTAAATGGCTGGAAGTTTTATATGCAATTCAAATACATTAAGGTATTTAAATATTTATTTAAAAGGTACTAAATATTTTTTGAATTTATATTGGTGCCGTATCGGCCAATTTTATGTTGAGTTTTACCATTTTGGTTAACATACTCATTTCCCCAATTTATGTCCAGTATTATGAAATAAACAGTCCTTTCTTTGGCCTGTAGCAGAGCACTAGCGAACCAATGGAAATGGCTTGTGCTCCATGTTGTCATTAGTTATCACCTACTCCATTTTCCAAAGTATTTCTGTCTCTCATTTTCTCTCTCACCTCTGGTATCCCTATTGAATTATTGGCCTGTAGGAGTGTGATCGTGGCAGCAGTATCAGTTGTAATTGAAATCGCATGGGGATCATCTGTCACAGTGTTATTATGATTGATCAGGTTTTATGAAGACATACAGAGGGTGCTGCCATGTGGCCAGATAAACCAGATGTTTGTCAAGGAGTGTCCTTAATGCATTAGTTGCCCTTGAGACCTCATGCACTTGCTTTTCAATTAAAATAATTTGACTGCTATTGTTGTGTTTCACCTCCAAGCCTAAAGGGCTGCAGTGGTTTTCTAAAAATATTGTTACTTTTACTGTTACATGTTTAATTCTCGCTTACTGTTGGGGGACTGTTTGGATTTTGGCTCTTGGGAAAGAGCTTTTGTCAATGCCATAGTCCAGGAAGGAAGTATGTTTTTGAAGGAGAGCAAGAGAAAATCTTGCTTTTTGGGGAAGAGTTGTGGGGGTTTTTTCCCCCTCCCGTCTTTCATTCGTTCCAGATGTGTGCCATTTTTCTCTCTCTCTCACTTCCTTTTTCTTATCTTTGTCTTTTTCCCCTCCTACATCCCATCCCCATCTGTACACACACACGTTGTATTATTGTGGTTGTTGTAGTGTGGGTTGATGTTAACATGTCAGAGAGCAATGATGGCCAGTGTATTAGACTGAGCGATTGTACAAGAGGGGGAAATAAAATGTTTGAGCTTGTTAGGTCTTCTATCACAGAGATCAGTCTTGTATTTTCTTTGACTAAACATCTCTTTCTTTTACTCTTTCTCTCTGTCAGTGTATCTCTTCTGTAGCTCTCTCCCATTCTTGTTTCCCCCTATAAAAGTTCTGTGTTTTAGAGTGGCCTTTTATTGTGGCCAGCCTAAAGCCCAATTTATACTTCTGCGTCGAACTTACGCCGTAGCTACGCCATAGGCTGTGCGTAGCGCGCGTACCCTCCGGCGTACCCTCCGGCGTACCCTCCGGCGTACCCTGACGTGCACCTCTCAGAAAATGTAACAACGCGTCTATTCTACGCGGACGCAAGCGCTCAAACCGGTTCCTCGGGTTTCACATGCTCCCTCTGCGTGCGTCAATGCGGACAACGACGAAGAAGTATAAATTAAAACCAAAGCGTAGACTACGGCGTAGAGGCTCCGGCGTAGGTCCGACTCAGAAGTATAAATCAGCCTTAAGGCACACCTGTGCAATAATCATGCTGTCTGATCAGCATCTTGATATGCCACACCTGTGAGGTGGATGGATTATCTCGGCAAAGGAGAAGTGCTCACTAACACAGATTTAGACAGATTTGTGAATAATATTTGAGAGAAATAGGCCTTTTGTGTACATAGAAAAAGTGTTAGATCTTGGAGTTCAGCTCATGAAAAATGGGGGCAAAAACAAAAGTATGGCGTTTATAATTTTGTTCAGTGTGTGTGTATATATATACGTGCGTGCGTGCGTGCGTGTATATACGTGCGTGTGTGCGTGCGTGCGTGCGTGCGTGCAGTATGTTTACCTGTGGGGTAATGCATTAACCTGCTGCACTAGCTGATGGTATCATGCCCAGGTGATGCCAGATAGTGATTGTATAGTATCTAGGGATGGGCGTATCTATATGAAGTATCACTATATCGATACTGACGTCGAGTATCGAAAGTATCGATACTACAGTGTTTTTTTTTTACCCGTTATTTTGTTTATTTGACAAGAAATTGAATACGTACAATATGCATTGAATTGGATGAATAACCTATGCTAGTGAATAATTGTTTAGTAGAACTGTTTTCCTGCTCATCTGAACACAAGCAAATGCTGCAAGTCAGAACCAATCAATCAAAGAGAGCGTTCACACACTGCCTGCATTCAAACAGGGCTCCGTTTCCCAAAAGTATCAAAAGAAACCATTGATGCTTTTGGGAAACGCAGCCCAGAACAATGCTTAAAGGAGCAGTATCTAGGATTGTGGCCAAAGCTGGTACTGCAATCACCTTCAAATTACCTTAGAGCGGTGTATCCCCTTCCCCTCCTCCCTGACTCGAGGTTGCCAGATAGGCTGCAGGATACAGCAAGAACGTAGGCTGCTACAGAAGCTTCCAATGGCAAGTGACGAGTCCTACACAGTAGGCTAAGTTTTTTTTCTGTTAATTATGTTTATGCTTCAAATGAGAGATGTTTTGCAAAGTAATTATATATCGCAAAAATTTACTAATGGCGATTAGCCAAATATAATAGTAAAGATGTACGCTCGTATGTGGCAGTACATTGTTAGAACAGTAGCTGTTAGTATACTAACCGTAGGTATCTGTCATTAACGTAAGTACAAGCACAAGCCTACAAGTGACACTGACACTATAAGTGAAAGCGACCAGCTGTATTTTTTAACTTACTCTGCAGTACACGTCCATAACGCTAAAATATGTGATGTGAAAGATTACATGTCATTCTATTATTTTTGGCGGTAGAACTTGCATGATAAACAAGTAGGCTACAAAACGTTCCAAGTGGGACACATTATTCACATCATAGGCTACAATGTGCTTTACATTGGTGTTATGGACGTTAGAAAAAGTTATTTTACCATGGAATTGCGCCTATACTGCTTCCAATTCGATGACCCACCTCCTCCATATGAGCTAACGTAACGTTACTTTGCACGAACATGCATAACTTTGTTCGACTGTCATGAATATTTGAAATGTCAATTTACATCAAGTAGCCTACAAGTTAGCCAAACATAGATGAATATTACCTGTCCAGAAATTCTTCTCCGTTTTCAGCCGTCTCCATCTTTCAAAGGCATCTCCTATACAGATCCTTGTTTTATTTCAGACTTTGTCACAAAGTATTTCGGATTCATAACGAGTTTATGAGTTTATCAGTTTATCTGATTCGCAACGTTAGACTTTTTTTTTTTATCCGATTCACCTACGTTTGTAGCTGCAGCTGTGGTAACTAGAGCAGAGCTGGCAACCCGGATGCCGTAGATTGGTAGATAGGTGGAGGGTGGCGCATCAGACCAAAACACAACATGACAACATCAACATCAGTTGAGGGCTGCAACTTCACTTTTTAAATGACAATAACCTGGCCGGACTACTGTTGTCAGTAGCCCTAACCCTAAGTATTTGAAATGAACATGATTTCTTAATGTCTAGTGACATATCAGGGCCATTTTATGATTAATTTAAATAAATTTCTTACATACAGCTCCTTTAACAGAAGACAGAAAAACATCATAAGTTTTAGTTATTTCACAGTAAACATATTGAAAATGTAGCCTACATATTGTGTGCAATTAAATTGTTTTAATTGAATGTTAAAAGTTCATACTGATGCTCTATTCTGTAACTAATTTTAATATAAAACACACTGTCAGAATAAAAAAAGTTGAATGTTATGGGTGCAACAGCCTGTCTCTTGCAGTCCCTTATGAAAATGAACATTACAGTGACCATAGTTCAACTAGGCCTATAATATTTTGTAGATATACATGGTTACCACTACAAGTAAACATTTTAACCATGTGTAAACAAAAATATATATTCTAATAAGTTCCAATTAAGGCGTATTGAATGTTAAAATGCCTTTCAAATATAATGTTAAGTGGGTATCATTACCCATTTTACTCTTAGTAATTCAATAACGTAAGAAATGTAAAAAATGAAAAGTTCAGTTTAGAGATATCGTATCGGTATCGGCGATACTGGCCTTGAAAGTATCGGTATCGTATCGAAAACAAAATAAGTGTTATCGCCCATCCCTATAGTATACTCATCGTTCAGACAGGTGATGATGGTTGTAACAAACATAATTTCCTCTGTGTTTCTCATTCTACAGTTGAGGTACCAGCATGGGCTCTCCACCCCAGACCTACGTCAGACTTTACCCAACCTCAAAAACTTCCTAGAGCATGGACTACTTGTAAGATGGTGAGTTATATAACATTATTATTGGTGTTTGCTAAGCTATGGACATAAAGTATACCTCAATTTGTTATCAGACTTTTTTTTTCTGTGGTGGTGGGTGATAAACTGGCAAAAAATAGACTTTTTTTTAAAATGAGGGACCCAAGCCATATCTAATGACTATAATGTTAAAGAGCTGGGTGTGGGCTCTTTTGACTTGGCAGTAACCAAGTAACCACCTAGCATCATAACCCAGACCATCATAACAACGGCATAGCAACATTCTGGCAACTACTGTAGTTACATATATATATATATATATATATATATATATATATATATATATATATATATATATATATATACACACACACATATATATATATATATACATATATATATTTATATATATATATATATATATTTATATCTTTGAACAGCACTGACTTTTTTTTCTCTTATATTTATATTTTTCATAATTCGTATTTTTCTACAGATAATGTATCAATAACATGTAGTGTATATGTATTTTCATATTTTCTATTTATATTTGTACTCATATTTTTCTGAAAATATAAAAATATAAAAATACCCAAATATTTTTTCTATATTGTCTTAATTGTTTCACAGAATATGTAAAAATATTCATATTTTTTATATTTTCTTTTCATATTTGTACTTTTATTTTTCAGAAAATGTTAATATATTCTTTGTTCATTTTCATATTTCTTTACATATTTATAGTCATATTTTCCCAAGAGATTTTAAAATATTAATTATATTCATATTAATTTTCAGAAAATGTAAAAATCTTGTTTTTATTAATGCCTAGCAAGAAGGTATTTTTATGATTATGTTTTCGAACTGGTAAATCATAGTATCTAAAAGGTTGATAAACAGATTTTGCTTTCTAAATCCGGAAATCCGGTCGATATGCACTATGATTTACCGCTGTAGTAACCTAGCCAGCTTGACAAAGCAACAAAATTAGCATTTTTTACAACAGTAATGATAAAAAATTCCCAAGTGTATCCCTTTAAAACCAATGGCAGTCAGAAACACACTGTTAAAAAAGCCTGCTTTGGATCTCTCCAGCTCTTTCTTGGTTCAGTGATAGATAAACCATCTATTTGAACGTTAATTTAATAATCTGTGTTTTGAAAGGAAGGAGGCCAGCGTAAGTAAAATGCTTCAGTACCCCCCACCCCAAAATTAAATGTTTAATGGATTGTGGAAACGCTTAAGATGGAACAGATGAAAGTATGACCTTTTGACCTTTTGAACTGTACAGAGTGGCAGGAAGTAAAGGAGGAAGTGGAAGTCCGGTGAACAGGCGGTTGCGCCGCATGGCTAAGCGAACCTGGAGGGCAGTCGTGTTGACTCGACGGTACGCTTAGAACCGTGAAAGAGCAGTTTCCGTCTCCCCTGGGGAGGGGGGACCGTATACACAAACACAAAACTGCAGAACATTCCTTTCGACATCTTCCTCATATGACCCTGCAGCCGTAAACCATAACTTACAGCACATTGAGACCCTCTAAGAATCATGTTACGTTATACAGATTGGCGGTCTGCTAGCGTTGACTCCTGAGTGAGTCAAACACAAGGTCTAGACTCGTTCTCCAGCGCAGGAAGAAACTCTCTGGATTCAGAGCTGAAATATGAAACAGAGTAAATGGATTCTTTTATTTTCCGTTTGTTGCAGACTGCTTTTATTACCCTTGCATCCACTTCCTCTCCTACACTCCCTCCCCTCTCAGTTTAGATAATGTTTCCAGGGCAGGGGCCAGAGATGTGAATTATCGGTGCATAAAAATCAGCATCAGGGCAGCTGCAGGAGTTCCTTAGAGGGAAAAAGAAGGGGACGGGAATTGCAGAGAAAGCACGGGAAGAAATGGGAATGGTGGGAGTACTGCACAGGTGTACCATGAGAACTTCTGCGGATTCAGAGGAGACGTTTGGGAAAATATGAAGATTTATTTTGCCCTTCTTCCTTAATCCCAATGGATGTTTATATAGTAAAGGGAGATGGTGGAGCTTTCGAGAAGGGCTTAATGAAAATGTTTAATCTGTTCAAATTTGTTATATAAGTTGATGGTAGGAACATATGCATTGTACATTGCCCCCGTGTGTGTTCAGGACTTTTGCACGTTGCATGTCTAACAACTGAATTTCTGAACAAGGGGTTATTAATATTTGATCCTTTAGCAGAACCGTTGGCTCAGATACCTGGACTCAGCATGCGTTTCAGCTCAATTTACAGACTGGACGATAAAGTAAAGATCTTTTTTCAGGGAAAACTAACTGGTTCCAAGTTTTTCAGAATAGTTTTGGGAACACACTATTTGACACACGAAGTCTGAATGATAACACTGATCCATTATAATTTCCATTATGACATTGTTAGCATATTTATTTTGAATGGAACCAAAGTAAACTGTCAGTTTGGACATTGTCTGTCCTTTACAACCCAAAGTTCAAGGTGTTGTACTATTGTGTATCTGCGTGTCAATCTAAGGTCTTATGTAACCTAATATGATGTTACCTAGGACCTTATGCTGTGTTCCAACTGTTGAAATTATTGGAAAAATGATACACTTAAAGTTTGACTCAATTTTTCCAACTTGGAAACTCTAGGAAACAAATTTTGCTTAGTTGCGTGTATGTGATGACAAACATGGCGGCAACAAAGGAGTTATTTGGTAAATGGTGACTTAAAATGAAAAAAATATTAAAATAAAATGTATCAAAATTATTAAAATAAAATTCCTACATTACAGAACTTGTTTAGCAAACTTTTGTGGAGAGAATTTAAAACACGGTAGATGATGCACTTTTCACAGATGTACAGTATGAACAATGCTGATTTGCTTCCTTTCACGTCACCCTCGACCCTTAATTGGATCGTTGGATCATTGTGGTTGGCTGTTGGTCGATCTCATGTGAAGTGGCAGGTTGTCCCGCCCTCATGCAAGTAAACATGTCATCAGAGAAGAGAAGAGATGTTGCTGCAAGTGGGAGGGGAAGTTATTTTGATTAAAGATTATGAACGCACATTAAATTACAAAAAAATGAATCATTTAAAAAAAAACTGCAATCTTCCATAAAAAATAAGATTTGTCAATTTGATTTCATGGTGACTTTAAAAATGTCACATTAAATAATATTTGCTCAAGTTAAAGTCTATTAGAAATGGCTGACCAACAAAGCCCATGTAGAATCTGTGGACTTAGCATTTTCTGCACTGCTTTTGAGAAAAATGTAGAACTTTGTAAATGACAGGCGCTCCCGTCTGTTGAGCTTTCTGTGGGTGCAGATTGTGCCGTATCTTTTAGTTTAGTCTAAAATGTTGACATGGCAGAGTCCTGTCGAACAAGCTCAGTCTGCTCATCTCACATCTCTAACTGATCCTTTCACCATCCTGTTGCTTTTTCCCATTCAAACACTGATTGTCAGCGAGATTCAGTCTTCGCTGCCTTCCTCTGGAGCCATAATCAGTTTCATGCGTTCTGGCGGTTTCCAGTTGGAGCGGGAACAGTCTGAGATCCCAAGTAGAAAAGAAGAGCAAAGCAATGAGAGAAAAAGTCACAGTTTAGAACAGTGGATGGAGTATAGGAAGAAACAGAGAGCGAAGATGGTGAAAGGCAGACGGGGGGTGTAAGACATGGTGCCGCTGTGTTAATGACGTGTCCTGCCGAGTTCAAACCGAATATGCGAAACATTCTCTTATTTATGGCACAGGACTCTGGCAACGCTTTAGAGGTCCTGCAGCCCCACTGTGAAGCTCTTGAGAGCGGGTAAAGACAGGGAGGCGCAGGGGGGACTGTGGAAGTGAAGGGGCTGATGTGACTCAACACCCCACGATGGAAACTCTGGGGTGGGGTTGGAAGTTCTGAAGAATCTCCTGGAACTCTGGTGAAAGTGCAACCCTAACAAACCATAAATCTTCATCTTTTTATCTTTTTCAACCCTTCTTGTTTTTCTTTGGTTTGAATCTAAACCCGCCGTCCCAATTTAGCCTATAGTGCTGTCCCAAATTCACAAGCTCCACCCATCTACAGTAAGTTAACTTGGCCCCATATGTGGATTCTTTTCCATCCATTTTGGAACATGATTCATCAAGCAACTGTTTTATTATAGATTTTCACAACACGCTTTTGCTAATCCAGCATGTAAATGGCTGTCAAATAGTTTGAAGGAAGGCCTGATTCATAACAAACAATGTTTTTTGATGTCCACCCATAATAATCCCTTAATCCTGGGTACACTTAGAAATATAGGTCCTTTCAATGTTAAAATACCTTCTCTTATGGCAGTTTAATGTGCTAAGACAACTATAAGTTAGCCAATCTTGGTTGAAACCCACTGAAACACAAGTGTCTCTCATAAAATTATACATTTATATGGGCCATTCTACAGGTTGGTGCAAACTGCTACCCACAACCAAAAAACACATTTAAAAAGCATTAAAGTATTCAAATTTTAGATGTTTACAAAGATCCTTCTATCATCTGTTGGATCCCACAAAATTATTTAAAATATCAGTAAGCTTAATATATATAAAATCATCATTTACTTGGTACTTCAATTGGGAGGTGGCTGTCCCGAACCCTAACCCCTAAATTTCAACTTGTAAAAATGATATTGAAATGTTTTTTTAAGTTGTTTTGTTTTTAAAAATATCTTTTGATTTCTTTTAAAAAGTGAAGTTAAAAAAATAATTTATTTTATATTTTATTTTTAAATCATGAAACATTATGTAAAAAAATGTGTCCCGCATATTCATATCACTACCAAAACAGTGTGTGTTTTAGTCCATTGGCTGAGACTGATTTTAACCACACCCCTACATTTTTGATCAGGAAATATGCGTGTGCCTCTCTCTCATAGCCTTTCTTTCATTCTAGATAGGTACCATCATTTTGAGGAAAAGGTGTTCAAAAGTCTAAAAATCTGTGTGTAACTTTAAGGAACGTTACTACCAAACACCTTTTTTATGCGTGTGCAACTGTTCAGAACTGTGCTAGGAAGTTTCGGTTGCGACATAATGGTTTTTTGAGTGTTATTGAACAAAAATTTAGTTTTTGTGTGTGTACAACTGTTCAGAACTGTGCTAGTTAACCATGTGCTGATTAGCATCTTTGAGTTAGACTCAAAATATCTAAAATTGTCACTACCGAAACAGTCATGACTGAAACATGTCATCATTGTTTTGGTAGTGACAAAAGGGAACACATAATCATTTATTTGGGGGAAATAAACACAATTTTAGTACAGTTATGCAAATCATTAGTATCTTAGTATGTTTTAGTAGTGTTTTAGTATGCGAGTTAAAATTCTGTAATGTGATGTTGTCGCTACCAAAGCATTACTGTCACTACCGAAAATGTGCCATCACGACCAAAACATGGATGTTTTGTCTAAAATAAAGTATATTGAATTATCAACTAAGATTTTATTATAGTGTTTGGTTCAATATATATTTAAACTAATGAATCCTTAACTTTGAAATTAGTATGATTAACTTAATACCTTTTATAAAGGAAGATTGGATTAAAAATACAACAAACCTTATAAATTACACATGAAATATTGTTAAAATTGTAAAAGTCATTGATTTGATTTTAAATATCAAAAAAATATATTTACAAGGTAGATGTAAACAGAATATTAATACGTCAATATAAACCGCCTTATTAAATTATTTATTATTGTGTTTCGGTTGTGGCAAGTCTGGTTAGAGGAAAAATATTCCAAAACTTTCTTAAAAAAAAAAATACAATATGATAATTAACTGCACAATTACTTGAAATGTGTACCTTGGATAGTATACAATTTGCATATATACAAAATTTGTGGAAAAAGATTTTTTCAAGACGTTTCCAACTTTGAACCAATTCTGTAGAATGGCCACATTCTAGAATACACACACACACACACATTGGCCCTCATTTATCATTCTTGCGTAGAAACGGGCGTATATGTTGGCGTAAGATTATGCTTACACTCTTCTCACCGCCTGATTTTTGAAGCTGTGCGTACCTTTGAAATCCAGGTGTACGCAATACCTGCCCTTGATAAATGCCGCGTCTGAAAACGATCGTCATTAGAATAACACGCCCCTATATATTCAAGTATCCGCTTCCCCCATGCCCTCATTTTACGCCATGGACACACGGAAGACGGCAAAGAGGAGACACTTCTCTGGAGATCGAGACCATCACCATCATGAACAATTATTATTAAATCAAACAACAATATTGTTGATGATAAATTCAAAGTTAATTGTATTTTTTTTTTTCAAAACGCTATAAATCCATCCATTTTTTGTCTAAAAAAATCAACAACAAAAACAACAAGAAGAGAACATGCAACATATAATCAGGGACTCATACTATAAATTAATATAAATTAAATAAGTGCAACTGCATGAAATAAATAAAAGCCAAACAAAATAAATAGTAAAATAAATTAAATAGTAAAAATAAAATAATATTTACAATGTCACGTTCCAATATTGTCCACCACATAAAACAAATAATTTAAAAATAACACACAAATACAGTCCTAAAATACAACAATGTTAAAAATACATTCAAATCATTTAGTAACACATTTAGGCTAATAGTAATTCGTGCCGAACTTGAAAAAAGTAATGATAACAATATTCAGGCCTACTATTAGGCGTGTTGTAGCCATTAACTAAGTGCATTTAGTTTCATATTTGTTAAAAAAATAATAATGTTATTTTTTCCCCATCTATGTTGATTATGAAAAGTGAACATAGGCTAAGATAGGATGCGCAATATATCGGGAGACATGCTCAGACATGATTTTGGCCACTTAATTAAGTTTTGTTTTGTAGAAAGCCTTTCTTTAAAGGGAATTTCGTTTTGTATAAATTGTATCTTAATTTTAATATTTTTTTCATCAACCAATTGCCTGGATTTAATAAATAAGAAGCAAATAGCAGACAATATAATCATGAGTCATGACATGGAGGTGCTGGCGCGGTCCCTTGCATTGCACGTGAACTGGAGCGCATCTCTTCACAAATTAACCGAAACTCAGTATATGCCTCACAGACATGAGAAATATATCTATAAAGAAAGCTTGAAATGTCTTTAAACGAAACAATTATAAACGAAAAGAAATAGGCTACACTCTCTATAGGCGCGTTCACTACGGAGATGGTGATCATCAATTTCATCTTTGCAGACACAACACTAGTTTATTAATAGAAATAAAATACAAATTTATTTTTAAAAATGGTGTTTATCGCGTTTTGGAAAAGAGCTCCTCATATCTTTTAGTTTGTCAGTGCGTTTTGTGGTGTTAGGAATTGTTTTTCTGCGCATATATATATATATATATATATATATATATATATATATATATATATATATATATGTGATTTATATAATCTAAACTTTTTTTAATAATTTGTTATTTTTATATCATTTTATATCATTTATCATTTTTATATATATACAGGTCCTTCTCAAAAAATTAGCATATTGTGATAAAGTTCTTTCTTTTCCATAATGTAATGATAAAAAATAAACTTTCATATATTTTAGATTCATTGCACACCAACTGAAGTATTTCAGGTCTTTTATTGTTTTAATTATGATGATTTTGGCATACCGCTCATGAAAACCCAAAATTCCTATCTAAAAAAATTAGCATATTTCATCCGACCAAAAAAATAAGTGTTTTTAATACAAAAAAGTCAACCTTCAAATAATTATGTTCAGTTATGCTCTCAATACTTGGTCGGGAATCCTTTTGCAGAAATGACTGCTTCAATGCGGCGTGGCATGGAGGCAATCAGCCTGTGGCACTGCTGAGGTGTTATGGAGGCCCAGGATGCTTCGATAGCGGCCTTAAGCTCATCCAGAGTGTTGAGTCTTGCGTCTCTCAACTTTCTCTTCACAATATCCCACAGATTCTCTATGGGGTTCAGGTCAGGAGAGTTGGCAGGCCAATTGAGCACAGTAATACCATGGTCAGTAAACCATTTACCAGTGGTTTTGGCACTGTGAGCAGGTGCCAGGTCGTGCTGAAAAATGAAATCTTCATCTCCATAAAGCTTTTCAGCAGATGGAAGCATGAAGTGCTCCAAAATCTCCTGATAGCTAGCTGCATTGACCCTGCCCTTGATAAAACACAGTGGACTAACACCAGCAGCTGACATGGCACCCCAGACCATCACTGACTGTGGGTACTTGACACTGGACTTCAGGCATTTTGGCATTTCCTTCTCCCCAGTCTTCCTCCAGACTCTTGCACATTGATTTCCGAATGACATGCAAAATTTGCTTTCATCCGAAAAAAATACTTTGGACCACTGAGCAACAGTCCAGTGCTGCTTCTCTGTAGCCCAGGTCAGGCGCTTCTGCCGCTGTTTCTGGTTCAAAAGTGGCTTGACCTGGGGAATGCGGCACCTGTAGCCCATTTCCTGCACACGCCTGTGCACGGTGACTCTGGATGTTTCTACTCCAAACTCAGTCCACTGCTTCCGCAGGTCCCCCAAGGTCTGGAATCGGTCCTTCTCCACAATCTTCCTCAGGGTCCGGTCACCTCTTCTCGTTGTGCAGCGTTTTTGCCACACTTTTTCCTTCCCACAGACTTCCCACTGAGGTGCCTTGATACAGCACTCTGGGAACAGCCTATTTGTTCAGAAATTTCTTTCTGTGTCTTACCCTCTTGCTTGAGGGTGTCAATGATGGCCTTCTGGACAGCAGGCAGGTCGGCAGTCTTACCCATGATTGTGGTTTTGAGTAATGAAACAGGCTGGGAGTTTTTAAAAGCCTCAGGAATCTTTTGCAGGTGTTTAGAGTTAATTAGTTGATTCAGATGATTAGGTTAATAGCTCGTTTAGAGAACCTTTTCATGATATGCTAATTTTTTGAGATAGGAATTTTGGGTTTTCATGAGCTGTATGCCAAAATCATCAGTATTAAAACAATAAAAGACCTGAAATATTTCTGTTGGTGTGCAATGAATCTAAAATATATGAAAGTTAAATTTTTATCATTACATTATGGAAAATAATGAACTTTATCACAATATGCTAATTTTTTGTGAAGGACCTGTATGTATATATATATATATATATATATATATATATATATATATATATATATATACGTTTTCACCCCCCTGCCGCCATTCTTTTAATTTTATTTCAGTTGCAGCTCACAAACAAAGTTATAAGTATTGAATCAGAGTGAAGAAATCTTGGATCTGTCCAGACAGATTTGCACAGTGGGATGAAGCTGTCTCTGTGAATAACATACTGATAGGTGTTTGTACTTACATCTGGTGGAGCGTCCTCTATAATTCCATCAGCGTTCCTCCAGTGTTCCTTTATTCTTTACAATCCTCTCAGCCATCCCGCCAAAAAAGCACTCCGATTACAGAACCCAAAGCAGACGCCATGACAACTTTAGCCATCATCCTAAATTTCCGGAAACAGTCTCCATAAAATCTCCAATCTCCATAACATGCAGGATGTGTGATGATTCCTGTCATCGTTTTGAAGCATCATTACTGGTGCGCATCCAGACAGGGAATACAGGAAACAATTTGTCACCCCCATAAACAATGCATTTTTATGTCAATAGGTAAATTAGCGCAAAGGCATTTGTGCGATGCTGCTTGACTCTGAATGAAGACCAGCCCTTCCATAATCTGAAAAAGATGCTTCTCTCAGTTTCTCGGATCCGAACAGAAAATGTCATATTTCATTTTCCTGCTCATACCCTCAAGTGAATGAAGGAACGCTGCTACCGCTCGCTTGCAAAATAACATTTTCTAATTGAAATTACTATTTTTGATTACAAAATAAAATAAAACTATAGACAATTACATTTTCAGTTATATTATTGTAATTAAATCATCGTCAATGAAAACATTGTCCATAATTACATAATAATATAATTGTCCATTTTTAGAATAGGTAATTGTTATATAGTTGTATAATTTTATTTTTATTATTATAAAATGATGATACTCTTAGGATTATTATTATTATCTGAATGTCTGCATGTATTTGTTAGTATGCTATTACGCAGACATATTTGCAGGGCCGTTCATGTAATGTTTGTAGAAGAGGTGTAAGGTCTTAAGCAAACATTTTTCAAACTATCTTTTTTATTTATCGTCATCCTTTTTCATTTATTTTTACTTCTCACCCAACTGTGGAGAATTTGTGGTTTCCCAAATTCCTCCTGGGTAGTTTGAATCTGTTTCTCGTTCCAGAATCTGTTTCACAATAATAGACACACCTCTGCCGCCGTTATTCTTCCACAGCCCCTCCGGTTGGCTCTCGGACCACCACCCATCCTCACACAGGAAGCCCTGAGATACGTTCCCTTCTCCCTGCCAATGCTCTGCTCTTGGAAGGAGGGGAGGGGTGGGGGCAGCCTAATAGGCCCATATTAAAAGCCAAATTTAAGTCCAACAGAAAAAAAATGTGCTGCATGAAAAATATTATGACGGTTCTGGGAGATCAGTCTGGCATGCTTGAGCGCAAAAAGCCCCCTCTTCTTCTGTCTCTACCGACTCTACCGCACAGGCGATCTTTAGCCCCACACCATCCACCAGCACACACCGGCCCCTTGCTCTTGATTAAGGGTTGCGGTTTGACACATGTTTAGAGGAACTCATTTATAAGGGGAAGCACTGTGTAACAAATAGCCTCCTGCTCCAAACAAAAAATGCTTTATTTTTCCCTGCTAGGGGGGGGTATGACGTCTAAACACTTGGCTAGATGGAGCCCATATGTTTTACATATCTACATAACACATGCATAAGTTGGTCGTTTGACAGCATTTAAGATATTTTAAAATAACCAGCTTTTTATTATAATCTTTAATGATTTTAGTCAAAGAGATGGAGTTCAACGACGATCAGAGGTCGTCTTTAGTTGACCATAGCTGACGCGTTTTTGAACACCACCCTAATGCTTTGCAGATACATCTGAATGCTGTTTTGAAATGCTATGGTTTTGCTCACGGTAACATTACATTTGGAACATCTCTCTCAATTTCACATCTGAAAACTGGATCTAATTACGTGCTGAGCGGTCTGCAAGAGTGCAAGAAGAATCATTTGGGAAATCGAATATACCGTACACGACACGCCATGGCCAGCCATTAGATGTTTGTTTTCAGTGAACTGATGAGGAATTTGGGGGCATGTTTCTTTGCTTATTCTTAGTAATGAAATTCATTTTTGCGGTTGGACAACATTAAAGCTGCCATATAGCAATGGTTCCTGTCCAGACACACAGGAATAAAACCGCATATCTCTCCACCACACATACTGTACGGCTTTGAGTGAATGAAGACACAAAAACATACGGACAATAGATTACATTGTATATCGCCTACAATTGGGAAAAAAAAAATCAATGTGAAAGAAATAACTATACATCCATAAACATTTCAAACAGTATGTTACGTTTCAACGAGTGGTATCCAGTTGTCATCTCGGAAATAAAGCAGTTTCTTTACCTTTTAAAACCATTTTTTGTGTAAAAGTTTTTTTCTTACAAGCAAATGGAAAGTCAATTTAAATGCATTGCATTGCGAGACTCACATTTTATGTGAGTGTTAACGGTTTATTTACATTTATCCATTTTAATTATAGCGAAAAATAACTGCTTAGTGAATTTTTAAAATTGCTTTTTAGGTACACTAACGTTCAAAAGTTTGTGGTCTCTTTTAAAGTAAAAAAGAAAAAAATCTTAGAAAATCAAAACTATAATAAAAACAGTAACAATGTGAAATACTATTACAATTCAAAATATCAATGTATTTATCATTTTATTTTTCAGCATCATTACTCCATTCTCCAGTGTCACATGATCCTTCAGAACTCACTCTAATATGCTGATTTGGTGGTCAAGAAACATTTCTTAAGTTAAAAACAGTTTTGCTGCTTAATGTTCTTTTTTTGCAGGATTCTTTGATGAATGCAAATTCATTATTTAAAAAGAAATATTTTGTAAACCTTTGAATGTATCTATGAGGCATTTTACCTTGAGCCTGACATGCTATTCTTTTTAGTTAATGTAAGATAACTAGACTGTTTTAGCATGTGCATATTTGTATAACTTTTCAGCTCGTTTCAGCTCTCTGTGAAACCTCCTTGTGAAGGATGACTAATCTTATACAATTGTTTTACTTTCTAGATGTCATATTTCAGATGATGTATGAAGTCCAACAGCTGTGTGTGTTTTAGGGGGGTGCGAGTGTATTTGTTTGAGTGTGTGTGTGAGGCTGAGGATCAGAGACTCTTGCTGAGCTCTCCCAGGCTCTGGATGTGTGTAAATGAATTATGAGATGATCCATCAGCAACAAAGAGCTCCACTGACATCAGCATCTTCACACTCTCGAATTTCTTTCCCATCTCTCGATTTCTTCCTCTCCTGATTCTTAAGCGAATTAAGGGTGATGGGAAATCATAACCGTGTGCCTCTGTTTCTGTTCTTCTCTCTCAGTGACAGGCACCATGTCTCCATGTCCATCCCCGTCCCTCTGAAGTCTCATCTCAGCGTTTCCACCGCATCCGAAGTGGGATTTCCAACCCTCTCCACTTCCCCTGAACGGGACGTCCAGAAGCGGTCTGGCTCAGATGCGGATAAACAGAAATACCGAACCCCTCCGCCTAGTTACGACACCACTATGGCACAACCTGATCCCATGACCACTCCGGAGATTCCATCAAGGCCATCCACGGAGATTGCGAGCGTGGAAGAAGGTAAGACTGTAGAAACACACGAGGATGGAGAGACTGTTCCCAAGGCACATGCGGAGAAACCTCTGGAAGTACCTATAGACATAGCCAGTACATTACTGTCTGACTCCTCACCTCAGCACGCAGGGGCCATGAACGGCTCGGCCGTGTCCAGCAGGGGTGTGGGATTGGGTGTTGCGAGCGGAGGTGAGCTGTGCTGCTCCGTAGAGCAGGCGGAGGAGATTATGGGCACTGAGGCCACGGGGCTGGGATTGGGACTGGGATTAGGGTTGGGATTGGGAGGCGGCGCCAGAATGGACGATTACCCATGCATCCCGGTGGAGCACGCCATCGCAGTCGAGTGCGACGAACAGGTTTTGGGAGAGTTCGACGCCGCCGGGATCGAGGAGGTATCGCGGCGCATCTATGCACTAGAGAACATGTCTAGCTTCCGACGGCCTCGGAAGAACTCTGAAAAATAACTGGGATACAGGACGTGGCCCTGGAAAAACGGGTCAGAGAGTGACGGGTGTCCAAGTTGGTTGGTGACACAAGGCTGAGCCTGCGTAATATTTCACCCTGACTGCAACAAGTATAGACATTACATAAAGAAATATATAATTATTAATATTGTTATAATAATCATTAATATTATTAGGAAATATCTGGAATATTGACCAATTTGCACTTCTCAAAGCATTTCTATAATCCTTTAAAGTGAAATAAAGAGAATGTTTGTGGTTGAAATGCGTGCTGGACGTCTTTCTGGGTGAATGGATGCGCAGTCTTAATGGGATAGTTCACCCAAAAATGAAAATTCTGTCATCATTTATTCAGCCTAATGTCGTTCCAAACCTGTGTGACTGTCATTCCTCTGTGGAACGCTAACGAAGATATTATAAGAACTATTTTGGTTCATACAATAAAAGTCAACTGGATTCATCCAATGGTGTTTTTGGACCCAGTGTTTGTTGCAAACTTGGTGTGATTCGTTTGACTCAGGACAGAACAAAATTGTCTGACCACAGAATTTAGGACATCCATGAATATTTAGTTTTTTCTATGAGCATTTAGTCAAATAAAATAATAATAATTATTATTATTATTATTATTATTATTATTATTAGTAGTAAATCGTGGGAATGAATTGTTAATTCGTTGCCACGGTATACATATTTCTTCCCCCACAAGTCATGTGCGGGGCTACGTACTTATGTATTTAAGTTTTTCCATTATTTTCCATAATGTAATGATAACAATTAAACTTTAATATATTTTAGATTCATTGCACACCAACTGAAGTATTTCAGTTGGTGTGCAATGAATCTAAAATATATGAAAGTTTAATTTCTATCATTACATTATGGAAAATAATGAACTTTATCACAATATGCTAATTTTTTGAGAAGGACCTGTATATAATATGATGATGATTAAATTATGACAGAATTTTCATTTTTGGCTGAACTATCCCTTTAAATGCCACACAGTGTTACAGTGGTAGGAATGGCTGTTGGTCAGGGTGGGTGGAAAGGGCGAGGAATGTCCGTGTGCCAATGACACCCTTTCTCATGCTGCACACCTGAGTCCTGCCTCAAGAAGATGAAAAACATGCATGCACATATTGCACAAATCTCAGTTTTATTCCCCCAGTCGGATCGTTGTATTCTCTCTGATTTATTCACCCAGAATTATAAAATCCCGACAGCTGTGCTTCACACACAGTTTGATGCCTTGTCAACACTGGATGTGAGTGGCACATCATCACCTAACAAATCTCAATAGTAACCAACAAATCTGTCTACACTTGAAGTGTTCATTGTGTCGCATTGTTGACGGCCTGTTTTTATTTTTGCACCCAATTCTCAATTATTATTTTTTTTCGAAATCTTTTTGTTATAGGCTTTTGCCCGTTTAATTTTTTTTTTTCTGTGTGCTGCACAGCCACTCCAGCTTTGTTTCCCATCTGTTTAATCTAAATAAGTTGATTTCATAAATAATTTAAATCATCTTTTGTTTTTTAAACATATAAATAAGCAGTTGTAACAATATGCCTAAAATTGTTTTGTTCTTCTAAAATAACCTATACAAAGTTAAATGCGAAGACATCAGTCCCTTTCAGAATAGACATGGTGTAAAAGAACTAGATTACCATGGGCTTAAACAACAGTTTAGGCAAAACCTTCATGGTTGCGAGATCTTTATTCTAAAACTTTTTCCTTGAAGGTGCTTTAATCTCAATGATCTTTCCCACTGTATACAGTTATTCAGCTATTAGAAAAACCAAAATACAAATGATGTGCACTGCATACTGTTGAAGAGGAGCAGGATGGCCGTTCCTCTCTATTCACTGCAGTTCTTTCTTTTCTTTTTGTCTCAATTATGGCATTAATCCTCATTGTCACTACTCTTCGATGTAATTTCCTCTAAAAACAATATTCATCCATCTGCACAACTTTTAAAAGCCATGTGTGTGTGTGTGTTTTTCCCTAACAGTATTTAATTCTTATATTTATAATTTGGTGTCCTTTATTCTAATCTGCTTTTCAGGTTTACACAAGAGTCCTCTTCCATAAGAATCACATCATGAATGTAATAAACACTCTTAAGAAAAGGACTAAGTTGTCAGGAAGGACTAGTAATGGTTGACTTTTACATCATTTCATCCTGGCCTGAAACCCTTGTTTGATTTCCTGTCTCTTTTAGATTTTCTTTGAATGACTGTTGATACAGGATGTATTTAAGACAGATACAAAGAAATTTGTTTCCATAAATTGCTGTGACACTGTACATATACTTTTGTATGAAAGGCGTTTTATTAAAGACTAGTTAAATGACATGACTTTGAGCAGTTTTTCATTCATTTCTTCTCACCTCTTTTTGTCTCTAAACCTGGTTCTATATATGGCGGGAACTTAAAGGGATAGTTCACCCAAAAATGAAAATTCTGTCAGTATTTACTCTCCCTCATGTTGTTCCAACCCCGTAAGACCTTCGTTCATCTTCGGAACACAAATTAAGATATTTTAGATGAAATCTGAGAGCTGGATCACTCCTCCATAGGCTTCTTCAGGGATTGAAACTTGCCAGCCCCGAAAAGTTATTGAAGACATCGTTAAAATAGTCCAAGTGACTACAGTGGCTCAATCTTAAGTTTATCAAGCGACGAGAATACTTTTTGTGCGCAAAAACAAACAAAAATAACGACTTTATTTCAACTATTCATTTCCTTCCCTGTTGGCCTCTAGTCAGTTAACGTAGTGTGATAGCGTAGAGCTACGTCACACGTAGGCTCACTATTGGCCGATGCTGGTCATGTGTGTGATGCGTGTGACGTATAACAACAGAAGCGTACGCTGTTATACTAGTGAACTGACTCGAGGCTCACAGAGAAAGAAATGAATAGTTGAAATAAAGTCGTTATTTTAGTTTTTTTTGCGCACAAAGTATTCTCGTCGTTTGATAAACTTAAGATTGAGCCACTTGAGACTATTTTAACAATGTCTTTAAAAACTTTTAGGGGCCTGCAAGTTCAATCCCTTAGAAGCCTATGGAGGAGTGATCCAGCTCTCAGATTTAATTCAAAATATCTTAATTCGTGTTCCGAAGATGAACGGGGTTGAACAACATGAGGGTGAGTCAATACTGACAGAATTTTCATTTTTGGGTGAACTATCCCTTTAAGAGAGCTGTGCATAAACAGACGCCGATAAACCTCAATGAACTTAAGCAATGGAGAACTTAAAGGAGAGTTGGCCAAAATTTATTAACAACTATGTGAGAGAGTGATAACGTCATACAGAAAACGGTTACTTCAAGCCAGTGCCATAGAGAGAAAGAGTTGCGACACTCCCATAGACCGCCATAGGAACTTTGGAATGCGGAAGTAACGCGTGTCGTGGAGCAGCCAATAGTTCCAAACACTGATAGTTCCAGCATTGAACCCCATTCCTTTTCAGTGTTTCCGAAGTGCGCTCGCTGGTAAATTAATGAAATTACTTTATTTCTTTACTTTTAAACACATTAGCCGACCTCTCGTGAATCTAGTCAGTAGTTATATTTTATGTAGCCAGTTTGAGTTCCAATGTTTATTGGAAGATAATAGGTTAATTGCAGTTATTTACGTGACACTAAAGTTAGCTAACTAACGGTAACCTGATGTATATAATATTATATATACATACACACACACACACACACAATTCATTAATTTAAATGGGTTAGGGTTATGTGTGTATATATGCATATTTGTCAAAATGTGTGTTTGTGTAATGCATATAGGCCTACATAAATACACATGCATTCATATATATATATATATATATATATATATATATATATATATATACATAATTAATATATTATGCGTATGGGTTAGGGTTAGTAATGTGTGATTGAAATATATATATACATGTGTACTGTACACAGTACATCGTATACATGTATTTGTGTGTGTTTTCTGATGAATGGTTTAGTCTATGATTGGGGTAGGATGAAGGGGTACATTAGCCATACTGAAATGAATCCCGTTAACAGTTATTTAGCTACGTATTTAGGAACATAGTTAATTCACTCATTAACTATCTATCCGGTTTCATTTTATGAAGTTAATATTTACCGAACATTGCTGCAAATATAGTCATTGCTTTCTACGTTATGGGAGCAGTCCATTTCCCTCCTAAATCATTCATTTGTACATGCACAGTGTAATTAATTATATTTTATGTTGGTTGGAATTCTGAACGGACCGCCACTGCAGACCTCTTTACGTGATCACGAAGATAGACTAATGGCTGAATCGGAATTTATAAGCAAGATCACGGATCAATAGCCTAATTCAGCCCAGTTGTGCTAAAATAAATATCATGAGACGTCCATCATCAGATGAAAGCCGCTAAAGCCAGTGCTACTACCCATGCGAACATGAACACTAAGCTTTTCCCTCCAAAAAAACCCCTAAAACTGATCTAAGTAATACACAGTATTTCGTTGTCACCCTGCCTCTCCAAATGCTAAACTGACATTAACTAAATGTAATAATGCAGTAACAGCTGGAAAAGTACTTGGTGTGTGTTTTATTTTATATTCACCATTCAATAATGTAATGTGCTGTCTGTCCCATAGAAGAACATGACAGACAGCGTATGTTTTGGAACTATTGGGGCTTACATGAACCACGTGACAGCCATTGCGGCGACATCAAAGCGTGTCGCAACTCTCTCTCTATGGCACTGCTTCAAGCTATTGCTGCTAAAGTTCCATGTAATCATATACCCTAGCTTGCGGTTGCCCTTCTGCACGATTATGAACATTTCTGTTTACCCCCTCCTCCCCAGCGCCACCTGTAGAGATCTGCTACAGGAGATTCTTATATATTTTCCTGCAGCAGCATGTCCTTTATGCATGTTATTTTAACTATGCTCAGCAGTAGCAACGTAGCAGATCTCGTCCTGAAAAATCAAGCATTTGTACATTCTATGCCATATGCTTCTTCTAATAAATGCTGGTTAAAAACTATTCACTCCCGAGAGTTGTCATGACTGAAAAAAAATATACTGTATGTACTGTATATATATATGTGTATGTATATGTATAATTGGATGTAGTCATTTTTATATATTTAATTTAATGTATTTATATGTAGTGTATTTGAACACATAATTACTTATTACAGAATTTATAGGGTCTGCAAATTGATTAAATATTTTTTCATTCTATTTAATTCTGTTTAAGCCCTATAAATAATCTATTATGTGTGATTCTGTGGCAGATATAATGATTTGGTTCTGTTGCTCTCACAGAGTGCTGCTACTTTAATAAATCGCTCTGCAGGAGAAGCCTAATGTGAACACGACCACAGATAAACAGTGTTCCCAAGACAGAGGAGCTGTGGAGTGAAGACTCTTTCAGACTCGTCAGTGTCCTTCTGGACAGCTAATCCACTGCAGGTGTGAGGAATTCTGGGATTGAAGGCAGATCTAGCAGTTGGCTTCGCTGGAAAATCACGTCACCCCATCTTAGAGGCAGCAGAGAAGCAGGTGACGGCACTGCCACGACAACAGAATTGCTGGAATTTGTGAATGCGTCTGATGTATTATTATGGGATAGGGAGACCGCATTAGAAGACTTCTTGAACTTTTCATGCTGTCATAAGAGTGTCACTGATTTGGCACAGCTGAAACTGACAGTCTGGTTTGACTCCTGGTTGAGGCTATGTTCATTTCTTTTTGAAGGATGGGCACAGTCATGCTTGAGATTCAATATATTTGTTGCATACATTCCATGCTGAATATGCTAGACTGTAGATTTTGATCAAATAAAATCCTTTTCACATAAAATCAGAATACAAAACAGTGCAACATGCAAAAACTATACACTATAAAAAACAAACCATCGCAAAAGACATATTATGAAGCTCATTTTTGTTGTTTAGCTGAAATGTAAAGTTCACCAAAAAATGAAAATGCAGTCAGTAATTCCTCACCCTCATTCCAACACGTAAGACCTTCGTTCATCTTTGGAAAAAACATTAAGATATTTGTTTAGCGACGAGAATAAGTTTTGTGGTCAAAAAAAAAAAAAACGACTTTATTCAACAATTTATTTTCTTCCGTGTCAGTTTTTTTTTTTCTCGCACATAAAGTATTCTCGTCGTTTCATAACATTAATATGGAAGCTTGTTTCAGCAACTAAATAAATAAATAATAATAATAATTGCGACTTTTTATCTCACAATTCTGACTTTTTTTCTCACAATTGCGAGTTTACATCTCGCAATTCTCACTTTCTTTCTAAGAATTGCCAGATGTAAAGTCAGAATTATGAGATATAAAGTCAGAATTGCGAGATATAAAGTCGCAATTGCGTGTTATAAAGTCAGAATTGTGAGATATAAAGTCGCAATTGCGTGTTATAAAGTCAGAATTGTGAGATATAAACTATTCTGAGAGGAAAAAAGTCCGTCTTTTTCCACCCATAGAATTGGACTTTATAACACGCAATTGCGAGTTTATATCTCACAATTCTTAATTTATAACACGCAATTGCGACTTTATATCACGCAATTCTGACTTTATATCTCACAATTCTGACTTTATAACACGCAATTTTGACGTTATATCTCGCAATTCTGACTTTATAACACGCAATTGCGACTTTATATCAAGCAATTCTGACTTTATATCTCACAATTCTGACTTTATATCTGGCAATTCTGAGAAAGAAAGTGAGAATTGCGAGATGTAAACTCGCAATTGTGAGAAAAAAAAGTCAGAATTGTGAGATAAAAAGTCGCAATTATTATTATTATTCATTTATTTAGTGGCGGGAACAAGCTTCCATACATTAAGGTTGAACCACTAGTCACATTGACCTTTTTTTTTACAAAGTCTTTACTACCTTTCTGGGCCTTGAAAGTAATAATAACGTTGCAGTCTATTGCTGGTTCAGAAAGCTCTCGGATTTCATCAAAAATATCTTAATTTGTGTTTTGAAGATGAACGAAGGTCGTACGAGTTTGGAACTCCTTGGGGGTGAGCAATTATAATGACATCACCTTCTGAACTGTCAGAAAAAGACAAAAATTTGGTATCTGACAGTGTGAATTTTATACCTCCATGTTGCTTGGTTGCAACAGATTTGGTGTGAAAAGACCAAGAGACCGCTATGTTAAAGCAGTGCAGCTCCTTCTTGTTGAATGTGTTCTTGATCCGTTGTATGTCAATTCAGCTCTATTGTGTGCTGCAGTGAAATCAGTCCAGTCAGTGTGTGCGTCTGCTTTTCTGTTCCGTTCCCCCAATGGCCTCAGAGACACACCGCATGCTCAGCCTGTGCACAATACTGTTAAAACCTATATTTGGATTACAACAGAACAATGACCCTCTACAACAGACTCCCCATAACACCTTTAAATGATGGGAGTGTGGTGTTAAAAGGGAATTGTTGAGAAGTTTCAAAGTATCAGGGTGCTTAAAGCGTTTTGTTTTCTTTCAAAAACCGTTAATAATTGTCATTAGTATGCTACTTCGTTTAGCCAATTTGAATTTGCTCATTCGCTAACTGCAAAGTGTCTCATTCAGCCAAATTCAAGGCAACAAAAATGTCTAATCAATCATTGTAATCTTTTATATAGTTTTATGACACTTGATGTAAAGTCTAAAAAAATTATTATTTAATAATAACAAAGTAGGCCTATATTTAATTCATATAATTAAAAAAATTATAGAATATTATTTTTTATTAATTAATTAAATTAAATTAATCTTTTAATTTTTGCTTTTTGACGGAAAGTTCTATTGCATAATTTTTACACCGTGCTCTCTCGTCTCATACGTTGTTTCGTTTTGTTGCGTAAATCAAAAATTCAGCTGTAATTAAAACTTATTTTTGCTGAATTTTGGATTTAAGTTTTAATGCTGCAATAATAGCTGAAAATGAATGACATCTCTGTTAGGATAATTGGGACAACATTTGGATAAATATTGTTGGTCTAATATGTGTTTTGATGTAAATAAATAAAAAAGCAATTTCAATATCTGTGACTTAATCTTTTGTGTTCATCTTCTGAACACAAAAGAAGATTTTTTTTGATGAAGTCTCAGAGCTTTCTGTCCTTCCATAGACAGCTACGCAACTACTGTAACACTTTGACACTCCAAAACGTTTGTAAAACTAATCAGTAAGAATCGAGCGGTTGAGTCCCAATCCACATCGCTTTATATGATAAATAACAGTTTTAATTTAGGCTTTTATTCACATATAAACATTGATCAGCAAACATAAACAGAAGCTCAACTGAACCTGCTTCACGCGCCAGAAACCTCTTGCTGAACCTTAAACGTGCTGCGTAACACATGAGACGGAACCTCGTTTGTTCTCACACGTCAAGCGAACATGCTTGAGCTTCCGTTTGCTCCAATTGATGTGTAAGTTGATGGATCTTTCTATGTGAATAAAAGCCTAAATTGAAATCTGTTCATCATATAAAGCGATCGAGTCTCTTCAGAAAATTTGGACTTTATGAACTTTTTGAAGCATCAGAGTGATAGTTGCATAGCTGTCAATGGAGGGACAGAAAGCTAGACCTTCATTTGTGTGCCAAGATGAACTAAAGTCTTACTGGTTTGGAACGACATGTAATTAATGACAGAATTTTCTTTTTTGGGTGAACTAACCCTTCAAATTGCTTGTTTTACAGTGTGAATCGTTATATTGGTTTTCCCTGTATCATTAGTCAAGCCAAATAACCAAGAACACAAAGTCAGACATGTTGGACATGAAAAATAATGTTGGCCGTAGATGCTTGATTTTTGAAACAATCTATTTTCTTATGATGCATCTGCTAATTTTATGACTCCACATCTGCATGCTGCAATCTATTAATATATTTGACTAGTTAGCATCTAAGGTCCTCAAAGTCTTATTGAAGGCCATTCCGTCTTGCCATCCAATCAGCTGTCACCGCCGTTACGGCTCCCAAAAGAACAAATCACTTCTCGAAAGCTCTTGGCATTCTGGATGTGTTACGCAGTTAAGCCTCATTGCTTAAAAACACATCATGTTTTTATTCAAAAGCCTTAATGAGACTAAACTTTGCTTGTTCTCTCTGTCTCTCTGCGGTCTCATGTTTGGCCTCTTGAAATGCATTTGAGTGGAACGGATATTACTGGATCAATATCAGTATTTAAATTGGACCGATTTGGGGCACGTAAGCTCCAAAAAGAATAACAGTCAGGTGACCATGACCGCTGCACCGCGACCTCTGCTGGAAACGAGCGCTTTGGACACAATGCCTGAGACTGACGTCAACTCTGACTAGCTCAAGTTCACATTTTGTGTTAAATTAACACTTTTACACTTTGTGGTTTTCTATAATTACCTTTAAGCAGGTGCCGATGACGTAACTGACACCAGACGTAAGAGTGGGCAACATGGAAAACTCCCTAAGTTACAAAAGACTAACCTTTGTTTAACAATAGGTAACAAAATCACCGTAATCCCTCTCATAACGGCAAAGGCGGATCATATTTGCAGCATATGCCTTTGTGTTTGAAATTTGGATGTATATGTTATCTTAGACCATGTGTGGATATTTCTTTGTCAGTTTCCTGCATTATTTGTGACTAGCGCTCCATCCGTCATCTCCTTTCTCCTATTCTGTTCTTATTTCAGTGTTTTTCTCCTTTCTCCTCTAGCCATTTTGGGGCTGTTATAGGTCAGAATGCTTTTGTGTAACACAGAATGACTGTGCAGCTCGGCCGCTAGCCTGAACAAATCCAGCATCACTTAGGTTATTAACACCTAATGCTTCATGCCAACAAGCCGCAGGACAATCTCTGAATTAAGGATTGGTCTGATACGCTGGTCTGCAAGTTCCATAACTTCAGTACATTTACATGCACTTTCAAAGTATGAGTTTCCTCCGGTATATACACTCTCTCCAAACCTCCAGCTACTCACTGCGCTCAAAACATTACGCAGTAAGCACCAAACAATGAGAATGATTTTGAGTGTAAGAAAGCCAATTGGTCAAAATATGTTGAGGGCCAATAGCAAAACATAACCTCCAAATACATCTGCATAAACCCAGGCTCGCTCTGTCTCACGCACACGCACTGTCACCATCTAATGCACCTCTTAATGCTGGATCGTTGAAAACAAATACCGGTACACAACAATCCAAAATCTGACATTTTCCGGAAAATGATCTGGTGTTGTGTCGAATTTCAAGTGCCTGCCAAATTATTACTCCTTTCGTTGAAGTCGCTACCTGATTGCCTAATCCTAACCCCGCCCCTAATCCTAAACCTACCAATACTAGGGGTTAATAATTTGCAGATTCAGAATTCGCCACAACACCGCTCAAATGAAGCACTGGTCTAGTGTTTAGTGTTTCTGCCAACACTGTAGCTGTCAGATATCTGTATTGACCAGTGTTGGGGGTAACACATTACAAGTAACCTAAGTTATGTAATCAGATTACTTTTTTTAAATAACGAGAAAAGTACATTTACAACAGAATATCTGTTACCTTTTCAAATTAGTAACGCAAGTTACTTTATTTCCCCACTTATTGACTGACAGATTCAGTTCTGTAAAACTATTAGGCAAACCTGCAATAATTAAAATGTTGAATAATATATAAATGTATGTATTTAATCTCACTTTATTGACCAATGTCTTTGCTGTTGACTTTCTATGATTCAATTCAAGAATACTAATCATCAAAAAGGTCTTTAAACATCACATTTGTTTTTCATTTTACTGTTTTATTGCTAAAATTAGGGTGTTGAACTTTTGAAGTGCTACTTTTTAAATACCAAAAAACAGAACTTGTGTTATAAAAAAAACAAAAAAACAATCAAGTCCAGCCCAGGTGAGAAAAAGTAATACTTTCCATAAAAAGTATCTAAGTAACGCAATTAGTTCATTTTTTGGGATTAACGCAATATTGTAACTCATTAGAAGTAACTTTCCCTAACACTGGTATTTAACATGCAGCTTATATAAAGTATTTTTATTTCATTTTATATCTTCCATGCTGTAATTGTTCAGATTAAGATTATAAATTAATTTGAATATTTAAATGGATAACTGAAGTCTGTAATGTAATAATGTATGACTTAGACAATGTAGTATTATTATTAAGAACAATCTGTATTATATAATATTAATAACAATATATGTAATACTATATATAATAAAATTCAGTTACACTTTATTTTAAGGTGTCACTGTTACAGTGTAATTATATATTTAAGTACTGAGTAATATTAAGCAACTACATGTACTTACTATACAGTTTGGGGAGGATTAGGATGTGGTTGAGGGTTAATTGCATGTAATTATGCATAATTTACTGTTATTACTATGGTAAGTACATGTACCATATGTAACAAGGACAAAGTAAAATAAAGTGTTACCTAAAATTCTCTTGAGATTCTGATTAGTCAATCACATTCTGTGGTCAAATATTTGACTCTTTAACTGTATAATTGACCGTTGTCCCAGGCAACCTACATAATTTCTTATATTGTTGTACTAGTTTTGTCATTTGAATGAATTCTAACATAAAATAACTTTTAGTGGTCTGATATATGTATTTGCTGTCCCAGAAGTGTGTCGTACAGTGTGTAGCTAGTTTTGTTGTTTTTGATTCTAGATTGTTGTTTTAAATGCATTTAACTGAACTGTTTGACAAATATATGACAAGTTTGTTTTCATAAGATAATAGTTTTCAAAAATATTCTCTCATTTTGCATAAAAAGTTAATTTCTTTGTGCAGGTCATTGTGCAGGTGAGTGATTTTTTTTGGTCTTATTTTACTACTATTTAATGTCTTCTCTAAGCCGAGACACTTTTTAAATGTGACATCCATCCTGTAAAAAAATAATTCCTGTCTGATTTATCGTTGAAAATATCTGATGTTCCCAGATTATGATCATAGTGAATGCTGTCTACACAGTTTCCACATAACCTTGATATGATGATCCATTAGAGGAGTGAATTTGATGTTGAATTAATTCGCTATTGTTCTTTCTTCTCTAACTCACAGACACTGTTACTTTCCAAAATGAAGCGAAGGCCTCCCTAAATTTATTGGAAGCATCATAAAGGTTTGGTCATGTTGGAAACTGATCTTTTTGGCAGACAGAGTTTAAGATCCCTATACATCTGCAGCTCTGATGACAGGTTAAAAGATGGACACTTTGAATGATGGAGGACAGGAAAAACCGGGACAACATGTGGAAATGACGAATGGAGGTGAGAACAGATGAAGCTTAGAAGAAGGGAGTGTTGGAGAAGAAAGATGTACTTGATATTATGTTTCAGGTCAGAGGGGGTAAATGAGGCTTTGGCACCAGGCACACCAAGGGTTATCTGGGTTGAACTGACACTCATAAACATAGCTCTCACCTGATAGTGCTGTACAGTGTGTGCTTCAGGGGGGTTTCCGTGGTGGTCTCTTTCTCTGACTCCTCCTGTCTACACACACACTCACTGAGTGGAATTCCTTCCAGTCTGCTGAAATGCTTCACTATCTGTAGAGTAACACTATGGAAACATTGGGTTTGGCTTTTCTAACCTCCTGTGACTGGAGCTTTGAAACTTCGAGCCAAACCATTTTAAATTCATTTGATGGGTTTGTCTTGACAGTTTCAACTTGAAAATACCAATTTATATACATATATTTCTAAAACATTAGACCGCTCTCTCCTTGCCAAACCCAAAAGTTGGTTTTGTGTGTCTGGGAAATCAAGTTAAGCCAGCCATTTATAGATGTCACCTTACATAGGCTTTAACCTGATTTAATGATTTTTTTTTCTTTTAATAAATTTGTTTTACTAAAAGTTACTTTGATACCTTTATCAGGCAGTTCCTAAAAACCTATTTTTTTAATGAAAATTAGCTGATCTTAGATGTCTGTAACCTAAAATATTTTATTATATTATATATTTTTTATTTTATTACAAAAAACTTGTATTGAATAAATTACAGCATTTTGCTCATTTACAGCCATTTTCATTTTTTCATTTTTATTTATTTTTTTATATCTTTTTTGACTAGTGCTTTGGCTTGTAACTATCAGGCATCAAATGCACACTTTTTTGTTTTGTTTTTTGAGAATCGACCCATTTAGCTCTGGTGCAAAAGAGTAATGCATTTGGATAAAGCCATTTGGATTATCGGGAGTCCTGTGGGGGGATGTATTTGCTGACTTGCTTTTAACAAACTTAATGGAGGAGACCACCACATTCATTTATTTCCATTTTTTCAGATTTCAATAACATGGCAAGCCATTTCCTCCTCCTCCTCTCACTTTGTTCCCAAAGGAGCCATCAGATTCACCCGTTGCATTGGCTCACTAGCAGTTTTCGATGTCGATGGGCTTAATTTCTCCAAACTCTCATTGTTTTTGATTGTGTTTTCCCATGTGTGCATTAACAGTTATTATTAAATATGAGACTTCATTTCCATCATCAGAGGGACACATCATATATGATTTATATTGAGACATATGGAAGATCCAACCTAGCGGGATTGTTAATGGTTTTTGCCAAGTTTGCATTCTTGGCATAAGGACACAGACTTCTGTGTAATGGCTCGTGTTATCTGTGTCATAGACGTTCTGTTTATGGTCTAATTTCCATGTGGTCAGAGCGAGTGATGTGAATGCATTCTTTTGAGGACCACATGGCGTTATTTTTTCACTTGGTGGATGAAGAGCATGCCAAGCCAGATCTTCTCTTCAGAACCCCTGCTGAGGGATCCAGGACTGTGGCTGGCCTGGCAAGTGAAGCCCATTCCTCACTTCCTGCCCAGCCTTTTTTCTTTGCCCAAGTCCCCGCTCAGACTCGGCTCAGCAAATTATAGTTATTCAAGCTCTTATGAAATCCATCAATGCATTAGTGAGATACTTGATTTTTTTCATCACTGGTTTCTGTCGGCTACTTTCTTCTCTCTCTCTTCTTTGTCTCACTCATTATAGAAATAAACATGTCTTTGGTTTGTGAATGTTTGCAGCTGTGGTGCATTGCTGTGTCAATTTAAAAAGAGAAACAAGCTACATGGCCTTGGTGCCATCAAGGTTGGTTTGCGCTTCTTGGATCCATGGGGCCTAAAACGTTTTTGATCTTGAAAATCTTTCCCGTCCTGCATTCTCTTTGGTCCTGGAAAGAGTTGTTTAGTTTAGAATCTCTTAATATTGCCTGTTGTTACCAAGGGTCAAGGTTTGGCTGGTTAGCATGGGTGAAATATGATTATTAGATGTTTTTGGGGGGCTATATATATATTGTTTTTATTGTTTTTATATTTTTAATAAAAACATATTTAATTTTTCAAGTAATATATTTACTGGGTTTGCTGTATATATTAATATCTTAATATGAAATAAATGTTTATGTGAGAAAATAAATCCATCAAAATAATTCAGTAGTTTCCTCCATTAAAAACTACAATAGTACTTGCTAGTTTTACTGTTGTGTTAGAAAGAAAATTCTGTTCTCAGAATGTTTGTGGAAAACACTCCCAGCAGACAAAAATTCAGCCTGTCCATCTGTTCTTATTTGTGCTTATTATACATACCTAGCAGTGGACATGACCTTTTAATCCAAAGTCAAGATATGAATTTGGATAGCTTGCGCTTTTGAAGATAATTATCATGTGAGGACTGAAGCCTCTCGCTATGCTACCTGACTTTGAAATGGCTTCTTTTGCTGTGACATTCGATATTAGGGCACAGTGGGGGAAAAAACAATTAGCTAAAATGTTAAGGGTAAACACGATACCTTCATTATAAGGGATTTTCAGCATTTTTGCTGATGAAAGTAGCCAGTGCTGCCATTTTTGTTGATAATGACAAAAATAATAACCCCTGAAAATGAGGCTGTCATCTCTAGCTTCATGGCAAAGTATGGACATACACACACACACACACACACACACACACACACACACACACACACACACACACACACACACACTTTCATAGTATGTCATGTTTCTCTGTAAAAGTGGTAATAACAGTAAGCTTAATGGTGTAATAGGGCTATTCCAGACTTAAGGGAAATGTGATATGAGAGATCCACTTTCAAAGGCTCCTAATGCACCATCCTTCAGACTACATTACCATTAGCTGTGTTTTCATGATGACCAGTCAACTTGCATAATGTAAATGAATGCAAAGTTTTGTGTAAGTTTATGATGTTGAAGAGATTATAGTATATCAAATTAAGAATAACGGTTTTCACCAGTTTTGCAAGTGTACTTACTGTATACTACATTATATATCATACATATCACTACATATTTACAAATACATAGCTATTTATTGAAAATAATGTTACTAAAAACTACATTAATTTATTAAAAATGTATATATCTATATATTATTTAACACACACACACACACACACACACACACACACACACACACACACACACACACACACACACACTTGAGGCTGATAGGTCTTTTACTTGCAATCTATAAGCAATCACATAATTTCCGCTTACAATCAGAGTTCCTCTAAACCCTCCACCTCCCCAGTTCCACCTGCCTAGATCTGCTATGGGATTTATGTATGTATACTGTATTTATGGAGCAGCGCCATATCTCACATACTCACAGCAGTGTGCCTGTGTATCTATTTGCAGTAGCAAGTCCATATTTGCTTTGCAGCAGCATTATATACTATACAGGGGTTGGACAATGAAACTGAAACTGATTTAAGATCCGAATAATTCAACGGTTACTCCTGTTGAATGTAGTTTGTCCTACGGTAAGCCGTGGTATGCCACATTACCCTGAATATCATAGCTCTCGATACACCACAAAGACTTGCTGCCCTGGTCAGTATTTCTCAGTTTTTATTTAAGTACAATGTAAATACATCACCATAAAATAAAGTGTAACCAAACAAATTAGTATTTTTTTTTTTTTAAATATAAAGGATGCAGCCTTAGAAGACAGCTGTCTATGTAGACAGGAAACAGCGAGGCAGTTCCCTAGGTTTTTGTAACAGAGCTTAATTATATTATTCTGGTTTAATCACAAGCACGTCCAACCAGAACATTCTAAATGAGAATTTTTTGGCCCAAAAAAACTTGAGATTGAAAGCTGGACCGAATACAAATTCTTTCAGCAAACGGTCTTGTCTAAAACCATTACCGCTGTCTGAAACTGACAAGTCAAGTCTTCTTTAATCTATCACTCATCTTTTCCATAAACAGATTCCTGAAAGCTGTCAGAAAGAATTTGAGCAGTTAAACCAAATTGTTTGTTGACTCACTCACCACAGTCTGATTAACTTCAGCAAATACAGAGGAAGAGCCAGAAATATGATTAAAGCCTTCAGTTCAACATAAAGTGTATGTACGTACATGTGTGTATATATGTACACAAGGTCATTTGGTAGGCTTGATTTCCATCAGTCATTTTAGTCTATCCACCTTTTCTTAAACTGTCACAGATGTGTGTGTGCAGAGGAAATGCAATGCAGACACTGTAAATAGCTCATGTTTCATACAGATAGAGGTTAAAGGGTCAAAGGTAAAGGTTGTGAACGGCGTTCATGCTGTGTAGATGTATCCCTGCTGTTGTTTACACAATCAGAGCTCCTGATCTCTGGTTTCTGGCTTTTTAACTCCCGTCACCTCAGTCTGAGAACCCTTCACAATGGCCTGGAATATACTGGGATATCACTTGAATATGGCTCAAATTGTTGTGTTTGATTAAACATGGTCACAGTAAAAAAATGGTTATACTGATTTGTTTAAACTTTTCGACTTTCTCAACTACAAAAAAAGTAAGAAATTTTTTTTTAATAAATGTTTTTGTGTTGTTTTCCAGTAAAACGTCTTTCTTGCTAAAACATGATACATGCACTTGTATTAAGACATATTTTCAGAGAACAAATATTGAATTAATCCTTTGTCATGTGTGCACATGTATATGTGCCTTTGGTTTAATACTTAAATAGTTACTATTTACAACTGAAAGACAACTGAGCCTAACGTGCAAGTGCAGTCAGAATCCACTTTTGCTAGTTTAATGACAGAAAAATGGTCGCGCACCCGGTGCATGGTCTAAGAGGGTTTTCCCTATTCTCTCAACGAGTAATGGGTGTGTTTTGGGCGTAACGTGCGATAAACCAATCTCATCTATAAACCCTTTAAAAGGCCAGTTGCGCTCGAGTAATGGCGGATTCGCTATTTCCTTGGCAGAATTTGGATGTGGAAAAACTGAACGCTTCTCTAGTGAGAAAACGCACTTCCCGTGCGCGAGGTTAAAGTGCGCGAGCAGACGGGACAAAGTGTACACGCGTTGTGGACCTGCATATAGGCGCACATTACTAACATACTACATAAACAACAAAAAATATTGCACCATTGACTTTAGACCAGGTTTCAGTCAATGGCGCAGTCTATTTCAGTTGCCTCAAAATAGCAACGCGCCAACAATGCGCTTGAACACACATAATTTTCAGACGCACATAAATTTGTTATTTAAACAACGTGGCGCATGATGTGAAAATTATAACTGCGTCGGGCTGAAACTAGCAACTTAACAAAAACACTTAAGTCGTGCCTGGCGCTGAATTGTACCGGGTGTATATTGGGTCCAGTAAGTTTTAAGAAAAATAATTGTTCTTTTATTGTAATTATTTATACATAATTAATGAATGCTTAATGAAGCTTAACTGAATTCTGTTGTTTTTTTGGTTGGTTGGTTGGTTGGTTGGATGGATGGATGGATGTGGTCAGAGAGAATCGTCACTACCAGCGTCATTGGATTTGAGACACGAAACCCGAAAAAACAAACTTCTTCGTTTTGCTGTGAAAAACATCCACATGCTGAGAATCAAGAACACCATTCCATCGATATGCTCCATTGCTGCTGTGTTGCGAGTTTTTTGTGTCGCATTTACGATTATGTCAGGGCTCAAACAAGAAATAATAATTTTCTTGATAAGTGCTTTGTGAATGTCAGGTATGCTTATGTGTCCAAGAGTATGCCACCAATTTTAAACTCTGACCACAATGTTGTGCATATGACTCCTGTGTACAGGACTAAATTTAACAAAAAAGCAAACCAGAAAGGAAAATGATCAGAATGTGGTCGAATGAGAGTGTAGAACAACTGAAAGCCTGTTTCGACTGGACAAATTGGGAAATTTTTGATGAAGGCTCACTTGATGACAGAACTACAGTGTTAAATGATTATATTAACTTCTGCGTGGAGCTGAACATACCTACTAAAGAGATTACAGTTTACCCAAACAATAAACCATATGTGACTAAAGGTATTAAGGAAATGATAAATGTGAGGAAAGTACCATTTAAAGATAAAGATATTAAGACACTTAAACAAATAGAAAGAGAGTTAAAAATAAAATTAAAGGAAACAAAAGAAGTTCATAAGAAATGTTTGGAGAAAGCCTTTAAAATTAATAACACCAAAAAGGTTTGGGACATCATGAAAACAATGTCTGGATTGTCGTCTTCAAAAAAATCTATTGTAGCTGATGATGAATTTTGTTTTAGGAATGAATTAAACATCTTTTTCACCAGATTTGAACAAATTGGCAAACACAACAAAATCAAAGAAACAATAGATACAGTTTCATCATCATTGGACAGAATTGTTATTGAGGTTAAGGATGTTAGGAAAACGCTTCAGTCTATTGATATAAAAAAGGCTGTTGGTCCTGACGGATGTAGTGCAGGTCTTCTAAAGAATTTTGCACATGAATTAGCACCGGTGTGGCAACCAGTATTTCAAGCCTCCGTTGACACACACACTGTTCCTGTGATATGGAAGACCGCATACATTAAACCATTGACAAAAATGCCATGTCCAAGAGAATATAAAGATTTTAGACCAATAGCCCTCACCTCTGTGATTGTGAAATGTTTAGAGAGATTGTTACTCCAGCATTCAGTTAAGACAGTTAAAGATAAATTAGATCTTTGGCAGTTTGCCTATAAGAAATGCTTTAGTACTGAAGATGCAGTTGCTGCTTTAGTACATATCATCTCTAAACATTTAGATAAACCTAAAACAATTGTAAGAACTTTGTTTTTGGATTTCTCTTCTGCATTCAACACGATACAGGTTGACAGATTGGTGTCAAAACTTGTACAGTTGAACGTTAATCCCTATCTGATCCAGTGGTATACTTCATTTCTCACTGATAGAGTTCAGAGAGTCAAAGTGAATGAAACAGTGTCGTCTGCAATCATTACAAATGTCGGAGTACCGCAAGGTTGCGTTAGTTCTGCCATACTTTTCACCTTATATACAGGCATGGCATTGATTCAACAAGGTCCTGAAAGCATTCTTTAGAAATGTTGGCCCATATTGATAGGATAGCATCTTGCAGTTGATGGAGATTTGTGGGATGCACATCCAGGGCAGGAAGCTCCCGTTCCACCACATCGCAAAGATGCTCTATTGGGTTGAGATCTGGTGACTGTGGGGGCCATTTTAGTACAGTGAACTCATTGTCATGTTCAAGAAACCAAGCTGAAATGATTCAAGCTTTGTGACATGGTGCTTTATCCTGATGGAAGCATCAGAGGATGGGTACATGGTGGCCATAAAGGGATGGACATGGTCAGAAATAATGCTCAGGTAGGCCGTGGCATTTAAACGATGCCCAATTGGCACTAAGGGGCCTACAGTGTGCCAAGAAAACATCCCCCACACCATTACACCACCACCACCAGCCTGCACAGTGGTAACAAGGCATGATGGATCCATGTTCTCATTCTGTTTACGCCAAATTCTGACTCTACCATCTGAATGTATCAACAGAAATCGAGACTCATCAGACCAGGCAAAATTTTTCCAGTCTTCAACTGTCCAATTTTGGTGAGCTCTTGCAAATTGTAGCCTCTTTTTCCTATTTGTAGTGGAGATGAGTGGTACCCGGTGGGGTCTTCTGCTGTTGTAGCCCATCCGCCTCAAGGTTGTGCGTGTTGTGGCTTCACAAATGCTTTGCTGCATACCTCGGTTGTAAAGAGTGGTTATTTCAGTCAAAGTTGCTCTTCTATCAGCTTGAATCAGTTGGCCCATACTCCTCTGACCTCTAGCATCAACAAGGCATTTTCGCCCACAGGACTGCCGCATACTGGATGTTTTTCCCTTTTCACACCATTCTTTGTAAACCCTAGAAATGGTTGTGCGTGAAAATCCCAGTAACTGTATCCCAGTAAATACTCAGACCAGCCCGTCTGGCACCAACAACCATGCCACGCTCAAAATTGCTTAAATCACCTTTATTCCCATTCTGACATTCAGTTTGGAGTTCAGGAGATTGTCTTGACCAGGACCACACCCCTAAATGCATTGAAGCAACTGCCATGTGATTGGTTGATTAAATAATTGCATTAATGAGAAATTGAACAGGTGTTCCTAATAATCCTTTAGGTGAGTGTATAAAAAACAAAGCAGAGAATTGACTTTCTTCGTCGTCTTAGGTCATTTGGAGTAAGAAAACAGATTCTTCTGTTGTTCTATAGGTCTGTGATAATGAGCATATTGCAATATTGCAACTCTATTTGGTATAAAAGCCTGTCTGTTATGCTGAAAACAAAGTTGTTTAATCAATTAAAAATTTGCTCAAAGATTGTAAGTCAGCCTCTTGAGAAGCTTTACGACTCAGCCTATTATAACAATTTGCTAAGGCTAGCTAATACTGTAACTTCTAACCCTATGCATATTTTGCATAAAGAGTTTGAACTACTACCATCAAAGAGGGGGTATAGAGTCCCCAGATTTAACAAAGTGAGGCTGAAACACTCTTTTGTGCACCAGGCTATCTTAGCGTTGAACAAAAACACTTAATCAGAAATCAAGAGTACTGTGAAGGTGTTAGATGTATAAATGTTGCATTGTTTGAATGTATAATATGTGATGTTTAAGTGTATGTCGATGTAGAATGTATGTTAGATGTTGTAAACATAGACATTGTTATGCAAGAAAAATTTCAGACTCGTCTGACAATAAAGTGTAAAGTAAAGTAAAGTAGAAGTTGTGCAACTATAATGATTAGTCTGTAATCCCACCCCATTTGAAGCGGTAGGCCTACTAAAATCAGATAGATAGATAGATGTATAAATGTAGACAAAAATGTATAAAATAAACTGTAAAGATTATATTTTTCTTAAGGCAGGCCATTGGGGGCAGCATTGGGATTAAGAAACATGGTAAATCTCTAAAGAGACAGTCAGGTTACACATTCACCCGAACAGTAGCTCACATCTGTCTGTGGAGTGTGAGTTGAATAATTATTTACTACATCCCAGGTGGTCTCTCAGTGAACTGAGCCCCATCAGAAACTGTGAGTTGTGACTGGGTCACCACAAAGTGCTTCCACCTTTCCACTTTACATTGAACAATGGTCACCCCATCTAACTGAATTCAGAAGGCTGTCTGTCTTTTCCTTCAGTGTGAAAGAAGCTTCCCTTCTTCGCCTCCACACCGGCTTTTTTGGCTCCTATTTTCCAGGAGCCGTATGAAATTAAATAGACAGATAGGGCAATAAATGGTTTGGCCTCGTCGGCCATGGCCTGGTCTGCGTTAAGACGCAGCCTTAGAGATCCGCCTCACATTGCCATCTCTCTAGATTCGGGAACCCCGCTGGCATGGAACATGTGCTAAATCCAAACAGGTCCTTTTTTTCTGCACAGCGTCAGGAATCATTTCAGAAGAGAATGGATAAATGTGGTCTTAAATCCTGGTTGGGGGGAATTGTATTATATTTACTGTGTGTACTCTGTGGAGCACGACCCGCCACTTGGGCGTCTGTGTTGTGATTGATGGACTTAATCAAACCCTCCCATGGCTGATGTCTTTAATATTATATGCTTCTCAAACTCACTTCAAAGACTTGCTCTGGAGAGCCTGTACGGAGGTTGTAATATTTCATTTGCGGTATATGTCCATGATACCTGATGGATTCCAACCTGACTGAGATGCATAAATTTCCTTCTTTCTTGATCTTCTTTTGAGATCTTGAGAGATATTGGCTACTTTTGGTGCAGATATGGTACAATGTGAGAACATTTCTCAAACTGTATATATATACACTATACCTGTCAAAAAATCTGAAATATGTAAGATTTTTAAAAATATTTTTGAGAGAACTCTCTTATGCTTACCAAGGCTGCATTTATTTGATCATTTATTGAAAATAAATAAACACTTTTTTTAAACAATTTAAAATAACTTTTATATTTGAATATATTTTATAATGTATTTTTTTCCTGTGATGGTACAGCTGAATTTTTAATGCATTACAATTATAGTAACTTTCCCCAATATTGTCAAACACAGTACTACTGGCATAAAGTTTTATTTTTGCTTTTATATATGTTGGTCTACGAACACACACATCAGATCATATCTTTTGTCTTTACATTGCATCATGATTGTGTTTTTAACATTAAATATCAAGTTAAAAAAACAAATATCTAAAATAACGCCTGTTTATTAACTCTATAATGCTGGCGCATGATCGTTAGTTGGGCCGGCCTGAAAAATAAGCTACACTTTTCAGACTGCTGAACATATTATTGAAATATAATCTTGACAAATAGTTTGGAGATTTCTGTTTCCCCATTCAAGTAGAGTTGAACTGCCTTAAAGGGACCTTGGACTTTATCTGGTCATGAGTATGTGTAGGATTACACATTATTAGTTCATAAATCTTCTGTCATAACCAAAAGATCCTGCGGAGCATCATAACTACTCATACAAATCAGACAAAGCTAATGTAATCCAGTTCAATGGTCTTTGGAGAAGCTATTCTTTATGACCTGTATGTTTGAAAGTGACTTGTTGGGATCTTTAGTGGCTTTTTATTTGCAGCCTGGAATTAATTAATTATATAGGCTGTCAGTTCATATACTCCAACGATTTATGCATCACAAAACATGTAGCTCTCTATTTGATCTCCTTTAATATTTATATCCCTGTCCTGCCTTGTCAGCATTTGTTGTCAGTTTATTTATCAATGCATGCCAACTCTAGCAGCTAAACCCCATGCAGAATATATGGATTTGTCACACTATTGGGCGTTAAAGGCATTTCCCTTTCAAAACAAATGTGAGGCACAGAACAAAAATATACTGTAAAATAACACATGGGACGTCAAATAAAAGAGTGTGCCTAGCATTTTCTAATACAAATCACGCCAGTACATTACACTGCTTTCAGTAAGCCGATATTTTGATTGACTGTTTGTGTAACATACGTTTGAACGTTCTGCTGAACAGAAATGTGACTAATTGTGTTTTGTTTCATTGGGAGAGATTCACTGTCAGCCACAAAGAGACAAATGTGGGATGTGATTCTGGGATCCTGGCTTCGGGAGATGCCCGGATTCTTGTGGAAAGTATTGGGCTGAGATCAGAGGCGAGTCGGATAGCGGGATCCGGCTTAATGAGACCGACGGGATGAAGGTCTGATATGCCAGTGAGAGGAGCCATATTGTAAAACGCAGAGTTTTCATTGACCTTTTATCACCTGCAAAGCATTGCCCTCGACCTGATTTATTCACCTATCCTCTGATCTTTTGTTCGTTTTAGAGGCTTGAACTTTGACTCTCCTCATCCCATCTTGGATAGAGTATTATTGGAATCACATGTGAGCGTTTTTGGAGTCATAGGCGAGATCCTGTGCATTTAGCATGCCTATTACGAAGACGGCCTTGGAATGGATATAGTGACATGGTGGCTAGGTTCAGAGTGATTTCGGATGGACTTTAAACTGGTTTAGTTCCATCTAGCCACAACATCCGCCACTCTCCCTTATCGCTGCATCTCTGACCCCAAAGGCCATTGAGCAAAGCGTCTGGACCGCTGTAGGGCATGCTTTTTCGTAATCGCATGTAATTTTGCAGCTAAGTGTGGGCGGTTTCACGCTTCTAAAGGGGTTCCATATCCTGTCCGGAGATTATCATGCTTAATGTGGAATTTCTACACACTCTTTCCATTCAGTTTGTGTGGAAAGTTTGATATATGACCCCAAAACTGTCCCCACGCTGCTGCTTTTGTGACGGTTTATATGTAGATGAGTTGTTGAGGACCAAAAGCTGATCCATCTCAAGAGGACGTTCATTTAAGACGGTGCTACCCTGCAGCCAAGGAAAGCAGAAACGGCCTTACGACAATCAAAACTGCTCTAGAATGACCTATAAATAACATCTGATACTCAGCTGAATCAGAGCGCTATTTTGGGAAAGGTGGGAATTCCGTGTACATCCTGTGATCTGCTGTGATCTTTGTCCTTTTGTTTGTCATGTAAATACATGTGTAACACCCATTGAGCACTTAGCCTGAACTGTACTATCAAAGAGAAACCTTAGACTAGCATAGCCCTCAGAGTCATTCTCATTATCAATGACATATTAGATAATATGGTTTACGTTTGCAAGGCGAGCTATCGAAAAAGCAGCTTGTCATGATCGGTTTTCACATCTGATTGTGTTAAACCGATGGCGTCATATCTGTTTAACCGTACCTGCCAGGGTGTTCTGAGTTAGAGCTGTAAACCTTATCGGGGCGCAGCAGGTGAAGTGGTGCCGTCGCTATCTGTGAGCGGATGTGAAAATGATCCCGTGTGATTTTGGGCTGTCGGTCAGTGGGAAGGAAACGGCATGTGTTTTAATTTAAAGCTGTGGAATAAATCTCACTATATGAGCTGAATTCGCATTGACCCCACAGTACCTTGCACACACTGAGATATTGTCATAACATAAGGCATGTAAAAAGCAGTGGAGCCCATAAAGCTTGAAATCAGAATTGTGGCCTAGCAGTTTTGTGTCTTGGTAGTACTCATAAGAGAAACATAATTTTTAGATCACATTATAATACGTATGACAGTATAATATAATAGTTTATATTTAAATTATTCACAACTGTGTATGTATTATTGTATTTATATATATTTTTATATGTGTGTGTGTGTGTATGTGTGTGTGTGTGTGTGTGTGTGTGTATATACATATACACACATATATAGTGTATATATCTATAAATAATATTATGTAAAAATTTTATGTTAGATAGGATTCATTGATTTGACACTAGATATATATATATACTGTGTATTTTATTTATATATTTATATAAAATTGTTTTATTGCGAATGTATATCATTTTTATTATTCATAATTAATACGATAAGATTATAATAAGCATAATATTTTATATAATATATTCATTAATTAATAGTAATTATAAATTGTTTTATTAATTTGGAACAATTTCATTTCTATATTTTATTAAATAAATTATATCACATATCAAAATAATACAATTAATTACGTCAAACATGTTTCATTTCTGAATGTTTATTTTGTTCTGAAATAATGCATGTTTGACGTACACAGGGATATTTTTAGATTATTCTGAAACTGACTACAGTGATGTCATTGAAGGTGATAGGCAATAGCGTCTTCCTCCCCATAACACATTCTGTCACGATATGAGTCTACACAAAGGTGATGATTCACCTGCAGGAACTATTGAAACTGAACACGGACAACAGCCTGTGGCATAGTGTGTGTGCTTGTTTGTATATTTATATGAGTATGTTTTTGTACGTTTTGTGTTAGAGTAGAGAGAGGGGGCTGGTAAATGGAGAAGACGGATATCCTCCGCACAGGAGCGCTCGGTCCCGAGGGTGGAAGGAAGCCGGTTTTTGAGTGTGTTTTAATGGCAGCTCGGAAGTGTCAAAAACAGCAGAGAGAGCGGGTGAGCTGTATTAGAGTCTGAGAGGAGGCTTGTCAACAAGGTGAATGCTTAGGAAATGAATGCTGTGAGCATGCCAGCAAAGAGGAATTAAAAACACTCATGCATAGGCATGTGGCCACACACAAGCCTGTTTATGCCATAACTGAGCTCCAAATAACTATTTAATGATGTGTACTGCACACAAACTTCACAGACTCAATGCGTTTCAGATATTATTTCATGTGCAAATCAACTTTGCGTGTTTCAGTTTTCAATCAGTTATTTAGGAATGAATAAACACTCCAAAAGTGGCCACACTGATAGGAATATTATTGCATTAGAAAACTAAATATTTTCTTATATAACATATTTTGTTAGCTTTGCAGTTGTATTTGTACACTTGAATTGTAAAATACTTGCTAACATTGTAATAATTTTCTGTTTGTAATAACTTTTATTTATTTTTAAATACACAATACCATTCAGAAGGCTTGGGTTAGTAAAGTTATACTTTTTTTTTTTTTTTTTACTTTTACAGTAATAAAGTAGTCATTTTTTTCTTTATAATTGTTCTATTTCAAATAACTGCTGTTCTTCTGAACTTTCTATTTATCAAAGTATCCTGGGAAAAAAAATGATCATGTTTCCACAAAACATAATACAGTGCAACTGTTTTCAACATTGACAATAATAAGAATTCATCATGTCAGAATGATTTCTGAATAATCATGTGACACTGAAGACTGGAGTAATGATGCTGAAAATTCAGCTTTGCTCTCACAGGAATAAATTACATTTTAGAAAATATTAAAATAGAAAATTACAAATGTTTCATAATAGTAATGCTTCACAATAGTAATTTTTTTTCTGTATTTATATGATCAAATAAACACAGTCTTGGTGAGCATAAGAGAATTCTTTTTAAAAAAACATAAAAGAATCCTCAAACCTTTAAACGGTAGTGTATTTATTAAATATTTTTGTGAGTATTAGTTACTTTTAAATTGCTTTCTAAAACTCCCTCAAAACCACAAAAAATACCAATGTGACATCCGATAAAACCTTTGCTTCATTGAGGTTTCTGTTCACCTGGAGTATCTTATGTTACTTTTCTGAGTTCCTCAGTGGTGCCGTAATCTAACAGCGGCAGAGCAGAAGGAACATTATTCTCGAGCATTTCAACAGCTTTATGACAAAGTGTCTTTTCCTTTCTGATGGAGACCTGATGTCATCATGGGAACGTTTCGAGAGGAGGAGGGGGGGGGGGGGGGGGGGTCTGAATACAGGTTTATGACAGAGAGGAGATGAATTTTTGTGTTGCTAAGGCTGTCGTTATGGGACCTGTTGCTCATTTTGATTTAATCGCCTCACACAGACTGAATGCTCTCAGATGGCTGGAGCAGAAGTGCTGTTTCTTAATCAGTTCTGTACTAATAATGCTGCTGATGGAGATCTGTGGAGATCTCATTTATAAAGTGTCTGTTTAGGAACAGTTCTCTTTTTTATTTATTAGAAAAGAAAAAATAATCAGTTATTTTCGTTTTATTTTCACAGTTGCTGTCGTTGAGTGCGTCCGAAGACGTATTCAAAGGTAGGAAGGCATCAAGGCACATCCAAATCCAAAGTTAGCGTCACCTCCCCTCTCACCTAAGATGCCTTCATCTAATCGATTTTTGAAGCAAGCATTGATGTATCCTTGGCTGCCTTTGATATCCCACAATCCTGTGCTTTCCATTCTGTGACGGTTGAGCTAAAAAAAAAATAAAGATGGTATCTGAATGTTGCGGTTGGTGGACAGTTTGTGTGTAAATGTTTTCCAGTTTTGATGTCATATCTAGCAAGAAATTACTATTGTAGTAATTAAACACATGCTTAGTTATCAACAAAGTTCTCTTTATTTTGTTATAGATCATTAAACCGTTGCGCTGACTCAGAAGTCTGTCCGAAATCCGTTTTGTGAGGTACCTTTGTGCACAAACGCTGCTACAAAGTCATTGCCTGATAAGCCAGCGAGGCAACAGGTCAGCTGCCTAAGTTTACAGATGCAGCAATTATCTTTACCTATCTTTACCTATATCCTTTTCCAGTATCCTTAAGGATAAATAATGTATTTAAGTGCTAATAAATGGCATAGTGCCCCATCATGGTAAATTAATAAAACAAAATATGATATTCTGAACATGCAACAAAAACCTTCTGGATGAATACTATTTTTTCCCCCCATAAATGGTTTAAAAATACATTGTGATTTAATACAGTATTACATATATTTTTATTTTAGGATATTTTATTTTTTATAATTATTTTATTTTATAAAAACCAGTTGTATAATCAGATACATTTCTACGTCTGGCTCAAAAACAGTCACCAAAATGAACTACTCTAGATGGCGCAGGCTGATAGATCCTAAACTCAATCTGCTTGCAATCACATCATTCTCTATAGGTCACAGCTGATTGGTTCCTGCTGTATCAGTGGCCAATGAGCTCGCTGCTCAACCGTAAAATACTTGTTTAGCATTTGCTGTAGCAGTTGCAGCATGCTTTCAGAAACCCTCCCCCTTCCCCAGCTCCACCTGTATAGATCTGCTCCGGGTAATTCATGCTGTAGCGTGTCTTACTTAGTCACAGCAGTGTGTCATGTATGTTTTGGAAACAGCAGCTGCAGTGTAGCAGATCTATTATGCCAAGACCAAACATATCAACAAATGTCATATCCATTACCATGCCAAACACTCATAGAGTTGTCATGACAGAACCAATTATACTGTTTATCTTTGCGTTTTGAATAAAATAAAATAATTTATGCAGAACAAAAACATTTAATTAAATAATGGGAGAATTGTGTGTATGAGCTCTCTCACATACTACTGTAACAGCCAGCCACACGTTGCGTGAGAACAGAGGGTATGATGTGAATGTGTGTGTGTTGAGCGAGAACTCTGGGAAATATCTAGTGTTGTATGATTAATTCCACTGGAGCAGGCTTTAATACAGGGGTTCGCATGGCTGAGATGTTCAAAGCTTTGGAGATGCCTGTCTGCTTTCACAATAAATGCGACGAGTGTAAGAGAGCGTGCCCGTCATGCCCCACTGAATCATGGGTAGATGCTCACGGATTCTCTCTCTCTTATTCTCGCATTACACTCTCTTTCTTTTGAAGGTGACCATGTGGCCTAAGACAGATTTTAGTATTTGTCCCAGGTGGAGAGCAGCTGTTGAGTGAGTCTCTCTACCCTCGTCCTCTATAAATAAAAACACTGTCATCTGCACCAGAATCAGCAAATTAATGATCCCATGTGACGGTTGTGAAGTATTTGTCTTGTGAGGCTGTTTCTACCTCCCTGGTATTTCCTCTCCTGTAGTGATTGGTGTAGTCTTTTTATAAATGTTCCAAGCTGTCCCATAACACGGAGCCCACCTGCCTGTTCCAGCTCTCACTGACCTCTGCAGAGCCCTCTGATCATGTCATACGCATGTGATGGTAAGCGTGAGTGAGAGCAGGCACTCCGTAGAGGAGCTGATTATCCATCGAGGGCATTATCCATCAGCGCTTTAGGAAGGAAGCACAATGACAGGCCCATCTAGAAATGACATGCTAGGTTATAACAACGGAGTCAACTAAAGTTAATAGCATTGAGATTTTGTAGGTTTGTTTTTGCTTTTTTTTTTAAGAACAGTGGTCCTGTTTTCCATTTTCAACCATTACAAATCAAAAACCTGTTTCTCCAAAAATGCACCTTTTTAAAGGGATATTTCACCCAAAATAATCATTCTATTGTATTGGCAATTTTCATTATATTTTTATGGTCTGACCTGCGTTTTTTTGTTTAGTTTTGTTTTATTGTTTTAGAATAGGGGCAGTTTTTTTCCCTTTTCAGCATTTTGCCATTACGAATAAGATCTCTTGACTTTAATATCTTAGTTGTTCCTCCTAAACAATTAGATTATATTTTGGGCAAAATTTCATTTTTAAAAGGAATAATTCACCCAAAAATGAACCTGTCATCAGTAGCTCACCCTATTGACAATTTTTATGATAATTTTATGGTCCTTGGGGTTTGGTTGTTTTAGAACAGCTGTTTTCAGCAGTTTTTGACATTAAAAAATAAGATCTAAATTAAATTTAGGGCAAGATGCACCTTTTTAAAAGAATAATTCACCCACAAAAAATTTTTGGATTTTGTCACCAATGACCATTTTTATGATACTTTTATGGTCCTTTTGAGGTTGAAATTAAAAATTCTTCAAAATGTAATGATCTGCCATAGAAGAAAGAAATCAGGTTTGGAATGACATGATGTTGAATAATTAATGACCGAATTTTCATTTTGGGGCAACTATCCATCTAAATCTCCTACTTCACAAGTTTTCTTCTAATAAATAGACCTTAGTAATCTCACACGTGTCTCATCTAGAACTTCCAAAGAGATCTCAAACATGTCTCAAGCTGTGCTGAGATTTGCTGAGAGACTCCGATTTGGTAAGGTATGAATTTTCAATATACACTCACTCATCAAATGCTTGCAATGTAGTGTAACTTATTATGTTATCAGTTTTGCCAAGGCCATGGTCCCACTACCATGTTTACACTGTTGCCGTAGGTTATTTTTGTTATTCGGTGGCTTGAAGCGATTTTGAACCTGGCAATCCTGAATGCTATCCACAATAATATTCTATATTCTTACTGTATGCTAACAATTGTCTCATTTTGATTTCGCTTTAGGATTTTTACTAAAACACCTGAGACATCTTCAGTAAGTTCAGTAAGTTTCCTGCAATTTCTTTTCCGAATTTTACAAAAAATGTAAATATCCACTTAGAGAGAGTAAGCAAATGATGACAGAATTTTCCTCTCTGGGTGAACTGTCTCTTTAATATGTGCTGCTGTGCTACCATAGAAAACAAATATCAATATCTTCAAACACCTTTGCTTGTGTTCTCCCAGAAAGTAATTTATGGACTTTGTGTATAGTAACACCTACTGTACGTTTGGTTGCTACCTTTGCACTCGGTCACCCTGAAAGAAGTCTGTTTGCAAACCCTTGAACAGACCGTTGTAGACAACACGTTTTTGGTTTTACTGGAACACTGACTTCACAGGCTCAAGTGAGGTTAGGGAAAAGCGATCCCTTAGAACCAGCACTGCGCTGCGATCCAGACCTCACTCCCCTTGTACTGCTGTAAACACAAATAGCCTTGTGTTTTTATGTGCCAAGGGCGTTTGCTTGAATAGTTCGGCATACAAAATCCCAGCCAAAGTCCTGTGGGTGCACCCTGCTCATAAACTCAGCTGTGTGTCCAGGGGTGTTTACATGGTCAGGTAAGGAGTCAACGAGTGCTTGGAGACGCATGCTGACACGTTATGACCCCACCGCCTCTCACCACACACACACTGTATGTGTTAGTGACCTGTAACCACATGGGTCCGTATACCTCAAGGTCATGTTTACATGGTCAGCGCTGGAGCCAGACGCTTATCAGAGAGTCCCGGCAACTCTCGGAAAAAAAGCGATGGCGGTATCCACAAGTGTGGGATTTTTAATATTTCCTTGGAGCAAACAGTATGGTCTTTGAAACCCAAAATCTAGTTCTCACCTTGAAACTGCGAAATACAGAAGAGGCCTCTTGAGCAGAGTGAAGATTCACTCTTGGTTTATGTCAAACATAGGCTTATGAGAGGAGAAATGCTTGTCATTTCCAAGAATAAACTTCCTCGGAGGATAAACACAATTGTCCTCAAGTGGAAGCAATCTCAGCGTGGTATCATGGGAAAATAATACCAGCTAAAATGTTTCCAGCACTGTCAAATTCTTCTTTTCGCATGACATGAGAAAACCGCAAGACGACAGACAACGAGGCATAGGTAAAAGTTCTTCCGATTGATTCAGAGGAGAGGGAGATGCTCGGTCGCTGGTTTAAATCATAGCTGGCGTTAACGGAATTCTTCGAGTCTCTTGTGACAATTAAACTGGGGGAAAGTAATAACTCTTTGATCCCAAACTGTTGCCAGACACTTCTTCAACATGCCCTCGTTCATGAATCTTACATTTTACCATGCGTCAGGGACGCGACAGTAAACCGATCCACCAACCTCAAGGTTCTGACTCGGCCAAGCAATTTACATGCTACAGCACAACACGCACTCACCAGACTTCCAGTTGTAAAATTGGAGTTCTGTTTTTAATCAATAGTTTGTAGTTTGCATTATTGGGTTATTTTATGTATTGGATAATGGAGGAAGTGATACGTATTTATGGCCATACCTATGTTTCCTTTATAGCTGTGCTCATGTTCTGTCTCTCCACCAGTAAGCTAATTCGTCTCAATTTTCATGCCTTTGAATCTAAAGTGACTTCTATTTTTCTGTAGGTTGTTAGTTAGAAGTTAGCACAAATGATAGATGCTAATTCTCTGGCGGGTAGCTAACATGCAAGATTGTATCTTGGCTGTGAGGTCGGAGTGGAGGCTGTTGTAATTCTAATTATAAATAATATAAATAAAAATGTATGATTGAATACTGATGATTGAATGTTTTTTAACTCATAATCTACTCAATCCTTCAGAAATCGTTCTAAAATGCAGATTTTTGGCATAAAGTCAAATAAGTGATGGTCCTGTGAAAGCCTTCCAAATGAATCGTAAATGAATCCCTGTTGTTTACTGGAGGACACTTTAAGCAGTTGTTTTGTGGGTAAACGTGATGATGATGTCCGACTTCAAAGCACATCTCTGGAAAGACTATTGTGTGAATCAGGGCAGAGGTATGTGAAGGTACTGAGTGGTTTGCAAGAGTTTCTAGGTTTTTCTTCCAGAGGAAATTGCCACACTGTGCTGGGATGTGTCTTTCAGGTGGCTTGTATGAGTGCCGGTGAGGCCGTCTCTATCTCTCCCATGAGTATTTCTACTAGCGAGCCGAGAGGCCCCAATACAGAAAACATATTAAACAGGCAAGTCCAAAAAGTCCACCCCCCCCCCCCCCCCCTCCTTTCTCTTCCCCTCTCTCTTTCATTTCTAGCCTAGTTTACTCCGTCACTCTCTGTCTGTCTTCTCTCCTGAGAGTTATATATACAAGCTGTGATGTTATTGGGGCTTTTACCCGAGCCACCCCGACATAGTACTTTAAAAACACAAAAAGTGATAGAGATGCAGCACTTTTTTCGTCACTTACAGAATGACCTTTGATCCTTGCTCAGAAACGAATGTTTTCCACACTAATGCATCCCTGCTTTTAATATGGCTTGTTAAAATGCCCCCCCCCCCCCTTTTTTTTTACATCCCCTTTTCCTCCTCTGCAGAAAGAGGTATCAGCTAACACCTGACATGCCTATGCAGAACGAGCTACAGGAAAGAGAGGAGGTCACACGCTCGTCAGATTCTGACCTCGCAGAGACGCTGAGACAATCCAGACCTGCTAAAGATGAAGAGGGAGAAAGTAATTTCTCTTGCAGACTAAAAAAAATTTAGTTCTCTGAACAAATTTATTTTCTCTGTTTTTTTCTTATTGACTTAGTTTTTTCAGCAGCAATCTGTATATTGCATTACGGTGGGCAAAGCTATTGGTTCTTGCGCCTGAATATTTAATTTCAGGGTTGGTATAGAATGTAGGCATATAAGGACTGTTGTTGTTTTTGACAAACAATAGAAGTTATCTATATCTGTTATCTATGGAATAAACTCTAGTTTCTGTCACAAAATAAAACAAAAATAAAAAAGACAAGCGTAACTTTTTATCTCACATTTCTGACTTTTTCCCCTTGCAATTCTGAGTATATATAACAAACTCAGAATTGCGAGATGTAAACTCAGAGAAAACTGAGAAAGTAGTTCGAATTCCTAGATTTTAACTTGAAAAACTCACAATTCTGAGAAAAGTCTGAAACACTCACCCTAACTTGGGAATTTCGAGAAAAAAGTCTCAATTAACTTTTTTATGTTTTTTATTCTGTGACAGAAAGAAAAACAGAACTGTGAGATGTAAACTCAGATTTCTGAGAAAAAAGTCAAAATTGTGAGATGTAAACACCTAATTACGGGTTTATAACTTTACAATTGCGATTAAAATGAAATATAATCTATTTTATTTATAAAAAGATAAACATTTAATTGATTAAATTGTTTAAAATGATATTACTAAAGTATGTGATTGCGAATTCAGCTAATATCTCTCTCACCAAAACTTGTCTTATGTGTGTCGAGGCGTTTACCATAAAATCTCCATAGAAGTAGTTACACCAAAAAGAATTGAATAATAACTGTCCATGGTTGTATGGATCATATGGGTCTGTATATTCACTACGTGGACATCCTGAGAAGACACAGCAGGGAGAAGGGGCAGTTGGGATTTAAATCATCCTGGAGGATCAGGTCAAGCCTCCCTGTTTCCCCTCCCACAGGCTCCAGAACTCTTGGACTGGGATGAATTAAGTCATTATTAATTACCCTACAAGAGCTCCATCCCAGCCATAAATAATGTGGAAGAAACATACCACCACCTACAGCGCAGAAAAAGGGACATATTTTGTGCAATATTCAAAATAACCAAACTGCTTCTTCCTTTCATCATCCTGTTTAATTTTCCAGTTTCCCTTCATGTTTTTCTTTTTAATAATCTCAGATAAAGCCAATTTTTTTTGGACCCAGTTCTCTGTTTTTCTTGTCCACTTATGTATCTTATTTTACTGAAATGTATTGATAAATGCTTTCATACTATGGAAGTTGTCTATAGGCAGTGAAGCGGCATACCAGGTTTTGGAACAGAGTTGTGTGCAAATAAACACGGACATGTATTACCTCAGTTAAAGTTTTTCCTGCAATTTTCTGCATCTACTCTTGGCTCCTTCTAGCAAAACATGAGGTCGATTTATTTAAAACCATCCACCTCCATTTGAATCTCTTTTCAGCTGTCATAAGACTTGGGCCTTGCGATGTTCAGCATTGGTTTCTGGGCAAACAAATAACATTCCTCTTTTTTTTTCAATCGAAGCCAGAGGTTGTTCCCTATTTAAATACAGACCTGTTTACCAAAGGCCGTTCATTTTAAAATCAATGAGAAGGCGAGAGCTGGAGAGTATAAACATTTGTTCTGCGTTGAGGAAAAATCAGGGCCGTTTTTAGGAAGGATCAGCGGAGTCAGTATTGAGTGTATTTTCATCCATTCTGTAAGTCTGCCCAACATATCCGTGTGAACTCCATAGGGAAAGCTTTTCTCAGCAGTCCAGACAATCGACAAAAGTTGGAGCGCTTTCTGTGTTTGTGTGTGTGTGAGTAAGTGAAAGGGCCTGAACCACCTGCACAATGATGCCGCTGTGTGTCTTTACTGGACACATAAAAAGGGATCTGGTCTCCTCAAAGCTTTAGTTCTTATCTCTGTAAAACAGTAACTACACTGTGAGGTCAGAGGGGAACAAGCATCTCACATTCCCTCAGCTGTACACAGACAACGTAAAACTACCACAGCCTTTGCCTGATCCGACAGAAGGACATTCTGAATTAAAGGGAGGTCTGGCAATTCATCACAGCTGACAGGTCTTTAAAACATAGCATTACTGTCGTGTTACGGGGTGTGAGGTGCACCAAATTTGAGGAACTGATGTCACCAGTGTAATCGCTCTGAGGTTGCATGCCATAAAAACAAGATGAGCACATGACTGCGGAACCATCTGCGTTAAATTACCATTGTCATGATGATTTCTAGTTGTTAATTGCTAATTGGCGTACAACTTTAAATATTTTAGCTTGAGTTATGTAGTGCAACAAAAACAAATGTTGAAAAAAAATCTATATTTCATGTTACATAAGCGTTGTGTAAAAATTGTGCAAAAGTCAGTTACATTTCGCATTTTAAAAAAATATGGATAACAATGACATTTTTATAGCATGCTTATGTAAAATGAATCATTTCATATGAACTATTTGTTCATATTTTTTATTTGTTAATGCTTATGCAAAATGAAATGTTGCTTTTTTTAAGTTGATGATCATACAAAATTCTAATTAATTGACTTTTAAAAAAAAATCAACATTAAACATTGACTTATTTGTTAGCTGATGCTTATTTAAAATTAAAAATGTGTTGTTGGAAATGCTTATTGAGCAAATATGGGGAAAATATTTCATATTATAAAAGCATTAACAAATAGCAAATTTGAAAAAAAAAAATCAAATCATATAAGCTTATATTTTCTCTTATTTAAGTTGTTAAGTGGTGATAAGATCATGGTTTTATAACTATATTTTTAACAATGTACAAATGTTCCATGTGGCATCTGTCGCATTATAAAAAACAATTGAAAATGAATGCACTATACATCTTTAATGTCTACAATATGAATCAATAAAATAACCACTTATAGTAAAGCACACCAAAAAACGTGTTGAAACTGATAAAAAGGCCTCTGATAGCAAGCAACTGATAGTTGAATTAAATTGTAAAGATAATTACAGCGACTGTAAAAAAGTGAGTTGTATGGCGGGGTCATTCAAACTAGTTTGCAAAAATGTACCAGATAAATTTACTTTATAGCTGCTTTTCTAAAAAAGGCCCAACCTCAAAACATAATCATGTTTTGAAATATTTGGAAAAATCTGTTCACCATAAGCTTAATTCATTCCACAGATTTCCATAAAAACTAAATAAATGTTCAAAGACTTCAACCACACAGTGAAAATGAAATGACGAAAATACTGGGCAATTAGATAAAGGCAGAGCCTTTTTTTATCAAATTCAAACCACTTGTATGCCTAGTATGTTTGAGTCTTTGTAATTTGTGTTCACATGAACATTGTTTTCAGGGCTTATCAGGATATTATGACATGTTTTTCAGACAGGAAGTACAGTAGCTCCTAAACACATTACTTCATAGTGAATGACTAATTGTATGTTTAAGCCTGAGCTTTATGAAATCACACTCAACTTTATGATACACACTCGTAATTGAAAGACATCGTTCACATATTCTGTGACATTTCTGTGGTGTGATAAATGTAACCTTGCCTGGTTCCAAGACTTTTATTGTACAGGGTCTCCGAGCTGATGGTTTTCTTGTCAGTAAGTGGTTTTTGAGTGATTAGGAACAAGCTGAGAGCGCGATTTGTGTCATATTGTAACATCAAGAACATTTAAAATAAAATACAGGAAAAATGATGTAGCCATTTCTGCCTGAAACAAGCCCTGACTTAAGTCAGACAAAAGGTATTGAGAAGAAATTTTCAAAAATAAAAATGACACTATTCCCTGATACAGCCTGATGCAAAATAAATATGAATAAAATAAAAAAATATTAAACAATTAAATAACACTACATTTCTTTTCTAATGGTTATATCCAATTTGCTTCAAACTGAAGGTTTTAGACTAACATTCTTGTTTTGCTCCATCATTCAAGCGTTCTCTCAATGGTTGCATGCTCTTGCACAAATCCTCAATTCAATTTAGAAATGAATTCAATACACTTCTATAAAAATTCAAAACTGGCATGTTTGTGAAATCTAATGCCTCTATCTACCCCATCAAAGAGCACTATGGTTTCATAGCGGCACATTCTTGCTTTGGTGATTTATTTCGGCTCTCTGTGAATGATTAACAGACTGAGGGAGAGGGAGCTGAAGGACCTCGATGATGAGGAAGATTTGTGTAAAGCTAAGTGAGAACAAAGAGGTTTCATCTTGAGGTCGTACCAAAGCAAGAATGCCCGCCTATTTGGGTAAAAAAAAGAGTCCGCAGAACATGGGACACGTGGGACGATTCGTAATATGCAGCCACAGTTTCTGTTCTGGACAAATTTCTTTTGATCCACATTGATTTTGTAGTAAATTCACTTTAGAGGTGGACAACAAATGTCTTATTTGGCTTTAATGGTAAACGCAAGTGTAAAAAAATCTAACCTTTTGAAATGGAGCTAAACAAAAAAATATCTCAAGCTGTGATCTTTCTGCTACTCTACTGTAAGAACCGCTCAAATATGTTTCAAATGTTCCCAGTGAAATTCCCCGAAGTGCCGGCGTTTTGTTTAAAAGCAATTGCTTCTAAATGGCAATTGTAAGGCCACTTTGCCAATTGATCACTTACACATTGTGTTACGAATTGCAGGAAAGCACAAAACGGAGCCCAAACAGCCTCAGGACTCAGAACCCTCTGCGTAATTCAATCCAATCTCCGGACCTCAACTACACACTCGCCTTGCCCTCCTCTTAGACTCCAAGTTGAGGAAATGATCACATGTGAACCTTTGCTTTAGCAGCAAAGAGTGGCACTTGAGATTTAATCCACAGTAGCTGCTGTGTAGATTAGGCTTGTACAGATAAGAATGACTCAACAGGTCTCCACAGGCACCTGACCCGTCCCGTTCCCTTGCAATAAAATCAGGCTTAGGAGCCGAGTCCCAGGGGCTTCAAAGCTCCCGTCAGCCCCAAGAGGGTGAGGGTCAGCGGTACTTGGTGAGATGAAGTCCCTGGGTGGGAAGAGATGACGAGACCTCCCTCACCAGCAAGACAGAAGTGATGCAAATCAATGCTGCTCTTGTAGACTGGCCATGGTGACAAAGGGACAAAGTAGAGTGAAGCTGTCCCAGGGGTCAACAGTTGGGTCGTAGGGTCCCCTTGATGTCTGTGACCTTTGACATGAAGCTCTCAGGGTGGGCGGGGTTGTGTTTCAGCTCCTGGGTGCATGTGTCCAAATTCTGACCTGAAAGGAAAGCCAGGGAATGGCAAAGAGGCTTGATTTAAAGCCCCGATATACTTCAAGCGAAATCGAAGAACGAACTGTTGTGATGTCATTTCAAACAAAACGAAGTTCATTTGGAGTTCATTTCTGGAGTTCGAAACAGCTTGCTGGAAAAGTTTGCTCCGACTGGTAAACACCTTCGAACTACCATCATCACGGTCCATCATGGTGATTACGTAATAGATGTGCTCTGAGGCTCCGCCTTCTTTGACATGGAAATCTCCGATTCATTTCTTCTGTTTAGTGCGTGAAAATCGAGAGTAAAAACATGAAAACACTGGAGAGCTGTTTTATAGTTGAAACTGAATTTGTAATTCTAATTTAAAGAGACACTGACACTGTTTTTTCATGTTTAGTGCTGAAAAGCTGCTTGCTATAAAGCAATTTATTCTAAAAAGTCCTAAGTAAACATAACTTGACTTGATTGGAGTGTCAAATTGCAGAGCTAGTGCAAACATATCCACATTGCTATATGGTCAAATGCTTTCTTAACTGTTTACTTACTGTTGTCATTTTTATTGAGAGGAAAGCGTGCAGTACATATTTGCATATTAATCTAAATGCTGCTCCCAGTAGCGTTGGTGGCATCGGGTCGTTTGCTAACAGTATATCGCTGCAAAGGTATTTCAAACTTCTTTTTACAGACGAAAAATAATTTTGCTGTGAGTATATCAGGGTCTTTAGAGCCTACGGTTCGTACTCTGGAGTTGACTGGACACTTTAGGGCCTCGGTAGACTCATAACCACCTGCCCTGGATTATTGAAACCATTCAGCACTGACACAACACACTTAATGAGTTTCTGGAAAATGTAGAGCAGATGAATAGGACTTGAAAAAAGTGTAGGCGGTGTGTTTTGAAAAATGGAGTGAGAATATTTCCTCTTGGAGCAAATAGAAACACACACATCAGTGGCTCCTAGTTGGCTCTCAAAGTCTCTGAGAAATGACATCTGCATAGTGGCCATGACCTTAGCTGCTTTATTTTGCTACTTCTGTACATGTGCTCTCAGATCTGTCAACAGTTTGTGGAGACTCATGTTACTGAGACCTACGGTACCAGGCAGAGCATAGCATCTACACAAATATATATCCTAAAGACATGCAGCCCCATATGGAGAAACAATATGAAAGGAATGTCTCTGTTTTATCCATTCACATCATCGCTGGTTGGTATTAAGGTCTAAAGGAAAGTTTTCTATCCTGTGTAGTCATATTTCCTATTGAAACAGGAAGTTTGGGCAGGAAATATATTTTTTGGCATGAAAAGGAAATTCACCCTATGTATTTTCTAAATGCGTGTTATTATTCTTTCTTTTTCAATTTTAACCTCTTCATTTTTAATTAAAAAATGAACTCTTAATAAAACAAATGCCAGACTTCTCAGATCATTTAGCCTGCTTAAAGCCCTCCCATTTCTTACAATCAACTGCAAGCTTGCGTGGCTTTAAAGCCATGAATCATTATTTGCTACTTTCCAGTCACTTGCAGGTGTTATCAGCATTTGATTGGACAAAAATCTGTGTAGTGCAGGATGAGTCATCTGTATTTTTGTCAGAAATTTAAATCAGCTAAAAATAGTTTTGTCTATGTTTAGGTGAACACTAGCACATATGTGTGTGTGTGTGTGTATATATATATATATATACAGTATATATGTATATATATATATATATATATATATATATATATATATAGAGTTACATTACAAATAAACATTCAATATACAAAATGCAAACTCCTTCTCTTCATCACCAACAAAATTCTCTTTATGTCGTTCTAAAAGAAGCTTTCACCCACAAACACCCTTTAAAAAGATCCCATTCTGAAAAACGGTTCCCCGTGAATTGCGCTCGGTCAAACAAACGTCATAACGGTTAACAGTAAAATGATATCATTCAGGTTGTGGTTCCAAAGTTCCTTTCCAAAGCTTGTGAAAAATCTGTACAGTTGCCATGTTATGCTGAAGAAAGCGTTTTTTCTTACTTTGTGATTTACAGAGGATAATTTATACCATACTATCAGGACCCATATATTTGGCTGTTATGATACCTTATAGTGTCTTTGCAAAGTTTAGCTAACAACTACAGCCCTATTATAACAGGACATGCACATTGGTTAAGCAGAATTTTACTTCAAACTGTCTTCATAAAGAGAAACATTACATAGTTTAGTGTTTGGTTAAGGTTTGAGGTCTGACAGATGGTTGCACATGGTCTCAGGCCAACACTGGTGTTAAACATGAAAGCAGTCACCACTATGGTGGACTCTGTGGTCATGCATACTTTTATGAGGTGGTAGTTTGACTCATTAGCCACGCAAACAATAGCCGATGAAACCCTAATGTGCTTTAGTTTGCAGTGTAGTAATACATCTTATTCTGATAAGATATACATTTTTCATTACAATTTATATTATCAGCATAATGTAAGTTGAATTGATAAAAATATACATTTATTTAAATTTCCGTTGACTATGTAACATGTCAACTAACTCTCATTAGAGTATCAGTAGACTGTCTGCTTAATATCTGCAAACTCTTTATTGTGATGGTCCTCTAACAGTAATTTTACTGACTGCAAGTAACTTTGCATGTATGTCAACTTATTCTAACCCTAAGCCTACCAGTCTACTAATACTCTAAAGATAGTTAGTAGACATTAAAGGGACCATCCAAAAAAAGTAAAACCAGAATGTCTTAGCAGCAGAGTTGCATAAACTCATGACCTGATGATCATGTTCTCCAGCATGATTTGAGATTGACCAAAAGAACATCTGAGGTCCAAATACTCAACGTCAAAACCCTGTTTACACTCTTATTTGTGTTTATAATCAATAAAAAAACCTGGAAAAAAATAGTACTGACCTAGAAATAGAGAATATAGAAATTGAAACCGAGTGCATAATTTAAATTAATCAAAATCCTAAAACTTATTTTATTTTCAAGTTAGATTTTGAACGTCCAGCACAGATGTTTCCTTTGCAATAATGTTCTTATTGTTTCCATAGATTCAAAACAGATAGGAAATAATGGGCATGAGAAATGTCGAGTTAGGACATTTATTTTATAACGAACTACAGATTTAAATAATCCCATTCAGGCAGAGTTTACATAAATTCTTGATACGCAAGAAATAATTGATGCTCAAGAAGCAAATAATTATCTCAGGAAAGAGTGCTGTGTACTCAACATGTCTAGAACTTGGTGCATGACAAAACAAAAGGAAAGCATGTAAGCACAGGTGCTCAGCAGATCTACTTTTGTTTGTCTCTGTTTATATACAGTTTTGGTAAAACATTTCAGCAAATCGTGGCGATTCGCTAAACTAATGGCCTCATTGCCTGTGGCCTGATGGTCAAAATCTGGTTCAGGGCAACCAAACCAAAGACTCCCACAGAAAGTAAAACAAAAGCAAACACATGCTGTTACTTTTAAGAGAAGATGTTGCAGCATTGTGAAGGCGACAGGCTCGGTTCATGTTTATTTTGGGCACATTGCTCTGACCCTGCCCATGGCCTGCTGTGTGCCACGGACAGCTTCAATGATGTGGCTTAACTTTGATCTAGAGCATGAGATATAGCTTATTACCTTCCAACCTGAGGACAATAATCCCCCATATGTCTCCCCCTACTGGGCTACATTGCAGGGCTTGACCTTTTGCTGTTATTCCCCAGCTCACAGGACACCCATGATTCCAGTAACCTTTCTAGAGGACAACAGGATGTGTCCAGTCCTCTTACATCCATCTATAACAATAAAACTAATGCTGACAGCTTTTCAGGGAGAGACTAATAAACTCTTTTGTTTTTGCTGTGACCGCTGTATAGCAAACTGCTTCTAAAGGGAATACAATACCCTTGTGCATGCTTACCGGTTGCCCTTGTCTCATCACAGTGGAAACTGTGTAAAGAATAGCTGTTCATATACCATACACAATGTGATTGAAGGGCTAGTAAAAATAAAAAAAAACACTGAACATTATTTGCTCACCCTTATGTCATTTCAAAGCCCATATAACTTATTTTCTTCTGTACAACAAAAAGGGAGAAATGTTAAGTAATATCCTGATGGCTTGCTCCTCAGGGTTTACAATGAATGGGGAGCTTTCAGGCTTCAAAATGGAAGCAAAGGCACAATAAATGCATCAAAAAAGTAGTCCAGCTTGTGCATTATATTTCATAGCTTTGTGTGATGAACAGACTGATAACTGTTGTGACCGGATCACTGAATCAGGGAGATGAACCCAAGAATCGGATCAGTAAACGAAACATTTACATCCGTTTTGACCCGACTCATTGAAATGATCTGACGCAAAAGAACGACTTAACAAATCAGACACTGAAAGCTCATGAAAGGCCCTGATGATCACTGTTGCAACAGGATCATTCAGTCAGTGAGTTGAACTCAAATCATTTAAATCAGGGCGAAGCCAAACATGGTAAACATTCAGGGCTTAGCCCAAATTGATCCAGAGACACCCCCCCCCCCCCTTCTCCCCCCCACAAAACAATTAATAAACCTAAAAGTTTTTGGGCTTTTGAAATAACAGAAGCCACCCCCTGCTAAGCCCTGATTTAAACCAGTTTTGTGAATTGAATAAGCCGATTCATCAAATTGATTCGATGCAAAAGAATGATTCATTAACAAATCGGACATTGAGCTCTCATGAACTCTCAGCTTTTTAATAAAATAAAACGTAACTTAAATTTTGGTCTGTTCGTCACATGCATCTATCATGACTTTAGAAGACTAATAAAGCAAATGAGTTGTATGATTTTTATTTTAAGAGTAGTGAACGTGTCCACAATTTATCCAAAACGAGGAAACAATTTAATAAAATATGTTAATGTATTAATAAATTGTGGGAGCGAATTCTAAATTCGTCTCCACAATATCCTTTTTTTTTTTGCAGGACTCCATAGTTCGGTCATTTTCAACCCAACCTTTAATGTCAACGACATGAGAGTGAGTAGATAATGACAGGATTGTATTTTATTTGTTGAACTATTCCTTTAATGTTGAAAACATCCCCATGATTCAGACAGCTTATAACAGTCCGTAAATGTAATAGTTTGTGACTTTGTGAGTTTCCTGTGAGATTTGTAAAAGTACAAAATACATACGAAATCTATTAGGCTCGAGAACGGAGAAACCAAGGTTAGATCGCAGGTTGCAGATGAGGAATGTCTGTTATGACTAGAAAAGCAGCTCTTGTCTGTCCATATCTCTATTTCTCTTTGGCTTTGTGTAATGATGCCACATGGGGAACTAAATAATGAGAAGCGAGCGCTAGAGCTGCAATGATTTCAAGTGCTATAGAAACAGGGTGTTTATGCATAGTTGTGCTTCCAATGGTATGACCAGGAGAGAGAGAAATGGAGAGAGGGAATGAGTGTCCCTTGAGTTCTCATTCAGGAAGGTATGTTGGGCAGATGGTCGGGCTCCGTATAGAGACTCTCCTCAGTCCTTCACTTTGTGTCCATATACAGCTACCTCAAAAGCTTACAGTATAACACTTAATAATCTATCTTTGAATTATATACAAAATATCAAACCAAGCTGCATATGCCAACAAATGACGCTAAAGCTTTTCTTAGAACTATCTTCTAGCAATTTTTTAAACCGAATATTCCCAATGTGATTTTAAATGGCTGCATGAATTCCTCAAGTTCATACAGGTGTTGTTCAGCACATTAACTATGTTTTAGTTTGAAAAGATGAGATCCAAATACTTTCTTACTTTTCTTATAGTCTTATTTTGACTGTATTATCATTTGAAATGTCTTTCTTTTCTTGCACTTGGTATTTTGCTGTATACAATGCAATGGCATTATTAATGTTACATAAGTGTACAAATACTTTTGGGGGCCACTGTATGGAAAATGGGGAAGGAAAGACAACACTAATAATTAATTAGATGGGAATATATGGTATATACATTTGACTTGCACCTGGAGAGAAAAAAAAAGTAATTTGTGTATTTTTATGTATACTTTGGAGAACGAGATGAAAGTAGATCTAACTAACCTCATTAAGGTGTTGAAAGCTGTGTTTAATCAAAAGCTACATTTGTTTTGTAACAGGATAAAACACTTTCAAAGAGAACCAAGTTGGAATCGTACATACGAACACCAGGGAGAGTGTGCTAGGACAATTACGCCAGATGACCTGGGTAAATGAATGTTTGAAGACAGGGTTAAAGGAGAGGAGAAAATGAGGGATGAGGGACGGAGAAGAGAATCCAAGGAACAATGAAGGAATGTAAATATTTGTGATGTCTTTGTTTGCAGTTAAATCCACCTGTCAGAGCAGATGGATGACGTCGGACGGGGGTGTTTTTACTATGCGATTCAATTTAATATTGTAAACAGGCCTCAAGACATGAACTGAATTTAATTGGCATGTAAATATTTAGTGGTTAATTGCACATCATTTTAAAATATATTTATACTGTTGCTACAGATTGTGTTGCTTTTCCATTAAAATGCTTTACAGGAAAATGCACAAGTATGGTAGCCATAATTCAAAGTTATTACAATAATTGGATCTCTGGACATGAATCTTGATAAATAATGCCATGTTTTGTTTTGGACATTCTTTGGAGTACCATGTAAAGTATTTGAATAATAAGGAAGAAGAATTCATTAATGATAATTATATATGATTGAAATATATATATATAATTTGGCATATAACTATAAGTTGGCAAGCCTCAGATCAGTGTAAAAGCTGTGTGGTTGGTGGACTTCTTTGTATGCAACACTACCAGTTCTGCACATTTTGGACGTTCGCTCAGTACTTTATGAGACGATTAAGCGTAAGACATTCTTTCATTCCGTTTTAAAGATCATGATAAACATAAAATCAATCAAGTGTGTCCAAACATTTGACTGGTAGTGTATGTGTATTAGAATATGTGTGACTGCTCAAATGTGCGTGCCTGCGAGTGTGTTTGTGCATGGCTTTCCATCTCACGGCCCCCTCCAAGAGCTCTGCTCCACATTAACCCATCGATAAATCAGCTGTTACTCACTCCTGCTGTCTGGCTGCACACGGCACGCAGGGAGGGAGGGCAGAGCCAATGGATGTGGCATAGCTGTGTCAGACACGATTACAATTCAGCTCACAAGTCAGATGGAAGTTTCTGCCCTCATGTAAAAGTGTCTCATGGGTCTGAATATTGCACACTAGATTGTACAAATCATAACATAGTTCTCAGCTAGACTGTACAAATCAAGTTTCCATCTGTTTTAGGATGCTGTGATTTAGAAATTTCTAATAGGTGATGTACAAAAGGATTGTTTGAATATGCATTAAAATACATGAATTTGTTCAGCCATAGCTTTAGACTTAAAACCCACTGGGGAGGGATTTCTGTGGTGGATTGAAATGGAAATCGTATCCTGTAGAGATTAAGTGGAACATAGCAGTTAAACAGGCATGTAAAGCTATACAGATCCATGTTTACACACTTTTTTAAACTGAATTAAACTGATTTGAGCTGGGCTGTGTAGTTTCAGGACAGAAGCGTCCTGCCGCTTGCTGCCTCAAAAATATGTATGTCATGTTTACCAACCTTTTCATCCATATAGATGTATCAGCCAATATCCCAAACCGAATTTCTGTATGCTGGGTAATGGCCACCATGCAATCATTTAATCCTTAAAGCACACTGAACTTGGAAACGTGAAACTATATCATGGTCTAAAAAGGATGACTGAGCTTCAATTTCTTTAGACTCACATTTAGTGCTAGGCAAATGTTCATTTTGGTTTAATTTTATTCAAAAATATGGAATGTCCACCCATTACCCATGAGAAAATAAATAATTATGAAATAAAAAGGTATACGTATTAAAGGGATAGTTCACCCAAAATGTTTTAAATCTGTCATCATTTACACACCCTCAAGTTGTTCCAAACCTGTTCGATTTTATTTATTCTGCTGAACACAAAATAAGTTATTTTGAAGAATGTTTGTAACCAAACTGTTGAAGGGCCCCATTGACTTCCATAGTATTTTTTAATTTTATTTTTTAACCCTGTTTGGTCACCCATATTCTACAAAATCTCTTCTTTTGTGTTCAGCAGAACAAATAAATTTATACAGGTTTGGAACAACTTCAGGGTGAGTAAATTATGAGAGAAGTTTGGGGTGAACTATCACTTTAAACAGTCATAGGTCGTAATTATGATCAAAATATTTGTATTCCATAATTGTAACTTTTTATCTCATGACTTATAATTTTGCCTTTTTATCATAATGACAATGTATCTCATACTTACGACTTTTTGTCATTATTTCAACTTTTTATCTTATATTTATGATTTAGTATGTCATCATTTTGACATTTTATCTCATAATTATGTGTAGCATATCATAATTATGACCTATGTCATATACTCTTGTAAGAAAAGATTCTATATAGAACCTTAAAAGTTTCTGTCAGGTGCTTCATATACAAAACCTTTTAGGGGATCCCATTATGGGATAATTTTATGGAAAAAATTATATTTAATTATATTTTATGTATTAAACAGCTTGTAAACATATTTTATCACTATAAAAATTAAAATAACCATTTAAACATGAACGTATTATGCAATCGGTTAAGGCATTTCTCTTTAAATAGAACTTTTTGACATAAATCGTTCTATATAGAAACCCATTTATATAGAAAGTGTAGTTACGATTTACCAAAGCATATTTTTTCCCTATGTGGTGAAAATGAGCTTCCACACAAAAGAGCAGATCATTTTAGTAGGCAGTTTAAAGTTGTGGCATCAGATCTGAATGAAGCTCTCATTGTCATCCGCTGGTATCTGTCCTATGCTGTTATGCATGCTGTGGATTAGAGGCACAGTCAGGCAAAGAAAAGGTTAGAGGGGTGCACAGGAAATGATCCTCACGCTTAAAAAGACAGCACACATTTCACCCTGCACAGCTGTTAAACCAACCCAGCACACCACTGCACTGGAAAATGCAAGCTCAGTAGAGCCATGGGAGAACACTGACACAAAGCCAACCAGAAGGAGGCCTATATGTGTTCGTGAAAACATGGCAGATCTAACCCAAACAAACATGCACTGGGGAAAAACAAAAAGAAGAGAAACTGATTGCCTACACCTTTTAAATACTGAACCTTCTCAAAAAGGAATACAAATTTAAGCTTATCAAAGTGTTTGTGGCCAAGATTTGTCTCCTAGGAGAATGTTGCTCCACAACGATGTTAAGAAAACTCAGCATCTGTCGGAGCAATCGCATTAATCAGCCCACTAATGGTGCTCGGCCTGAATTGTTTGGTTGTTTAACTTTAGATGCGAAAGAAAAATCTCTCACGACTTGCTTACATTTGTGACCACACAAACTTTGGTTCGCTAAACACTGATTTACTCTTGCACGTCATGTTAAGAGTATTTATTTCTGCGTTTCGACATTATTTACATCTTTCCCTATATCTCTGTAGTTCAAAATAATTCACACATTATTTGTAATAATGTCTTGAAAGAAATATCCCTTTGATTTTAATCAAAGTCTGATTATAATTTCTTTTAAAGTGAGAAGTGTTTGTTATCATACCAAAACAGGAGATAATTATGATTGTTGATTACTTCTCACATTGTTTACGTCCAAATCAATGCTGTTTCGCTCGGCAAAAGGCTTAAATAAATGTCTTTGCCCATCCACTTCACAAACATCCTATGCGTATTAGAGTGAAGTGAACGGGAAAGCCAACAGAGCTATCAAAATCAGCATAAAAACAAACGAAAATGCACAAACAAACACGTGTTATCAAATTATAAACACAGACAGGACTTCAGAAGGGGCATTCCTGTTGCCGTAGATAAAGGCATGTGGGAGCTATCATGGCCCCCATCAGCTCTTAGGCATACTTTGCTCCTGCTGAGGATGGCACCGACTCAGACAGGCTTATGTCCGTTGCCAGCAGTGTCATCCTCATTTCCTCATCCTAAACCTGTTTTCTCTGCTTTGGACAGGAATTAGAAAAAGCTATGTTCTTGGTAGGGCTGGGTATTGGCACAAATTTCACTATTCGATTTGATTTTGATTCACAAGCTTGCGATTGGATTCAATTCACATTCTGATTCAATTCGATTCGAAATCAATTAAAGTTACAATATGTAATTTTTTTTTCGCAGCTAGGGGTCGCTAACCTCTAACAATAACAAAGGCATAGGTTGATGTGATTAGCTGAATGATGGGACTTGCTGTCAAGCTGATGGATTTAATAATGTTTATGGATGAGTGAAAACATTCATGTTTTTTAACATTACAGTGGTATGAAGCAGGTCGCGATTGCTAATAAGAGACAGATATCACACGTGAGTCCCGTGGATATAACGGAATAAGGACATTTAATTCTACCGAACTACCCGTGGGTGCTGGATTACTACTCACAGGTCAGTTTATTAGACGAATTAAACTTGTGAGGTAACGCAGTTTCACTTGGTCTGATGTTACACTATCACACTAAACAGCATTTGAGTGTGTTGAAAGTTATAATGTTATTCTATGTGTTAGTTTGTTTGCTATATGAAACTAGCAGTTAGCTAGATCAACATTAGAATAACATACTGATCATATTCTAACATTTTATCATGTTGAGCTATATAACTGATTTGTTTTATGTGCATTTGCTCACCTGTCTAATAAAGTATGTGCAAGAGCAGTGTCGCTGTGAATTTGTGACTCGTGATGTCAAGTCCAAGTTAGTCGCGGACGTGGAGCTCTCTGCATCTCAAAAACGCCACGCAGATATTGATCCTCACTTCAGTTCTCCTTTTTTGTCCTAAAGTCTGCTTGCCATGGTCTATAATGTTTGAACGAAACCAGAACAGCGTGCCGCTAAACGTTACACACTACGCAGTTGTCCACATCTGTCGCCATGGTTACGTCATGGCTATGGCAGTACGAGCGGAAACCGAGGATAGCGCGGATATTGCGTCATTGACAGGCAACATTTTTTTCTGGGACGGCCACTTATTATTTATTATTTAAAATTGGAATATCTCTGAAATAAAAAATCTTTGGAGACTTTTAGGATATTATATGTACACAACTACAGGAAATATATCACACTGTGCATGTGATTTTTGGATATTTTATTACAAAATTCTTACATATTGTACCTTTAATTGAGCTATGTAACAGTACATGGCACATTTTCTTACACATTTTTTTCTCTCTCAACTAATACTGTAAACTATACAGGGAACCCATGTACATTACTATAATATTAAAGGTTAAAATTCACTGATTTATAGGCTACTTACATTTAAATGACACATAAGGAATTTTTTTTTATAATAAAATTATAACAATGACTCATAAATGACAATATATATATTTTTTTAATGATATATAAACATTTAAATGGTGGCTGTCATAAAAACATGAAGAACATGAAATATCAAAGAACAGGTTAGGTAAAAAATACAATGAATATGCAATAGTGCATACATTTAGTAAAATGCTCCTCTTTAGAGTTAATTTTTCTAGCTGACTAACAAATTTATGGACATTGAATGGCTTTTCTGTAACATTACGTGATTGTTTACTAGCTGTGTTATTGCCATCTTTCAACGGTTGAAACACTGATAGAGCGATTATGAGACATGGTACAGATTTCGATAAGTTGTACTCGTTCTTGCCTACTGATGTTCATTCATTTTTTCCCCCCGGTGCTGTAACTAGAAGCACCATGCTGCTGGTTCACGTAATCTACAGCAGTCTGTAGATTTTGATAGAATTTGATAGAATTCTGATAGAATTTGAAAGCTGAGACTTTTTTTTATTTCAAAAGTAACAAAACACAAAGCTTATTCTGATTTATTGGATCAACGAATCAATATTTGTACATCAAAATGAAGAAAATCCAGAAATGTATATTTTTCACCCAGCCCTAGTTCATGGACCTGCTGATGACCTCAGGGGTACCAAAATACACTTCAGATAAACTGATCTGCTACAATAAACTTAAGAAATGACAGAATACCTAGTACTTAAAGCAACACCAAGTAACTTTTCCTCTGCGGTCACCCTACAGGTTGGAAGCGGAATTGTCCATTACCGCTGTCGTAAATAATTTATTTTTTAATTATAAAAAATAGACAAGACAAGGTAGAGTATGATGCATGATTTTATGAAAGTATGATGTATTGCGACATCACAAACGAGCAATTGTAGCAATTGTAACGCTTGCCGTAAAGCAAGTCAAATTAGTAGTTTTCTTATGTCTCAGTAAAACTACAGAATCGCGACACGATCTGGCAATCTTACTCTTATGTTTACAAAAGAGCCGAGACACACAGAAACCGTATTACATGTTTTTTACTGAACTCCCCTCTTTTCCCACACGCATGCGCACCATAAACATCGCGCAGCTGAATCTATCACAACCAACACAGCTAGTTTACTTCATAATAGTAGCCCCCTTGTTATTTTCCTAGCAGTGTGTAAATAAATGATTTTAGTTAATTATGTAAACACAACATTTCCCCCTCCCTCCCAAGAACTAAACTTATGCATAACTGAGTCCTTGCCAAAACAATTGAACAGTCCAATACCAAGTGCAAGGCCTACACTGTCACTCCGTGACAAAGTCCTTTAAGTAAGCAGGGCGGACCCTGGCCCTTACGGGTCGACCCTGCTCAACCTCAGGCTGCGGCCATTACAGAACCGCTGGCCAGTTCCCCATAGCTGGTCTTGTGGCACAGCCCGACCCTGGGTCTGACTGACGGCCAGGGGAAAGCAGGTGAGATTGCAGATCAGGGGCAGGTTGCTGGGGCGCTGGTGACAGTGCGGCCCGAGGAGTATGGGAAGCCTGCTGTTACCCTGTACATATCGGCACCGGTGGAGGAGGAGCCGATGGCAGTGGAGCCACCATTTCCTCCCCTGGGTTCCGCACTTTCCTCAGTATTTTAGCATGCCATCGTGATCCGTCATTAAGCACGAATGTGGCTGGGCCCAGCTGGCTGTGCACCTGACAGGGCTGGCTCCAGTATGAAGCCATCTTGTTGCCCCGATGCAGCCTACGTGCTCGAACCCAGTCACCTGCGGTAATAGCCGTGGCCTTGACCCTGTGTTTCCGGTCAAAATACTGTCGCATCCGTTGCTGGTGTCTGTTTACAGCGGCTTTGGTCCGAGCCTGAGTGCTGCCGGCTGTAGGCACTGCCATGCCTTGTGGCTTAAGTCTGTCCAGTGGCAGTTCTATCTCCCGGCCCAGCATGAGGAGTGCTGGAGAGGCCCCGGTTGTAGCGTGTTGGCTGGCCCTGTAGTGCATTAAGGTTTGGTTGAGTGCTGTCCGGAATGTACACCCCTGAGCCAGGTGGGCCCGGACGCCATTCTTTAGGCTCTGGTTGAACCGCTCCACACCGCCATTTGCTTGTGGATTGTAGTATGCTGTGCGGATGTGTTTGATTCCCCTATCACTGAGGAACTGGGAAAAGTCTGCAGAGATGAACTGGGGTCCATTATCTGTCATGATGGCGCGAGGCATGCCCCAACGCGCGAACACGACTTCTAGAATGTCTGTGATTACCTGCGTTGTGACGGTCAGTCAGGACCACTTCAGGCCATTTCGAATGGAGGTCGTACAGCACCACAAGGAAACGCTGATGATGGGGAATTCCACGGCCATGGATCTCTCCACAGATGTCAAGCTGGAGATGTTCCCATGGACGGGACGACCATGGAACCGGCTGCAGAGGGGTTGCCACTGGAGGACAAGTTTTCCCACTAAGGAGGCATGGCACACAATCTTTAACAAGGGCTTCAATATTGCGATCGATGCCTGGCCACCAGATGAGATCTCGGCATCGCTGTTTGAGTTTAACAATGCCTAGGTGCCCCTCGTGTGCCATGGATAGCACACGGGCCCGCAGGCTACAGGGCACAACGGTGCACGAGCCCCTGGAGACACAAACATCACCCCAACATGAAAGTTCATCACGCACCCTTGTGAATGGTATGAGCTCTTCACAAACCTTTGCTGGCCATTCAGAGCGAATGTACGTGCGTAGCGAGGACAGTGTGAGGTCACGCTCCGACTCATGCTGCAATTCCTCCAATGACATGGCTGACTTCAAAGGCGTGTGAAGCATGTGAATTAATTCAGTCTCTGTGTCCTCGTCAGGGGAGACCATGGGTGTGGGGGCATCGATGGAACGAGAGAGTAAGTCGGCGACTACATTGTCCCTTCCGGGGGTAAATTTCAGCTCATAGTCATATTGCCTCAGCCTTTCCCCCCATCTGTGCAGGCGCAGGGGTTTATGACCGGATCCAGATGCCGTCAGCAATGCGGTCAGAGCCTGATGGTCAGTCCTAAGGGTGAAACGCCGTCCGTAGAGGTAAAGGTGCCACCTCTCTGAAGCCCAAACACAGGCAAGCGCCTCACGTTCACCCACAGAGTAGCGCTGTTCTGTTGGTGTTAATGCCCTGGAGGCGAAGGCTACCGGTCTCTCCATCCCGTCCTGCACCTGTGAAAGGACTGCACCGATAGCCCGATCTGAAGCATCACAGGTGACTAGAGTCAGACATTCAGGGTTGAAGTGGGCTAGTACAGCAGGTGTTGTGAGCTGGGCTTTCAGTGTTTGTATGGCCTCAGAACATGCTGTAGTCCAGTGCCATTGCTCTTCTTTTTTAAGCAGCTGGCAGAGGGGTGCAGTGGTCTGTGAGTAGTGGGGCAGAAAACGGAGGTAGTAGGCCGTCATGCCTAAAAATGAGGCCACTTGGGAGGCTGAGGTCGGCTCTGGAATCCTGTGTATGGCATCGACATTTGACTGCAGAGGGGAAATCCCTTTGGCTGACAAGCGGAACCCAACGAAGTCGATGGCTGGGGCAGCGAAGCAGCATTTTTCTGGATTCAGAGTCAGGTTGTTCTGAAGAAGGGCGTGAGCCACCCTCTGGAGGTGCTTGTTGTGTGTCTCGATGTCTTGAGCATGCCAACCAGTATTGTGCTCATCACCTTCTGAAAGCAGCTATGGGGGAGCTTAATCCAAAGGCCATTCGAGTGTACCGGAACACCCCAGCATGCGTCACGAAAGCAGTGAGGTCCCTGCTGGCTGGGTGGAGTGGTACCTGCAGGTAGCCCTGACGTAAGTCAAGCTTTGTGAAGACTGTTGAGCCGTGAAAGTGTGCGGTGAGCTCCTCTGAGGTGGGCAAAGGATATCTGTCTGGAATAACTGCCTTATTCACCAAACGTAAGTCCACGCATATTCTTATTCCCCCAGATTTTTTCTTTGCAATGACTAGGTTTGAAATCCAGGGAGCAGCACTGACTGGTTCAATAATTCCCATGTCCAGGAATGTCCCAAGTTCGCGGGTGACCTCGTCTCTCAAGGCAAAGGGGATCCTGCGCAGGGGCTGGATGACAGGTGACACGTCTGGGTTCACCAGAGGCCTGTGTATAAAGGCTGAAAGACAACCTAGGCTATCGAACAGACCCGGTCACCTTTGCTGCCAAGTGGAGGTTATGTGGTGACTGTCGGAGCCCGCATCATCCCGGAGCGTGAACCCCAGGCCTGTGAACAGGTCCAGGCCTAGAAGGTTGGCTCCCCAGCTCGCAATGTGAAAGGGAAAATATGGTAGGTGCTTGGAGCCATAGTGGACTGGCACGTGGAGCACACCTAGGATGTCAATCCTGGAGCTGTCATAGCCGCATAGAGCGGTGGCAGGATGATCTAATGGCAGATGAGAGAAAAACTTAAAGTAAGTGCTTGAATTTAGGAGCAATGCAGCCGCACCAGTGTCCACTAATAAGGGTAAGGTTACTCCGGCTAACTGGACGGTACATGTTTTGAACGCCACCTGACCAGCAGTCACATTTCTGATCTCTGTATAGTTGTGCTGAGCTGGTGGAGGTCCAGTGTGTTGTGGGAGCATGGCCGGGGCTGAACGGCACATCTTGGCAAAATGGTTTTGCTTCAGACAATTTCTACATTGTTGTCCTTTGGCAGGACAATGCTGTGCCTTAGAATTGTGTGATTTAGAACCACAAGTACCACATACCTCTGCAGTTCGCCTATTGTTCTGTCTCTGTGTGAATTGTACTGGGAAACCTTGCTCTGAACCCCGACTGTCATTGGCGGAGTGCATGTTGGTGTGATAGGCAGGCTGTAACTGCTCTGTAGCTTTGTCCGCGAGTGGCCGCGCGCCTGCTAGCTCAGACGTGCATTCCATGGCTGTCTCGATCTCCAGCGCTATCTCCACCGTTCTGCTTAGAGTCAAATCGTCTGCTTCTAGTAACAGCTTTTCTCTTCTTTTCTCACACGATGTCCCCTCAATGAACTGGTTCCGAAGTATTTGATCTTGCAAAGCCCCATAATCACACAAGCGCGCCATGTCTTTCAAGTTTGTCACGAAGCTTCGAACAGACTCACCGGGTCGTTGCAGGCGCTTCCGAAGTTTATACCGATGGAGTAAAGTCCTTTGGTGGCCAGTGAAATGGGTCGTCAAGAGGGAAACTGCTGCATCATAGTCGTTGGGTGTCCCGAGATTGCGAAAAATGCGTTTCCCCTCCACTTCCAGACAATGGCGGAGGAGCGCCATTTTCCTCTTGTCGGTAATGTCATCAAAGCCTAAAGCATCCAGGTAGACTGTGAAACTCTCCAGCCAGTTTGCCCATGGAACTGGAGGATCTCCGGGGACAGCAAGAAAGTGTGGAGGTGGGGGTAAACCAAATTCAGCCATCCTCGTCGCCTCTTATGTTTACAAAAGAGCCGAGACACACAGAAACCGTATTACATGTTTTTTACTGAACTCCCCTCTTTTCCCACACGCATGCGCACCATAAACATCGCGCAGCTGAATCTATCACAACCAACACAGCTAGTTTACTTCATAATAGTAGCCCCCTTGTTATTTTCCTAGCAGTGTGTAAATAAATGATTTTAGTTAATTATGTAAACACAACACTTACATAGCGTGGATATATCAGATAAAGGACCGCAAAGCTGTGGCATAAGTGCATTTCACCATGTCACGACTTGATGAACCACTGAAACGATTTTGGAAACATTATTTTAAGGTAAAAAATCTTACTTAGTGTTGCTTTAATACCTATAATTGCTAGCAGAATAAACGAAGTAAAATATGAAACCTACGAGATGGTAATTCCAAAGTATTTTATAAATATATTGGTACTGAACCATATTCATATAATATAAGTCAAATGTCACATAATACCATGTACCAATGCATGTCCAAACAGATGGTGTTAAATGTCCAAAAACATGGTAAAAGCAGTGTAGCTAAACATAATAATTGGAAGAATTATTAAAATCTATCCAAGCTGCGGTTCTAGAATTTCCAGAATTTATCAAGCAGCTAATAACTCACATGCGCTGTTTTGCTTCACTATCTTAGAATTCCTAGAATTATCCTCTGCATGGAACTTGTTTTTAGGATTCTGATTTCCTTGGAGAAATCGGAAAGGAATATATGTTTCTATTTTGTCTCCTGGTCTAAGGATTCAGGTCTATCTTTCAGCTCCATTTTAAGTTGTTCAAATTTTTCGCTAATAACATTTGCTTATCATGCTAGTCCACAGGACAAAGCTTGTTTTATAATCACTCTATTTCATATTTTGTATTGTAGAGCCAAAGCAAAGTGATTAATGTAAATTTTCCTCTTGATATTTTAATAAATGAGTCTTTCAGCTTTGCCAGGACTTCTCTCGTCTTGTTAGCGTAGATGGAGAAGAAACAGCTGTTACGGTGTACCGATCATTACTCAATCTGTGAGAGGTATAATTGGTTCTGACTACAAGCCAAGGTAAAGCTGGACAAGCTCCACTGACTTATTGTCCAGGTTGACTCTGTTGATGTAGACTTCTCCAAACATGGTCTCATTTCCTTGTTGTAAAGCCTCGGCCCGGTCAACCCACAGCTATGCTTAAGTCCATTACATATCACCTAATGTCTTGAGTTGAACCTTGTGCTGTAAACGTGCAGTTCTTAATCTCTGCTAAATAAAATCATTGTTTGTTTTTGACAATCATCTATTTCTCAAAGCCTCAGCCAAAGTTTTCTGCAATCTCTTTTCAGTCTTATAAGACTGGTCAGAAAATGTATTTTAAGATTCGAAATTTGTTCTCTTTACCCTTGTAAATTTTGACATTTATTTTGGTATTTGAAGGTTTACATGAAATAAATTTTCAATTTGAAATATGTATTTCCTTCCTTAACCTACAGTTTACAACCTACATCTTTTATATTTGAAATATATTTTAATAAAATTATAAGCAAATTCTGCACCAACTGAAATGTTCCATTTTTGAGCCAAACGTTCCACCAAAACTCATGATATTTGTGGAGCTAATGTCACTGTCGAGGCCAAGAGGACTAGGTTTGGCTGATTAACATAAGTTAGCATTAGCCCCCTGCCAATGCAAGTGTCATATTTACCCCATTCTGATCCCAAAAAGCAAGTTTTGAAGATTGCGTCCACGTGTATGATATACTGTAAACCTGTCACAGCAGTCGCTGATGATGAGCAGCAGAAATCCCTCCAACAAAATATGTGGACAGTGTAGGAATGTTAGCTTTGAGTTTGAACCCCTTAGACTCAAACACCCTACTCTATTGGGGAACATGTGACCAGCCGTGGAATGTTTCGGCCAGGAGTGAGCCATTTTAAGGGCGGCTGGGCAAGGGATTTGCCTGTAGTGCTAATCTCTATTTGGCAAGGCAGCCGGTGGACATTACATGAAAAGGACTATTGAAAAATAGATTAATGAGTGGAGCAATAAAGAGAGAGTAAAAGAAAGAATGAAAACGATTCATCATTTGTCTCGCTCTACATCAGAGAGTAATTGCACTTGGATGGAACTCTTGAACCCCTAGAAAGGGCAGAGTTTAGACGACATCAATCTACTTAGTGTAAAGTCAGTCAGACCTGTATACACTCCTGTTGGCCACATAGACAGACACAGTCATCTTTTCTTCAGTCTATCCCCTTCTGATCTGTGCAGATTTTGTTTCCATATTTATTTAATATCTATTCATCATTCGCGGATTGCGTTGTGATGAATGATGTTATTACATTTGTTTGGACAAACATTCCTTTTCATTTTGCTGTTTTATAAGCTTCCACATACTTTCGGTCAATGACGATTCAAAAGGTACATGTGTAGGCATATGAATTCCCACTCTAGTTCCAACCCGCCCATATTCACTGAATGCATAGTCACACTAGAGAGATTATTATTATTTTTTCCCTGCTTGTTTTTGTTCTATATAACCATTCAATGGTTGGATCACTTAATCGCCTGCATTGAAGTGCAATAAAAGCTGCTGTCAGTCTATACAGCTACACACAGCACATAGTTGTACAGTAAAAAAGCATATCTTTGTCATACTGTCCTTCGAGAAGCCTAGAATTAATGACAGTATCAGTTAGAGTGCTGATGGTAAAAGCATACACTATGCCCGAACTTGAAGCCGAGAGTAAATATTAGGACACGCAATGCAAAATGAGCAGGAAACATCGTGACATGCATAGAGGTGCGTAAATGTGGATTTGTGCGGGAGTGTGTTTTAGTGTATGGAAGCAGAAGAACCTCTTTGACACCAAGGTGTGTTTGTTTAGCTTCAGGCGGTTGTCGATTGAAGGAGTTTTCCTCAGTTAATGGATCCAGGGCTGATTAGTGGACTGACAAAGCTGATGGAAAACATAATGAAGGAAAAAGGCAGCTGGGTCATTCTACAAAACAGGTGAAATTTATAGCCTTCATAGTTCATACTGTACATACGTCCAGAACAACAAACAAAAACTTTATTTTTATATTATATTACATTATATTATATTATATTATATTATATTATATTATATTATATTATATTAGTAGAAATGTTGACATTGAATACCTTGAGACACAATTAGGCTACTTATCTGGTCCTTGGTGATTGCAAGTCAATGGCTACCGTCAATTTTAGAGTCAAAAAATATATATGGGCAAAACCAAATTAATACCTGTGGCTCTTGACAATTCATTGAGGTTTTATGAAGCGAAATGGATGATCTGTGCAAGAAACTGAAAATTATTTTCAACATTATTAGGCCTACTACCTGTAATACACAGCCTCTGCAGCGCAAGCTTCCAGTCGCATACTGTAGGAGCTCATAAACGTTGGGAATTTGTGAAAAGTCAATCTTTCCGATTGAGATCGCGCCAGCGAACGTAATCTTATTATTTTTATATAACTTAGATTGCGGCATCCAGGATAAGCATAAGTATGTATCACTTGAAAGAACAATACTGCACCCGCGTCTTCCCACTCTGTTGTAAGCAAACACAGCGTCAGCTCACGTGTGAGGAAGCTCGCGCTCCAGACTGCCATTAACATCAGGAACGTTTGCTGAGGCTGTGGATTACAGGTAATAATGTTGTAATGTAAATAATGTAAATTTTCTTGCACAGATCGATCATTTTGCTCCATAAGACCTCAATGAATCACCAGGAGCCACGGATATTAATTTTGTTTTGCCTACGTTTTTTTTCCTCTCTCAAATTGACAGTGTCCGTTGACTTGCATTATATGATTCACCAAGGACCATGGTTCAGCTAAAAATGTTCTTTACTGTTCTACTGATGAAAAAAGACACCTAAATCTTTGATGGCCTGAGGGTGATCACATGAACAGCACATTTTAAATTTTGGGTAAACTATTCCTTTAATAGGCTACTTATATGTCTAATAGAATGTTTAATCAAGTATAAACAATACTATTACACTGAAAAGGCCCCCATTTCATACAATGAGCCGGTTTGCGTTTCCGAAAGCATCGTAAGCCTGAGTTGATTGTCGAGACCAACGGTGGCAATTCTACTATTAAGATGGTTTTAGGAAATGAAGCCCAGGCTGTTATAAGGAAAGACTAGACCTTAATGGCTTCCATGCCAGAGATGAGCTTCAATCATTGGTTAATGCTGTAGACATGATGCTCTCAACCTGCAACAAAGATCTGATTCTCTCTCTCTCTCTCTCTCTCTCTCTCTCTCTCTCTCTCTCTCTCTCTCTCAAACGTTCAGAACAGCTGCTCTGTTTCTCTGACATTCTTTCATCTCTTTACTATGCCCAAGCTAGAGCAAGATGGATATCCCCCCCCCCCCCCCCCCCTTCTCTGCCACACAATCCCAAGTGAAATTAAGATTGATCACCATATTTGTCATCAGTTACAGCTGTGTTATCCTGGTGAAAATAAAGATTAATACTTCAAAATTACACATGATGTTGGGTTCTTCAAATGGCCAACTGGTTTTCATTTATCTTCTGTCCTGGGTTGAGATGTCATTGTTCTGAAAGCCCAACTGCTAACATCTTTATTCATATCCAGCCAAATAAACATGTCATTCATTCATTCCAGTTTAGCATAATATCTAAGTTTAGAATAGGCGCACAACATACATTCAAACTCATTCAATACTGTTTATATGTATCCCAGGATGCGTTTCATGAATTTGGCTAAGCTGTATATATTTTTTTTTGGCAAAATTTTAAAATAATTTAATTTTTTGACAATGTACCATAATTCCCATACTTCTGTTTGTTATTTAATAGTTTTGATGACTTTACTTGTATTCTATATATTTTATAATTATTCTATATTTATAGTTATATAATACATTTTGAAGGTTTTTAGTTGAGTGTGAGCTGAATTTTTTGTGCTCACACATTTTTTTTATTTTTTGGATTTTTCTTAAATGGAAAAAAAAATTCACTAATAAAAAATGATGTGTGTATAGACTTTTAACTGGTAGTGTAAATTGAGGAGCCAAAGTAAGTGCTTTCTTTCATGCTGAACAGTGTGTTTGGGTTTCATTTCCAAACACTCAGCTGAGTCCTTACAAAAAAGACTTTACCATCAACCTCTTACAGTGTCTCCAAATATAGATGGAGACTGAACTGGAATGCAAATAATGATTATTACAGTCCAAGCAGAAGACAGGAATGTTTGGGTGAGCCGTAGGGTGAAATCGAGGTGAAGTCAAAGGATTTGTGAGGGTTTTCTCAGAACATTAGATGGTCTTCCTTCTCATATTCAACTGATACAGTTCAGTCCTCTCAGGGGTTTAATGGGCTACAATCTGTGCTTATTAAGTGCCAGTTCACAGCTCTGAGTCTAGAGTTAGTTCTCCCTCCAGATTTACCCACAGAGTTGTTTTAGCAGCCCAGGTGGAGGTTTAACACATTACTGTGCTATAATATAAGACTGTAAATCAGGTTTCTGTCAGGTCTGGGTATGATATATGCAGCCTATGAATGGGATCAGCTGCCCGAGATGTGATAGACTGCTCGCCCTGTCAAAACCCAGCTCTGCTCAAATGAACAGAAGAACGATGGATCCACTAATGTATAAATCAAAGCACACGCAGGGAACCTTCACCTAAAATATAATTTACCGTGATAGATGAGTGGGGGGTGCATGGCGTGTCACTTAATTATAATAAGAAAAATAAGTATATGACTGTTTAATGATATGTCAAAATGTTTTTTGCTAGGGGAGAAGAATCAACCCTGATTCCTGATGGGACGAGCCACAATCAGACCGTTCTCAAGCACTTCGGCCAATACTCTCCTGTAAGCACTCATAATCAGTTGTAATGAGTTTGACTGCTGCCATTTGCTCTCAGTCAGGTCTAAATACATGGAATTACCTCATCCATGCTGAAATATATGGAAGCAATTAACAATTACTTGTGCTTTCAGTGGCAGGAGATAGATTGATGCAAACGTACATGTGTGTATGTTTTAATTTCGCCCTAATCAAATGGAATCTGATGTTTTCCTTGCCTTACAAAAACGTTAAAAATGGATCGAGATTCCAAGGCCGCATTATTTATTTACAGTGTCATTCGGATGTCAGAGGCTGCCGTACTTCCTGTACTGGAATTAAAATCTAATTTTTATGGTTTCTCCATTTGCAGGTGCATCGCTGAACGTTTTACACTTATAATTATACCATATTAAGTTTACAAGGTAATGTCTGTGACCCAAAGACTTGTATTTCTGTCAGATGGTGATGGCACAATGAAATACATGTGAATTAAATGACCCATGTGACTAGGCCTTACTTTATTTTAATTAGCTTCAAATGCATTGTTCGTTCTGAAAAACAAACGGTTTTGTAAATTAATGAGTGTGCAAATTTGTTGCAAATCTAAGCCGTTTTTTTATTACTAAATTAGAGGCTGTGATAGTTTAGTATTTACTATTTAGTAACAAGAATCAAACTGGACTTTGCACTCCAGCCAAGTTATTTGAAACCAAACTCATCCTTCGGAAATTGGGAGATGGGAACAAAATGCTATTAGAGTGAACGGCTGAGGAATTTAATATGGCACATTTACAAGAGCCCTCTTCTGCCAGATTATCAGAGCACGCCTGGCTGTATATTAGATTAAAGAAAACAGCACAAATCCATCACACGCTGCGTTGACATGAGAATATGTACAGCTGACCGCACTCACTCTCAGCTGAGGTCAGATTCAAGCACTAGTTCATCCATTTCGTCGGATTATCGACGCTGATCTCTGCCCTGGCCAAACCGTGGCCACCACATTGGCTCTGGAGCGATAGACCAGACTAGTTTATGTTGGCTAGCAACAGTGTGTTAAGTATGTGTGTTCATAGTTGACAGCGGCCATAACATGATAAGCAAAATAATTTATTGGTTTGAAGCCTGTTTGAGAGCAGAGGACATAGGGAAATGTGGGGAGTCTGTATGAGCAGCTGGCCTTGAAAATTACTCTCGGCAATCACAGGGTGCAACATAAGCCAAACGTGATTAAGTTCAATCCCATTCTAATAAAGGCACACATATGGAACCCTAGATGGGGTTGGCAGAGGCCCCAGTCAAACAGTGCCCATTTAAAAACACTCCCAGGGTCGCCTCCCCTTTCACCAGTCTCAGATACTAATACCCCTCACAGTGATTGTGCTGGTGTTTGTTGACTCCATTATTTAGTGAAACCTTTCTCTCCCTCCTCGGCCGTTCAGATTTGCAGCAATTACAGAGACTCGTGTTGACTTTTCCCAAAGTGCTTAACTCCAGATTTTATACTGTAGAAACATAATTCCATTACTGTATACCTTAGTCTCCTTAGGTCAGTGTTATCCTATTTAGGAGCTATTGGGCTGGGATACAACTGCCAATAGTTAATTAATTGAAACTTTAACACTTTGTTTCTGGGCTGAATTTATCAAAGCCATATTTTTTATTTTATTTTATAATATTTTGTAATTTATACAGTACTGTGCAAAAGTCTTAGACACGTTAGTATTTTTCACCCCACAAAAAGGGTTTTAAGCAAGTTATTTATATATTTTTCTATAGTGTGTCAGTAGGAAATATCAGTTAACATTCCTTTTGCCATTAATTGTAATAATCCACTGAGGTTTTTGTCTGACAACAGCCGGTGTGCTCCACACGGATATCTGATCTCACCATCATTGAGATTACATGAAGAAACAGAAAAAAACGGGACAGACAAGAAGAACGGTGATAACGTCTTTAAGACGCTTCAAGAAATCTTCCTCCAAAGCTACCTGAAAGACTACCCTTAAAACTGGACAAAAGCTGTTTTAAACACAAAGGGTGGTCACACCAAATATTAATTTGACTTAGTTAATAGAAGTTAATTGATAAATAAAAGCTATTTAAGACATTATTTTTGAAAGCATCCTCACTTAACAGCATTTTTACACAAGTACTGTAGCTTTAGAGGAGGTTTTATCTCTTTTTTTCCATGTAATCACAGAAAGACTCGATTATGGTGAGATCAGATCTTCGTGTGGAGCACCGGCTATTGTCAGACTCGATGTGCATACAAAAATGTCATTGGATTATTACAATTAATGGCAAAATGAATGTTTGCAAATGTAAACTGATATTTCGTACTAACACTACAGCAAAAGATATTAAGAACTGGTTTAAAACCATTTTTTGGGGGGTGAAAATACTGACATGACTTTTACACAGTAGTGTATATATTAGAGGTGTAGCGGATCGTTGTTGATCTGTGATCCGTACGGACCAGGCCCCACAATTCAGCATTGGATTATAGCGGATTTGCAAAGCTGAACCATTATAGAGTTTATCATTAAAGGGTTAGTTCACCCAAAAATGAAAATGATGTCATTAATGACTCACCCTTATGTCGTTCAAAGCCCGTAAGACCTCCGTTCATCTTCAGAACACAGTTTAAGATATTTTAGATTCAGTCCGAGAGCTTTTTGTCCCTCCATTGAAAATCTATGTATGGTATACTGTCCTTGTCCAGAAAGGCAATAAAGACATCATCAAATTAGTCCATGTGACCCCAGTGGGTTAGTTAGAATTTTTTGAAGCATCGAAAATACATTTTGTTCCAAAAATAACAAAAATGACGACTTTATTCAGCATTGTATTCTCTTCCGGTTCTGTTGTCAATCCGCTTTCATGAGTCCGCTGACGTAAGACGAGCTGACGTGTTATCTGGTGCGCCCGAGCTTCGTTTACAGTCTGAGGGAGACGCACGCTGTAAACAAAACAATCTTTGCAAACATGTCTAAGGATTTCGACACAGGGGAAGACTTGCATTTTTTTTAACCAGACATATTTATTTGAACCCGAATACACGGACGCACCAGATAACACGTCAGCAGCGTCTTACGTCAGCAGCGTCACTGGCCTCGTGAACGCGGATCCCCAACAGAACTTGGAGAGAATACAATGCTGAATAAAGTCGTCGTTTTTGTTATTTTTGGAACAAAATGTATTTCCGATGCTTCAAAAAATTCTAACTAACCCACTGAGGTCACGTGGACTACTTTGATGATGTCTTTATTGCCTTTCTGGACAAGGACAGTATACCATACATAGATTTTCAATGGAGGGACTAAAAGCTCTAGGACTGAATCTAAAATATCTTAAACTGTGTTCTGAAGATGAACGGAGGTCTTACGGGCTTGGAACGACATGAGGGTGAGTCATTAATGACATCATTTTCATTTTTGGGTGAACTAACCCTTTAAGGTTTATCATTTGCAAAATTTTTTGTCTAATCAATTTACACATTCACACGATTTTAAACCATTCCAACGCAAGAAGAGGCAACAAGAACACGGTAGTCACGCGCTGTATATATGTGTGTGTGTGTGTGTGTGTGTAGGGAGAGAGAGTTTTTAAAGGGACTATATTTATCCTCACGTTGTAACATTAAAATTCTTTGCATAGTTAACTAATGTGTTTAACTCAAAACCATTTCCAACAAAAATGTTGTCATGAAAGAACCCTGTAAATGTATAACTAAATTCAACAAACCAACAAATCACTGCTTTCAACAGACTCATTTGAGAGGTGCAGACTACAACAGAACTTCTAGAATGGAAATACATTCTCAGACTCGTTCAGTGATCTAGGATTCTTCAGCCTGGTTGTTCCCGGTTGCAAATCCATGGCCACTTTTAATGCCCCAGCCCCTTTAGCAGAGAGAATAGGGAAGGATGGGAATGCTTGCATCAACCTTCTCCATGGCAACATGCCTGAAGCCTGTCCTGAACAGCCTGAGGGTCACAATGATGACAAAACAGAATTTAACTGAGCACACTGCTCCCACTATTTACAAAAGTGTTGGAGGCTGGGGAGAGAGCAGCTTCACAAAAGTCCATTTACAGTACGGGTCAGTACATCTCAATACCTTTACAATTCCAGTCAAATTCTTTGTTTCCCCCCCACTGACAATAAGTATCTAGCCTCACGCCACACACAAAAGGCCGACCGGGGGTTTATGGTCTCTACTGACATTAACCCAACAGATTCTGGCTCCTCTCCATTAAACTGCTCTTTCTGTTCTCTATCAAGCCATTAAACTTCTCCCTTTCTTTTTCCGTGACACGGATCATTTCGAGTGTGAAGCAATCTGAGAGCAAGATGCGGCAACTTGCCTTTAACAATAATTAGTTCCTCTGTATGATGGAACAATCAGCCTTTTTCAGACCACCAAAAGGATTCTGCTGTTAAGGAGACATTAGCTGCCGTAACAAAGGGGGTCCCGGCCTTTGGAGCCATTCGCCTCACATTAGCTCATAGTCCCGCTTCCGTTTCAGCTTGGCTTTGAGTCAGGACACAGCGATTGGAGAAATCTCCCTGTGAGTTTGAGCTGCATGCATTATGCTTCCATCCCTGCCTAATCCTGCTTTTACAGGGGTCAAAATGAGGTCAATCCTCAGAGTATCCACACAGGACATGATGCTGGGGTTAGTGCAAACATCTAAAGATGGGAAATCTCTCACAGGGACTTGCTTTTAAAGAGAAACTAGTTGAACTGACAGAATTTTTACTGACTAACTAAAATCTTACACATTTTTTGATCAACAGCTCAAACATTTTTAAATTACAAAATGTTTCTGTACCTTTCTAATTTGAATGCAGAGTTTAGATATGAACAGTTAATAGTAATTGAATTACAAATTATTCATAAAGCCAAAATAGTCTTAAATATCAGCTTGTGCATAGCAGGAAACCAATTACAAGACATAATTAATATAAAATATATAAATGTATCTTGGCTATCCCATTTTCAAGGTGATTAGGTCAAAACTGGAGTAATAACATTCCTAAACTCCTGAATTGAATTAAATCTAATCTGCTGGAGCGAAGCAATGCTATTCAAGCCAAATCAAATATATTTATTTTGGTGATGTTATTTTTAGAAGAAGGTGCATCCATATTTAGGCATACAGTGCACAGTACATCCTCTTGCACAAGTAATAAAATATGATATAAATTAGATAAAATTGTGGTTTTAGCCAAGCATACACCCTTATAAATTAAAACCATTTTGGTTTGGATGTACAATATATTAATATATGACAATATCAGTATCAGCCAATGTTATTGTCTAAAACTATCAGCACAAGTCTGAATTTGCTGATACTGTAAAAGTTGATATTTGTAAAAGTATTTAATCTATATTAGGTTGAAAAATCTCGTTGCTATGTGGTTGCATTGAGTGTTTTAGCATATTTTGGCATATGCACGCAAAGTTTAATATAGGTCCTACTAGGGGTGTGCGATATCACAATTTTTGACCGTGGATGATTAAAATGTCTCACAATCTGCTTTTGAAGTAATATCGTAGTATCTTGCATTCTATCAGTTGCACTCCTGGCGCCTCCATCTCAAGTCAAGTCAAGTCACCTTCATTTATAAAGCGCTTTTAATAGTATGGATTGTTTCAAAGCAGCTTTACAGTGATAATATAAATTACCGTAACAGATTGTTTAGGCTTTACCACAGCTCTAGGATAAAGTCATTGTCCAGCTAAAGTTTGCTTTGATAGATTCACTTCTGTTGCGAAGATCATTAGTTATTAACTTAGGGGCCGCTAACACGACACCGTTCTAACAGAAAAACCCTTAACGCGCTCTGGGCACCCATCCGCATAAAACAGTGCCTGGTGTCTCGAGAACGCACTCCCTGAAATAGGTTCAAAGGTGCAAATGATTATCCGTTATCTCTGCGCAAACCTCAAAAACGCAAACCCGCAAAAATGCAGCGCGTCAAGTCTTCAGTCGATAGGTATGCACGTTTGAATATATATGTGTAAAGTCTTGTAGTCCTTCTCAAATCAACGCTCGACAAACTACTTGTCTGGCCTTATTTATAATACAGAAATTTTTGTCGTGTCTGCGTAGCCACGCGAACCGGAATTATCTCGAAAATGTTTTATCTGTACAGAGGTAAAGAGAAAGAGGCCTTCCCAGGGGCGAGGCTAGTGACACTTCAGGACTGCGTTGTCGTCGTGTCCAGGCGCTGGTCCTTCATCAGATCTGGATACGCCTGGATCTGGCGGACTACGGTAAACCTTGGGATAAACAGAGAGACTAATATTAGTGTAGACGCCATCCTTCTTATGATGTAACAAGTACATCAGGATTTATGGGAAGTGTTCCCGGTTCCAGCTGATCTAAACTATGCAGCCTAACATTGAATTATAGAAGTCTATAATGTGTTATGCGTTTGCTAGGCCAAAGAGATGTGTTTTTAGTCTAGATTTGAACTGACAGAGTGTGTCTGCTTCCCAGACAATCTTAGGAAGATTGTTCCAAAGTTTTGGTGCTAAATAGGAAAAGGATTTACCGCCAGCAGACGATTTTGATATTCTAGGTATTATCAACTGGCCGTAGTTTTGAGATCGCAATAGACGTGAAGGACTATAATGCGTTAAGAGCTCGCTCAAGTACTGGGGAGCTAAACCATTTAGTGCTTTGTAAGTAATCAGCAGTATTTCAAAATGTATATAATATATACATTTTAATTTAATCATAATTTTCGAGTCTATTTAAAAGAATTTTGTGGTCAATAGTGTTAAATGCAGCACTAAGATTGAGTATAGAGATACAACCACGATCGGATGATAGGAGCAAATCATTTGTGACTCTGATGAGAGCTGTCTCAGTACTCTGGTATGGTCTAAATCCTGATTGAAAATCCTCGCAGATAACATTTCTTTCTAAAAAAGGAACATAGTTGTGAAGATACTGCCTTTTCTAGTATCTTAGACAGAAAGGGTAGATTCGAGATCGGCCTGTAATTGACTAATTCTGTAGGATCAAGTTGCGTTTTTTTAACAAGGGGTTTAATCATAGCCAGCTTAAAAGTTTTTGGTGTCCTAATGACGAAGATGAATTAATGATATTAAGAAGAGGATCTATGACCTCTGGAAGCATCTCTTTCAGTAGCTTAGTTGGTATAGGGTCTAACATACATGTTGTCAATTTAGATGATTTAAGAGTTTAGAAAATTCTTCCTCTCCTATAGCAATAGGCTACTGTACAATGCGACGTATATTCACATCAAATGTTTACGCAGAGTAACGGGTCACTGCAGTTCACAAAAGTTCATTATTTGCATGTGCTTTTCTATTTCTAAATTTCTATTTCAGTTTTGTTCCCATTATACCTGTCCCATTATGATTAGTTGGCCATACTTCCCCCTCATGACATGATGACCTTCACACTTCTTTAAAGGTGTGTGTGACAGGTATGGCTATTGGCTGAGAGAGTGCGTGAGAAAAGGACGGCTGGACCTCCAAGATCTTTGTGTTTGCTGTCCTCTTTTAACAGGGTACCCGGTCATGCGTCTTCTCACTCATCATTTGAGAGTCCCTGGTGTTGGTGATAGCTCAAGCCTCTCTGACAGAGAGAGGGCAGGGGTGACTAACACCCCAAACCCCCACCTCCAGCTGCCAGGATAGGGCACACAACTGACAGAGGCGTCCTTGAGTCTGTCGACAGAACTAGCTGTGGGCGCTGAAGTACCCCTCCCACCTGCATAAGATGGCTATTTCCTCTCTTTTCCCTACCTGCCCCCGCAAACAGGCCCAAACTTAGACTTATACATAGACAACTAATGCCAGCTCAACCCCATGACTGACTTTGTTCATGCTAACCCAGTATGTCATTTTGATTTGGCATATGAACTTATAGAGGAAGATAAAGTCTGTGTGTTGCTTATTCTGGTGAAGAATTTCCCATTTAGACAGGAAGAGACCATCTCAAGACTGGAATTACACTAACACAACTTTTGCCCAAATTGTCACCCTGATTTGCAGTCTGGAGTAGTCAATGCTAGTTGCAGAAATTAGATCCACTCTGCAGATATTGGGCAGTCGGAGTTGACATTTTTACAGAAAATCATGTAGTGTATAATGGCAAAGACATTTTTCTTCACTTCAAATTATGAATCCATCCAGTCTGAGGATATAAAACACATTTGATATTTTGAGCCGATTGTTTTTATTTGTCATGCGCTTCATAGCAGTAAGGTGCATGTTTCTGAGTGAGTTAGTTTTAATTGGAAAGACTTGAAAGTCTGATATCTTTGGATCTTTATCTTCCACATCCATATCACCCTGTAGCCCAAGACTGGTTGCCCACTGAAGCTAAGCAGGGTTGAGCCTTGTCAGTACCTGGATGGGAAACCTCCTGAGAAAACCAGGTTGCTGCTGGAAGAGGTGTTAGTGAGGCCAGCAGGGGTGTGCTCACCCTGTGGTCTGTGTGGGTCCTAACGCCCCAGTAGAGTGATGGGGACACTATACTGTCAAAGAGCACCGTCCTTCGGATGAGACATTAAACTGAGGTCCTGACTCTCTGTGGTCATTAAAAACCCTAGGATTTCCTTTGAAAAATTTCCTGGGCAAATTTGCCCCTTGGCCTCTATCCATCATGGCCACGGTCAGACTGTCTTGTAAATTGTCTGAGGTTGTTTTAGTTAAATTTACAAGAAGAAATGTAGACCCTGTAGCATAGACTCATCACTTGAAAACACTTATCTGTGTTGAAAGTCTGGTTCAACGCTGATAGGGAAAACAGGAAGTAATGAGCTTGCTGCTACTATCTGCAAGTGTGTTTTAGGGTCGTAATCGACTTGAAATGTGATGTACGGGCATGTTGCTTCCTTCTCAGCGGTCCCACTTAACAAATGATTTTCTGTTACAGGATTTTCCTCGGCATGGATAAAAACACTAATGTTGTTCTTGGCCCAAGAAGTGTCTCAGCATGAAAAACCTATATGAGTCCATGACAACAGCTTGGCCAGCTAACAAGGCAGAACTTTTCTGTATACGAACTGTGCACTTTCATCATTAAAATCCTCTCAAAATACGTGCTAATCACCCGCACACTGATTTCTTGACTACCGCAAACAAACGAAACACTGTAAAACCTCCAAAATCTTACCGGCCTCCCTGTCTGGTGTTGCGTTGCGCTGTCTGCTTTCCTGGCCGAGTTTGCTCTCTTACAAACTTACAATGTCAGTCAACATGTGAAGAACATGTGCTTGCCCGGTGGTGCTCATGACCTCAAAGTGTTAAAACAGAGCTAAAGCAAAGAGGCTTGTCTTAATGCTAACCCCTTGAAAATCTGTTCTGGTCATACCAGGAGAAGCAATTTGAAAATGATAAGGAATTGAGCCTGGACTGTTTTCATGTAAGGTTTCAGTCCATCTCATCTTCTCTGTTGTTGTAAAACCTGAATAAAACAACAGTCATTCAGGCCCCTGAGTAATGGACAATTAAACGCTGGAAAGAGTTGAGCACATTGTGCCAAGCACCGAGGTTTTGCTAGTGCTAGTTTGCTACGTTGCTATTTATTGGGCTACGATGTCCAAACAAACACTTCCCCAGGGTTTTTGAGTTTGAGAGACCAGTTCTTGTGTGCCCTTTAATCGGAACAATAACAAGTGTGAGATGATTAATAGAAATGTCATGTGTAATTGTGCTAAACTGTTATTTGCTCAAGACAAGGAACTTAAATTAATGACAACTATGTTAAAACTTTGGATATACCGGTCAAGAAATAATTAGCCAGTGTGGTTTTGTTTTTGCAGTCAATCTTGCTCAACATGTCACGAAAGTCCTTGTGAATGAAAAGAAAAAAGGGAGTCTTAGAGGTTTAAATGGTAAAGAATTTTAATTAGTTTATAAATATTTCTTTTTTTTAAATTCAGCATACAAAAATGACAGTATCTACATCCACAGATAAGTGGTTCACGAAGGCCGTAATGGGTGACCCACATACTCTGTTCACATGCTCAGAGAGGTTTGGCATTTGAATGTCAGCATTTTTTTATGTTGGGTAAAAATATAACAAGGCACAACACATATAGTCCAATGTCCTTGCTGATATACGTGGAATAAATACAGGTATTCTTTCTCTAGAATTGAAGTAACCAACCAACAGATGGCAGCCATTGCAATGTTCCTCATCCAAGAGCCGCATTTGAAATTCCCTTTGCGTGTTCAGCACTTTCTTTATCTCGTCAGTCTCTTTAACAGTCCTAACTGGTGAAAGTAAAGTACCATCTGAGTTTTGAGGCCTGTATCCCTTAGAACTTGGAATGTGGAATCCTCTAGAACGTCAAGCAATTCCAATGGTTCTAAGAAGAGTGCTTAAAAATCAATGCCATGTCAAAAATAGGGAAAATGTACCTTTTAAAAAAGGGACCATGTACTGTGTAAGAAAATAGACTTAAAATCTGGATAAAAGAGCATATGCTTTTATGTTTAAAAAAAGAGGAAAAATCCTCTTGAGGACGGTGAGTTGGGTGTTTTTAACAACAAAAAAAAACATGTTCATTTGTGCAGTAAAAAAATAAAGTTGATATTTCTTAATAAAAGTTCATATAGCCAAAAATAAACCATGTCTTCCCAAAAGCATAGGCTACAAGCTGGAAAAGCATAAGACAAAAGTAAGCCTCGTTGGTAACATGCTTTGGTTATCTGTGGCCGAGTATGTCAGGTAGACAGAGGTTATGCTCCACACCCAGGCTGAATATATCTAGAAGAGAATCAAGTCTTGACATTTTCAGCTTGTTCAACCACAATGTCTGGGAATTCGAATGAGAATTCAGTCCAGTTCTGTTAAAATGAGTAGAGCGCATTCCAGATCTCCTTTAGATTAGTTTAGCTGAGAATAGGTACATGTGATGGGGGTCAGCACAATTATCGGAGCAGACCGCAGAGATGGATAGCAGACTCATTTGCACACATATTTCTCCACAGTCCTCTCGCACTTTTTGCACGTGACGTAGCAGCACCAGTGGTATTTGCAGTGGCAGCGCTCCACCACTCTCTCTGAATAAGGGTTGTAGCCTCTGCCACAGCACATCAGATCACAGCTGTCACTGCCGCTGGAGGTCTTATTGCACTGCCTGCAGAACAAACAGACAAAAACAACTTTATAGTACAGACTGTACCAACCATTCAACTCTGAAACATTATAAAAACTAAGGCTATGCAAATTAAAAAATAAACTAGACTAAGTAATGGGTTGACGACAACTAGTTATACGAGTATAGTATACAGGTGCTGGTCATATAATTAGAATATCATCAAAAATTTAATTAATTTCAAGAATTCAACTTAACAGGTGAAACTAATATATTATATAGACTCATTACATAAAAAGTGAGATATTTCAAGACTTTATTTGTTATAATTTTGATGATTATGGCCTTCAGCTTATGAAAGCCACAAAATCAAAATCCCAGAAAATTAGAATATTACATGAAATCACACAGTAATTACACAGGAATACCATGGTCATTGAACCAGGTTTTGGTTATTTTGGCAGTGTGGGCAGGTGCAAATACTGCTGGAAATCCTGCTATTTCTGATTAAATAGTACTTTTTATTACAGTTTTTCATAAAAAGTATTTTTAAAAACATATAAAGTTCATTATATATGTACTAAAACATGTATTATGTGACTATTTTTTTATCAACACACTTAAATATTAAGGAATATACATTTTTATTTAAAAAATCTTTCTATTTTCACAGTTTATTTTATTTATTATTTTAAACCATTTTTATCCAGACATTTTAATATTGAATGAATGATAAATTATATAAATATTTTCAGAACTATTTTCTATATTTATCTATCATTATCTTTTTTTACATTTGTAAAATATAAAACAGCCAATTTGTCTCACTGATTAAAAATAAATCAAACTTTTTAATAATGAACGGGAAAACACACACACACACACACACACACACACACACACACACACACACACACACACACACGCACACACACACACACACACAAAATGAGATAAATGTACTAACTGACTAGTCAGTTGTTGGACAAGTAACTCCTACCCCATCCAGGAACAAGACTTCAAAAATACATTTACCCAAATAGATGACCAAACATCTCTCTGTGACCATAAGAGCCATTACTAAATATAAGCGTCTTTTCAAACCAAGGTAAACATTTAGCTGAGCCACATATTAAACCAACAGCACTAAAACTTCTTATAGCTCGTTTAAGACCCAGTTGATTCGTACCCAGGGAACATTTTCTTCTCTTACATTTAAATCTAGCAGGAGTGGATCTTGCAGACGCCCTCGTGTACTGAAGCCTGAAGCATCTGAGCAATGAATAGCCCTGTCATAAATCACACACTATACACTAGGGGTCGGCCTGTGTGTAGCCCTCTCCGTGTAAGTGCATTGTTTTATAATTGTGTGGTGTTAATGGTCAGGGTGCTGAGAGACAGACAGAGAGCATGGCGACTATGAGAAGGAGAGAGAAGTGAAGAATGCTGTTATTTAAAACTAAAGTAAAAGTCTCTCCCAGGTCAATGCTGAAAAGCAGGCAAATATGCTTTAGGACTCGATGAGTAGCATATATTCAAATGCTGACCTGCACCAACGTGGAGTCAAAAGTCAAAAAGTTTATAATTTATGAAGAGTAGGGGGAAAAAAGCCTAAATTTAGTACACTTTCCTCCTAAACTGCTTATGTTCTTAAAGTGATCTGGTTTTACCATCAGTTTCACAATTTAACAGCTGTGAGCAGAACTTTCAATTTGACCTCCAAGTGAAAACACATTTTAAAACACATCTTTTAAACAGCGCTCACAGATTGTTTCTTTAGCGATACTGATCATCTCTAAGCCTTTGGGATTTTGTTCTGTTTGAACTTCTAATGTGCCAATTTCATTAATCACAGTCTTGTGGCCCACAAAGCAGCACGGGGGAACCCGGAGAGCAATGTAACTATAGATGAGACAGATGAGATACGCTTGTCATTTGGTCTCTACCCATCTCTCATCGCCAAATCAAGATTAGAGAACCCAACTCTGCAGGTCTAGTTAGGGTAACACTTACGGCTCATTATCTTAAGACCTTCAAAATCACAAAGAGAGGATGTGCAATGATAGCAGCTTCCTGACTGCTTCCTGACTTCATGGGTGAATCTCACATTTCACCCCCAAAATCAAATAAAAAATCAAAATAAAATTTTATTATAAATTTTTATAGTGCTGATTTTGGTGTGGAATATGACCTGGTCTTGTTCTACACAGGTTTTATGGTATTATGCTAATTGACAGCAATTGATAGAACTGACAGCAAATCAAATCAATTAAATGTGAGGACAGGAGATGTTGTAGTCACATGTTTTAGAGACAGGTATAGGGTGATGGGTTCAACAGAGGAGCTGAACCCTCTACATACCAGAGACCACCATGGAAGCAACATATGTGACACACACAGTTCCCTGTTGACATTCTCTAATGATTACAAAACACACCAGTGTCTTGTGACCAAGTGCAAAGCACTAAATATATGAACAGAGAGCGCATGTGAGTGGTCTTATCAGGACTAAGGCTGAGGATGCATACTGTGTGTTGAGTGCACCTGACATACAGCATGTCTCTAGGTTATTTGTGCACTGACTTATAATACCTATATGTAAAGCCTAAACGGTTACAATGTTCAACTGAAAATATTAAGTTTAAGAATTATAAAACATAAAGTTCCAACTCTAAATTCTGACCGGATGAGCCACGTTCAAAGACATTGTGATATAACCGAGACCGAAGAATCTATGACAAATGTACTCAGTGGGCATCTTGGTGACATCTAGGCAGATATTATTATGCAAACATTATTTAATGTTAAAATGTTATGTTAGAAACATTATAAATATTTATTCTGTAGCTCAAATCACGCAAAACACTATAGAAAAAATAAGTAAAATACTTGTATTATTACTATATATAATTATTAATACTATATATTAGTGGGCAAACTCCAATCGGAAGTGAGCATCCCTATGCCCTACTCACTCCGAAGGGCAGAGCCCTTGACGTGTAGGCAGTAGGGCACTTCTGTCATGAAGCCGTCTGGATCGCACTTGGGAAAGGGAGCAATGAAAGACCAAGTCATTTCCTCATTAGCTTCACATGGAATGTTACCACGACAAAGCTAGCTAACAACAGGAATATCTTATTATTGCTGTTAATATGATAAATGCACATTTATAATGACATTTTTCAAATATGCTTTATATGTGTGTGTGTTCCCAATCTGTTAAGCATTAAACACATTTCTTACCTATGAAACTTTTTTAAACATATCAAATGCATGACGGAAATGTGTGTAATATATCACAAGAAAACAACTTGAATTAGTCTGTTCATACGTTAACTCTAACTCACCCTCCATATCCAGATTTAAAATGAATCGTGAGGACATTACCATGAACGATTCAATTACTTCCTTGAAGTGACCATCGCATGTTCCCTTCGCTAACGGACTCGTGAAAAGATTTAGTTGTTTAGTTGTTTAGCCCCTACAAATGGGTTTGTACCTTTAAGGGTGCAAAAACACTTGCCCAGTGTCTTTTACTTTTGTTGCCGCCATTTTTGGTGGTGTTTTTGGCGATAGTCTTTTCTTCCCTATTGTGATGTATATCAAAGAAAAACAGCTTCTCAAACAAGAAACAATTTAGGGCAGGGCTTGATTTTGTCAATCAGGAATTGATTGGATGGTTGGATGTTTGTGGTTTGCAATTGCTGTGATGTCATGTGAGTGACAGGATTTCCTGCCCTCGCACCAGTACATCATCAGAGAAGAGAAAGGGGGAGTTATTTTTAATATAAATTATGAGGGCACATGAAATTAAAAATAAGAATTGTCAATTTCATGGTGACTTTAAGACTGTGAATTGCACACAGTTGCAGAAAAATCATGTAATATGATCCAATAATTCCATGTATCTTATCCAAAAACAACATTACAGAGCACATTTAGATGCAAACATAACAAAAGCAAGGAAGCTGAGGTTACTCCATTCTTACCTAAATCTATACCTGAGTCTCCACTGATAAAGCAATAGGAAATAAGCAGGAAGAATTCATTGTCGTGCTAATCTGTGTGTGCAGTGCTGGTATCAGCTGGGAGCTCTTAGCTCTGTGAATAGCTGCATTACTCACAGACTGACTCTGATAACGGTAAAGAGGACACAGTCACTTTGGAGACATGTCAAAGACACGTGTGTGCACACACAGACTGATCCTCTATGCTTTATCAGGGCTTTTTTAACAACAAAATGGTGCCACCAGAAGGAAGAGAAGAGACAGTAAAAGAGGGACAAAATAAACCTTATGAAGTGACACGCTAAAAGGCTGCATCCCATCTAATGACATGAGCATTGTGTTTATAAACAACCTAATTTAAGTTAAAATAGTTTTAAAATTTTGCATTTCTTATCAGCAACAAATCAGCATTTTATTTTATGTAATATAATATTAAAGATTTTTAAAAAATCTCAAGTTATATGATATTAGAAATATACTTTTTGCTTTAGGGCCTGTGAAAATATTGGCGGGGCATTTATAAATTTGACTCTGAGCTACCAAATAGCACATGAGCACTTGTATGAGCACTGAAGTATGTAATCTGTTAATTAGTTAGTCTCACCTGTCCTGAGTACCAAAAGAGCCCATCTTGTCATTCCTCATGCAAAAGTCTGGTGAACTCTGAAGATAAACCAGCTCGTTCTCTCGGACTGGCCTGATGTCGATGTCTTTGGGGACGAGTTGCTTGCGTGTGCCCATAGGCCGATGGACCACCTTAGTGGCTGACAAGTACTTGGTCTTCAGATCCATTGCGATGTCTTTCAGGTCCTGTAAGCCTCTCCAACAGGTCCGAATGGAGCAGGATCCAGAAACACCGTGGCATTTGCACTTCATGACCAGAGCGTCTCGCAAAGCCTGCGTAGGGGGGTTTGGGATGGATTCAGATGAAGTCAATAGTAAAATTACATTATGACAATCTACACAGAATGCAACATACTCGTGAATTTGCCATCATGTACACATTGTGTCCCAAATAAAGAAAAAAATCTACTTTGAAAACAGACCATACTCAAACTAATACCAAAAACCCCATTTCAAACCCCAAGTTTAAGAACTTGGTTTGAATCAAGTTTATAATTCGAATCAGATTCCTTGACCGATTGCCTGTCAGGTTAAGGGTGTGGTCACATGGCAGTATTTCAGTGAAATTTCGAAGCCAAAAAAGTAGATCGTCAATAGTGTAGGATTTAATAAGAACAGCTCACGGAAGTGACTGTCAAACCAAGCAGCTTTCTGTCGACCAATGCAGCAAATAAGTGTCTAGTGTCACCAACTCAAACACTAGCGAAATCTCGTGGAAACCTTTCGCCCTTATGCAAAACTCTCATGTAAATTCTTGTTGTAATGTCCCGTGAAAGTTTGCCAAGCAACAATACATGGGAACGCACCTTAAAGGGTTAGTCTACCCAAAAATTCAAATGAATTTAGGCTTTTATTCACATTTAAACATTCATAAACTCACACATCAGTTGTGGTAAACGGAGGCTCAAGCACGTTCGCTTGACGTGTGAGAACCAATGAGGTTCATTCTTGTGTTACGCAGCACGTTTGAGCTTCAGCAAGAACCAATGAGGTTTGTTGAGATTTGAGATTCTGTTTATGTTCGCTGATCAATGTTTATATCTGAATAAAAAAAAATTAAATCTGTTTATATAAACTGATCGAAATTTGGACTAAACCACTCAATTCATATGGATTAGTTTATCTCTTAAAAATTTTTTTTTTTTAAATCCACATTTGAGTACCGAAGATGAATGAAAGTCTTAAGGGTTTGGAACGACATGAGGGAGAGTAATTAATGACAGAATTTTCATTTTTGGGACAACTAACCCTTTAAGGCTTGTGTCTTTCATGGTGAATAATTGATTCCATGTGATTTCTGTGAGGTACCGCTTACCTGTCTGCCCACTTCGCTATTGTGAAGATGCATCAGCTTGTTGGCATGAGTGCCAGACTTCTTCTTAAACTTCATCGGTGCATCAGAAAACTTGGAGCCCATAAGGATACCATAATGCAGGTTATCAGCACAGCCGCCCCACCTGTACCCAGGCTCTGGTATTTCACCTGGAATCGGACCACACGAGCACAACCTCAGGTCTCCGGAGGTGCACGCCCGTGCTATAGTGTGACTTATAGCGGCTGCAGAGAGGGCGTATACAAATGCAGATTCCCTCGTTCCTTAAAAAGAAAAAAAAGCCAGATTAAAATTATTTGCTAGTATAAAAAAACATGAATTCTGAATCCTTATCACTGACTTTTTTCCCTTATAGAAAAGCAAAGCAACATGAGAAAGCCGTCAGAATGCAGTATGAAAGGATAATGGCGGAGATTACTGAACTGTTCTCACAGTGCACATATGTCATGACAAGATAATAGGTGTAGAAACTGGAGAGGCTCAGCTTGACCCCGTACAAGGTACATCAAAGACCATCTCCTTAGCGGTGCACTTATGAGAAGCAGGAGCGCTTTAACTCTTGACAAATGCGAACGGTCTATGGGGAAGGAGGGCAGTACTCTAGAACGTCAACCAGATTTAGTTTGACCATCTCCGGCATTTGGATCATGCTAAAAGCTCTTAATAAGCAAATAGGGAGGATGATTAAACCATCCGTCAAAGCGAAGCATGCATGTGTCAGCACAATGTGGAAATTCAAGACGTGACGCCACAACATTAATCCATGGAAAAGCAATGAAATTGAAATAAGTGGACAACACGATATCTCATTCTTGACTATTTTATTTAATTGATTTCATATTTCTTTAATTTGTTGACAGCTAAAAAAAATCACATCTGTGCTACAGGGGTCAGAAACAGGGTAAAAGTGTAGGATTTAAAAGACTGTGAAACTAGCAACAACAAAAAAAGGCAATTATCTGTCCATTACTGACTAACTCACTCAATAGCATCTCTCATTGAATAGAATGGATCCTATTGTTAGTCCTCACAGTAAACGCTGCTCCTCCGAGAAGCCTCACATCAAACGGAGCAAAAGAAAGAAGAGCGATGTGCAAGAATTCCATGGGTCGGAGATTTCCGGGAGAGCAGGGGTACAATTTCTTTTATCATGCAGCGAGGCACTTAGGCCCAATTGCAGCATTTAACTGGCATAGTCTTCGTTACCCGGAGCGAGAGAGTTTAAGGATCACCGTAGGCTGCTTTTTAAACCATTGCCCTCATAAAGTTTTCCCTCAACAATTAGATGGGTTCCTCAGACCTATTAATGCCTGAATGGAAACCACACTCGGGTATAAAGAGAGGTGTGTGGTCACTTAAGTTGCCTTGAAGGAACTGGCAATAGACGGACAGTGACCCTTTCGGATATTTAGGGCTTACTGTGTCTAAACAGAACATCTGTGCATAGATTTCAGAAACGGTTCACACAAAATAGGCTTGACTTGGAAATAATCCTCTTTGGACATGATTTTCTTCTGTAACTCACCTCGTTCCAGGTCCGGGAGGAATTTTTGAGTATCAATAGAGGAACAGTTCCAGCGCATGTCTCCGAAGGTCTTTTGGCAGACCTTTTTAACCTCCCGTGCTGCTTGGATGATGGTTTGCATGAGTTCCAGGTTACTCCTACAGAGCTGAGCCTGAGAGGAGACGAGGCCTGGCAAAGTCTTGCAATGCTGGGTCTTGTTGATGTGTTGTGTGGTCTGTGATAGTGCCCTGGATGAGGAAAGGCGCATGTTTCAGTGAACACTTGATGTCTGTAAACTCTATTCGTTCATTTAAATGTCTTTTGAGGTGAAGATGTTTAATCAAATTTTAAGCTAAACATGATTCAAATGTTTGGTGGTGTGAAAAGTGATCAAAATATTTGTGGCAAGTCTTGAGTTTAAACTCAAATAAACATGGTTAAAGCCAACTCTAAAATATTAAGAGTAACATCAACGTTTGCGAAATCGCTCTCGCACGCATTTAAGCTGCGGGCTAAAATTGTTCAGTGTTTCGCTCGCAAAGGCATGCAAACAACAACCCATTCCCAGAGATAATCAATCAAGATTAGACCAAATGGAAGAAGATTATTTCTGCATCACTTGGAAGCAAGAAAAGAACCACAAAAAGCAACTGCAAATGGAAAAATATGTTGTTTATCCGCAAGATGATTTGTTCATTGTTAAAACTTTAGAGAATGTACCATGGTAAAGCTGCTGTCATACAATACTAGAAGAATTTTTGCAAGATTAAATCATAGTATAAAACACAAGTCACAGATATAATCTTAGAAAATGATCTAATAGGTTGAAAGTTTTCAGTTACAAGAAATTATTGCAAAACTTCTGTGACCAAAATCATTAAAGATAAACAATATTCATTTCAGTAAGACTTTGTAGTGAAACCTGTTGAATACAAGCGTTGTTTTAATGATTCCTGTTCTATTTTACTAAAACACACACGTATTACTATTCGTGAGAACCAACCAATGCCCGCTCTACCTTTGCCTGTTTCAGATTAGGGGCCGCCACTTTATGTTCCATGATATGCTGTGACTGACAGACCGCTGTCTTAACCTCCGCACTCACACACATACACCCTCTGTCTTTGTTATCCAGGGAACACAGGTGTTTATGGCAGCATCTGTTTTGTATTTCTTGCCATGCAATATCAAGACTTTGGAAACCTCTACCAGTTTCCTGTGCATGCGAAATGACCTCTTCACATCACCGTCATGTTTTCCATTCCAATTTATCAATTATGCGAATACAAAAAATTCTGCAGAAATTACAAGTTACCTGGAAATAAGTGTTGAACTGGATTTACTTTTGACTTAAAGTACTCTGTGATGCGACTTTTTAGATTTTTTTCCTAATTAAAAGCCATTCCACTGTCAAGAAAATGTTGATTCCCAGGTTCAATTTTTTGTTACACATATTTTGACAAATCAACTTGAAAAAACTTCTTGAATGCGTTTGAAACAGTTTCAGTATATATAGAGAGAAAGGAGCAACTCACAGCCATTTGATTCCTGTGCACTGCTGAGACAGGAGCAGGAATGTGAGAAGACAGAGCAGGAGTGAAGGGAAGGTTCGCTTCATGCTGTATAATAAGATCCAGCTCGATCAGAAGACAATGATGCAGGTGCTCACTGACCCCACTGCTTCTTGACACAATTGTAATTAAAAGCCAAAAGCCATGACACTTGTTCCTTCTTTCTGTCCCTCTCCTGCTTTAAAAAAAAAAAAAAAGATTCAGATTACATCGATCACACACATCTGATGGTTGCTATGCAAGTGCACTTGACATACTTTGAAGAATTTCTTTACACACCGCTATCCTATTACTCCAAATAGTAATTTTGTATTTTATGGCTGTATTGTTATTATATTAGCCAATTCCATTGCATTACCGTTTTTTCTTGTTGTGCGGGTTTACATTTTTTTTTTTTTAAATAGCCTACATTTTAGTTTTTGTATCTCCTTGTGAGAAGCAGTTAAGAAAATACTAATTACAAAAGATAAATTATTCTAAAGCAAAACTTTATTTTTTAATAGTACGTTACAATATTTTTTGTGTTTTAAAATTGCAAAGTGTTTTCAAATACTCTGCATGCAAATTTCGGAAATATAGGTGTGGCAATTTTTGGAATGTTATCAAATGTTTTCATATTATTCCATTTGCTGGAACAGGAGGGCAATAAACAGATACTACCTCCCAGTGGACATGCTGTTTGGCCTCAGGCATGATGCTTTCACATACAGACAGTGATTGTCCAGATAGCAGAGTTGTTGTTTTTTCCCCCTCCTGGCTATAGACCTAGCCAGACAACTATACATTAAAAGTGCTATTACAGCTACAGATTTACCTAATGTATCAAATTATAGTACTTGTTATATATATTACACTTAAAATGTTTTCTGCGGTTGAACTTGCCACTATAATTTCTACTCTAATAATTTAAACGGTTTCATTTATGTAGGCTATTAGTGCTTTTATCAACAACAGATTTCAAAGTGGAGATTGTAACTTGGATACAACTTTGAATTTACAAACAATTTTAATGCAGCAGTTTAGCTTTTTTTTTATTAAAAAAATGTTTTGACTTAAAGAAGTGTAGTTTTCATCCCATGCATTATCTATAGCCTAATCTATATCCCATTAGGACAGATATAGCTACGCTTATACGTGGTTTGATTTTAATAGTTTTCAGAGCTCATATACAGCCTACATAATTAAACAAACAAATGTATGATATAGACAACGCCTATTTAAAGATATGAGCGATAAGATTATATTGTAGGCTAGGCTATGCAATAAATAGCCTAAGCAAAAGCAATAAAACAGCTGTTTTACTCTTTTAGGCTGTGCATTCGCAAATATTGCACTTTATCTTTTATCTCCTGTATTTTCACCTGGGGGGAACCGAAGTAAACTTAAAATGTAATTAGATCACACGATATAACCCCTTTGGGTGGTCTACAATATATGCACTATTGCAGAATATTGCCCTGTCAATTGATTTTAATTTGCACCAGGGATATTTAAAAACTACGACATCTTTGTATATCAAGTGTAAAAAAAAAAATGTGCACAATAAAACGGAATGCACTTTCATCCTCACCTTTATCAGACAGAGGCTGGCGTCAAAAAAATGCCGATTGTGCAAATTAATCCAAAAGTGCGTTTTATTTAAATCCAGCCAAACTTCTGCAGTTAATCCGTTTTTGTGAAGTCCGAGTGAGAAAGCATCATGCAACAGTCCAGTGATAAAGAGAAGTGTCTTGATTTTGCTGTGCTGTGCTGCTCGCGCGCTGGAGTCTGCTGGACTGACGCTGCACACGGAGGTCGAGTCTATATGAGCCCTCGCGCCACTTTGATCTCGCGCTGATGTCAGGGACCATTAGCATAACAAAGTGGTTAAGGTTACGAAGCCAAAGAAAACGTTGAAAATATGATCTGTGACACTCAGACACCTCGCTACTTTTGATACGGAATTTTAGTTTTTGTTTTTTTCAAGGCTATTTGCATTGTGGGTCATTCTTTCCTCGAAAAAGGTGCGTTTTGTGTCCCTCATGAATATGTGTGTAAACGATGACTTTAACAATGAAAATCTGACACAACATTTTATTAAATATGATATTGAAGGCAAATATTTTATTGTATTTTATTTTAATTTCCTCTTCTGTTTCCAAATTATTCTTAATTATCCAAATATCTTTACACATTTCGATGGGGAAAAAAATGTATTTATTATCTCTAGCCTATATATCATTTAGTTGTTCGTAAGTGTGCTTTATTAAAATGATTTGCAATTCCATACAAGGCTAAAAAAACGGTCATGATGACATCATCATCCGTGCAGGATATGAAATAAGCGTATAGAGGTGTGATTTATCATCACATCTTGTTATTTTGTCAGGGCATGATTTTAAATAGGCTAGTCCATCCTGTCACCATTATTATGAACAGTAGCCTAATGATTATTGAAAACGGAATATTTGTTGAAATATCAGCATTACATTTCCTTCTTATAAACCACACATAGGCTAATATCATGCAATTGGCTAGCATATAATTTAAAAACTGATACTTTGGGAAAGACAAAAGTCTTTTCTGAACAGCAATCCACGAGAGCATCAATTTCGGCATAAAATCACAGAATTCGCTACAAAGTTGGAAATATGGCAATTCCAGTGTTTGCATGGTCCATAAAATTATAGGCTATGCGGCTGTAAGCCAGAGTTTCCACACTCATGCCATTTACAGTGCTGTACACGGCCCATATTGGCCACTCCAAAAACGTCAAAGGCAATTTTCCAAGCACGCTAATAATGATTTCCACGTGATGAATACATCCCGATGCACGTTTCATATGAGCCACTATATGACAAAGGTTCTTCTACATTTCACACAATAAATGATTTAACCCTCAGAAATACTCCCAGTAGCCCATTGAAGTCCACATCTGAGCAAAGATATTTCCTAATTTATAATAATGAGCTATTAAATTATCTTGTAATTTTTTGGTCTATCAAGCAGTATAAAAGAGTCCATTAAAGGATTCATTATCCTTACAGATTGCTAATAATAAATATAAATGTGTTGAGAAAATATTTTTATAGAATAAAAAATAGTCCACTACGAGTTGTTACAGTTCCCACCACACACGCAATGGCCAAGTTAATATTTTAACCATCTAAGGTAACTGTCATTTTAATAGTGTCTATGGTGTAATAAATGTCAAGATGTTCTCTGGCCATATGCTTCTCTTATTAACCTGCGTGGCTCTCTGGTCCAAAAACGCCTCCTGCAGTGAATTCCGTAACACTCACAAGATTCCCCTGTAAAACACACCACACAACCCAATTTTCAAATAACGACGCAATTAAAATAGGACCATTAAGAGTTTTTCCACTGTTAACAGTAGCCTATCTGTTTTATATAAAGCAGGCAATTCCACTGATTTTGTGGTTAAGTGTGTGAACGTAGGGCTGTGACTGTGATTATGAATTTGAGACAAATGAGGAAGAAAGAAAAAAACAAGAAAAACAAACATCAAAGCTACAGTGCAAGAAGAAAAACAAGGCACATATGGAAAGATTAACTTGACATTTAGGGAAAATTACTGTAAAGTACTACATAACAATACAGCATTACAATAGGTAAATAGATACTTAAATGAACAATAATCTGCTCATTTATTAAATAATACGCTTTTTCAGAACAAAATACATTTCTGCAAATGTTTGAATGAGCTTATTCTGTGATGCCTCTCAAAATCCAAAGAAACTGAGTGGATGTTTCTCGCCTATTAAGTTGAATGTAACTGCGCAGATCCCTTTTGTTCGAGGTCTTGCGTGTATGAGTAAATGCCTGCCGCTACTTATTTTCCTGAACTGCATTTACTTATGTGCAGTATAACCTCGATTGAACCACTGAATGCCATTCCTTACACGTCTTATTTCATAATAAGGCGTACCGAGGGATGTTGGGAAGAACCAAATGTCATACAGACTTATATCATTCACTTCAACGAGGTATGTGAGATGGGCATGGTATTGGAAGCTGTAGGCACGACTATTTTAGTTTAATTGATTTAAGAAATAATCTAATAAAGTAATCTTTCTCTCACAGCTGAAACCAAAGCAGCGAAGAGCAGAAAAGAGGGCAGCGTGTATATTTAGAGCTAATCTGATACTCTTAAGAGGTACCACCGCCGATTGCCGAAGCATGACATTTTCATTCACCGCCAAGCTGCACCATTTCAGCTCAATATAACGTGAAATGCCCGTGGAGCTCTAATCTCGACCCAAAGCAATGGGAAAGCAAATATATGTGTCGTTTCGCTAAACTCATCTACCCACAGCAAATTATATGCAGGAATGGGAATTAGCCAAGCCGAGGGGGACGTGCCGGAGATAATAGACTTTGGACATGAATAAAAACCACAGACCTTACATTTCAGAGATTCAGTGCAATCTGACCATTGTGAATAGATGGCAGCCATCAATAAATGGGACTTATCTTAATGATAAAACCAACTGATTTATGATATGTTATAAAGTAAACAAAAATATGCATTCACATCTTTCAAAGAGCTTATTTTCAGGCAGTGAGGAGCCATAACAGGAGCGTGTTTATGGATACTTACACCCTTTTTATGAGGGACGTGAAAAGCATCTAGTAGCAGTGAGATGTGAATGGGCATGAACTCTTAATATCAGGTTAAACCAGACTGAAGACTGACTAACAGAGCTGTGACCTCCCTAGAGTGTCTCTGTTTGAGGTTTTAACATGCAGATTCTCAATTCCTCCCCATACCAGGATCAACACCACAGACACTTTGATCTTCAAGCCGAAAGTCTTACATAGCCTTAGGCTGGTTCATAGAGGGCAAGAAAGCGACTTCGGTTTATGTAACTGAAATTATGCATGGGGCAGAAAATACATGTGCTTTGAATGAGAAAATTTCTTTTTTTGATATTTCTCGTTTGAAATGTTAACTCAATTGAGTAATTTTAGATATTTTGTGGTGGGGATCCACGTGTGAAGTTTAATGCCGTTACTGATACTAATGATTTAAGGTTTGCATAATGAATCATTTGCGGCAGCTGTGCCAACTGGCCCACGCTATTTGTCTTCTATCTGAGACATCATCAGACACATTGTACATTTACCCAGACACATATTCAGATCATTCATTCTGAGCTTGTTGAAGGAGTACAGAGACACAGTGCCCCCCGTCCCCTGACGTCTCGGGTCTCTGCCCTGTTAACAGCTGTCTCCTGTCTCAGCGACTGTCAGCGGCGCAGAGCTAGAACTGCACGGATAGATCTGAGCAGCACGTCTCAGTAAAGATGTAGAGTTACCTGAACAAATAAACTTCAGTTGAAAGCAAATGTATATCTGTCTTAATGCGTCTTAGTTTAGAAAAATCCCTGAATATTGTCAACATCAGTGATGAGGTTTTATTGTCTTTTGATGCTGATTCTATAATAAAACCTGTGATCAACATTATTTACAACTTTGGAGTAGACTTATTTTTGTTTGACAACTTTATTCAATATCTTTTTCATCTTTTGCTTTGAGCTGATCTAAGTGCAACAAGATTTTAAAACAAATTGAAATGAGTCTCTTGCTCTAAAATTATACATTATAAAAAAAATTAAAGATGTATAATTATATATAGACTATATAGATAGATAAATATATACAGATGTTCATTTATTAACATATACATGTCTATTTTATTATTATATTTCATTATATTATAGTATACACATATCACATATGTATAAAATATCAGTAACACTTTTGAATAAGTTTAACATTAGTTAATGTATTAACTAAATGAACAATACATTTGTTACAGTATTTATTAATCTTAATGTTACTTGTTAATGTTAATGTTAGTTAATAAAAAAGCTGTTCATTGTTTGTTCATGTTAGTTCACAGTGCATTAACTAATTTTAACTAATACAACCTTTGATTTCAATAATGTATTAGTAAATGTTGAAATTAATATTTACTAATAAATTCTGTAGTATTGTTCATTCTTAGTTCATGTTAACTAATGAACCTTATTGTAAAGTGTTACCAAAATATCTTCATGAATGCAAAAATATCTATGTTGATTAACTACTGGTAGACCACCACAAAGAGAATATTGAAATGATACAAAATTATCATAGCTTCTTGTTTCGGTTAGCAATATATATTGACTTTTAGACAAAGTCAAACTTGTTATAGAAAAATTGAGACACATTGCTCTGCATGAATACATGGTGCCAGCAACAAATGGGTGGAATCATTACCCGTTTGAGGGAAAACATCTACACAGTACAAACAGAACACAGCAACAATGTTGATTTGAAACATTGTTCAGCAGCTCTGCGTCTCCAACAAATACGAAATCCATTTGTTTGAGACACAAGAAAGGCGGCAGCGTCTGTTTAGTGATGTCTGGTGCTCTGTGATGGAGAGTCTGTCATTGACTGGCTGTTTAAACTAAGAGGAAATGCATCATTTTGGCTCCAGCACTGTGTCCAATCAGTTTATTTAAGCTAAGGTGGGAGAAGCTTTGTTTTGGCTGTTCTTTTGAAACCTGTTTTAATTAGGCAATCTCATAAAAACAAATCATGATTTAATAGGCCGAACGAAGAGAGACCTGACAAACAGCTTATGTCGGCATGCCAGTATCCTGAGGTTTTGTTTCTATTGCAAGCATGGTGGTGCTAAAGTTCAAATGGCTTGAATGTAAACAAATTACTGTTTAGGAGAACATTTTAGGAAGTTTACATACACTAAACATCAAGAATGAGAACTTAAAAACCGCTCCCCGCAATTAAGATTCCTATGCAGAAACTTGTCAAAATTACTTCATTTTAAATTCCACGCACACTTGTTTTCAGTTCACACACACAAAAAAGCGCAGAACATGCTTTTGTGTCAAGGTGTGTGTGTGTGTGTGTGTTCTCAGGTGCTTTTTGCTGTAAAAACACTGGGACAGTCACACTCAGCAGGAGAACCCAGAGAGAAAACGTTCAGCGTCCAATTCAGACTGTTAAGAGAGTTTGGACCTGTTCTTCAGAAAGGACCATTTGTTTAGGACTGGCCCTCTCTCCCCTCTTTGAAGGCGATGGCCCCTTTCATGTACCAGATGGGAGGTACTTTCAAAAACACAAGTGACTTGTCTCACTGTATGGGTACATGCACCCGTTTGTTTTATGCTATTGGAGTCTGGTAACATTTGCTACTTCAAAGAAGTCTCACAGATATGGTTATATGCAAAGTGATTTGGAAAATGACAAAACTTGCTACAAGGAGGTCGACCTTTCATGAAAGCAAATTGTATAATCATTAACAAACATGCAGGGAACTCGATGCTCTGTGGCTTGTCACTGCAGTGTTGTAGCTGTGTGGGGTTTGATCTCTCCACTTGTAAATGATAAAATAGGTGGGAAAGACAAGGAAGTGAAGGGGAGGAACAATGAACGCTTGTTCACAAGCCAGCATGAAACATGGAAGGAGAATTAAGCTATGGCTACAAACAGCAGAAGCATGAAAGGCCTTACAGACATCGCCTTGTGTGCATCCGTGTTGTCCTGTCCACATTTGAGAGAGCGTTATTTTTCCCTCAGTACAAGATCAAAGTCTTAACCCATCAGCCGAGGAGTATGCTGGGACAGGCGATACAGATGAGATCAAATCAGCTACTTTATCAGTCAGAAGAGACACTCTTGTGGTAAGAGCATTTTCTGCTCGAAACAAGATCAAAAGAAGCTGCTCATCAACCAAAGCGAGCGAGTTATGGAGGTTTATACAGATGAGATATAACCACTGTCATTGGAAATGAGACGGCAGGCGGAATAAACTGTTCCAGCATTCCTAGCAAAAGCGAGACCAAAGGCAACTATGCAACACAAGAGCTAGAGGAATACAGTTGGCCTTAAATCAATACACAATAATCATAGTTGTATTTCACATATGCCTATAAAATAGCATTTCGCATATAGTGCTCACTTCTATTTCAGAAGAAATGGTTAGGAGTATCTATTTTAGACGTTCACAAAGCCAGCATTTGGGATTGACAACAGGTGTGTGACTCTCGTTGGATCGAATCTCTATGCCAGGAATATTGGATCCAGTTTCTTTACTAAATCCCATCAGAAGATATCCATTTTTTTTCTGTTATCCAAAACCAGTCAGCCTGTTTTGTCTGATACCCAAAATCTGTAACATTGCATTATGTCTGGTATCCAAAACTGTATTAACTAAAAATCTTCCAGCCTGAGAAGCTAACAGAAGAATCCAGGGAAAAGAAGAAAGCAGGAGACAAAGGGATGTTGATCAAAATTCAGATTTCACAATGTTCCGTCTGACCAGCACAAATCCAACAAGTGTTTTATAACAAGCTTTACAACAACATCCCAAAAAAACCTCTTATCTCTCATTAGTGATCAATAAGATTAAACAACAATTGCAAGCATCAAGGAAGAGCAAGGAAAATATGTAATATAAAATATAGAAATATAATAAAAAATGATATACATAAATAAATGATTGAATGGTATAAATTATTAATTTATAAATAATTGAAATGATATAATAAAATGAAGAAATAATGAAAAAAACAACAACAAAGATGGATGGGTTCTCTCTTGAAGCTGCACACACACATAGGTCGTCCTAGGGTTCCAACACCAACATCATGCCCAAATATGCAACATTATGGAAATAAACCATAAAAAAAACCTGCAACTGGACAAATCTATAAGCGACCAAAAATGTAAAATTTAAAAATAAATTCCATAGTCACTTATAATAAGAGGACTTACCGCATTCTGCTGCTGTGTGAACATGGCCTATTATAATAGCCTTTCACCTGATTTGCAGATTTTGTCCTATATATCCGTTTCTGAAGAACTTGATCCAAATGAAAGAATGGATTGAGCTGTCTGGGTGGTAAGGGCACAGACTTGGCAAAAGTTTTGGGTCTAGATGAACACTGATCTACTAAGGCGGCAGAGATTAACAGGGCAGAAAGAGGTAACAAGTAGAACAATAGATAAACTGTACGGACACATCTGTTTTTGATCAATAGCTTGCTGTAGGATTAAAGCAAAAAGAAACCAGAGTACCGGGTCGGTTATAAGAACTATAGACACTCCGATCTGAAAGCAAAGTAGTTGGGAGAAAAGGCTGCCAGAGCGGTAACCTAATCACTCCGAATCACAAGGTAATCCTACTTGCCCTCCACTCTTACAGCAGGGCATTATTCATATCGGCAGGCACTCAGACCTCCAACTCTCATAAGCAAATTAATCAGTGACACACATTCCTAATACTCTTGATTTAGAAAGCCAAAAAGTTCAGTTATTTCAAGAATTCTAATAGCCATATTAATGTCAGAGATATGCCCATTTTACTTCCAAAATACTCAAGTTCATTTTAAGAGTAGGGGGGGAGAAAGCCGAAACACTAAAACTGCTTGAAAACTCACAGGTTAATCCATGGCATTTAAATACATGAGAGATCTGATATTAAGGTCTAGACTTACATGCATGCAGAATACACAGAACGAAAGAAAAATAAAAATTAAGTGTTTCCGGATCTGACCAACATATTTGACATTGGAAATAACTCAAACCAAATGCGTTATTTGTTGGTGGTTCTGAGATTTTGGCTAGGGATTGCCGGCATGGAAACCTTGAAATAAAATCCTGTTAAGCCTTCTGCTTCTCTCTCAGGAGTATAGTTAAAACCATGCTCTGCATGGACATGATTATGCACCGGCACAGGTCCTACGGCATGGCCCAGCCTTGACTTCCAGCAGGAAACAAGCTCAGGAGTTCAATTAGGGCAATTCTCAGTTTGGCCAGGAGATTAGTAAGCGATTTAATATAATCAAACTGAGAGCGATGAAATATGTAAAAATAAATAAATAATAGAAATTCAGCCATTTGAAAGATTAAATCTGATTTTACAACATATTATAAGATTACAGACGAAACTTAGAATTAACAGATAAAGGAATTACAAATATTTGAAATAAAATGGTTATGACAAAAGCGGATGGTGGGAGAGTCTGAGAGCTAGAAGACCAGAGGACTCAGACGTAATCCTGTCTGCAAACAGCGCTGCTGGGCTGCCCTGTCTACAGATCCGTTTGCTCTGTGGATGAGCAGGGGAAACACGAAGAGATAGTTCTTTCACACCGGGCTGAGCAGACACAATCAGACCCTTGTTCTGAGAGGAGGGAGAGGGCAGCTCTGTTTCGGCCTACAGACAGAGAATACATGAGCCCTCTTCAGTGATCAGAGTGGAGGATGCTCCAGATGAACACACAGAGTGAAACAACGTTCAGACTGAGTGCTTTTGGAGGAGAGAGAGAGGAAATGTACTAATCCCAGATAGCAGATCACAAGAGAAAAGGTATCTTGGCATTTCAGCTGCGGCTAATGGCTCCAGGGGTTTTAAGGCTCATGTTATTAGCCTGGAAAAGGCTGACAAAGGAACAAGAATTCAGTCCTGAAAGATAGGCTAGTTGTTCATTGCTTATAATGAATAGTCACAAAATAATCTGAAAACATAAGATCGACAGTGTTAACTGACAATTAGAGGTCTATTCCGTGGCAGGAAAAATAATATAAAAATTCACCTAACTCGATGTTCACCTGAACTCTTTGGGGGTTTCTGAAGATGAGAAAGAAGTTGAACATCTAAATGTAGCATTTAACTTTGTATTTGAGTACAATGAATATCCCAAAGCATTCACAACAATCTGGCCAGATCATCCCACAAATAATAAGTTATTGCTTGTGGAAAAATGGGGAGAAAATCAAAACCACTGTGGTACGCGAAACGCATCGGTCGATAAAGACGGACAAGGACTTGGCTTGTCAGTGGATTTTTTTTTTATGTGCCCTTGGATAGTGTGATGTGAACTGACCAAACAAGCAATTGTTTTCGGGATAGATATATTTTGCACACTATTTTCTAAACACGTCGCTTTCCTAATTAACAACAGAGAAGAATAAGAGTATGAATGTATTAAAATGGTTTGATGAAAGCATTTATGAAATCATTTTAAAAAATCATGCATTTGTCTTGATACAAACTTAAACCTAAGCTCTTGGAAAAAAACGTGGTAATCCTACCCCAGGGGAGAAAAGAAAGAAAAATACATACATTCTTTGGAATTGTCTTCATTGGTCTCAGAACCGATACTCTCCTACTTTCTCTTGATTGCAAGTCATAGATTCAGTCAGACACAATAAAGTAATAAACCAGGCCTTGATTGATTTGTAGTTGCAATTACTGTGGCGTTGTCTTTTTAATAGCTTTATTTTCTTGCCTTTCCAACCATGTATACTGCCGCTCTCACAAGAAATGACCTCAAAAGGTTAAAGACTCAAGCCCCAAAGGGTGAATCATAGGTCCAAGGTTACATGGAAATGGGAGACTGATTGCTTCTCAACGACATCTCGAAATCTACTCCTGAAAACAATATTCTATGATGGATCTGCAGTCTATGAACCAAAAGACTAAAGAATGGCTGCAAATCATCGATAGGCTACAGGGGGGCAAAGTTACTTTGTGAAAAGCCTGAACTCTTAGAAAACAGCATTAAAAAGTGAAGACATTAATCATTAACTACCTTTGACTCAGTGGGAGAGTAGAGGACACTGACAGGAAGTGGTAAACAGAAGCAGGATACTTCTCCTTAGCTTTAAAAAAAAAAGAAGAAGAATCAAGGCTATAAAGACTATGTATTATTATGACTAAAGCAATTAAAACAAGGAACTAAATAAATATTTGAACAGACTGCACAACCAGCTAATGACATCAACTGTTAACTGCCAACACAATACTGCACCAATAACAAACTTCATTAATGTTACATACATTCATTACATATTTTGTATTTTTATTTATTGCAATTTTATATTACTGGCCAATTATTCAAATCATTAAAAAAAATTATACAGTTAAATTAGTTTCTATAATGTATGAAAAATCATCTAGGGAAAAAAAGTCTTGGGCATAAAGCTAAACAAAAAGATTACAGGATTGAAATGCTTACCCACAAGTAGTCCCCAAACTTTGAAAAGGTGTACACTGCCATCTTGTGGACAGCTTTAAATGTTTTGACTTTGAATTGAGCAGAGATTCAGATAAAACACTTCTATTCAATGATTTTATTTATTTTAGTCAAATATATATGGATGCTTCCTTCAAGAGGAGGGCTTCTGGGAGAAATGTTTACAGAAAAAAAAACCATTCATCTAAATAAAACTGCAAACAAATCAACATTTGTAACACGCTTAATGATACAGGGACAGACCATTTTTAGTTTGTGCCGTGGGATGACATTTTGACAGTATAACAACCATCATAATTTATTGTGATAAAACATGATTTTCTTAACCCCCCAAATGCATCTCAGAGGATTTACATGATTTGAAGTCTTTAAAAGTTCCTGAAGATATTAGGAAATTTGCAGAAAGTCTGGTCTGAAAGCGTCCATCCAGACTTTTGTCTCGTGATTCAGAGTTATGTAGGGTTTTTGCATAAAGGCACAAAGCAGTAAGGCCCCCCCAAGGGCATCCTATTCTCATTTTTTTTGGCAAGACATTGGTCCCAATTGGCAGTCCTCTTTTTCCATGCCACTTACGTAAAAGGAAAATAAAAAAGACAAAACATCAATAAAACCATTATGTGATTATACTTAAAGTGTACAGGTATAATTCATTATTATTAAGTAATAAAATAAACATACTGAAACCTACAATCAGATGTGATCTACAGTTTAGAGAATACAGAGGGACATTCTGAAGTTTCAGCAGTGTATGACAACTTAACAGAGAGCTTGTTTGGGGGAAGTTAAGTCAAACCTACTACAGAGGGTACAGCTCAGATTTCATCTTTCCCTGTCTGAGGCTACTGTGCATGCTGGAGAAGGGCAGAACTGCCAGGAGCCTAAGAATGGTTGAAATGTTGGGAAATAACTGGATGTCAGAAACTTTGAGAGTTCCAAGAACAGTTTCGGGTAGGTGTTGATGAGAGGCAGAAGGATCTTGCCACCTGTCCCTCCACCTCTGCAGCTCAGAGTGGAAGGAGTGTAGGTCAGGTAAGTCATCTTGAAACACCTTGACAAACTCAGTGTCCTTGCAGCATCCCTCCACGTTTGACATGACATAAGGCACAACCTGCAAGCAGCGAAGAGCAGACAGAACATCCTGGGAGATCCCTTCCACCTCCGCAATATAGTGCTCAATGGCCCCTTTACTGAGGTCCTCTCTGTAGTGCACATTTAAGGGTGGTTGTAGTGACGGTACCTGCAGCTTAGAAGCTAGTGCAACTGCCTCTTGAAACCAGGTTTGATGGTGCATGTCAATACTGTTCTTCGTTTCACTAAGATAGGGCAGGAGATCAGACAGGCGGTTAACAGTTTGATACACGTCATATGAATTTCCCTGAAGACTCAGACTTAGGTTTTTGGTGAGGCTCAAGATGTTTTTCATAATTACAACTGTCAATATGAAATCAAAGTTTTGGAGAGCAGAGAGGAAGCTCTGGGCCTGTGCTGTAGTTGCCTCATTATCTTGGTTTCCTTTCATCTCATTCAAGCAAAGGACGATGGCCTCTAGAATGTCTGCAGTAATTTCCAGAACCTCATGACTCAATGCCAATTGATTGCTGCTGATTTTGGCTTTCAGCTCACTGGCTTTCCTTTCGTCCTTCTGGAACAAATGTACAATAGCATCCTCTAGTCTTACCCGTCGTTGAACATCTTCAGAGAACCACATAAACAGCTGCTCTAAGCACTCAAAACTGTGAGTTATCTCTCTCAGGGAGGACAATCTGGCTAGCAAAGACTTCAGAGTTACAGGGTTCGGGAAAATGAAAGCATGAGGGAGTCTCTGGGAAAGCAAAGCTGAAGCCTGTGTCATCTGAGAGAGTGAGGCACCTGTTCTTGCCAAGGTTTGACTTCTACAGAGGGCCAAGTTCAAACCCCACTTCTCAGAGAGGACAATGGTGAGAGTATCCACAAATAAAGCAATATTTGTGGAAAGGGGGATAAATGCTAATATATTTTCACTCTGAATGTCTTGTTTGTCAAGGTAGTGTATTCCTACAGGGATATACAGTTGGCCATCAATTGCAACCTCTTCCTCAGTGACTATGGAAAAGAATTTTATCTTACATAGTTCTTTGAGCAATTCCTCTCGAGCATCAGCATTGTAGGGGGTAAAAACATTTTTTTCAGGTCCAGTGCCATCCAGGGTAATTACTTGGTCTGCACCATCATGAGCCTTTACTTCAGACTCGTCTGTGCCTTCTGATTCTGCTGCTATGGGATGATCAGTAATATCCTCAGGGGAAACAGGTGTGCGGCGGTCAGTAACACTCTGAGTAATTTCAGAGGGCTGATAAAGGCAAACGTGTACTGCCGCAGTTTCTTGGTCTGAGCCATCTGGAGCCGCTGAATTGAACTGATTTGTGCCACCTTCTGCAGCTACTTTAGGCTGGTCAGGGCCAAACTGATCAATTTCATTTTGATTCCCTGGTACTATCTGGTCAGTTCCAACTTGACTAAGTTCCACAGACTGATCTGGTACACTTTGATTCAATGCAGTTGCAAGAACAGTTCCACCTTGAACTTCTGCTACAGATTGATTATTTCCACAGGGTACATCTGCCACAAGCTGATCAGTTCCACTTTGTTCCCCGGATGCTACCTGCCAAGTTCCAACATTATCTGCTAACCCAGACCCACTTTGATCTTCTACTATAGGCTGATGAGTTGAATCTTCCACAAATACATCAGTTACAGTTTGATCTGCTGATGACTGTCCAGTTCTACTTTGATTTGCTGTTATAGACTGATCAGACTCCACTACCATGAGCTGATCAGAGCCACATTGTTCCCCCAAAACTAGCTGACTAGTTCCAACTTCATTTGGTAATATAGACTGACCAGTTCCACCTTGATCTGCTATTACAGACTGATCCTTTCCAGAGTCAACTACCATGAACTGCATTGATCTACATTGATCCCCCAAAATTAACTGACTAGTTCCAACTTCATTTGGAAATACAGTTTCTGTCTGACCGGCTTCACTTTTACCATCAACAATAGACTGATCTGACTCAACTTGACCAACTGCTATAAACTGATCAGGTACACTTTGATCTTCTGTTACTGACTGACAGGTTACATCTTGATCTTCAGTTCCAGACTGATCATTTCCAGAGTCATCATCTACCATGAGCTGATCAGATATACTTTGATCTCCTGATACTAACTGACTAGTTTCACCTTCACTTGGAAAGCCATTTCCTGTCTGAGCAGCGTCATCTTGACCCTCTATTAAAGAATGATCATTTTCAACTTGACCGACTACCATGAACTGTTCAGTTACACTTGGATCTACTATTTCTGACTGACCAGTTACACTTTGATCTGCTGTTAAGGACTGATCATTTCCAGAGTCAACTACCATGAGCTGATCGGATCCACTTTGATCTCCTGATACTAACTGACTAGTTTCACCTTCACTTGGAAAGCCATTTTCTGTCTGAGCAGCGTCATCTTGACCCTCTATTAAAGAATGATCATTTTCAACTTGACCGACTACCATGACCTGTTCAGTTACACTTGGATCTACTATTTCTGACTCACCAGTTACAATTTGATCTGCTGTTAAGGACTGATCATTTCCAGAGTCAACTACCATGAGCTGATCGGATCCACTTTGATCTCCTGATACTAACTGACTAGTTTCACCTTCACTTGGAAAGCCATTTTCTGTCTGAGCAGCGTCATCTTGACCCTCTATTAAAGAATGATCATTTTCAACTTGACCGACTACCATGACCTGTTCAGTTACACTTGGCTCTACTATTTCTGACTCACCAGTTACAATTTGATCTGCTGTTAAGGACTGATCATTTCCAGAGTCAACTACCATGAGCTGATTGGATCCACTTAGCTCTCCTGATACTAACTGACTAGTTTCACCTTCACTTGGAAAGCCATTTTCTGTCTGTGCAGCGTCATCTTGACCCTCTATTAAAGAATGATCATTTTCAACTTGACCAACTACAATGAACTGTTGAGTTATACTTGGATCTACAATTTCTGACCTACCCGTTACACTTTGATCTGCTGTTATACTTGGATCTACTATTTCTGACTGACCCGTTACACTTTGATCTGCTGTTAAGGACTGTTCATTTCCAGAGTCAAGAACCATAAGCTGATCGGATCCACTTTGATCTCCTGATACTAACTGACTAGTTTCACCTTCACTTGGAAAGCCATTTTCTGTCTGAGCAGCATCATTCTGACCCTCTACTACAGAATGATTGTTTTCAACTTGACCAACTACAATGAACTGTTGAGTTATACTTGGATCTACTATTTCTGACTGACCTGTTACACTTTGATCTGCTGTTATACTTGGATCTACTATTTCTGACTGACCCGTTACACTTTGATCTGCTGTTAAGGACTGTTCATTTCCAGAGTCAACAACCATAAGCTGATCGGATCCACTTTGATCTCCGGATACTAACTGACTAGTTTCACCTTCACTTGAAATCTTGGTTTCTATCTGAGCAGCGTCATCTTGACCCTCTACAGCGGAATGATCATTTTCAACTTGACCAACTACCATTAACTGTTGAGTTACACTGGGAGCTACTATTTCTGACTTGCCCATTACACTTTGATCTGCTGTTAAGGAGTGTTCATTTCCAGATTCAACTACCATGACCTGATTAGATTCACTTTGATCCCCTGGTATAAACTCCCCTTCATTTGCTAACCTAGTTTCTTTCTGACCAGCCTCATCTTGATTTTCTACTACTGACAGATCCATTTCAAATTGTCCATCTGACATGAACTGATCATTTACAGTCTGATCTTTGGTTACTGACTGATCAGTTTCACTCTGACCTGATGTTGCAGAATGTTCATCTCGAGAGCAATCAACAGCCTCAAATTCATGAGATTCAATTTGATCCCCTGGTACCAACGGACCAATTTTACCCTCATCGTCTATCTCTGTAACTATCTGACAAGCTTCATCCTGACCTTTTACTGTAGACTGATCAGTTTCAACTGGACTAACTGTCAACTGCTCAACTACACATTGTTCCCCTGTTGCTGTCCGGTCATTTCCAACTTGATCTTCAACTGCACATGTATCATTACCACTCTCATCAATTTCCATGACTTGATCAGTTTCGCTTTGATCTACTGACACCAACTGCTCATTTACACTGTAATCAACTGCAATGAGCTGAACAGATTCAGTCTGATCCTCTGATATTAACTGACCATCTGCTAACCCTGTTACTGTGTGACAACCTACATCTTGAACATTTATAGATGAATCACTTTGTTTCTCTATTGCTTGCTGTTGCTGCTGGTTGTTTTCTGTTTGAATTGGTTCTGTTGCTACAAACTGATCAACTTCCATGGGTTGCTCAGTTTCACTTTGGTCAACTGATACTAACTGAACAATGCTAACTGGCCGTTCTTCATTAGACTGCTCAGTTACACTTTGATTAGTTACAATTTGATCTCCTGTTACTAGCAGACTAATTCCACACTGATCAATTACTTCAGACCTATCATTTACATCTTGAACAAGTGCGATCAGTTGATCACTTCTATCATGTTCTACTGTTGTGGTTTGCATAGTGGCATCTTGGACAGATTCTGTTGGTTGGTCAGTTGTGCTGGTCGGCAGAGAGCTGCAAGCAGGGATAACTTGGGCTGCAGTGGTGGTTTTGTCTGAACTGATGTGCATTAAAGATGATGGCTGGTCAGGTGTACTTATGATGTGTATTTCTTCAGCCCTTTCTATTTCACTGGTTTCTACTGGAATTTTCTCAGGAGCAACAGTTTTAACATCTAAAAAAAAGAGACATGATTGTGAAAGAAAAATCAGAGATATTTACATCCATGTACCTAGGTTATTACTTATACTTCACATTTAGTATTACTGACCGATTCCAGCATCCTTTGCCTCTTGTGGATAACCAGAACCATTTGTATCCACAGCCATCTCCTGTGGAGCCATGGCAATCACCTCTGAGAAAGGATAGGAAAGAGGGTGTCAGAATAAAAACACAACAGCTTATTACAATACTTTGAGGGCCCATTTCAACTACTTCAGCTAAAAACAACTTTTCAACAACCATATCAATAATAAATTTTTCTTCTGCATATTTTATTTTTTTAATAATTAGTTTTACTTACCGCCTTCCATTCTCAGGTGATTAACTCTTGCTTTGACCTACATGTATAAATACAATCAAAAATAAAACAGAACAGGGTTTTCAGGAACATTACTTATTTATCAGTTTACAAAAATACTAATTAGAACATACAGCAAAACACACTGATTAGGGCTGGGCAATTTTTTTCGCCTAAAAAAAATCCCCTTTCCCCTTCCGGGATCTGATCTGGATTTCCCCCTTGGGGTTAAAGGGATAGTTCACCCAAAAATGAAAATTCTGTCAGTATTTACTCGCCACACGTTGTTCCAATCCAGTAAGACCTTCGTTCATCTTCGGAACACGAATTAAGATATTTTTGATTAAATCTGAGAGCTGGATAACTCCTCCATAGGCTTCTAAGGGATTGAAACTTGCCATCCCCGAAAAGTTATTAAAGACATCGTTAAAATAGTCCAAGTGACTACAGTGGCTCAATCTTAAGTTTATCAAGCGACGAGAATACTTTTTGTGCGCAAAAACAAACCAAAATGACGACTTTATTTCAACTATTCATTTCCTTCTATGTAGGCCTCTAGTCAGTTAACGTAGTGTGATTGCGTAGAGCTACGTCACACATAGGCTCACTATTGGCCGACGCTGGTCATGTGTGTGATGCGTGTGACGTACAACAACAGAAGCTTATACTATTACACTAGTGAACTGACTCGAGGCCCACAGAGAAGGAAATGAATAGTTGAAGTAAAGTTATTGAAATCGTTATTTTTGGGTTTTTTGCACACAAAAAGTATTTCTCGTTGTTTGATAAACTTAGGATTGAGCCACTGTAGTCACTTGGACTATATTTTAACGATGTCTTTAATAACTTTTCAGGGAACAAGTTTCAATCCCTTAGAAGCCTATAGAGGAGTGATCCAGCTCTCAGATTTAATCAAAAATATCTTAATTCGTGTTCCGAAGATGAACGAAGGTCTTAAGGGGGTGGAACAACATGAGGGTGAGTAAATACTGACAGAATTTTCATTTTTGGGTGAACTATCCCTTTAAAGTGCAATCAGAAACAAGCCAAAAAGACAAGATGGCAGGCCCTGCTCTTGTAAACAGTAAAAATGTAACATAACACAACATAAAATGGGTGGATTGGGATTAAAAAAATAAATAAAAAACACTTGCATCACAATAAGTGTATTGTGATTGTCAAAACATTTGGTAACTAAACAGAATTTTATTAAGTTTAGTGACAACAAAATACAATGACTGGTACTGTTTTTATTATTGCTTGACACAAATTTCACAATTTCAATTCAATTCTTGTGATTTGATTCTGATCATGATTCAATATGGATTCCTTTGGATAAATATTAGGTAGAGAAGATAAGTTAATGTGTCATGTTAATTTTTCTCCAAAAACAAATATCTCACCTAATGCTGTAAACATACAGAGCCCTGTCAGCTGGTATTATTATTAAAGGTTAAAAATAATATCTCAAATTAAATAATGCATTTTTTACAACCTTATAATATTTTAATGATATAGATAAAAAATATAATAAATATAATAAATATGTAATATAGTTATCACATTAAGCAAAATACTCCTCTCTATGGTAATTTTTTTAAGCCCAACTAACGTGGTCATTAAATGGCTTTCCTGAGCCTCCAGCTGTTATGGACCTCTTTCCACGGTTGAAAAACAGTGATCGATCGATTTTATTACATTTCGGTGAGTGAACTGTATCTTTCAAATTACCTACTGATCACTTGTGTTTATTTACTGTTAACTAGTAGTAAAGAGTATCAGATGTTCGGTTCATGTGCCGCTTGAACTGAGATCTGTCAGCAATCGGTCACGTCACATTTACAAGCGCCAAAATATTGTTTGAATTTCGTAATTAAATTGACAGAATCTGAGAGCTGAGAATTTGTTTCAATCTCGGTCTTGTTTGTCAGTGTCTGTGTCCTCTCTGCTTCATGACATTTCTCTGCGTGAGAAAATGGATGTGTGGCGTGAGAGCGTGTAAAAGTGACAATTGAGTGAGTCTCATGGTGAATTCTTGAGAGTTGGCAGCCCTACGGATTCAGTTTGTAATTCAGTTTTTGGCGGGTGTGCTTGTGCTACCGCGGTCTTGTTCATTTGCAATGTTGTTTGTGTATCTCTCTCTATGGCAAACGCTGATCCTGTTCGGAACTACGGGAGCCTAGAGGGGAGCGTCATTGGATGTTAAGGAGAAAACCGATTTTCATTCAAACAAGTCTATGTAAACTACACATTCGAGTTAATCGATAAAATCTATTTATCCTCCAGGCTTACTGAATACAATGAATTATAACAGTATAAAGACTAAGAAATTTACCATACCAGAGCAAGAAATTGATGACTTTCCGGATCACCATCCATGCATTTCTCAATCACCTCCTCCAGGCTCTGTAGTGTCTGGCGATGCATAAGAAGCATGACTGCATCAGTCTTGCTGCCTCTGCTGTAGATACCATCTCGAAGTAAGGTCCTCAAGGCATTTAGGGTTGTCTTCATTAGATCACACTCCATGCTAATGCTAGGCAACACAGCCACAAGCTTAAGAAGGGTAGCAATGTTTGGAAGGTTTTTGGCTTCATTATGGAGCAGAGTCTCAGAGATGGAGGTGGGAGGACAAATATCTTGATATTTCTCCCTCCATACTGTGGCCCAGGTGTTGATGTCTTCTTCAACCGTTTCTGGCTCAGGGAGATCACTAAGGTATATTGTGTGCAGTTTATCTGTGGATTCTGGGAGAATGGGAAGAGGGTTGCACGTTGGAAGAAGAGACAACACTTTCAGGGCTTTTAAGTGATTCTCTGAGAAGTTAAACTTCATTTCTTCAATCAAACCATTTAGAACTGGTAAGCTAACTGCTTCCATGTAGAACGCTTCGGGTGAATCATAGCTACTAACAGATTCCGGATATGACAGCAATCCTGTAACCTTAGTTGAAAGCTCCACAGCCTCCTCAAACCAGGTAGAATGCACTGCACTCACATTGTCCAACATTTTGCTAAGAGAATCTATTATTGGCATAATCTTCTCAAGCTCACAAATAATGTCAGCAGGGTTTCCGCAGCGAAAAACAGTGCTGCAGTTCCTCAAGGGAGCGCAGGCGTTCTTCAAGATGACTAAGGGAATGACAAAATCGACCCGTCTAATAGCTGTGCACAGGGTCTGAGAATGCAGTGACATGCTACTACTCCATGACCCACTGGAGTTGGTGCTCACAGAATCTAAGCAGTTCAGAGCTCCCTCTAGCATGTCCACCAGAATATCAAAAAAGTCTTCTCTCTTTTTCCATCTAGACAAGCAGGTCTCTGGGATCTCTCCAAGTGCTTCCCGTGGGGTATTCAGAAGCCCATCCATGGTTTTGGCAAGCTCACTCTCTAATTTGGGTGACTGGTCAAAAAACTGTAGCAGATCCTCAGTGGTCTCTAAAACCTTTGTAATGTAGGCATTCTGTAGGCTTAAAGCCAGCCAGTAGGCAAGTCCACAAGATTCACTGGGAGTGTTCACAGCTAACGGATAGCTCTCTAAAAAGCCCAAAGCCATCTTCCTGAGACTTTGGCTCCCCGTACCAATGCACATGATGGATTGGCCACGACAGCACCCCATCTGAAGTCCCCACTCATCCTCAAGTGTGGTTGAAAGAGCTTTAGCTTGCAAACCCAGATCAGAGCTTTCATCAAAGGGCAGAAAACCTATGAGCTCCACTTTAGGAATGCAATCATTTACATATCTAACAAAGAGTGGTAGGAACTTTGCCGCGCCCACTGAGATTGCTCTATCAATGATGATGGAAAAGAAAGGAGAGTCCAGAACTTCAGTGAGGATTATTTCTCGTATGGCCTTCACAATACTTTGTAGCATTTCCCCTTCTGAAAATGATGTCCCTTCCTTCTGTACCCAATGACATGAGGCAAGTTTCTGTACAACAGCATCTTGCTCTGTTTTGTTAAGGTCGATCCAAGAGCAGTTTCTCCTTGCAAGTATGGCTGCCTGTTTGAAGACTTCTTCACAGTTCCTTATGTTATCTGTTGGTTCATCAGAACGTCCATTCTCATCCACAACCTGCTCCACATCTTTAACCTTTACATGCTGGTCCTCAGCAACTACTTCTTGGTTTTCAGACTGCTGCTGAGTCTCTATGCTCTCTGCTCCCTCTTTGTGGATATCTGCTTCTAGAAGGCAGTGTAAACATTATTTAGATAATGTACAAGTTTAAATTAAACAAATATTACATTAATGAGACACACATCAAGGATTCAAAAGAAAAGTGAGTCCCAAAAATAACAAACCACTACCTGTTATCTCAGAATTCACCACTAGTGTTCTGGAGTCTTTGTCCTGTGAAAAGAAGTACTTGTGAATAAAGCTGAAAAAAGCAATAAACTAATAATTAGAGATCGACCGATATATCGTTTTCCCGATATTTAAGCATTTTCCCATAATTGGGTATCGGTTTTGTAATATCGTATTCACAGATAAATTCACCGCCATCTCAAGGCCGTTTAGAGAATTGCGCGCAAGACCGCCATCACAGCATAGCGTCTTAGGGGAGAAGAGCCAACAACGGTGTTCAGAGGTAAAATATCTTGCATCCCTTAGGGTGCTTTCACACCTGCCTCATTTAGTTCGGTTGAATCGCACTAGAGTTCGTTTTCCCCCTTAGTGCGGTTCGTTTGGGCAGGTTTGAAAGCAGCAATCGCACTCGGGTGCGCACCAAAAGCGGACCAAATAAGCGTACCGAGACCTCCTCGAAGAAGTGGTCTCGGTATGCTTTCAAGCGAACTCTGCAGCGGTTCGTTTGTGGTGAGAACGTGATCCGACCTCGAACAGACCCAACTGCCAAAGAACGGCGCATTTTTGGACTAAACCAGCTGCCGTAGTCAAACAAAATTATTATTTAGATTGTCAATAGCGCTCCCTTTAATAAGCCATGACTGACTTACCGCATTCTGCACTAAAATCTCATCATAAAGACTGAAGTTGTCCGCACTGCACAGTGAATTTCTAATTTATATCGAGTCTAGTCTTTGTTGTTTATGGGGGGATTTGCGAATGGATAAAGCTTGTGCTGATTCTGAACATACATTGTGAGCGAATTCTCCGTATGTCTGCCGGATTTTCCTCTTTGTTTACGAGTTCTACTGGAATTTTCCCGCACGTTAATTCTGATCAATTTAAGTGCAGTTGTGGAAATGTGTTCAAGACACATCTGGCCAACGAGGGATGTGGATGTTGTCACGTGACTGCATTTTGGTTCGTTTCATCAACCGATTCAGACAAGAGCAATCAGTTTGGTGTGAAAAGGAACCAAAACGCCTGAAAATGATACAAAGTATAATTTTTCACCCTTAGTCCGGACCAAATGAACCGAACTACAGGTGTGAAAGCACCCTTAATTAATAAACTTTATTTAAAGGGACAAAGTGTAGTTTTTTAGGTATTTTATTATCTAAAATCAATATTTTTATTCATAAATATGTCCTCAATGGTGTACAAATACCTCTGCCAATTATCTGACTTATCCTCGTAAACGAAGAATTTATTATCTTAATATACATGTGACGGGTAGGTCCACGGAGGCTTCCATGTCGTTCCGCCATCTTGAAAAACTATAATAACAGAGAGGGTCAAAAAGTACTAGGCCAACGCGTTTCCACAACGTGTTTTCGTTCAGAGCCAGCGTCACGTAAATGAAAGCAGCAGAAACGGAGGAGCAGAGCAGTGAGAGGCGCTTCACTGCCCCGGCAAAGTTTAAAAGGCTGCACTGCACTTTTATTATTCATACTGTAACATTCGTTTGTTCGTTGTGTCAAATTGCAGTTTGTTTGAAATAACAAACCTGTTCACCCGAAGGAAAACTCGACGAAGTGCTATTAGAAGACATCCTGTCATAGCTTTTTGGTACATAACAGCTACCGTAGATGCAACACGCATTTGAAAAAGCGAGGCGCTGGAGAGCACAATTCGTTTGAATGCAAAATACAATTTCACCGCTAGATGGGAGAACTTCCTACATAATGTCCCTTTAACATAACAGCCATTAATGATGTTACATAAATGCTTGTCATGTAGTTTAAACTTGGCACTAAAAAATAGAGACTCACGTATTCACTCACTGGGTTGATGCTCAGGAAATGCTTCAGCATGGCAACTGCAGCTTTTGACAAAATCAACTCATTTAAAACGCCTTAAATTATATTAACGTCTACAATATAACATTTATTTTGCTAATAAACATCTAAATAATTGCAGCTCTATGGAAATAAATATCTCCACGAGAGACGTTCTGTGTAAAAGCACAGATAAAAACAGCGCTCCGTCACCAGGTAGACTATTTCATAATCTAGACCGACAAAAAAATTATGAATAATTCTGATAACAGGCCAGATGAGATGGACTCGGTAATTGTGATTGTGTATTAGCTGTTTTGCGCTATGTTTGCGTATTCCAGTGAATATTCCAGCACATTCCATTCTCTTCACTCTTTGGCCTATCAAACAACAGATAAACCTTTTAAAACTGTAGTTGAATGCTTATATTTATGGTGAGTTGATAGACTCCCTTGTCATTAATTTATGTTCTCCATTTGAAAACATTAGACTTTGTAAATGTATTTTGCCTGTTGTTAATATGCTGTTGTTGTAAATAAAAAACATTTCAGAATTATTTTTACATGCTATATTCATTACCAATTTGTTTACCTTATCAAATTATTTAAAAAAAGACACTTTAGTGACAGTGCACTGTATTTTTTTTTTAAATGTGCACTCTTTCAGACTCTATTTATTGATGTAGAAGAGTGTTCTGTATGTGAGGGAGTGAAATTGCAAAATTTACAGTATTTAAAAAGTGTTAAACAGTTTGTTTAGTTCAGTGCTATTGTTATAATTGTCAAAAACAGAAATAAAACAAATAAATATCAGTTCTATATATCTGTTATCAGGCACAAAAACATGCAAAAAAATTTTATCGGTTATAAATAAAAATCAATATAGGTCGATCTCAACAAAATAACATATGAAGCAACGTTTTACTCAAAATAGTTCAAAACGATTTTTAACTGATTCTCTAAACCAACTTAAAATATGAGGTGATATACTGCATAATCATTAATGAAACTTTACAAACCTTCAGAGTGTCCCTGTTCTCTACTTCATCCATGTGGATGTCATCTGCAAAGTTGGCAAAGTGGGCATTAAAGTTGGCATGAACTGAAAATTCACCTTATTTTCTTAATGGATGTTATTGATCTTTATGTGGCCAACTTATCTACCAGTAAAACAATATCATAAACATGTATGCACACAACACACAAATACTTTTCCCTTACTCAAGAGAGGGAAAAGACATTTAGATAGAGTCTTTTAAAAAAAGAAAGAAAAAAAAAACATTAAGAATAATCATAGATTACATACCTTCTGTTTTTATTTCAACAGTCCTTCCTAGGGTTTTGGATTCTTTGTCCTGTGGAGCACAACGGACATTAGAAACACAACAGGAAAGCAAATGTAAGATTTTACACAAGCAACTCATTTTTACAAAACTGATCCTTACCAGGCAAATGCCCTCCAGCGTCTTAGGAGTTAGCTTTATGCACTGAGCAACCATTCTGTCTAGGTCTCTGTTAAAGTCAGTGCCGATCTGAAGCATGGCTAAACAGGGCAATCTATCCATGGGTGAGGTGTTGCTCAAGTAGTTTTGATACATTTTATGCCGCTTCACCTCACCACAATATTCCAAAGCTGTGCTTGGCAACACACACATAATCTTCAGCAACGTATTGATGTTTGCAAAGTACTGCATAAGGGGTAGACGCAGAGTCTGAAAAATGGTCTCTGGTATGGTTACACTAACCACTTTCGTTTTCCACTTCACTTTCCAGCAGCTCAGCTCCGTGAAGAAATTGTCAGGATCTGGAAGGTCACCAATGTACAATGGAGGTTTTGACTTAAGCGTTTCAAAAACATAGCTCATTGTCACAGAGCATGGGACCAAGGACAATAAGTTGAGAGCCTCCTTGTGGTCATCAGAGAAATAATCTTTCACCATGTTTATCAGGTGGTCAACTAAAGGGACACTCATTGCATCTTTGTAGTATGAACCTGGTTTCAAAAGGCTGTCCCTTGGAACAATCACACTATCAGGCACTTTAACCTGCACACCCAGACTCTGAGCAAAACCACAAGCTTCATCAAACCAGTTCTGATGGAAAACCTTGATGTTGGTCTTCACTCGGTTAAGTGTGGCCACAATACCACTGATCTGGCTGAGCTGCGAGGCAGCACTAAAATGGTCTTTCTGTAGTGCTGCACTCAGTTCTCTGGTGAAGGATGAAGCATTCTTTAACGCAACAATTGCCACAATGAAGTCAAAGTCCCGAATTAACTGAAGTAGCCTTTTGGCTCTGTTGGATACTGCCAAACTCCATCTTTGTGGTTGACAGTTGTCAATATTTTCAAGCCAATCTGCCAGAGGCTCCAGAATCTGAGCGAAGACTTCGTAAGAGTCATGCTTTTCAAGCCAAGAAGAACAGAATTTTCCTTGAAGCTCATGGATTTTCTCATAGCTCTCTCTTAGGCCTATGGCTAAGACTTGATCTAACTGTTTCTCAAGGGCAGGCATGCTGTGAAAAAAAGACACTATCTCCTCTAATGTGTCTATGGCTCTGATGACTGCAGCAACTGGAACTGACCTTGACCACCAGGTATTGAAAGAGTAACATGAGCAATGTGTGCATATAGCAAGAGGATACTTCTCCTGTATTTTACATGCAAAAGCCTTGAGCTTGTAGGACACTTCACCAGAGCCAAGGTAAGCTTGACCTCTGCAGTAGCTTAAATCCAGACTCCACTCATTGGTGACAACATCATAAAGTCGTTCGCAAATGGCCTCAGTGTCAAGAGTAACCTCGACAAATCCCATAAGCTCAAGGCGCATGACATCGAAACTGTCAACAAATCTGAGGAAGATGGGCAAGTAATCAGTCTCTCCAAATCTGACAACTCTGTCGATAAACAGGGAGAAAAATGAATTTCTGACCTCTGAAAGAATCCTATCCCTAACAACATCCTCACACACTTTAAGGACTTCATTCATCTCAGATTTGGTCACATATTCTACTTCTTGATCTTGATCACCCTGAGTGTGTCTGCTTTGCCTGCTATATGCTGCAGTGACAGCAGCCTGTAATGCAGATTTTAATGCCTCTTTATCAGTTTCTGCACACTCCGGTGGTTTCGGTCTCTCAACGTCCATATTTAAAGTCATCTCTCTTTGTTCTTCCATATCTTCTTTAGAAGCGTCATTTGTACTGGTTTCTGGAACTGCATAGAGGTTAAAAGAAAGAAAGAAAAATCATCAACTGCATCTAATATAAAATTCAATTTAAACAGGTTTGAGCTGTGAAAACAAGATGACTTTAACATTAAAATAAAAAGGCAGAAGTAAGAAGTTTTACCTGATGGTTGCACTTCCATTACATCATCCTAAAGACACACACACAAAAATGGTGAACAGCAGGTTACATATTTGAGTTTGTTTTTGCGATTATCTCCTGTAATTAAATGTAATTTAACACAAGTAAAAAAAATTTTTTTTTAAATTAGTCAAACATATGTTTACCTCCTGTAATAGCTGCAGGATTTCTGGATATTTCTTTACATACGCCTCAACCATTTCCTCAATGCTAAAGTGGACATCTTGATTGACATAAACAAAGGCCATATTGCTCAGTCTTTTTTCCACTGGTACTTCTTTCATGTAGGTGTGATACCGGTCCAGCACCATGTCGTACTGCCCATACACATCTGAATCTGCGTGGACACAAGGGATGGTGCCCAGCACTCTCAACAGGCTCTGTACATTTGGGTAAAAGCCTATATCTGGGATCTTGAGGGTCGCAAACACACTAGTAGGAAGAATCCTTCGCTTGCTAGCATGCCTCCATTTCACTTCCCAACAGCCCAGCTCGTCATAAAAGGAGTCAGGACGAGCCAAGTTATTCAGGTTAGCATCAGCAACTTTGTCTTTGCGGATGCTAAAATTGTGGTCAGCCATATATGAGGGCACCAATGACAACCATCTGAGGATTCTTGCCATTTCAGTGCCAAGGACTCTTTTGACTTCATCAACAAGGTATTGCAAAACCTTCTTGCTCAGTGCTTCCCTGTAGTAATCCTCCAATGATGTTTGTGGTTTCTCTGTGCCATCACCATTTGTCACCATCTCCACTGGCAAATTGACAGACACCCCCAACTTCTTGGCTCTGCCCAAAGCATCGGAGAACCACTTCCTGTGAAAAATGTCAATCTCCTGCATGTGTTTGGTGAGAAGCTTTAAGGCGTTTGAGATAGTGTACTGTAAAGTGCTGCTGATGCTGATTATGCCCCTGAGGCTGGGGTTCAGGATGCTCACACAACACAGAGTGTTTTTTAAGACCACAAGAGTAATGATGAAATTAAAGTTCTTCAGTTTCTCTTTCAGCTTTAGAAGCACTTCGACAGTGTCTGCATCCACATCCGAAAGGGCACTGGTGCACATCTCTCCAATGCTGCTCAAAAGCGGCTCCAAGATATCAAGCATTGTCTGGAAAGCATCGGTGCCATATTCCCAATGGTTCTGGCAAGAATCCTTGACTCGGTCAACCTCACCTTTGATGTGGCTGTATGAAGCGGTGATCTTGGAATCAAGTTTCTTCGCCAGAGTTTCTGACTGCCTAATAACGGCAGCGACCTGCTCTACAGTATCAACAACGTCTTGAATTGGAAGGATAGGCATGGAGCGAATCAACCACATATTGAAGGCGTAGGGTTCACTGGGGGACAGAACTACCTGTGGAAAATCCCGCAACATCCTGCAGGCGAGATCCTTCAGCTTCTGACACATGCTACCTGATGACAGGTAGGTAAAGCCACGGCAGTGCTCCATCCGAAGGCCCCACTTGTTGCGGATCTCGGATATAAGCATTAGGAACAGACTGTCAGAGTCGACATCACAGGGAAGGAATCCCATGAGGTGTTTCTGTGGGAAGCCTTCACCTGTGACAGAGCGGATAAACAAAGGAATCTGATCCTTGCCCTCAATGTTTATTTTGTCTTGGAGAAGTATGGAAAAGAAGCGTGCAAGGCGCAGGCTATTGCGGATCTCCTCACGCATCACATCTTCACCTAAGTTGAGCACTTCTTTTTGGTCGATCTTCTCTGCAAATATGGTATTGACTAAAAGCGGCCCAGCTGGGTCATTCCCCAAAGGCTTAACAGAGTTAAGAGATGTATTGTTGGCAATGCTGAAACCAGTGAAGGCTAACGTCTCTTTGAAGTAGTCTTTCAAAGTTTCCTTTGCTTTGGAAATAGCAGGATCCTCCTCTGATTCATCATGTGCAGGAGGATTTTGAGCTTCAATGTTCTCTGCTGAGTCACTGTCAACTTTAACTTCCACCTCTGTCACAGCGGGGTTTGAGTTATCAGTGGAACCTTCAAAACAAAAAAAAGGAGAGAAACAAAATAGCAGAGAATCCATGGTAATTAGTTTGTGTAATTACAAAAAGAGGAGAGAATTAAAAGATGCTGAAATGGAAATGCATTATCTACCTTTTGTTTTCTTTGTGACAATCGGCCCATCTCCTGTCTAAAAAAAAAAAAAAATTAAATTTTTGAAGTCAACACTACAATGTGTAGATAACACATTGTAGAGATGACAAATAAAAACAATGAATAATAACAATAAAAAGCGAATACATTTCTTTACAGATAGCTACAATTTATAAAATGCTTGTTGGGTAAGGGACCATTGAGAACTATTACAAGCATGAAATTTAATTTACATGAAATGGTGGAATCACATTTACATTCAAATGGTAATCTAAACAGAACTCAATCCCTAAAAAAAAAAAAAGGGTGAGTAATTTGCTCCATTATTTTATATTGCTTCATAAAAGTCTATATTGTGTAAGATTATGCTGAAAATTAGTTTTATGCCGAGTTCAGTACGCAATGCATGCAAAAACTGTTAGCTCAGAAACTCCACTTGATGCTACTATGTGCTAGGTTCACTGTACCACTCTTTACAAAGAAATCCATTAAAACCTGTCCGATGCAGAAGATTTCACATCATCTTTAGGCTTACCAGATTTTGGTAGGTCCTTCTTTTCAGGAGTTGCTAGAGACCATGCATTACTGATTTACTAATAAGATTCTGAAGTGTAAATCAGAGACTTACTTTCTCCCTTGTCCTTTTTCTGTTGCTAGTTTGTGCTTTGTCCTGGTTAGATGCAAAATCAAATATAGTAGGAATGGCATCATCCTTCAAAACAGACTTAAGATCGCTCTGAAAAAAAAAGAAGTTTTCTACATTTCACCACACAGGGGTATACTGTGACATGGGGTTGGGGCAGGGACAGGGATTATTATTGGGTAATAATAATAATCCATTTTAAGAAACAATCAAATTCTTAGAATAGCAAAATTTTACAATTTTTTTTTTAATAAGAACAATCTAAATACATTTAATTTAAATGCAAAGTTTACTGTAATAGTTTAACCACTAAAACTTACACTAAAGCATGTAGCACAGTTTGCCTACTATCATCTTGGGAAACATGCATAATTTCATAATTCTTTAATAACCTAGCAAAATAAATGTGGTATCTATCAAACATTGGCAATTGACCAACATGCATGCTCTATCTAGACCTGATTAAATCTGTTTTCACACAAAACTCATTTTAATAACCATGTAGCAAATATAATTTGACATTTACAAACACATGACGACATGTCAAAAATTGTTTGGGGGGAGACACAGACACATGTCAGCCCACTGGTTAACACTACACTTGTCAATACTAGGAAACAAATTAATTTGACTGGTTTTGTTCACTTACATCAAGCAGATAATGCCAGATGCAAAGAAACAGAAAATGCTCACTTACTTGCTGACATGTCATTGCTGCCTCAAAATGTTTTGAGCACAACTTGTAGTTCCTGTGTAAATCTTCAGCGGTTTTGGTCTCCAGATCTGGTCTGTGGCAGTTACCCACCCATTGTTTACATCTAGAGATATGAGGTAAGGTTACTGCAGTAGTGCCAAAAATTATGTTTTAACATTAAAAACCTCAACTAAAACAAAGCATCTTTGTTTAATGAATGTCACAAAATACCAAATACCACAAAACGAAACCAGCAAAGCACAAATAAATCTATAAACAGAATAACGTATTCTGAGGGAATTAAATTCCTGCCATTTTGGGAAGGGCCTGATGATGGCGAACGTGCACAGGACTCGTTTGCTTACAGTAACCCCATAAAAGTTTAAGCAATCACTTTGAAGAAACACGAAAGGAGATTTCATAACTGCCAGTTACAAAATAAACCTTTGCAAAACAAATCACTTCATAATGATTAATGATAGCAACATGATAAGCCTAAACGGAAAATACGGGTTTAATGCATTCAATGGATCATTGCAAAGGGGGGCAGAAGCTAACCAGCTAACAAATAAAGCTAATTTGCTCATTCTTTACTTAAATAAAAATCTAAACAGGAAAAATGTAACATTGATTAAATTGCGACTGCATTGACGCATAAAAGGCTGCACTCACCGATCAGGATCCAGCGGGAAACTAAAGAAGGAAACGTTGGACTGGTCCGCACTCTGTTTGCAGTTTGCTGCGGCACAGCATTCGGGCATTTTGGACTTAATCATAATGAATATTGCATTGCATGGGTCCTCCAGCGCAAAATGAGATGCGTTGACAGCAAAAAGAGCGCGCGCGCTTCTACACAGATTTAACGCTATCGAGCGATTTTTCCAATCGTCTAGTGCATTCTACTGGAACTTGCTCATGGCCGAAATGTTGCTACTTTCACATAGGAATCAACAACCAGGAAGAACACCTATGTAAAGCGGAAATGGACTAAACTGAGGACGGATCCCCCCAAAATAAATTTATCATCGTCATTCGTTCCCATTCTCTCGTGCATTTACAGAATATGTAAAAAACAAAACAAATGCACCACAAATGATTAATAATAATTACAAGTGATAACTCAAATACAAATTGTTTCCCGTTTCCACGAGGCGCCAAAGCGGGGCTTTTTTTGTAACCCACGTGAACATTCGAGGTCACACCCATTTAATAACGCTTAATATTAAGTCAGAACTATTTTATAGGTGTAAGTATGCATGCAACAATTATTTTAACCCCACCGGTAACATTTGACTTTGAAGGATATAATAAAAGTTATAATAAAATATAACTTATTTATAATAAAAACAACAACATTTCATATTATGGCTACAGATTTTAATTTCAGTTTGCTCTTCTAAAAGATCTCATAAAACACAACCACCGTTTACATGTATTAATATTTAAATAGATTTATAATAAATTCTGTTTGGTAATTATTGTTTCCCAGTTTACTATTCTATTTCAGTATTGTAATTAAGTGATTTAATGTTGTTGAAACCTTTTTAGAAAAGGCATACGATTTGTTTTGTAGAAGGATTTAAACTAGTTTTTCGAGGAGTAACATGCTTACTTTGCTGAATTTAAATTTGTAAATAAATGAATGATTTAATATGGCATCTTGAAGCTGTAATTATAGGCCTCAGGATTAATAAATAATGTACCAGTAAAATAACCAAGCTTTGTGATATGGCAATAAAAATCTTTAGTAAATGCAATATGCATAACCGTTAAATCTGTAATGCATATTTTTAAATTCTTTATAGTAATATTATTAAAAGTAATAACATAGTGTCAAACAAAGGGTATTTAACAATTTATTTGACCATCCAAATTGATTTAATATAACATTTTACCAAAGATGAAGAACAGAAAACATAAGATGTTTATATTTTTGCAGAAATGTTTTTAATTCTGAAAAACACAGAACAATTTCAAGACACAATCATGGAGCTGGACAGGAAAATATATTTTTAATGTTTTCAAATCAATTCAAATTGGGGGTACATGTATTTATACAATGTTAAATGAAACAGTAGGACAATAAGAAAAGGATTGAGTCCTGGTAATCTTGGCTGACTGTACATGAAGAGCAAAAGTAACAAAATAATAGCTGCAAAATTACAAGCTGCTGATTGACAAGCAGAGTCATCATACTGCCACAAATAAGTCTGTACTGCTACTCCTGTAATCAATCACGTTTCTCCGATGGCTCACTATCTGGATACATTTTCAAATATGTCTCCACCATGTTGTCCAAATCATGCTTAATAGCAGAGTTAATATAGAACAGGGCCATATTCTTGTTTCTGTGATGCACGGGTGTATCTTCCAGGTACGTTGTCAGTCGTTGTTTCGCAGTGCTGCAATTCTCATTTGTCAGAGCAAAGACCGGCAGATTGTACAGGACTTTCAGGAGAGCACACACATTGGGGAAGAACTTCACATCGGACAGCTGGAGTGTCTCGTAGATGGTCGATGGCAATACAACATCTTTACCTCCATGCTTCCATTTGATCTTCCAGCAGTGCAACTCGGCAGGAAAGGTGTCCGGGTTCAGCAGGTCATCTTTATAAATGTCTGCACTGGTCTCCTCTGTGGTGTTGAACTTCAACTGTCCCATGATGGCAGGGACAAGTGACAAGGACTTCAAGGCCTTCAGATGATTTTCAGAGAAAAGGTCAGCGAGCTCCTTAATCACATGGGTGACCACAGGAAGGGTGACTTGCTCTTTATAGTAGATTTCAGGTTGGATTTCCTCACCAGACGTTGGTCGTTTTCTGAAGTACAGCCTGGGAACTTTTACCGGGATTTCAAGGGCTGCAGCCAGGTTGACAGCCTCCTCGAACCAGAACTCATGGTAGACCTCGATATTATCGTAAACCTCATTCAGAGAATGCAGAACAGCAGTTAGACTGTTAGATGCGAAGAAGACCTCATTCGTTTGCCCTTGCAGATTCTTACCAAAGGCTCTGGAGAAAGAAAGGGCGTTTTTCAGCACCACTAACGTCATGACGAATTCAAAATCGGCCAATGCCTCGGATATGATGAAGGCATTGTGCGCCACTTCATCGTTCCATTTGTGATCTTCGTTGTCATGGACGCTATCCATGCAAAGCAGGAGAGACTCCAGAAGGTCAACAGCTACTTCAAATGTATCGTGCTGCTCGGTCCATTTCGAGGAACACGCCTCCTTGAGGACACTGGCTTTATCTTCATTTCCCTGGTAGTAGATCGAAATAGCACTATCCAGCTGATTTTGCAACAAGGGCGATTTACTGAAAAATGCATCCAGCTTTTTCAGGGTAGACATGACGAGATGCACTGCTGTGAACGTCATTGTGTTCGCCAGGCAGATGTTCAAGGAACAATTGGAGCTAGGGGTGAGAACGGCTAGTGGGTGTAGCTCAGCTATTCTGGCCACCACCGCTTTGACCTTCGTAGTGGACACACCAGAACACAAATACGCCTGTCCTCTGCAATACTGCATGTCCAGGCCACATTTCTCGGTCACTTCAGCAACAAGCCTCTCGGTGATAGCCTCCACATCACCTTCGAAGAGCAGGAATCCGACGAATTCCTCCCGGAGGCTGTTGGTCTTGTCCACAAAACGTACGAACAATGGGAGATGGCTCTCTCTGCCTATCTCAACCAGGTTGTCTACAACCAAAGAGAAGAAGCGTCCTTCTTTAACATCAGCCAAAAGCTCTTCAAGAATGCACTTTTCCATCACTTCCAGCATCTGCTGCAATTGAGTGGAGGAGCAGTACTCGAGGTTTACAGGCGACCCCTCAAACTTCTTTCTGAGGAATTCGTCGCCTGCGTTTATCCGGTACTCCAGCAGTGCCTGGAAGTTGCTGGGAGTGAAGCTTTTGCTTCTGGGTTCTTTGTCAGAGTGCCCATGCAGAGGGATGTTCTGTGTGCCCATCATCACGACAACATCAAACAGAGACTTGAGATACTCTTTATTCAGCGTTTCCTCATCAATGACCTGAGGGCTGCTGTCAACCCCATCACCATTTTTGCTCGCACTGATCTCTTTGGTTGTTGTCTCACTATTATCTTTAGATTCCTCACTTTGGGAGTCCGCTAAAAATGTAAAAACAACATTTGTGTAAATTTAGTAATCATTTTGTATTGTGGAATACATGTATATATAAAGAATGCCAAATAGCTATATTACAGCACTACTAAAAAATGAACACAGTTTTATTTCAAATTTCAGATTTTGCTAGAGAGGTATGTAAATATGTGAGAAAAACTATATTGCAATGCCTAGATAGTTCTGAATCATAAAACAAAGACACAAACAAAACACAAAAGCAACTCACATTTATTCTTCTTCGCTTCAGGGGCATCCTTATTTTCAGTCTGTTAAAGAATTTGGTATGTTTTTAATAAACCACTCACATTCAGTATTTATACAAAATTGAATTTCAAATTTACTTTGAAATCTAAAGAGATATAATAATACAGTACACTATCAACATGGATTAAAACATGCTGAGCAACTAATTACCTCATTATTTGACCGTTTGAAGGAAGGATTGTCAAATATGGTTGGTACCGCAGTATCCTTTAGTACAGTCCTGAAAGGGCTCTGGGTAATAATCACAATAATGTGCAATGCAATAAGTTAGTAATCGCACACTATTTATTGATGGAAAGTTGTGATGTCAAGCTGTAGCGTCCAATAGTTGTACATGCTATACTTATCTATACAGCAATTTCTAATACTTGTATAATTACTATAAATGCATTTTTTGAATGTTAGATTTTGAAAAATATTACATTTAAGTGTAACAGCACCTAAAGCATAGCCTTTTTCCATTATACATTTACAAATTCATGTAATTTTAAAGGTTTTAAAACTAATTTTATATTTTTAAAGTAACTTACGGTTTTGGTAATCAAGTTGGGTTCAAAGTGCCTTGCACACAGTCTGTGGTATTTGTTCAGATGGTCCGGCGTTTTGTCTTTCAGGTCTGAGCGGCTGCAGTTTTCCACCCACTTCTTACATCTAGGGAATAAATATGACATGAATGGAGCATCATAGCAGTTATTAAGTACAATGATGTAAACATGTAAGGTTCTATCTGTGTAATATAGTGCCTATTTTTGTCTTTCTACTGTATTACACAATGTTGATTGTGCCTGGCTGCTAATACACAACATTCACACTGAGATCAATAAAGTTCATATAACGTTTACAGCATATGACAGATGAATACATTCAATCTGTGTTGTAACAGCCAGTTGGGCTAACATATAGACTTCCCTATCCAATATGAACAACAGTAGTGCTGAGTAAAACTGGGCTGTCTGGTGAATAACTTTTAGTTCTGTAATACTACTACTTTGTGTAGTAACGTTATATAAACACTGTTTCAAATATGACAGACTTGCATCTGATATTTAAGCAAGCTAACTTGCTCAGGATATCTCTGCATAGTCTGTACTGGTAAATAAATGAAGTTAAATGAAAGTTAAACGCGAAATCCTATCGTCTGGCTAACAAAGAGTAAGATAGATGAGGAAAACATGTGTAATACCTCTCAGGGTCCCGTGGAAACCTGAAGAACGCCAGCACCGAGTGAGTGCTGTTCCGGGAGCAGTTCAGCGCCGCGCAGAAATTAGGCATCGTGCGTTCACTCTGAGTCGAATCTTAATAGCGAATCCAGTTCATTTGACTCACTGTTATGATATTCCGTTCAGAAAGTTTTAAAAAATTAGTTTTATAGACTAATAAAGCGGTAAATTGATCTGCACTCTAGTGCTTTGTGTGGCCTGGAGGATAAGCGCGTTGGAGTTCGTCTCCGTCCCACAATGCTTTGCTCTCGCAACGCGAGTTCAAATTCCCAGCCAATCAGCGTGCGCTTACGGAAAGCAACTGGCGGCAGTTAGGGAGGAACCTGAATAAATCATAGATTCGAATAAAAATAATGTTATGAGAAATGTATAAAGTAACCGCTATCACAAAAAGGAAAAAAAAATTGACTTCAAAAGAAAAAGTCCAGTCACCATTTGATTTCCTTGCATCTCTCATATAATAAACGTGAATGGTGACTGAAACTGTCATTCTGCACATCTCTATTTGCAATTTACAGAAGCCAACATGACAGTGAATAAACTACATTTGCCATTTTGAACAAATAAACCCTTCAGTACGTAATAAAATCAATATTTGTAGTATGTTAATAATAACACTGAGGATCTTTTTTTTTTTTACAATGAAATATTCTTTATTAAGATGTTTTAGGTCATAGTAGTGATCAAAAGAATGGTTAAAATACAGTTGAATGCTCATCTTGCCTTTAAAAAGACATGGTCAGTATGGGTTAAATTAAATCCTCATTTGAACAGTTTAGTTTATTAATACGATAAATGACTGCACGTTCAAAACAATTACACATTTAAAAGTGAGAAAATTAACAACTGAACAAATAACAATTTCAAACTTCTTACAAACAGAAATTACATAAGTGAAGGGCAACACATTCTTTGGTTTGATAATTTTTTGATACTGCCCAAAAAAGACCAACAACAAAACAAATCCTACTTTTTCCAACCGTGTCAATTTTCTCACCAACAAAAGGAGTGTAGAGTTAAAATGCAACAAAATACAGAAATAGCTCTTTATATATACACACTGCATGAGCCTTGTTAGCATAGCATATTTTCACAATAGTGCCTATAAATCAAATTATTGTCATTAAACTTAACCCATTGCAGTTAATAGATTACTCCAAGTAGCAGCCGAATGCAACAAACACTTAAATATTAAAATAAAGCGTTTTTAATAGTAGCACATAGAATACTTCAAATGTAGGCGTTATATATGCTATAAATGTCCAATTTGAAAGTGACATTAGTGTTGTATGAACTTATATTGTTTAACTGCATACTTTCGCAAAGTCTATAGGCTGATCAGGAAGGTCTTCGAGGAGAGCCGGGTTTTTTCTATAGATGTAAGCACTCGCATCTGCATCGTCCATCTGCACCAGCTCAGCCAATGAGGAGACACAAGTGTCATGGTCATTCAGCATACCTGGCAGACGAGAGGACGTGCGCTGGATTCGTGTTGATCGTCGCACAGGTGTCAGAAACTTTAGGTCTTTGATGGTGCTTTTGCGTCGCGAGCCACTGGCTGATGCGGTTTCGCAATCGATTCTCTTTTTCACGCTAAAAGGGGATGAAGAGAAAACCAAATTAATATTTAAACATCATAAAACCCGTTCACACCTAGGACAATAACTATAACAATAATTCTAAAGTTTTAATAATCATTCTAATTACCCCAAACTCACCTTTGCAGATATGGAGTCGTTTTCACATTGTATTTGACAATGGAAGCCCCTGCCATCTCTGGTGTGGCACTCATCTCATCATCACTGTCATCTTCACTCTCAAATGCCTTTTTCTCCTTAGGTTCCTGATCATCCTCCTCCATCTTTATGTCAGCCTTCTTAGTGTCCTCTGTAGTGTCGCTCTCTGAGCTTTCCTCATATCTCAGTTCTTCCTCTTCCAGAATTTCAAACACTTCATCCATTTTGTACTCCTGCACTTGTCCTGCCAACGCATCAGCATTTATGCCTGTTGAAGATGGGCAAAAACATGAGCAATTTATGAAAATCACATCACAACTACAAATTGGTTTACTCTAGTAATATTATACTAGAATTCATTTGCAATTACTGCAAAAAGAATTCACATGAGACTCACCATCTTCACAGGATGAGGGTGTCTCCATTGCCTCCAGTTTATCGCACAAGTTTATCACCAACTGTAAGACAGAAATAAGTTATAAAATGACTATACAAATGATCAAGTGTGTATGTGACAAATAAAGACTCTTATAGTTCTTACCGACTCCATCCTTATCTCTGGGTCGACCGGCAGATCCATGTCACTGTTGTCCAGCAAGTCTAGTGTGGTATTCAAAATATTGCTTGCTCCGGTAGAATACACTGGTTTATTGTTGGGGACTTTAATATTATCAGTTTGGTTGTTGGTCTGCAATGCAGGGGTTGGTTTTACAGCCTCAGTTTGGATGACAGGATTAGACTTGGCACCAATCGGGGCTTTGGCTTTAGTTTTAGGCTGTGGAGCTGGTTTTTGTGAAAGGGTTGCCGACTTTTCTGAGACCGGAGGCCTCTTCAGAGTCTTTCCCTTAGATGCCAGCCACTCTGCAAGCTTTGCTCTGAAAGCAGAATATAAATTAAACATTAGATAACCACATTAATATATCCTTTGCTATCAGTGAACTGTCACACTTGTCTAACTATACTTGATAAGGTTTTGCATGCAGGATATGACTGAAGTTTCTAAAATAATCAACCATTCAAAAGTTTGGTGCTATGTTTTTTTAAAGAAGTCTCTTATGCACACCAAGGCAACATCTAAATTTATTTGATCAAAAATAATTTAATTTAAAATAACATTTCAAAACATTTTACAATGTAATTTATCCCTATGATAGCCAAGATTCATTTTCAGTAGCCATTTCTCCAGTCTTTAGGATCACATGACCCTCCAGAAATAATTCGAATAAGCACATTTTCTTATTATCAGATTTTAAAACAGCGCTGCTTGATATTTTTCTGGAATCCATGATATCTTTTAATCTGGGTTTATTTGCAACTTTATACATTACTGTCACTTATGATTCATTTTATTCCTTGCAGAATAAAAGTATTAGTTTCTGTCTTTTTAATTATAATAATCTTACCTTCTTAACTTTTTTAATGGCAGTGTATATATACACAACTCACCTTCTCTCTTCAGCGGTATTCATTTGCACTTTGTACTGGCTGACTGTACTAGTGACAGGTCTGCGGACATTCTGTTCAGTGGTGGCTGGTTTGGGTTTCGCCATCTCTTGCTTCTTTGAAGCGGTGGGTCTGATGGCCGAGCGCCCTGTAGCCAGAGGGGCTGGCCTGGGGGGAACACAAACCCGCGGGGCACCTGCTTGAGAGATGGAGCCTGGGACCTTCTGAAGTATCCGATTATGGGAAACTGACTTCTGGACTGGTTTTACAGTGGCATTCAGCAGGACATCAGAAACAGATTTCGGTCTAGATAAGTTGACCCTGGGTTTAGTGGACGCCGGCAGGGAAGTGACAGACTTGGACCGGACTTTAGGCAATTCAGGTTTTGGAATCACTTTAATTTCCGTGGTCTTCGCATCACCACTGGGTTTTCTGAAACAGTCTATTTTAGACTGTACCACACGGCCCTTATATGTACCAGGTTTGGATTTCTGAATGGCAGAGACAGTAGAAGGAGGTTTTTGAACTTCTTCCACAAGCTTTCTGTGTCTTACAGTCTGCTGCGTACGGAAGGCCTGGCTTAGTGTGTTGCGCTTTGTAGGATCAGCATCATTAGTTTTGGTCTTCAGTCTAACATCCTTTTCTCGCTCTGTTTTTCCAGAGTTATCCTCCTTAAGATCATTCTTTGACTGAAGAGGTAGCGATTTATTTATCACTCTTTGTTTTGATACAATACTGCAGACTTGTTTTTTTGGGCCACAAACTGGTTTATTGTTCTCCTTGTTATTCTAAATATAAGTAATAAAAGAGTAAAATTGAGCAAACTACACTTCATGCATACTTACAGACATTTTACACATGTACATGTGAGAAATAAATGTTCTAAATCTATGAAAGAGCTGGTCTGCTTCACAAATGCAATGTTACCTTTCTCGTCACCATCGACTCCATTCTGTGCGTCAGGGAAAGGACAGTTCTTCAAAGATGATGATGATCTTCCCTGCAGAACATCATAAAATGTTATTTTAGATTTATATACTAAGAGTAAACTAACTTTTTAAGTTAACTTTTGTTTTTTATTTTATTTTAAATTTAAGTAAATTTTCTTGTTCTTGACTTCACTTTTATAAAGAGTTAACGTTATACAATACATGATTGGGACTTTTTATAACTGCATTTTAGTAGCTGACAATACCCAAAAGGCTCCTGCATTTAATAAAATATGCAATACACTAACGTTAGTCTCAAAGCTAGATTTGTCAAAATTTATGACAAATATTTCATACGTCTATTTCTGATGACGCTAACGTTAGGTAACGTTAAGAGAAAACCATACTTTGTTTTAAAATGGAAACAGGTGGTGGAGGCACTCAGACATATATGATACCTATAAACATGTTGAACATATTATCTAAAAATAATCAGCGGGTTAACGTTACTACGTTACTTTACCAAATAAGTCCCTATTATTCTAACACGCTTCAAAAAGATGGCAATACTCATAAATAAATGCTAACGGTTGACATAACTACATCTACTTACGTTATCTGAGGCTTCTTCAATCAGTCAGGCAAGACAAGTATAGGTATCTCAGATTAAAAAATGAATTAGAAGAGCATTTATCCTAAACCATTCACAAACAGAGCACGCTCTTTCAAACAGAGATTTGAGTTCAGCGCGGCGAACTGTCGGATTGGCGATGACCGTTTGTGAGTCACTCTAGCCGACGGAATGTATTGGCTGTTTTTGATCACGTGATAAAACTAGAGTCGGCCCCACCCCTTTTCTGAAAACTGGGTGCTGCCTGATTTGAACCAAAATAAAATTCCTCTAATAACTGCTTAGTGTTTTGGACGAACGAACCCACTTGACCTAAATTCCAGTCTAATCACATTAATGTTTAGTGAAAGTTTAAAAAGATGAGAGGTAAATTGTGTTCATGGTTTTTGCTAGTTAAATAACATACGCGCAAGGACAATGACTTATCCAACATGTAGCATGTCTTTGAAAAGTATTTATACTACACCTGCAGTGCATACCTACAAAATGTAGCTACTCGATTAAAAGTTTGGACGCATTCTCAGTTCATGTCTCTAGACTGGAGGCTAGTTGTCCACATGGGTCATAAAAAATCACATTCAGCCACAAGATGGCAGAAGATTCCACAATCTTGATGCCCTTAACCAGCTCTACGATTCGTATTAGAAGCCCATTTAAACAGTATGACTGTAAAATTTGCCTTCATTTCAGTGTATGATAATGAGTAAATAAGGAGCTTATATGTCTCCAACTGTGACCTCAAATTGCTTCCCTCGAGGTTTCCACTTTAATTAATACAATATATAATTCATGAGACATTTTGCTGACAGCATGCTTTTGTGAGGTCTGTCACACATGTATGGTCATTCATGCCCTTTATTCATTTTAAATAAAGAAGGGCAACTAATTTACGTTGTATGTAATTGTGTTTCTGGACTCATTTCGATACCAAAAAGAAGGTTGGATAACCAAGCAAGCATGATCAACATTTTGGTTATTCTGTTTAAGTGGACATGGGCCATGAAAAGCATTGTTTTCTGTTATGCACAATAAGATTTAAAATGGACATGGCTCTAAACATCAAAAACAAAATCAACCATTCCCTGTTTTGTATTTAATCTACACTAAACCTTGTCACATACTATCAGGCAAATTCAGTGAGGGATAATAGAATTGCTACCTTTATGTCTATCACAATGCATCTTGAATCTTTTAGTCACCATGAAATCAAAATTGACCATTCTTCTTTTAGGGAATATTGCAGTGTTTGCTATAAATAATATCATCATGCTATTATTGAATAGATTATAGCCTATGTGCAGATCATTACTTTAAAAAAACAAAACATGCACGCTTTTTTCTTGTTTGAGAAGCAGTTTCACTCAGAAATACATCACAATAGGGAAGAAAAGACTATTGCAACTTATTTTTAATGACGACTTTAAGGCTGGAAAACACAACATGGCTTTTGCCCAGATTTTTGCCCCGAATTACAATGCTAGTTGGCGAAAATAGCTAGCTGCTGATGTTGGGCAGTTAAAGTTGACATATTATGCAGAAAAGTAGTGTAGTGTATGGACATTGGGCACAGAATCCGATTCTTTAGCTTCAGACTATGAATAGCCTACTATCACTATGAAGACATTGGGCCCTATCTTGCACCCGGCGCAAATGACTTTGTACACTGACGCATGTATCATTCCTATTTTACACCCGCGCAAAGCGGACTTTTCCCTCCACAGACACACGTCGGTTAACTAAGAAATACACTTGCGCTCCCCGGGGCGGTTCAGCGCAAAGAGGAGGCGTGTTCCGGCGCAAACTTTCACTCATGCTATTTTGCTGTTCTATAAAACAATTGCGCCACTGACCAGAAAAAAACTAGTCTAAAGTCAATGGCGCGTTGCGCGTACATTCAGATGCTATTTTAAGCGCGTTTGCTTGGCCATAATACAGAGTGTGAACAACGCGCATACACTGTAGATTATTCTCTCATCTACACAGATGCATTTAACTTTTTGCAAATGATACATTATTATAAGGAAAAATTTTAAAACACGAGGGAAATCATTGTTGTGTCCATGACGATGGGGAAAATAGCCATAAAGCTTACACATTTACCCAAATTATTATATGCATGTTTAACCGAAGCTAATTTGGGTGGGTTTGTCCCATCCCTAATGTCACTTCTCTTTCTTTTACGGCCCTGACAAGAACATTGATCTCCTCGGCTGAGAACCGATTCTGAAGCGCCTGGTAAATGCGCCGTTATAATAGTAGCTATTGCGCCATGGAACAAGCGCACCTCGTTCATCATGCTCTTAAAGGGAATGTGATATAAAGCTCTTATTGGTATGTTTCCCGTGACGCCCAAACCACACCTATGAATAATGAAGCTACTTCAGAACCCCTTTTAGATTTGCGCCAGGCGCAAGAGGCATTTATCCCGCCGGGAAAATAGCAACAGCGCCGGGATCCGCCCACAAAGTTACTTGCGCTTTGACACTTGCGTTTCAGATCGTTAAAATAGGGCCCTATATGTTCTATTTCCTAGCAACAAAGGGACATGTTTCTGCATGAGTTTGTTGTGTTCAGAAAAACTTGAATGTCTGGTAGTGTGTGATCCTCAGTCATTCAGTGTATGATGCCTAGTTTTTCTCTGTAACCTTTTACAAAGTCAGCAAGTGCATGTTGCCTACTACCTAGTATGTTATAAGTTGAACAGATTTTCAGTGTATTCCAGCCTTCCAGTTATCGATTGTTGTGAAATGACCTCAGATAAGTTCATTATTTCTATTAAGATCCATTCACACTAAGAACGATAACTATAAAGATACTAGAATTATAAATATTGGTGTCCACACCAGCACACGATAAGACGATAACTTCCAAAACTAGTTTTGTCATCGGCTGCTTTAAATGCTTGTGCTCCTCAAAGTTGAATGGATTCAGATTGCCGTCAGATTTCGATACCACACCAGTCTAAAACAGTGTTGTGAATATGAAATATCTGGCCAAAGGCATCTGACCATCTTATTCGAGACAATACAGGTGTAGGAGCAATGGGACATGGACCATATAGTGAGGTGTCTAACAAAACTATTGATGTACGAAGAAATCAGAGCAGTGATGAGATGACCTTAATACATATGGACAGCTTGTTTTCCCTGAAGTCAGCCAGATTCTGCTTGTCTTTGCTGAACAAAGTGATAAATATATCAAAACTCCACCATGTGTGACATTGATTTTCTGTTGCCTTACATTCACTGCAGCTCTCCAACATTGGCCTTTTCTTCTCACTGACAGGTTTAGCTTAATCAAGGAGGAAACCTTGAACCTTTCCTCCACTCAGTCAAGTGTTAAACCAGGGGGAGGTTTGATGAAATGCTGTGATTATCGATAACAGTTCATCTTATTCAGGCAGGCATATGCATTCCTAAAACAACAGCTGACTGCAGTGTGTGTGTGACGGTTTGCTGATAGTGCTAAATGGGAACAGCAGATAGTCAATAACTTCTGATCAGCCTTTACATCTTCCTGCAGTGTGGATCCCTGCAGATTCACATTCCAGCGGCGAATTCTCCAGCACTGCATCTCCCTGTCGGAAATGAACACTAGGCAATCCATCATTCGAAAAGAGAAAGATACAGGTTAAAAATACACAGATCATGCAGATAAGAAATGACGTTTACCGAGTCTCTGTTTAAGGTTAAAATAAAAGGCATTAAAAACACAAATGCACTAACATGAATGATTTATGCTCAACAACTGAGTTTAAATCTCAGTATTTATTTACAAATACAGTGAAATTTAATAGACATGTATGCATGTGATATATAAAAGTTGTAAATAACAGACAAATATATCAGACAATATATTGTTAAACATACAATTGGGAAATACACAGTCTGTTTGAGATGTATATTGTTGCAGCGGAGACATTTAAGTCAATAGCAGGACATGATTGAATGCATGATATAGAATAGGTTATTATAATATCACAATGTACTAAAATGCAACAACTTAAGCCACCAAGAATACTGTTCTTACACAAACAAAACAGATAAATGAGAGTAATACAGTAAGTCCTTTTCAACTAAAAAGGTCAAACGTCAATAGGCCATTTGACACATTTCTTTTTGATCACTTCAAATGCAAAAGATTCCAATGCAGGTCAAAGGTCAGTCACAGAAAAATTCTCAAGGGGGAACTGCCGTGGAAAGGTCAACGTTCAGTCATGTCTCCTTGTATATGATAAGTGTTAGGGAAGCGGACTGGATGTACAAGCTCTCTGAATCGGAGAATGAAAGTCATGCCCGTATATGTGGTGATCATAGTTTCCTCTACTGTTGTTTTGTCTTCCACATGTTTAGTAAGGGTAGTGTTTCTGTTTCTTCCCTGCGAAACATGCCATCCACGTGCACAACAGCATGGCCAGCACAGCCCCAGCCCCGGTGCAATAATAAGCCCATCCGATCTCACAAGAACCTGGAAGAAACATAAACCACATATTCAAAAGTTGGCCTACCTATTTTTAAAATAAAATAAAATGTATTCATGTATTTTAACCATGGTACAGAATTTCTTTACTTTAATAATTTGTGGAAATTAGATTTGTGGAAGTTAGTGCGCGCACACACACACACACACACACACACACACACACACACACACACACACACACACACACACACACACACACACACACACACACACACACACACACACACACACACACACACACACACACACACACACACACACACACACACACACATATATAATGTGCAAAATCTAGAAATATTTGGGGTTGCTAAGATACATTTATCAAAAATGCAGTAAAAATAGTAATATTGTCAAAAGGTACTACAATTAAGAATAACTGTTTTCTATTTTAATATATTTTTAAATGTAGTTTATTTCTGTGATCAAAGCTGAATTTTCAGCATCATTACTCAAGTCTTCAGTGTCACATGATCCTTCTTATATCATTGTAATATGAGGATTTGGTGCTCAAGAAACATTTATTATTATTATCAGTGTTGAAAACATTTGTGCTGCTTAATATTTTTGTGGAAAAAAAAATTCAAAAGAACATCATTTATTTGAACATTATAAATGTCTTACTGTCATTTTTAATCAAATGCTGGATAAAAGTATTAAGTTCTTTAAAAAAATCTTACTGATGCCAAGCTTTGAAATGGTAGTGTATATAAATTGTAATAAGTCTCATATACTGTAGATTGATATCTAATATTTTTAAATTTCGATATTGGTACACCCCTACTTTGTCTTCTAGGCCTAAATTATAATGTGAAATTTTGCATCTCAATATATATACCAACGTACCAAGATCGAATTGGTCAGAACTGTTGCTGCAAGTCTGCCTGACCTCTTCACTGTCCCATCCTAAAGGATACAGGGCACATCCAGATCCGATCAGCAGCCCTGCGGAGAGAAAAATCACACTATGAATACAAAGAGACCCAAACATACACAAGAAGTAGAACTTTAAGACATGACTAAGAGAGCTCACATTTCCCCGCTGTGAGGAGAAGAGCGTGATATCTCCTGAAAAATAGATGATAGCCATGAAAGCCATGATAGCTTCATATGCATTCTGTCATCGGTCTGAAAAGCTATTATTTGTTTTACGGCAAACAACGCAGGATCATTAGCTTGTTTTTTTCCCATTTGAAACAGATACTCTATCACACGCAAATGCAAACACACACCTCCGCAGAGACAATAAAGCACAAATCTTGTTTTCATCTGGGCTCAAGATCCAAACAGCCATGAAAATATGATAATGAATGCAGCAAGTTGCTTATTTATAAATGAGCTTCTTGGGAATTATTTCATATTTCCCCTTTCATGTTCTTATAAATCGAGCAAAAATAAACATTTTTTGTAATTCCCACCACAAATATATAAAAGTTATAATATATAATAGTTTCACTGTGGCTCCTCCTCTCTAGTGATCTAGAAATTATATGAAAATAAGTAGATATACAGTGACTTTGCCTTGTCTAACCGTGTGCATGGAACATATTTAGCAGTTAGTGCTGTTGTGTGCATACTATGTGTGCCATGTTATTTGGTTCTCTTTGTGTCTGCTTACAAATGATGGGTGTGTGATCATCTCAAGTTGTCTGTGCAGAGTAGTTTTGGTCTGAGTCTGAGATAATGAAAGGACAGAGGACTGAACACAAAGAACACTCCCACACAGCCGTGCAAGCTAAGTAACAAAGATCCCAGTAACAAAGATTATTTTTGGAATGAAGCACTTTCATTTGATGTCATGGATATTCTTTGATATAAAAAAGTCTAGATTCCGACATTATTATTCCAGTTCTATAGGAATCGCTCCAAGTTATACGTTTCAAAACTTGCCTTTGTCTTTAAAATTCTTCAAATGTCTTCTTTTCCCTGCATCCATTCAAGCAGGCCTGAAAATCCATTACACTGAGTCAGGCACTTATAAAAATGACATTCTACTTCAGAGTTCAAAATGACAAAGGAATACAGAATCAAGGGAAATAGCCTTTTACGTGATTCAGTTTCCTGTATCCTGCAATCAGAGAAGTTATAAACGAGTAATCGATAAGTCGATATTGGGCAAGTCTATTATGTGGATGTGAGAGCATGAAAAGAATGCCAACTTATGCAGAAATTAACTTTATGGATTGCAGTGGCATACTCATTTAACTCGCTGACACGTGGTTGAGCACGTATGGTAAGGTTGCGAGTACAGCAGTTCTCCTTGACAAGACAGAAATGGACTGTTGCAGTACTGTGAAACAAGGAGGTCCTTTGGTCACAGAAAAAGTGAGGAAAAATTGACAGTGATAAATTGAATAAGAGGGACGGAGAGCTGCACACTCAGAATATGAAAAAAGCAGCTTATTGGCCTGCAATGGGCTTCTGGTTGCACTGTGTTTTCAAAGTCATATTACCACTAGCATTGGGAAAGTTCTTAAATAGTTATAAATATACATGCCTGAAGCTGAATTACCATATTCGGAAAAGCACAGAAAATGAATAGCGCATTCTATGGAGCCCCTAAAAGGACATGGTTTGGCTTGCTTACATTAATTGCCCAGGTAGAGGATTTTATGCGCAACAGGTCTTGAGAGTCATTGACAAATATATTATTTTGTAAAACGTGTGGTCAGAACAGCCGCTTCCTATTCACAGAGTATGTGATTGTAAATTCTAAATCGAAAGTGAAAAGCGTGCGCGCATTCCAAAGTGATTTCAGTTACACTTTAGTTGAATGTGTCTCTGTTACAGTGTAATTATACATTTAAGTTCTGAGTAATAGTAAATAACTATGTGTACTTACTATAGGGTTAGGGTAGGATAAGGGTTTGGTTTAGGGTTGGTTGAATACAATTATGCCTAATTTATGGTTATTACTACAGTAAATACATGTAACGTGTAACAAGGACACATTAAAATAAAGTGTTACCGCAATTTCAATACCCCGCATATTGATTACGACTCGGATGCCCGCAAATTATATACAATATAATTACTCAACTATATAAATATGCGAGACGCAAAAGCATTGAAAGCAAAAAGATTGAAAGTATTTTTACTCCCATCTCATATTTTTTCCATTACCATGTCCCTTTATAGCCTGGCTCCACCCTCCTACGTACTTCCGCTCAATTTTCATTTTCCTTCAGTACTAGGTCTGGGATTGTGCTGTAGTCTTTGGTTTTCTCCGATCAATTTTTTTACCGGGCCAATCAGTGAACAGAGGGAGTGGCTGAGAACGATGACGTTTATGTTGTGCGTTTTAACAAAAGTTAATTTTAATCGAAGGGTGTGCAGTAAAATATAAAAGTGCTCTAGATAACTACATACAAAACAGTATGCACTACGCAATGCTTAGTACAAATATGTACTACACAACTAGACTAAACTAGGCACTATGCACTACAAAACAAGTATGCACTAGGTAGAATTCCCTGCAAAAATGTACTACACAACTAGACTAAACCAGACACTGTGCATTACAAATGTAGAATATAATAAGTAGGATGCGCAACAAAAATAGTATGCATTGCACTAGTAAGTCTACATTACGAAAAAAAAAAAAAAAACGAAGCATAAAAACTAATAATCATGAGGTAGAGTGCATGAAATTGTGTGCAAAGCTGACTACTGCAGTTGCAGTTGTGCATGTGAGTAATATATACTGGATCTGAACAGATTTAACACAATTTTTTTTTTATCTAAAAGTGAAGGAAACAGTGGATACATTGAATCATTAGATAATGATCTCATGAAATGGCATGTGTGTGTTTACTTCATATGTGTTTGAATAACAGGATGAAAAGGAAAACCATTATGTGTACTGGGCAAAGTCTCTTATCTGTAGCTGCTACACATATGGAGGAAATCAGTTATAAAGATGCATGTGAGAGAGAAGCAAAGGAGAAAAGAATCGAGCATAGGAGACACTACTTCTGAGCATCTCGTCTCTAAGGATTCTCATGTTGCTCAAATATAAAGATCAAGCTCTACCCTGAAACCCATAATCCTGTTTTAAACCCTCATCTAAACACGATTCTCAGCCTGCATAGAGAGTGGCAGGGTTTTGAATTTTCATTCAGTCCACAAAAACAGTGATCAACTTCAATCTTCTAACTCTCGCGTCACATGCGTTGCTAATACTTGGGCTTTCAGAACCCTGAAATAGAATGAGTATATAGTTTTATATCAAGTGGATTAGTATTCAATTCAGGGAAACCCAATTAAGTGCCTAGGGAAATGGTATGATGCATCCTTGACCGACAGATGCAACTTTTCTAGGACAGAGAAACAGGCAGATGTATGGCTGAGCAAGATCGAGGGGTCAGGACTGCAAGGGAAGTTCAAGACCTGGCTCTTCCAGCACGGTCTGTTACCACGACTCATGTGGCTACTGACACTTTATGAAGTACCTATGACAGCAGTGGAAGGAGTCGAGAGGCGAGTTAACAAACATCTTCGCAAGTGGCTCGGAATCCCACCAAGCTTTACGTCAGTTGGGCTATATACCAGGTCTGGTCAAGTACAGCTACCCCTATCATCAGTGATGGAAGAGTTCAAGGTGGCAAAGTGCCGGTCTGGGATGATGTACCAAGACTCCACTGATGAAAAAGTCAGAAAAGCAGGCGTCACTACGAGATCAGGACGCAAATGGCGGGCTGACACATCAGTGGCGCAAGCGGAAAAGCGCATTGAAGCTGAAGGACATCATTGGGAACCCATCCGTAGGGAGGCAAGGACTCGGGTCCACCCACTTCCAGCAGTGGGGTAAAGCAGACCCAGGGCAGAGGAGGGACATGATTCAAGCCGAGGTCCGACACCTGGAGGAAGAAAGTGCAAGGCCGGCAACATTCATTCAGTTCATCAGAGAAGGGGTGAAACCACCAGCCCCTGAGAGGAGAGAAAAGAGCATCTTGCAAGTAGCACAATCCTGGGAGATGAGGGTGGACCTGGGAAGGAAACTAGTCTTCACCCAGGTTGTGCAAACATCACTGAGGCCGGACGTGGTCCTATGGTCTGAGGAGGTAAGGAAGATAATCTTGATTGAGCTGACGGTCCCGTGGGAAGACGGGTGCGAGGAGGCCTATGAGCGGAAAGCCACTAAGTATCAGGACCTCGTTGAGCAGTGGAGGGCCAAAGGGTGGCAGACCTGGCTATTCCTGGTTGAGGTCGGGTGTAGGGGTTTCTCGGCGCAGTCTGTGTGGAAGACACTCACAGCTCTGGGTATAGCAGGAAGGGAGAGGAAGGCAGCTGTCCGTAGGTTGGGTGAGGCAGCAGAAAGAGTGTCTTGCTGGCTCTGGAATAGAAGGGAGGAGTTGAGCTGGGGCCAGGAGGAGGTGGGCAGTGACTGGCCATCACTGCCGACCCGCCAACTGGAGGGTGTTGTGGTTCAGGGTCGAAACACCCCGTGAAGGTTGGATGCCACCTGATGACATCATTTTTATTTGAGAAAAAATGGAAGTTGCTGCAATCGGGGAAGAAACTGTGGCTCTTTTATCCAACATAATTAAAGATTTGCATCTCAGAGCACACAGATGAAACACAATAAACGCTGTCTTGTTATATTGCGTTCGGATGCCTGGTGTTTGGGAACGCAATCATGTGAGACACTTCTGGGACATTATACCAAATCATCTGATCAAAGACTTTGGCTCAAGCATTTCAGAATGACCAAACCAACATTTGAGATGCTGTGAAATTGAAATTGAGAAATTGAAATCACATTCTCTGTTTAGGCAAAGTTTTTTGTTGCGTATTATTGAAGGATTTATGTGGTAAATGCGTTTCCATCATAGATTATGTCGTCTTATCGGATAAAAAATGTATCCGCCTCAACTGAGAGCCTACGTTTTTTTTATACGCATTTTTAGAATTTATGCTCATCTTGGCATTTCCATACATGGTTTTTTATGCAATATCCCAAAATGCACAGAAAAATAGGTGGATGGAAAACATAGCTACTGGAAGGTACATAGCTACTGATAAAGAGTGCAGAGATGTATTAGAGAATTAAAATATATATATATATATAACCAAAATTAGTAATATAGAAGTGTATTATAAACCACAATAACAATCTATAAAACTAAGAAAAAATATACACAGATATTTCATAGCATAAAAAAAATATCTTAAAATAACTTGCACCCCTGCTTGGGGAAAACAGGTTGGAATAGGTTGTTTTCTAGATGTGATAAGTAATAGCTGTAGTTTTTGTGCAACACACACGGCAGATGGTCTATTGTCAACTCTACAGTGCTCACACAGCCTGACAACACCTCAGGAAATGAGAGCGCCAACACAGGGACAGCTGAGACAACTGTCTTATCACTAAGAGCAACACCTCTGATTGCTACTCACGCAAGCTCTCTTCTCTCAGTGAGTGTGCATAGATAGGACCTTCATACAGTATCTGTACAAAGTGTTTTTCAGCGGGAACAAGACATGCTGTGGAGGAAGGGACAGCATAATCTAAATGGAATGACTTGAACTTCAAATTGCATTTACAATCCCGAAGATCTGCTGTCGGGAACGCATGGGTATCAGTCACTCATGGATTCAGTAAACACTCCAGCACACAATGATAAGACATATCTCTTATCCTGACAGCAGACAAAAGTCTCAAAACATTCCACTTTTATCTCCACTGCAATCACTCACCCCATCCTCTCTGTCAATTCAAAGACTTTAGTAAAAAGGAGAGAGGATATCACATCAAAGAAATATGACAGGTTGGCAGATTTGGCATTTTCTGTTGCCATGTTAATTTTTCATGACCCTTCCTGAGACCACAGAAGGAAAAACAGGGAAAATGCCTTTTTTAAAGTAAATTTCATGATTTTAAGAACAATAATAATAACAATAAGAATTATATTATATACAATTAAATTATATACAATACATTTTTTCCAATTTAAAAAGTCCATTTCATAATTAAAAAGCCCCCTAATCAATCAATCAATCAATCAACTAACAATAATTATAATGAATAATGTTATTTTAACTTTTGAATTATTTAATATTTTAATTTAAAGGTTTACTATGAAACTTTTTTCTTCAAAATCAATACATCATCAATCCTTCTTTCAAATGTGTTTTTGTCTTACCCTGATTCACTGTGGTAAGCCTATTATAAGTGTTTATATTTTAGACAAGATGGAATGGTTTTTGCAAGAAATTGCTCACAACCAGTATCCAGGTTTTTGCAAGAAATTGCTCACAAGTAGGCTTGGGTATCAAGTATCGAGTATCGATTGGAACCAGAAGTAGCTTTGCGATTTACCCGGTATCGTTCAAAAGTTTAAATTTCGATTCCTAGTTTCGATTCACAGTCCGCTGACCGGAAGAAGAAACCGCTGAACACCAACAAAGAAGCGTCCACTGGAAGTGTTGGCATAACCGAGCGAAGCAACTCGAGAGTCGTCCTAATGCTGCTAATAGCGCGTCAAATTCGCGCCTACCGCGCGCCTACCGCGTCTAGTTATACGCTTGAGAGCTTTGAATCAATTTGCGCGGACAAGAGCGAAATTGACGCACGTAAAAAAGGAGTGTTCGCGTCTATATAAACATAGACATTATAAACTGAAAAGCGGGCCTGTCCCCCATTCGCGCCACAGGAATTTTTTTCGCGCGTAACGCGTCTTTGCATTGAAATCACTTGCGCCAGGCGCTCTATTCGCGTCTGGTGTGAACGCAGCATCAAACCAAGGCATGGATATGTTCCAAAAGTGCTCTCGACGCCGTTCGGAGCACAGGTTATTTCGCTGGTTGCTCTCTCCTCGCCAGATGACGAAGGTTTTACAAGTTGTTTCTTATTGTTTATTTGCTATTCTCTACTAGGTTAGCCCATAAGTGGGAGCACGGTAAAATGTTTAAGTACCTGCATCATCATACACTCATGTGTAAATGTGTTTTCATGAGGTTTTCAAAAATAAAGCTCTCTAGAGGAAAGTGTACCCCTGTGAAAATATATTCATAATTTATAATATTTATATTCAAGTTCATAGATTTGATATGTATATTGTAGTTGAAAACAACCCTGTGAGAAATTAATAGTAAAGTTCATAAAAAGTAAAAAGTTCATAGAATTAAAATTGATGGAGAAGGTTAGACTATTTCCTTCAGAAAGATCGTTGGTTAGCTAGCTCATTTAAAATATCCTAAACTTTTTTGACCCTGCCTCTTAAAAGAATCGGAATCGAGAATCGTTAGGAACCGGAATCGAAACAAGGAATCGAAATCGAAATCGGAATCGTTCAAATTCAAACAATTCCCAACCCTAGTCACAAGCCCGTGTCTCGTCATATCCATAAATAGAGAAAAGTTGCTCCAGGCTATTTTAACGCATATATGGAGTGGGAATGACATAGGTTAGTTGTCACAATGAGCGAGAAAGGTTGACATGGACATGCTAATTCTTGAGCCTCCGGGGAATCACCTGTTTAAAAATCGCAGAACGGAGAAGAGTCTGCTGGCAAAAAGAGAATGCGACAAATCTTGTAATAAAACAAGAATCAACATTTGATTGGCTTTTTGGAGATGGCGAGAACTGAGGTATTTGAAATGTTGGAAAAGCGACTTGGAGATGCTGTTTTTATTACTTAACAGGTGAGTAAGGTATATATGTTATTGAACGGATAAATTGCCTTATGTAGCTCTCTAACAGAGTTCATTGTAAAAGCATCTATTGATAAGGGTCATATTCATCAGCATAGTCGCGTACAGCCTAAGAACAACCAAAACAATGTTCTTCTGCAAAATGCATGCGATTTTGTTTTTTAACCGCTAGAGCTCCAAAAGTTACATAGTGGACCTTTAAGAAATATGCTTTAATTTTCTTTTATTTGTAACCAGTGTGAAGTTATAAAGTCCATTATAAAGTCAATCTTTCTCAAACAAAAATACTTATTTAGTCAAATTATGCCACATACTAGCCAAGGTTAAAAAAAAAGCCAAGGTAGACGAACAATGTCAGACATTTAGCATCTCATTTTGATGTCGGCATAAATCTGCCCCTCTTTATTAAAAAGCCTTGGCAGGCTGCGACCGCTTCGATTGAGAACAATCCCAGCCGGTCCTCATTCTAACGTTGGAAGCCATTCCTCAGAACTGCAGTGCGCTGTCCTGACATAACCATCATTTTCGAGGAAGGGAGGCATTCATACAGTGCTAGTGGGTCTTATAGGCTTTGGGATATTTTATCATAGCTCTTTCATGAACTGGATGTCTGGCTCCATGCCTACCCTGCACTCTTGCTCTCTCCTGCCACCCACTTACATTCCCTCTGCTTCTCAGAAAAATAAGCATCTCCAAGACTGGGGAGGAAGAAGAATTGTGTTATGCTGGCTTAAAGATGAGCCTCTCTGCCTAATCATTTGTTAAGTGCTCAGATATACTTTGGACTGCATACTGGACAAGACAATCCAACAAAGCTTGTCCTGCATACTGGACAAAGACAAAATATTGATATATCTCTGCTGACTTGAAGATACAGCGTTATATATTTACTCCTAAATATATTCTAAATATATTTACTATTTAGCACCAAAACTTTGGAACAATCTTTGGCTTAGCATACATATTACACATCATAGACTTCTATAATTCTATAATTAGTTAGGCTCCATAGTTTAGATCAGCCGGAACCGGGAACACTTCCCATAAATCCTGATGTACTTTGTACATCATAAGAAGTCTATGCTAATATTTGTCTCTCTGTTTATCCCGAGGTTTACCGCAGTCCGCCGGATCCAGGCCGGATACGGATCTGATGAAGGAACTGCGCATGGACATGACGACAACGCAGTCCTGAAGTGTCAACTAGTCTCTCCCTTGTGAAGGCCTCCTTCCCGTTACCTCTGTACTGATAAAACGTTGTCGGGATAATTCCGATTCACGTGGCTAAGCGGAAGTGATAACAAAATCCTCAGAGCCACCAGGCACTGGTTTAGGCAAATGAGCGGCTGGATCGCATTAAAGAATTTTCTGTTAGAACGGTGTCGCGTTAGCGGCCCCTAAGTTAATAACTAATGATCGTTGCAACGGAAGTGAATCAATCCAAACTAACTTAAGCTGGACAATAACTTTATTCTAGAGCTACTGTAAAGCCAAAACAATCTCTGTCATGGAGGGCGAGGTATTCAAAGCACATCAACTGAACACAGGGGTTCCTCAGGGTTCAGTTCTTGGACCGCTCCTCTTCTCCATCTACACCACATCATTGGGACCCATCATAAAGACACATAGTTTCTCTTACCATATGCTGATGATACACAGCTCCACCTCTCATTTCAACCAGATGATCCCACAGTAGCTGCACGTATCTTAAGCTGTCTGGCGGACATCTTGGCATGGATGAAGGAACATCACCTGCAGCTCAACCTGGCAAAGACTGAGCTTCTCATTCTCCCCATCAAGGTCGGTCAGAAATCTTGTAGTAATATTTGATGACCAGCTGACCTTCACAGACCACATTACAAAGACAGCTCGATCATGCAGGTTTGCAATGTATAACATCAGGAAGATCAGGCCTTTCCTAACTGAGCATGCATCACAACTTTTCGTCCAGGCCCTGGTTATTTCTAGGCTTGATTACTGCAATGCTCTTCTGGCTGGACTTCCATCATGTGTTACTAAACCTCTACAAATGATCCAGAATGCTGCAGCCCGCCTTGTCTTCAACGAGCCCAGAAGGGCTCACGTCACTCCTCTGTTCATCTCACTGCAGGGGCTACCACTCGCTCCTCGGATCAAATTCAAAGCTTTGACGCTTGCTTACAGATCTACCACAGACTCAGCTCCATCCTACTTTCACTCCCTACTACAAGTCTACGTCCCTACCAGAAGCCTACGATCGGCCAAGGAGCGACGGTGGTGCCATCACAGCGAGGCACTAAATCACTCTCCAGAACATTTTCATTCACGGTTCCATGCTGGTGGAATGATCTCTCCACCCTTGTCCGTAATGCAGAATCCCTGACATCATTCAAAAGACAACTGAAAACTCATCTCTTCCGTGAGTACTTAACATAAAAAAAAAAAATATATATATATATATATAAAAAAAAATCTTCTCTTTTAAATCTTTCCTTCCCTTTTAAATCTTCCCTCGTCTGGCTTTTGCAACTCTGAGCAATGCCTGAACTTTGTATTTTGAGCACTTCTTGCGTTGTTCTTCCCTCTTCACGATGACTCGCTTGGTTTAGTCCTCAGATGTAAGTCGCTTTGGATAAAAGCGTCTGCTAAATGACTAAATGTAAATTTCCTATTATCACTGTAAAGCTGCTTTGAAACAGTCCATATTGTTGAAAGCGCTATATAAATTAGGTGACTTGACTTGACTTGACTCCTGTAGCTAATGCAAGCATCACGTTTACCATTGCTTTTACTTTGAGTTAGTGGTTCGAACCACTACTTATTATTATTATTAACACTAAGTGTTATTTTAGTATTATTATGTGTATAATATTATAGGATTAATTCATATTTAATTAATATTAATATAATTAATAATAAAAATATAATTACAATTTATATCTAGGTTTCCTTATAATTTTAGTTTATGTGCTTTTGTCATTTTTATTCGTTTTTTTTTTTATATTTAGCTTTAATTTACATTTTAGTAAATTTAGTAAATTTAGTACACTTTAGTACAAATTCCAGTTTAATTTCTAATTAAGTTTAAGTTTTTCATCTAATATTTTATTTTATTTCAGCTTCAAGTAATGTAAACTATAGATTAGTTAATAATAACACTGGTTTAAACCAAAGTATTGCATCTCAAAAACATACTGAATGATTATAATAATTGAATAATGATATTAATCTGCAGTCACATTTGCGAAAATAGCCCATGTCCAAAAGCTTGCAAAAAAAAAAAAAACCAAAAAAACTCTCATTCTGATCCATTCCTCTTAGACATAAAACTTTTCTCATAAATTATTTTATCACAATTATTTGTATTATTGTCTAATTATTGTCTAAACTCTAATCTTGTTATTACAATAGATAATTAATCGGTCAGTATAACAAAGTTATTTCGGAAGACTTTAATGACTGCTGAAGGGTACAAACTCAGCAGCTGCAAAAGCAGCCTGACGTTTAGCAATGCTACTGTTGCCTCTATCAGGAAAGAGTGTCAGGTCAAAGATGAAAGGCCATGACAAACGGGTCAACGTGAGGTCTGCAAGTTTAGACAAAGTCCACTAATGTTCTCATGAGCAAGCACTTCTGAGGGATGATGCGGCTCCAGGCCGGGTGTCACATTAATCAGCAGAGCCTATACTGAGGAACACAAGAAGACATGTTGTAGAACATTTCCTTGTTTTTGTCTATGAAATGAAAGTAAGTGGGGTCCAAAACAACTTTTAACCCCAGTGATTTTCATTGTAAAGGACAATTCCAAATTCCAAATAAAAAAGTAATCACATTGCAATGTTGCTTGCGTTTATTTTGCCACAAATCATTAGGAATATAATTTGGTGGACTTCAACAACTCTCCCTGGCTAATAAAACAGACCTATAACAGAGGCAGTTCTTGGCTTTAGTGTCACTCATTTAGATATCTGAAGGCTTCATATGACCAACCTTGGTCTCCCATGTTCATGCATCCACTCCTGTCACTGTTAACATCAGTGTGTGACATCTTGGCTGGAGGATCTGATCACAGATGGCTCCATTATGGCAGCATATGATCATACCCACACAGACCAAAGCCAATTCAAACCTGAAATTAAAAAAACAATTCAAACCTGAGTCTTTTCAGAATGACACAACATTTCTATTCCACACCATCTTCCTGCTAAATATTACAGAACTAGTTTTCGTTTCAAGTTTGGTCAGTCCAATCGAGCTACTCCTTCCACAGATTATTTGCTTTAAACTGAAAATTGTGTCATGATCTTTCTAACCTCAAATCACTTCAAATTAATTTTAATTTAAACCAATCGATCTCCTCAAACCCTGAAGGAAATTGTTTTTTGCTCATATTTGCTTCAGAAAATATGCATTTTGATTATTCAACCAAGTATTCTCTAAAGGCAGAGGACTTTCCCAGACCACCCATAAACTCTTGAACAGGATTTAGGATTGAGGATTACATAGGGAAAACTAAGGCATTGTTGTCCTAACCCGCACACTAACTGGGTGTTTTGAGACAAGAAAGCAGAAAGTATTTCATAAACAGGTTACGATCTGAAGTGCTTCTAGAGTCTTGCTTTCAACACCCCAATGATTTCACTAGTTTCAACATAATGTTCTTGCAGATGTTGAGTGTTGCTTTTCTTTTTAACCCTAGAGAGAATGGAAAGTTTATTGAGTTTGGTTGAAGTCAACACTGGAAACATCTGGATGCAGTTACAACACAGTGCATTCTCACACAGAGGAGAAGACGTCATTCAGGAATCAGCAGGAGAGAGTTGAGAAAAAGAACCGATGGGAGGAACCTTCCCAAAAGACCCACAACTTCTATCAATTCCAGATGTTAAATGACAGTCGCAAGGTTCTCAGAAAAAGAACAGAGTTCCATTGTTCTAGAAGAAGCTCTTAGAAGTGAATAAATATATAATAATAAGAATAAATAAAGATATACTGTAAATAAATAAACTTCACTCATTACCCATGAAGCTTGTATGTTAAAGGAATAGTTCACCCAAAAATAAAAGTTCTGGCATCATTTACTGAATGTATTTGTATTGTTACAAACTTGTAATGTACAAATGTTGAACATAAAATATATTGTTAATAACATTAATAAAATAATGTTTTTGTCCATACAATGAAAGTCAAGGGAATCCAAAATAACTTTGGACCACACACACACACACACACACACACACACACACACACACACACACACACACACACACACACACACACACACACACACACACACACACACACACACACACACACACACACACACACACACACACACACACACACACACACACACACACACACACACACACACACACAGACACACACACACACAGACACACACACACACACACACACATGGTGAACTATCCCTTTTGAAGCTAATAAAATACTTTTAACAAAGAAATAATGACTGTTTCCAAACAGGTTAAACCCATCTATTATTGGTCAGCCAAACAGACAGCTCCACCCCAAACTCATGCCATTGATTGAGCCAACGTTTCTGTTGTCGGGCAGGTTGGACAGCACAAACAAACAATGCAATGTTTTGAATTTGCCAGTTCACACTTTCATTGTGGGAATCAACCTACACATTGCTTACTTATAGCTATCTCTACATATTAAGATGGTATTTTAATACTTTTTTTAATACCTTAAATGCAAGTCCACATTTAATTCAAATCTTAATCAGTACACTTAAAAATTTTCCCTGCCTTTTACTTTGTTAAAATGGGATTTTAATTGCTCACATGTAAGGTTTCTGCCATGCAAAAAAAGTCTGGATCCTTTTAATATCTTCTCCCTTTCAAGATGATTTAAAATAAGAAAGGAGCTTTGATCATGGAAGAGCTGTGGAGCAGGAATCTGAAGGGTAAAAAGAGAAGGGAACGAATGACATCAAAGAGTTATGGAAAACATGTAAAGGTGGATAGGAGGTGTGAAAAATCACTCCCAGTATCATACTAATGAAAAATGCTAGCATGAAGTGAGGTCCCACATTAGGAAGGAGAACAGTAATTTACTCTTCATCACAACCGGTTATGTCCCTACTAAAAGGAGAGAAAAAGAGAATTCAAGGTCACCGCCTAGGAGACATGCATCACAAGTAGAGTCATCATCAGCTTGGACGTGGGAAAGAAAATCCCAGTTAAGCTCAGAGGAAATAGATTGCAGTGGGATGATATCAAGATACCCTAATACAATTTCACTTTCTCTTTCCCCTGTGTAATATTCAAGGCTTGAAACTCTGGCATAATAGTAATGAAAAAATACCTCACCTAGCCTATATAGCAATAGAGGGTAAATTGGATTTATTTTGTTCCTGAGTTTATAAAACCAGTGATATTTTTGTAAAATTAAATCAGGAAATAATAACATGCAAAGCTATAGTGAAATAAACAGACCCAGAGGTTTCAATGAGAAACATTAGTGAAGATGTGAACATTGACTTCAAAGATACGCCAAAGCTTGATGAGACAAATAGAGAGGAAAAGAGGAAAAGAAAATGAATTTTTAAGGGAAACATAGATGATGATATTAAAATGAGATTTATGGGGGAAGGGGAGTTTGACAAGGAGTGTCACATGTTATTCTGGAGGATAAAGGTCTTCAGAATAAATGATCGACTAGATTCTTACATTTTCTGAAGTCATTATTCATAGTTACTCTCTTAGTGGTTTTTAGCACATCGCTAGGTGGATGCTAGGGTGTTCTGGCTGGTTACAAAACAAAACAAACTGTACAAATTTATAAATAAAATAATAGAAAAGAATTAAAAACTATATATGTTTTTAATATTTAAGCAGCATGATTTGAAGTGTCACTAAATAGGTATCAGTTATGTGCCAAAGTTGAATGCTTATGGTTAAGGGTTTGTTAAAATCCCTAACCCTGAGTATTAGCAATAAGTCCAAGCAAGCGCCACTAAAATGATGCAAAATGCACACACTCCTACTGACAGAAAACTCTGGTTACAAATCATGGAAAGACTGCCAACTAGAAAATTAAATCTCTAGTTTATAGTCCACTGCTCATGCGAAGAATTGGTGTGTGTGTGTGTGTGTGTGTGTGTATCTGTGTGTGTGTGTGTGTGTGTGTGTGTGTGTGTGTGTGTGTGTGTGTGTGTGTGTGTGTGTGTGTGTGTGTGTGTGTGTGTGTGTGTGTGTGTGTGTGTGTGTGTGTGTGTGTGTGTGTGTGTGTGTGTGTCTGTGTCTGTGTGTGTGTGTGTAAAAATCGTCCATCACAGGTTGTCCTACGCTGCCATATTAGGGTGTCACATTGTGCTGTGACAGCTGTACAGGAGTTCAAAGAACAGACTGTGACTGGTTCCCCCCGATTCTCCCGAGACTATGATACATTCCCCCCTCTAGAACACACAAAATAAATCAAACAAACAAAACCTCTCCTTACTACGTCTCTATACATTTTTATCAGCACAAAGAAGCATGCATGCCCTCTTACAGGTCACAGAGACACTGGGGTCAAGAGTGATTATCTTCCTATTGATCGGTGTCCCTTCATGATCAATACTGTGTCCTTATCTTCAGCTTGAGAAGGTGACTGTGACTCTTAGTGAACTACAACCAGACAGAAAAAACAGTGGAACTATTAAAATAGGCTCTCAAACAAGTAAGTAAAATAGGATCTCAAACAATGGTGAAGACAGAAAGTTAAGCACTCTGTCTTGTCTTAAGAAGCACAATGCTTTGATGCTTTGACTCCAAAACAGTGAGACGTCCCAATTATTGCATGTTTAGGCTGCACAAAACACTAGAAACCCCATCCTGAACATCTCCTAGAACTGCCTTCTCCTTCCGTAGCTCTAATAGAAAGGCAAAAAAAGTCTTATCAATCTTGTGAGTGGAGCTGATCTATAAATCTGATCTTCAATTCCCGTGCTATATGCATTTTTAAAGGGGTCATGAATTGAGGAATCAAAATTTCCTTGATCTTTTGACATGCAAGAGGTCATTATACTTTAAAAACATCGTCTAAGTTTTAGAACGCAAAACTTAATCGTTAGTCCAAAAACAGCTTTTAATGAAACCAAGCTCTGAAAATGACTCATTTCGGATTGAGTCACATTATTATGTCCGCCTCTGCTGAATCAGATCAATGTCTCTACTTTATTACATCTTTGGCCCTGCCCAATGGCAAGTTAGTGAGATGAGAAGGAGAGAAGAGCGATACAGGATCACTGGACTAAAAATAACATTACTTCCCAAAGGATCCTAATGCTAGGAGAGTACTTATTTATTGTGAATTTCTCAGTAGAGCATTATTTGTTTGTTCGGTACATTTCACTGTGGATTCTTTGGTAAATCAGTCTCGATTTCGGAAAAAAGACTTTTACTGTAAGATATGGACCCGACAGTAATGCCACAACATATAAGTAACCGTTTTAATTCTAATGCCTGATCTGTGACCAGTGATTTCTGAGAAGTAATGATTCATGTACAGTCAGACGTTCTTTGTATCAACATTTTTTATTGCTGTTTATGCGTCAGTAAATCAAGCCGGTGACTAAACTGGCAACTTTACATTGTTTCTCTGAGTAGCATGAAAATAATCTGTTATTTAAATTGTGATTACATTATATAGAAAGCGACCAGAGTCCTCCCTTTATAATCGCTGGAGCTGTCAATCAAACAGCGCGAGTGAATGACTGAGTTCTGGACTCCCGTTATAACCTGTTATTGTTAGTGTATAACAAAGGTACACAACACAAACAATTATTAATACTTCAATAGGTTGGTATATTAACATTATATCAGTTATGTTATATCATGTTCTTTTTTTACTATAAATTTAAGTTAAATCCATAAAAACTAAAATGTTGATACTGTATTTTGTTACAGCAAATTTCACAGATTATTTTTTTACAGTGTAGTCAAACACTGATTAAGTCATCAACATTGTCCAGTTTCTATAAAAGATAGTGTCTAAATGTGTTCTATTACTAGTGTTTAAAACTAGTTCTACAAATGTATTTTTGTTTCAGTGGGTTGAGACATAAAACCCAGAGACAGTGGCCTTGAATAGACTGAATAAACAATGTCTCCTTACTCTGTGGGGTTGAGCATAAACGTGCTTGTCCATTCAGCTCCACACAGTCCTTCATAAGCATCAACAAAAAATAACTTCTAAATATGTTAAACCGCTGGCCCTTGTTTTACACTGAAGAATGTTATATTTTCTGATTACTCTCTACCACTCCTGTCCGTCTTCTACTTTTCTCCAAAAGAAATCAATGTAAGTATTGTATTACTGATGCAGTCTTTCTTTTGCAGTGATTCAAATCCAATATCACTTCCCGAGGTTAAAGGAAAACTGAGGTGAGATGTTTTTTGCATTTACTTTCTAAAAATATAATTAAAGCACACATACAAAATGGAAAATCAATATATTTCAAATGACGCACATGAGGTCTATCGAACCTGCAACAACGACAACAACAACAACAACAACAACAACAAGCCTTCTGTAATAAAGTTTGCCAAAAAAAGAGTTCAGAGAATGTGACTGCAGCAGTGTATTAGAAGATACAGAAACTAGAACTACAAGATGAAGAATAGACAATAAAAAAAAAAACGTGAACAAGAAATCGGAAGTACAATTTTTAGGTGGTGGACAAAATCGTGTTAAAGAAAATAGCCATATAGAGACCAGAATATCATGGGTAGGCACTTTTGACTTAAATAAATAACCCAGCAACCATCCCAAACCCCATAGCAACCATATTAGAAATGCCCTAGCAATCGTCCAGAACCCTCTAGTTCAATGGTGTGTGTTAAAGTGACAAGGGAAGCACAATATGTTGATACTATATTGGTTAACTTCCGATATTAGTTTTGTCTTGAATAAATAAAACATCAACCACTATCAAATTTTAATTTTTAAATTTTGTAATGTTTTTTAATTGAACATGCTTATTTACTCTATTTTTACACTTAGATAACACTCACTTAAAGTTAACCTTTAAAAACAATGTAATCCTTAGCAAACATAAAAAAAGAATATCCATTTTTTTATACGGTACAATACTATTGTGATGCCAACCTCACTGTAGAGTTTAAAATGATTGGTTTTAATCTTTTATTTTTTACTTGTTTAAACAAATAGTGCAGAAATTTAATATCAGTAATTTATCACTGATTATATGAAAAGTAATTATCTGCAAGAATTTATAAAATGGAGCATACCTAGGTTTTACCCCAGTAAAAAGAGTAAAATCACTGACCTTTTGTAATTCGTTGCTTTATATGAAGACTTTGCGAAAACAGTGAAAACTAATCGAACCATTTGTCAATAGTAGCCTAAAGAAAGTGCTTGTGGAGCGCATTGTGTGTAAAGCTGTTTGTAAAGGAGGAAGTTCTAGCACATAAATAAGCTTGTCTTCTCCTCATCTGACTTCCACCATCAAGCACTTTCCAATCTATATATAACTGCACTAGGCATATTACATCTCAATTACCAGAGCACAGTCTGTGAAGTGGCCAGCCAGGGATGAAGGGTTATCGCTGCCAGGGCTAGTCATGTCATTGTTTACTTCATCGTTGCCAAGTCAACTGGTCAGAACGTAGACAGAAAGTTCCACAACTCACATACTTACAATCTGGAACTCTTCACAGCAATTACAACCATTTCTAAAAATTCAGACATCCTGTTTTATCTATATGTGAGTTGGCAGGTGGATGTTTATGTGCAGTCCTGTCTTATCACAACCCAACACTGTGAAAACAGAGACAGACCTGCACCGGCTCGGACCTGCTGTTACAGATGGAATTTTCCATGGATGACTGCCTTTTTTTGGCAGCTTTCGTGACAAATTAGCTGCTGTTTGTTAAAGTCTGCATGAGAATGTGCCAGCAAAGCGAGGACACAAAAGGGACCTGTAAAGTAAAATGTTAAAGTAAATTTGAGGACAAACCAAGGGTGCTAATTTAGAGTGTTCTTGCGCCACAGTCAAAACAAACCTGACCTGACAAGATTTCCTTTGAACACAGAGGTGAGTGTCCCTCTCGAAAGCTACTTCTGACTTGCTCTTCTGAAAATTCTTTTACCAAAAGACCGACAAAGCATGACTAAAATACCATGACAGTAACGTGCGAGAAGGCAATAAAGGGTCAACGATCTCCAGACGACCCTTTTGCTCCTGCTGTCCCCCGACAGGGATCGTCTTTAGGTTTAACCTTTGAGCTAGACCAACAAAGAACATTAGAGGAAAATAACAAGCCACTACAAAACTATTATTCCACCAACTGGTTTGAGCTTTAAACATCTTTTGTTTTCCACATAAGTTTAAATCTCTAGTTTTACAGGTTTGGAAAGACAGTAAATGAACACAGAATCTAAACTTTTGGGTGAAATATCCCTTTAATAAAGTAGTTGGGGCGAGCAGTTGTCCAAACGGAGTTCCATCATAAAACTTGCCATTCAATCCCTAGACGTGACTGACAGTCCTGAGCTCGGCTCAAGCGGGCGGCCAGCCACTGCTATCAGCCTCGTGCACATGATGTAAAGCTGCACTGTCATCACACACCATTATAGACCACCACAGACTTACACAGACCATAACTCTTATTTCAATCAGCCAGAGACTGAGGAAGGCATGGAATGGTGAGAGAAAAGAACAGAGATGAAAAAGGCCACTGCTGTGTCCTAAACTAAGCTCACGAATTCATTTACCATCATAACAGCCAACAGCTGGGAATGAATTCATTACCATAAATGCAGAATTTTTCCAAAAGCATGTTACTTTCAAAATCACACTGCAGAAAAACCTGTACAATGTCGGTGTGAGGCAGGGACTGAATTAAGAATGCTGGAGTTCTGTTAGGAGGAACATAATATCTTAGCTATTTAAAATTATAGTAGCAAAGTTCCCTTTTAAAGGAATAGTTCTCTCAAACATTACAATTATTTTATTATTTACTCACCCTTTGTGAACCTGTACGACTTTCTTTCTTCTTTATTACACACTGTCAGTAATTCTTTTTAATGTTTTTGAAAGAGGTCTGAAAATGAAAAAAATTCAGTACTCCAGTCTTCAGAAATCTTTCTAAATGCTGATGTGGTGCTCACGAAATATTTCCCATTATTAATGTTGAAAACTGATTAAACTTTTTCTGGTTTCTATTTTGTCAGGATTCTATCAATAGAAAGTTAAAAATAACAGCATTTATTTGAAATTAAAGATTTTTTGTAACATTATAATACATGAAATGAATGATACTAAATGAAAGTATTAATTTCTTTAAAAAAATGTTGTCTCTATTTTCACAATTAGACAAAAACACACCATAAAAGTATGATAAAGGTGGTCTATATATACTAAATTCCAAGTCTTTATTACTCATATAAAAGTTTAGTTTGAGAAGACAAAAGTTTATTCATTATTTACTGAAATTACATTCATGAATTGTTCTTCTGAGTCTGAGTAAATAAATCATTTGAATCAGTTCACAAAAGCAGTGTGAATGGTCTGTTCACAAATCAGATCCAGATCTCAAGTTCAACTCACTCTCAATGTGAACTCAATGATTCGGTCGCAAGACTCCTAGAATAGGAGGTCAAGTCTTATTTTTGTTTTGTTTTGTTCATAACACAAAGATATCGTATGGCTTCTGAAAACTTGCAGTATGTAGTAAATAAGTCATATGGAGCACTTTTATGATATATTTATGATATGTTTTGGTGCTTCTCTGTCCTGTTTGAAGCTTGAACACTCCAGTCCTCATTCACTGTAACTGCATAAAAAAGTGAGCAGACACATTCTTTGTTCTCTGTTCTTCTTCTACGTAAGAAAGATCATCATGAGGGTGAGTAAATGACAGAATTTTCACTACATCAGCTTCAACGGAAACTGCAGGTTACAGTGCTGTGGAGAAAAACTAAAAAAAATATTCAAACTCAAGAAAGCAGTAAACAGACTGAAAAAAATATCCATCAAGGCTCTAATGGTTCCTCAGAGATAACACATTTAGGTTGCGAAAGATGAAAACCCTTCTCTACTGAGCTTCCTTCAAACGTGCATGTGCCATCTGTGTGAATCCAAGACTTTCTTCTCTTCTGCCTTACCCTAAAAAAAATCTCCCTCTGCCACGCTTTTGGATCGGTCTCTGAGTTAGGACAGAAAACCATTTATTTCCTCTTTTACTGTAGCCAAAGAATGTCTCTGCTGCCACAGTCGTGGACCTTAGAGGACCATCTGGAAGCCTGGAACATTCCAGTATGATTGCCCTAAGGAGAATGCAGACCTGCATTCCAATCTGAGGGAGGGAGCCGGGCCGGAGAGGGACCACGCAGAGCTGGAAGTGGACTGAGCCAAGTCCGACATGGAACTTCTCAAAGTTCTTGAACACAGAGGATCCTTTGTTCACTTATCCATAGAAAGTTGGCTTTGTTCAAATGTGAGTGTGCGAATTTGTGAAAAGTTAATAACGTCTAGCTCTTGCCCTTCTGGATAAGAAAAAACTCTGTGATAAAAAATAAAAGCCATATTTCACAGAAGAAAAAAAAAATTCTGTAATCTTTACTCACCCTCATGTAGTTCCAAACCTTGGAAAAATGCCATTGTTTCAACTCAACGTCAAACCAAACCATAAATATCGAAATTATTTAACAAAAAAAGGAGGTTGTAATCATTAATTAAAAATTGGAGGTGATCAAATATAAAAGTTTAAGAAATGGTTTGATTCAGATCTTTTCAGTTGATTTTGGATGAATCGGTTGATCCATTTCACAAAAGATGTCTGAATCGTGTTCAAGAATCAGACTAATCCAGTTCTCAAATCAACTCACTGACTCAATGATCCAGTCAAAGCAGATAACAGCTCACTGGAGGGGATGATTATTACTGAATAATGATGTCGATTTCAGTCAAAAGCTATTATATGACATGGAATGAACTACTTTATCTTTATTTTTTTGAAGCTCGAAAACCTTAGTCCTCATTGATTGAAACTGATTGGAATAGAACGATCCTTATTTTTTTGTGCGTTCTGTGGAAGTCACACGTGTTTGAAACAACATGAGGGTAAATTATGAATTTTCATTTTTTGTGAACTATTCCGTTAACTGGAACAAAAGATCCATGTCTCATATTGCTCTTTGTTAGATGATGAAGGAGGAAGCAGTGCTAGATACTATTTTCAAGGGATGCTGAAGCAGACTGAGGACATGGTAGACGGGCAAATATGAAAAAGTATCAGGACGCTTCTTGTGCAATCACCCACATTCGCTATTCTGAGCATCAGAGGATTTGAAAGACCCCGCTCTCTTGTGAATCACTGCCTTTCTCAATAATGTGAGCTGGTTTCAAGATTCATGCCTCAAAGCTAAAATATCAAACTGGATTTGAAGACAGATTTTTTTATTTTTTTCAATGAATTATTCATTAATGAAAGCTTTCCTTCCAGCACGTGTCCGCCTGACTCGTCTATCTGGCCACACACACCCCCACACAGATGCTCAAAACACTGAGAACACAAACCTCTTTATATTCAACAAATCCATAGCAAACTCATTCTGAGTCTCGTCTATACCTCTCTGTAAAGTCGTCTCGTCTACACTATTCACATGTCACTTCGTCCGTATTGTGAAATACTTTACATCATATTTAGTGCTTAAAATGACCGAATATCAATACTAAAATAAAAACAACCTTTTTGTTCATATTTAAAATTCTATTTTAAATTGGTATTGACAACTGACAAAAAAAAAAGACGAAAAAAAGTGTCACAAAAGGTGTTATTTGATTTCAACCCCAAGTTTCTTTGCATTTTGTCCTTGACCTACAACGAGCAAAGTGAGCAAAGATAGCACCTTTAATTCCAGACTAGCGCAAAGCAAAGACAAAGATTTTGTGGAGCTGAAAATGAAGTCATGCAGCACACCGCTTTTCTTACAAGAATGTAAACAAGTGAAAACCAGTCAAAGCCATGACCTACATATCCTTACAGCTTTGTACATTTTTGTCACAGGAGCCAATGCTGTGGCCTGATGGAATGGTTTCAGAGTCATTTCCTTAAGGAGTCACGGAGGAATCATTTCTTGTAAACCATGTGGGTTTCTTTATAAAAGTTGAGATTGGCCAACTGATGGTGCCCTGCTGCTTTCACATTGTTTTCTCTGGAATCTGGAGAGATGCTATCATCATCTCTCCTAAATATGCCTCAAATTATGTGTGGGACTCAAATAACAAGAAAGAATAGTAAATGGCAAGTGGAACCGTCATTGCACATCTTGTATAATGGCCCATTTTTATTTTCCAAAGAATAAAATATCCCTATATTTGCACTTTGCAATGGGAAAGTAAATGCCAGGATTGGGACTTTTTTTTTTTTTTTGCATTGAGGCATTGGGACATTTCAACAAAAAGAAAATGTGTCTTGATATCCAGTGTTGCGGGAAGGCACTTTTAAAAGTAATACTTTACAATATTGTGTTACTCCCTAAAAGTAACTTAGTTAATTTTTATTGAAAGTGATGCGTTTCATTACTTTTGCATTACTTTTTCTCACCAGGGCTTGCTAGTTTGTTTTTTAATAACAATAAATTAAAAAAAAATTCTAAATGCCCTTTTCATTAGAAAGGTATTCTTTATTGCAGAAGTATAGGACATAGAAGAAGAAAGTTGAACACAAAAACGAAACCAAAAGATGAAACATAAATGTGATGTTCATCTAAAGTCATTTTTGCTTAGTATGGTTGAACTGGACCATTAAAGGTCAGCAGCAAAGATATTAGTTAATAAAGTAATATTAAATACAGATTCAAGTATATTTGTGTTAACATATTTAATTATTGCATGTTTGCATAATAGTTTGCATTTTACTATGTGTTACTTGAAAAAAGTAATTTGATTACTTATCTTGCATTACTCTCAACACTGTTTATATCAAGTTGTACTGCTGCTAGCATCTCTGTAAATTCATTACTTTAAAATTCATTATAACAACGTTTAAATTCATACATTTTAAAAGAAGCTGTGGTAGTTTCTGCCTTTAATTTTTTCATTATGCCAATGACTTCAATAAAAGAAGTTGAAAGGAAATAATTACAAACATCTCTTTCATAGCACAAAGGGTTGCAAGCAATATTAGCACGCATGGATCTACACTAGTACATCATACAGGCATCTTCTGGAATTTTATTTTCTATAACGTACTATAATTCGGAAGGTGAATCTAAGAAAATCTGTCAAGAAAAAGTCACCTTCAGAAATCAAAAGAAAGAAATAAGAAAATCTATTTTGGATATTCATTTTTTTTTAATTTTTATATTATTTTTCATGACAATTAAGTACAATTTCAAATTTTTTCAGTATAAATAAGAAATGATTTTTCACATTTTAATCAGTATGTGAAAAAAAATTATTGTAAAATATAGTTTTTGTTGTTCTATCTGCAATTTATGCCCCCCAACTCTTTAATAATACATTATAAAATCATTCGATAAACTTGTTACCTGCACCATTTAAAATAGTGAAATAGAGACTGGGGACATTAAAGTAAAGAAAATTTGGGGAAACTTTGCTTAGTAGCCATTAAAATAACATCACAGCGCAAAAAAAATCGTTAAATATAGGCTGCATTGTCTTTTATTTGAAATATAATTTACTTTTGATTTTTGGGTTAAATATGACTGGCCTCATGAGATTTCTAATCTTGCGTATCATTTAGAAAGGAGGAAATGTGGATTGAAATTCATCCTGTATTCACAATGGGCTACACCCATCGGTGTCAAGTTTACAAGACAATATCTGTTACAACTGCCATTGATTTCTGTGAAGGACAGAAACAGATTTTCTTTACCTCTGCCCTGTTCAGTTCACTAAGTGTCACTCTCTCAGACTTATTTTCTCCTTCTTCCAGCAACATTCCAAATACATTCCAATGAGTCGACGGAATTTTCAGACGGATTGACAGACAGTGGAGAAACTGAGAGTGAGACATAGTGAGAGATGTGCACCAGTCTTCTCGTCGTACTGGAGCCAGTAAGTCTCTTCCTGCTGCTGCAGCTGTCTCCATCAGCTGGATCCTGCCGGTCTTTCCCATTCACACCACCCTACACCCTCTCATCTCTCCATCCGTCTCTATCCAAGCGCCCAGGGGTCGGCACGGGTCAGCTAAAACCAGCGTTTACACCCTCAGCTAGGCCTGTTCCCACACAACTACAAATACACATGGGACGTCGCTCGGGCGCACACTCTTCCATTCACCCACACGAATGTACACCAAAATCAGCAGTTCTCAACACCCGGTCGTATCCCCAATTAGAAACATTCCAGCGTGACTAATTAAATATTGCCAATCTAGATTTAAACGAGAGAGATTTACACAGCACACAAACGTGACATATTTGACATCTGAGCTAACAGAGGGAAATCAGGAGGCAAACCCTGCAGTCCAATGTGACCGGACATAAAGTCAAGGACAACTCTGGAAAAGTTAATTATTTTCATACTTATCCTGCTTAATGACTTAAAGATAAGAGTAAAACACCATATTGTTGTGCAGTTTTTAAACTCTGAGAACATTGAACATGAAAGACAACATACATGTTTTCAAAGCTGCATTGACTCTCTGTTGGTATTCGTTGAAAGTTTACAGTTCAAGAAGTGAAAGATTACAGTAAGACAACTGCTGCCGCCTTGATTACTGAACCGTCACGTCTCAAAGCTCACTTGAGCACTTGTACACAGGGTTTTTGACACCTGACTTGTGTTTTCCTAGGGGTAAGGTTGTATAAGATTTCCCCACTGTAATTACAATGACGTGATCAATGGAGTGAAGGGGCCACAAAAACAGAACGATTGTGATATTCTGAGTCACAGCTGGACATGAGTTGGCATCATTTCTGTCACTTGAACTGAATGTGAGGAATTCACAATTATATTATAGAGGACATGCAAATAGGTCTGTATGTTTTTTTGAAAGAAAACTCTAATGCTCAACAACAAGGATGCAATTATCTTTTCAAAAATACAGTAAAAAATGTAACATTGTGAAATATTATAAAAAAAATTAAAAAATAACTTATCCCTGTAATGGCAAAGCTGAATTTTCAGCATCATTACTCCGTCTTCAATTCCTCTTTTTATAATTTTTTATGTAAAACCCTTTTATAGTCTTTTTTCTCCAACCACTGCAGAAAATGAAGGGGGGGGGGAAAAGTTATACCGGCTCTAGTGGGCATAGATATGGTTCAATGATGCATTCTTTTTCATCTTCTATTTTGAAATGCATACAGTGCAGAAAAAAACTTCAACAGTTAAGAGAAAAAGGAGGTAAGGAAAGAAAATTAGAGGAAAAAAACTGTCTTTGATAGAGACAGTAAGGCATTGCATAAGGGAGCAAATGCATGGGAGAAATTCAAAAAATGTTTGCATTCGCAAAATGTAACAAACTCATCAGGCATTTTCATTACTGCAAAGTGAGAAACATCTCCCAGGAACTGGTTGTTCTGAAAGGATATGTCCTCAGTATTTCACTAATATGATAAGAAGACATTAAAGAGTAATTGAGAAAACACCAAGAACAACTGAGTCATATCGGTAGATCTCTCAAGCGAATAAGACTCATTTTAAGGTCTTGTGTTCTTATTGGACAGGATCCTGACAGTATTTAGACGGAACCCATAAATCCTATGGTAAAATTAGTGTATAAAACATGACTGAACCGACTGTCTTTCAGGAGGGTGTGCGTGATGTATGCAAACATGCAACGGGTGCTGTGAAGCGAGACGTGGGTGTGAGAGGAAATCCAACATGATGCAGGAACGTTAAACAATAGACTTCACAAGTTCGACCTATTAATGAATGATATTCCCACCTGAAAAAGGGCAAACTGAAGATGTGACACCAATATGGCATCTGGCATTTGTCCCAGAATTAGCAAGTCTCTATCGCCCTTACTGAATCAAGTGATAAAAAAAACAAAGCAAAAGCAAAGCCCCAACTGACAAGGAAAAACAGGAAATATTTAGTTGCCCATGAATAAAAGATCACAAAGCAGGCAGGTGTTTGTATCAAAGTGTGTGTGTGTGTGGAAAAGTAAAGAGAGCACAAAGGAGAAAGGGATATGACAGGGATATGAAAGAGAGAACAGTTGCCTACGGTCCCTTATAGAGAGGTCACGTATAATGAACCTTCATTATTTCCCATCTCACTGAAATGGAGCAAAGTCACTGCTCTGAGGCAAGTCAAAAGAAGAAAGGGTGATGTAAGTCATAAGGGCCCGTGAGGGGCCCGCCTCCCCTCATATACTGCTCATTACAGGGCCAATCGCTTCACAAGCAGATCTGTTACTGCCTCACATATATAAAGATCTCGTAAAAAGGACAGTTACAAGAGCCAATTTATGCTGTGTGTGTAACCTGCTCTTTTTCTACCTGTGTCTGTGAGCAAGACTGCATTTTCAAGGCACATCCATTTTCTTGACCATTAAAAGCTTATTTGGCCTTTGGCCATATTTGACTAGTTGTCCCAAAGGAGGTCAGGTAAATTTGTGCTTCACAGACGTTTGAACAAGTCTGTTCCCCCCCACATATAACCTCTGTATATATTACTGAGCAATTTAAGTTTCTCAGCTAACGCTGGGGTCCTGTGAGAAATCGAATACCATCCGGAGAGGAATGTGTGCGATTACGGTATATTATTTTTCACAACGCCTCTCTTCATTTACTTTGACCTTTGGTGAATGCCATAACTAAAGCTTAAATTTCTCGTTTCACTGCCTGGTGAGTCTTCATGATGGATTTAGACCTTTCGGCTGACTTCAGCTTGCCATCTGGGTAAAATAACAGTTGGCGGCTCTAGTACTGCTGGTATTGCATTCCATATAAAATGAAAAGCAATACAGAAAGTCCAATCACAAACTGATCGGAAAGGCCACTGTAGTTGAAAAATCAGCTATGATTCTTACTTCAATGACTTCCTTTTCTTAAAGGGACAGTTCACCAAACAAATGTAAATTCTATTAACGTTTACTTATCCTCATGTCGGCCCAAACCTGTACGACTTTTGAAGGAAGTTTATTTCATCAAATTAAAGTCTATGGACATGATTGTATGGACACTACGACATAAGACATCAAAATATCTTGTGAGTAGGCGAGTAAATGATGAGAGAATTAAAATTTTTGGATGAACTATGCTTTTATATATAACTTATTTTAGAATTTTACCAAATTTTCCATAATATGCCCACACCCCGTCCGAAATCAATACATGAAATCATAAGACATTCTGTGTTAACAATTGTAACTCAATCGTCGTTTGGCAAACCACTCCCGTCTAAACAGTACTAAAGACATGAAAGGAAACTCTTGTTTGCCTTTCACCATTTGTTCGGTTAACAAACAAACTCAAACTGATTTTCACCAGGATGTAAGTTTGGTGTCTATGCCCAAATCAGCAAGAGGTCACAGGCTCCTCTCTTCACAGGATGACACGAAACGTAGCAACCGATTGTCAAAGCAAGCACACCGAGTTTCACTAAGACGATGCGGTCGTCGTCATGTGTTCCCGTTAAGGAGTTGCTAAGTACTTGCATCAAAGTTGCAGTGTTTCATCTGACTATCCATTTATTAAAATATTAATTCATTATACTGACAACACATCTATGCATCCAACCCATAAATGCACAGAAAACTAGTAGCCGACCAATGCCGATACCAATTAACCAAAAAGTGGGGTGGTCGATATAAATCCGATATTATATTATATAAGCAAATGGTAGGCTATTTTTTATCATTTAATTTAATGACATTTTATTTATATTACAGGACGATAAACTCAAAATAAATATCGGCAGAGTTATCATCATGGCCAGTATGTCAATCTATAACCATTTAATATGACAGTTGTCCATTCAATTATTCATCTAGCTGTCTATCATAATTTTCATCTCTCAATTCAGTCTCATTCAGCCAACTATACATCCATTCATCCAACCATTTATCCATTTACCGATCCATTGAATCTCCAGTCAAGGTCCTTGTAATTGGACTCACCTCCCACGAACTGTATCCCTCCTGCCACTCGTCCGATGGTGCGAGAGATTAGATCCGTAACACAGCATCCCATCATTGCAGTGAGAGCCACCAGGAGCAGCAGTCCGCAGCCTGTCCCCGTCACCACCGTGCAGATCCTCCACTCCAGACTCGGGATGCCCTGGAAGGAGGCGTAGCGCCCACATTGCTCCAACATAACCGTCCCACCACGAGCTTCATCCCTTACGGGGTAGGAACAGCGCCGGAATGTTCCAAATGACACTGGCTTACCCATCTGTGACCCAAGTAGCCAGTATGGCATGAAGAAGCCTACACAAGATGTGGCAGCACAAAGGAAGGACAACAGGGCCCATACCACACCTGCACATGTAAGACTGGATGCCATCGCGCTCAGCTCAAACTAAAATCTTTCAGATGCAAAAGACACTGGATTTTAGGTTGTGCACATGCTCCTAAGCCGACCGGCCCAGATCCTCCCGATGTCTTCCTGCTCGGTTACACCTGAGAAAATAGTAAAAAGTGTGGGAACATCAGTAATAAGTCATAAATCCAAGATGACAATTAAGCTCTTCAAATTGCATAAAGCTAACTGAAACCTGTTCACTTTCATATGTGCATTAAACATAGGTAAACATAAAAAAAACTTTGCCTGTTTGTCACCCAAATATTTTGATCAATGGACCCCTTTCAGAGACTGTGATAATGCGTTTCCACAGTTTTCAGCATTGCAGCTGTAGTAAAGTATCTCATGTTTTCATTTTTTTAAATTTTAACATACATTTTTAACACTATACTTTGTGTTATATTACTCACAGTAAATGACAAAAAAATTAATTAACACTGCTGCTAGGGTGCTTGTACAGTAGCTCATGGAGTATAATGGCAAATTTTACATAATATTCTCTGTTCAGACTGCTGTAATCAATCTCTCTATATTTTTCTATCTATTGGAGTCGTGGAAACACTATCACGGATTTTTTTCAGTTGCTATTGAAGCAAATGGGAATCCAAAATATATATATTTGCTGTAATCCCCCGTTTACCATTATAGATGTTTACCCAACTATGACGACTTCCACTTCTGAGAACCCAGGAAATTATAGATTTTTGATTGACTTTTCCAGTCATGCATGATTACTACTCATTACTAAAATTTCTGAGGTAGTTTTATATATAAGAGACCAATGAACAGACTTAAATTGTTAAATGCATTATTGAATAAAATGTCACCAATAAGACAAAAATACAATATCCAGGAAACAAAATACTTTTAAGACTCAAACCTCTGGATTATGGTATTTAAATAGAATGAAGAGTGTGTTTACAATTTATATTTTCACACCTAATAATATTTATATACACATGCTGAAATTAAATATTTTTATGACGTTGACATATAGTGTAACATGCTGTAGGCTACTCCATCTAAAATTATTTTAAACGGTTTTTTTCTCATTTTATTAGCATTATACATTATATGACTTCATATTAATGGAGAGACTACATGTGATATTTGTAGTTTTAAAATGTCACACGTCAGGGCCATTTAAAATTACTTTTTTAAAAAACGAGCGTATAAGAAGAGATTTAAAATGGTAAAGTTTATAATATATATATACTTTCCTCATGCGTTCATATACATTTTGACCTAAAATCTTGATGATGATAAAAGAAAGTTAATGGACACATTATGAGTCATCTTTCCATAACCATGTGGGATGTAAACATAAAGGAAAACATTATGTCGAGCTGTCATATAGAACCAGAGTCCAAAAGTGAGTCAGAAACTGATTTAAGCATGCAATAGATATCTTACATGTCTGTGTCGTTCCCTGTTTCCGATTCCACTTGTTTTCAAGATCTAAAGAGCATAAAACACGGAAAAATGTGGCGTATGCTGTCTGTTTGCTTCTATCCTGTCCTGGGTCGAGCGTCCCTCAAGTCTTTAACTCTGGCGTCTACAGTCCACTTACTGCCCGAACACATGCACGTCTCCGCCCGGGACTAAACCGAGTGTGTTAAAACGGAGTGGGAAAGCGCAAGCCGAGGCATCAATCTCCAGATCCTCCGCCCAGAGGCTGGTCTGACAATATGCTGTGTTTCCCAAGACTCCGCCTGGCTGCCGCGCGATCTCTCAAAGTCCCCTGTCAAAGTCAAAGCAGTAATTTATTGTCATTTCGGGTTTCTGTTGGAGAGTACAAACGAAATACGGTGTCTCCAGCCGTGGTGAAAAAAATATCATGTTACAAATATTTTCAATACAAATACGTTATTTATACCCTATGGGGGATAATAATTAGGCTTCATTTCACAAAATACAAATTAAGGATAAACATTAAAAATAATTTATGAAATTTAGTATATGATGATATATTTTTTTTATCATAAAATTAAAAAGCAACTAGCCTATACAATTTCCAGTTTACATAAAATGCATAATTTAGATAAAATATGCTATTCATTATGTCTGCTGTGCCACATGCAGCGTCAAATACCGATGTGTGATTGAAGGACAAATCGTTCTTTTGAGTTGGAAATTTTGAATTACTTTAAGCAGTAAACAATGAGGTTCATACTCTTGTTGCATCACATTTGAGCTTCGTAAAGAACCAATGAGGTTCATTCTTGTGTTACGCATGTTTGAGTTTCCTCAAGAACCAATGAGGCTCGTTCTCACATGTTTGAGCTTCAGCAAGAACCAATGAGGTTCATTCTCGTGTCGCATGTTTGAGTTTCCTCAAGAACCAATGAGGTTCGTTCTCATGTCGCACGTTTGAGTTTCCTCAAGAACCAATGAGGTTCATTCTCGTGTTACACAGCATGTTTGAGCTTCCGCAGGAACCAATGAGGTTCATTCTCGTGTCGCATGTTTGAGTTTCCTCAAGAACCAATGAGGTTCATTCTCGTGTCGCATGTTTGAGTTTCCTCAAGAACCAATGAGGTTCATTCTCGTGTCGCATGTTTGAGTTTCCTCAAGAACCAATGAGGTTAATTGTCGTGTCGCATGTTTGAGTTTCCTCAAGAACCAATGAGGTTCGTTCTCGTTTGTTACGCAGCATGTTTGAGCTTCAGCAAGAACCAATGAGGTTCATTCTCGTGTTACGCAACGTGTTTGAGCTTCCGCAGAAACCAATGAGGTTCATTCTCGTGTTACGCAGCATGTTTGAGCTTCAGCAAGAACCAATGAGGTTCATTCTCGTGTTACGCAACGTGTTTGAGCTTCCGCAGAAACCAATGAGGTTCATTCTCGTGTTACGCAACGTGTTTGAGCTTCCGCAGAAACCAATGAGGTTCATTCTCGTGTTACGCAGCATGTTTGAGCTTCAGCAAGATCCATTGAGGTTCATTCTCATTTTACGCAACACGTCTGAGCTTCTGCAAGAACCAATGTGGTTTGTTTTCGGCATCAAGCAGTTTTGGTTGAGTTTCTGTTAATGTTCGCTGATCAATGTTTAAATGTGAATAAAAGACTAAATTAAGTCTCTTCATCATATAAAGCAAGCGAGTCTCTTTTGGACTGGTCTCTATGGATTAGTTTTACTATCTCTTTATGAACTTTTTCAAGTTTCAAAACTTTTTTGTCAAAGTTTCAATTGCGTATCTGTCTATGGAGGGATAGTAATCTCTCAGATTTCATCAAAAAGATCTTCATTTGTGTTCCGGAGATGAACGAAAGTCTTACAGGTTTGGAACGAGTCATTAAAAAAGGGTGAGTAATTAATGACAGAATTTTCTTTTTTGGCTGAACTAACCTTTTAATCTGAGAAACATTGATGCAAACTGCTGAGTTTTAAAAGCTAGCATGGATCTCATCAATCACATGTATGCTGTCACAATGCCTAAACGGCACATAAAAACTGATGTTGCATATCAAAATGGGTCTGAGGGCATTAATGACCTCCAGGAACCCACAGAGGAGAGGGTACACTGTCAGCACCTCTTCTTGATCCATTATTATAATTTCCATCCTGCAGTGTTATTTCTCATCAGCAGTGTCTCTCTGGTGGCATTGGCTAATGTGGCTGTAATGATGTTTTAGTATTCAATATCTTCACTGCTGTTTCATGCATTTTATTATGAACCAAAAGCAACATCAGAGATTTGCTGCATGTTAAAGCAGTTCTGACCCTGATGAGAAATGCAAATTGGGGCAGCCCATCTCTACTTCTTTCCCTTGTGTAAAGCGATGCAGCCGTAAGCAGTCATGCAGAATTCATAGAAAGCGCCTCTTGCGCATGAAATATCCGGACTGAAAGACTACTTTATTTGATATGTATACTGTGATACAGCCTAGTGTTTAAAGATCTGGTCTGCAAGTGTCTGTCCAATGATTAGTTATGGTGTACTTTTGACTTCTTCTATAGTGGGATGTATTTCCTACACAGTTCAACCAGAACTTGCCTTTGAGTGGAAATCTCTCAATCGAACATTAGAGAGAGCACAATTTGAGCAGTCTCTAGACAGTCCTCTGATCTCATTCAGATTGTTGAACTCAGGTCTGTTTGAATCTCAGCATAAAGCCTTTTAGATAGACGGACCATTTAGGTTCTCAATAGACCATGGTCCTACAGAAAAACACCACACTCATTTCTGTAAAACTCTTTTGCATTTGAACATATGCCCAGCCTACTATCAATTTACAATCTTGAAAAAGTTTTCACCATTACATTGCCTCCTAAAATCTTAATTTTATTAATAATTAACTAACTATATTTTATAATAAAATAATAATACAACAGTAAATAAACAATAATAATAATAATAATAATAATACAGTTATAGTAATATTAATAATGTTTAAATAAATACCCTACATGACTGACGTTGACTACTAGTAATGGGGTGCTGTGTAGGAAACACAATAAAAGGTATTTACCAGCTAATACATTTAAAGAACTTTAATTTATGATATTTGTGTCCTTCTAGAGTTATTGCTTCATTAGCTCTTATGATTAATTAAGCACCAAATCAATTTGCAGAAGCCATATTGCTTTCCACCTGACTGATCTGATTTCAGCTCAATATTCAGTTAACCCAGAAGTCTATTAAAAGTGTAAGGAGATGCCAGATGTGTGTTCAGTTCAATAGAATGCACCTGCATGTCACAGATGTATATGACAGTAGTTAATTTAGTGTCAGGATGACATTTACCATCCTCATAAATGACATCATCTGGATTTTGTAGGCGTGAACTGAGACCTTGTTGCCCTATCAATATGAAGCATATGACTTTGATGGCAGTTTACGACCTGGGAGAGCAAAGACACTCATCAAAACCCGGCCATTATAATTATTCCCTCTCCCAAGCCACGCACAAGTGGTCATGAGCTGTCAAAACTTCATAAGAATGTTAAATAGTCTGTCTTTGTGTGGTGTAGCTGCACCATGTTGCTTAAACTGTCAAATGTGATCCACAGAGACACCATAACTGTTACCTGCTGCTAATGATGAAGAATATCACATGAGAAGTTAATGAGATCTCACAGTTACCCACACATTTACCTCATTACTATGAATACTGGAAGACAATACAGTCTCCCTGTAAGAAATTCATCATTGAGGCTGACAACGAAAGTCACTTTATAGTGTTTGCTATTGTCCTTCCCTTCTTCACTGAATTGAGCCAAGATTAAGAAGAAGGCATTTATGCTGCATGCAGTGTAAAAGCTCTCCAAGTCGCATTCGATACCAATGTGATCATTCAAACCACCTCAGAAGGCCTCATACGTAATTTTTAATCTTTCCAAATGGGACAATGTCAACATATGCGTGGAAGCTTAGGAGCACAAAATAAAATGTGGCACATAACAGCTGTTGCATTTTATATCGCAATTGTAAAAGCAATTTGGGCTACCTGATGTTTTTAGTTCATATGGGCTACATCAAGTGCAGAAACACATTTATTTGGCCAAGTGTAACTAAACACCCAATCAGATTTGTGAAGTCACAAATGACACACAGAAGGAGTCATGGAGAACAAAGGATGTTACATTATTTCAGCATGATCAGGAGTAGAGGGGTGGATATGATGGAAAAGGGCAACATAGAGTGAGTGAGTGAATGAATCAGAGAAACCGGATGACAGCTGGTTCTGTTATTCACCCTCCAGAGGTCTCAGCCATGAACCTCACAACACAAATCATAAACGCAAACGCAGCACTCTGTGAAGGAGAAAGGCACAGATAAACCATAACAGCGCTCAAATTGACTTTCACACTTTAACACCCTATTCTTCTCCCTGTAGTCTCTTTTTAGCTTATAGACAACTTATGTTTGCTTTCTAATTAAATGTCAGTGATGAATGTAATGAATAAAGATAACAATTTTCTTTTATCCCTCTCCTTTTTAATCATCATCCTTCATTTAACTATAAGTGTGTAACTTAATTCTGTGACACTATAGCGCCATTCTTTAAAGGGTTAGTTCATCCAAAAGTTCGCCCATTTAAGACATGAAGTTGTATGGAATCCTTACCAGCATCCTAACAGTGCATACACACTGACCCACTCTGTAGTCACCTCCCTGGTCAGAGTTCTGGCCGCTGGAAGTTTTCAAGATAGTATAGGCTACTCCCGGTTAGTTTCCGGGGCCTCAAAACTGTGCGTTTTTACGTGAAAAAATTATTTGCGTTTCAATGCTTGATTAATTTAATACACAAAAAACACGCCGGTCAAAATTCATACCTCAGTTTTAATCGGCACTATTTTCTTTCCATTTCTATCAATCCGCGCTGCTGTCAACGTCAACAGTGCGCACGTTCCGATCAGCTGTTCCTTAGTGTTTACACAATCGATTACGAAACGACGTAAAAAGTAGAAAATGAACGATGGTGCGAACTTGTAAATTTCCAGGCTGTGACCACAAGAATGTGCCGGGATCACCGTTCAGATTCCATCGTTTTCCCGTTTCGGATATAGCTACGAGACAGCTTTGGCTGCGGTTATCATCTCTGCGGGAGCTAAAATATCCAGAATCAAGGATTATCGTGTGTGCAGTGCTCACTTCAGCGAAGACGATTACATCCCCAACCAAGGAGGAAAAATTAAAAAACTGATTTAAAAGAGTTTTGCTGTAGCCTAGTACCACGGGTAAGCTCTATTTTACTAACCTTATGATCCCATGTCTAAACTGTACGGTAAACAAGCTGATGTTTAGACTCCAGTGGAAAACACGTGAAAATATGTCTAATATAAAAAAAGGTATAGGGATATAGGTACAATTTGCTGAGAAAACTATTTGATTGAACACACACACACAAGTTCGGCATCGGTATACTCCGGTTCATAAAGGTATCCCTTTGGCGTTGTGCTAAAATTACTTTCATCCTCATCTGTTCCGTCTGACATTGTGCTAAAATTGGTTTCATCATCAGAAGTTTCGCAGTCAGACATGTTGTCACGAGTCGCGCTATCAACAGCTGATCGGAACGTGCGCACTGTTGACGTTGACAGCAGCGCGGATTGATAGAAATGGAAAGAAAATAGTGCCGATTAAAACTGAGGTATGGATTTTGACCGGCGTGTTTTTTGTGTGTTAAATTAATCAAGCTTTGAAACGCAAATATTTTTTTCACGTAAAAACCCACAGTTTTGAGGCCCTGGAAACTAACCGGGAGTACTTTCTTGAAAAACTTCCAGCGGCCAGAACTCTGACCAGGGAGGTGACTACGTGGGTCAGTGTGTATGCACTGTTAGGATGCTGGTAAGGATTCTATACAACTTCATGTCTTAAATGGGCGAACTCTTATGTCGTTCCACACCCGTAAGACTTTCGTTCATCTTCGGAACATAAATTAAGACATTTTTGATGAATTTTTTTTTTAATTAAGACATTTTTGAGTGCAGCATGGGTCAAAATCTCTGACACGTCTAGAAAGAAAACAGTTTAGAACTTACAAAAATGTATGACCAGATGTTCTTGCATTTTAAATTGTTCAGTAGTTTTTCCACATTTCATCAGACCAAATGTAATTACAAGGAGCATGTGTTGTTTTTTCAGAGAGAGAGGCTAAAAAAAGACCACCTGACAATAAATCTCAAGGTAGCTACTTACTTGGCTTAGCCATGAACAAGCCTATACAATTAGTAGATGACAACCATGTTATTTTGCCATCCCATTCATTGGATTCAAAAAGTCAGTCATTGTGCTCCTGCTTGGGAAGTTCCTGATTTTTCTCCAGAGTAAATCATTTTATGTCACTTTGGATGCTGCATTTTAGTGGTTTGATACTTTATTTCATTTTTTCTTAATTAAAATCCTTTTTTTACTTGCAGAAGTTGAATGAGGCCCCCTACTGGGCACTGCTGTAAAGATTGGGAGCCAGTGTTCTACATCTGGTTCTGCTTCAGGATCCAGATTTTACATTTGTACAAAAGTAAACAAAAAATCCTTGCTGAAAAACTAAAGAGTTTGATTGTTCGCACAAGCTTTGACACCAGAAACGACAGAGCATGGAAAGTGTTTTTTCTCCCTATTTATTTTGACGATTCCCTGCTGACACTATCAGAACAGACCCATTGGTTGAAACACATTAATCTAAAGTATAGAGAAATGTGATATTCATTCTATATTTTTACATAATAAAATATAATCCCCCTCCAAATATATATATTATACTGTCTATTAATATTTAATGTAATGTTGTGATACTAGTTTAGGCCTAAAAGATTAAATGGATCAAAAACATTACAGCTAAAGACAATTTAAACCAAGTGCACCAAGATCATTAAAAGCTTCACCAGATGAATACAAATACCATTGGAGGATAAAGTTGTATTGAATCATGTTAAAGCAGCATCATAAATTCCAGTGTTGAAATAACAGCATTTCTTATTCTTTTCATGCTCACTACTTCAAAGTAGTATAAAAATAGATGCGCCAACAAGCCTCATTCTTCTTCCTTGTCCATACAGGTGTCCCAAGGATAAATGAAAAGTTTCACTTGAAAACATCAAGCCTTTTAGGGAGTTAAACATGCAGCTGGGCAGACGGTTTTATTGCTTGACGAAGGCTACGTTCCATCCAGGAAATGGCCCTCTCGTAGAATTCATGCTTTTTGATGCACATCCAGCTCCATGTTTCCTCAAATCACCCCTGCGCTCATGCCTGTGCGACTGCCATTGCCACTGAAATATATAAAACAAGATCCTGACATTAAACAAGTTTATTTCAGATAAAGCGAGACACACAATACTTATACTGCAGTATAAGTGGCAGCAAAATGACAAAAATGTGTTCTAGAGCAAACAGGCATGACTTGATTCATTCTGTCCTATCATGCTTTTGTAATTTTGTTTACACTCATCCAGCTATTATCCCCTTGCTCTTGCCACTTTACTTCTCTGTCGAGTCGACAGCCGCAAGCAAGCAGCAATAAAATCTTCCTCGGTTGCATCAAATATAACTCATTAAATACAGTCTCCAGCTGGGCCCCCTGCTATATCATTTTCTACCGACACGAAATATATGTATTTATCACCCTGTGTGGGGTGAGTTATTTTATTCTAGTATAGCTGTTCTCTGAAAAGTGATAGTCTCGGTTGTGGTATATTAGTCTACTTATGCAAAAATTAATGTGCATGTTGACAAAGAACAACCTTGCTTGTGTCAACAACAAAAAAAATTGCTAAAATGGCAACTAAACAGTGAATGTGGACTCAGTCCACTAGAGGGAGATCTTTAGCATTAATTCAATATAAACAGAGGCATGTGTTTCTCTTGAAACCCAGTAGGTGACGCTGTGGGACTTGTTATAAACCCTTCCTGTCATGGAGTAGCACGGAATAGCGCACTTCCATATGTGACCCTGGATGACAAAACCAGTCATATGGGTCAAATTTTTTTTAATTGAGATTTAAAAATTGACATGAAAGCTGAATAAATAAGCTTTCCATTGATGTATGGTTTGTTAGGATAGGACAATATTTGGCCGAGATACAACTATTTGAAAATCTGGAATCTGAGGGTGCAAAAAAATCGAAACATTGAGAAAATCGCCTCTAAAGTTGTCCGTTTATCTTCGCGATTGTGCTGCATTCACTCACAAACATAAATGTTTTATACATTTACGGTAGGAAGTTTACAAAATATCTTCATGGAACATGATCTTCGCTTAATATCCTAATGAATTTTGGTATAAAAGAAAAATGTATAATTTTGACCCATACAATGTATTGTTGGCTATTCCCACAAATATACCTGTGCTACTTAAGACTGGTTTTGTGATCCAGGGTCAAACATTTCAAATACTTCCTCTGCAGTGTATAGTAGGCTATTATAAGTTACACAGTATGCTAATTTGGTTTAAAAAATCTAGTATACAAGCTGTGAAGAAGTAGCTAAAAGGAGCTTTATTTTTCCTTGTAAAATACCTTGTACTGTATTCCACAATGCAATTTGTCATTGACCTTCGATTTGCTGTGTCAAATGACCATCTGCAGATTTTAACAATCCTTCTTTGACTCATTATTTGATCAGACTGTCAAAATTGTATTAATATCGAATGTAATATACATCCATCATCAGTTGTGGAGATGTAGTTGAAGCTAAAAGGCGCTAAGGGTCTCTTGCAACACAAACTGTTATTTAAAACACTTCTGAACTAACTCTGTACAATTTATTACATCATTTCAGAGGCATCTCTATGTGTTTCAACTGCGAAGATAATTGAGCACAGCATGAATTAGAGAAAGACGTGTTTGAATTTAAAAATCTAATTAAAAGAGCTTGACCTTCACTGTCTTTTAATTTTCACTTATGACACAAAGTTTTGTTAGAAAAAAAACAATTTCTTTTTCTTTTTTTTGTGCTGACATATTGGCTGTGTCTGACTCTGAAAGCTTAGGCAGCTGACTTGTTGCCTCGCTGCCTTATCAGGCAATTACTTCGCAGACAGGCTTTGCGTGCGAAGGTACCTTAACTGATTTCAGACAGACTTCTTAGGCAGCGTAATGGTTTAAGGATCTACAGCTAAATAGAGATAGAGCTTACGTGATAACTAAGCGAATATTTAACTACTTCAATAGCAATTTCTCGCTAGATATGACATCAAAAGTGGAAAACTGACCACCAATCAACAACTTTTGAAAAAAATTGAATACTTCTTTACTATATAGTGTGCAAAAAATAGTAGCCTACGCTAAATGAGCAGTATGTCCGAATAGCTGCATCGCAAATCGCATACTCTCTTGAGTAGGCACTTGTTTTGAATAAGTAATTAGGCTACGTCACGACCACAAAAAAAAAAGATCTATATAGTTTGAGTGTGTGAAGTATGAATGTAATCTGGATGTACTACATTTGCCATGTTGTCATTATCATGTGACCTACCAGCTTCTGCCCAGCTGCCCAGCTTCACTACCATTCATTAATCCTATTCCATGTGGCCTTATGGGATAGAAAAGTGTCCATCAAATGCACACCAGAATCTCTGTGGAAGAAGTAGGTCATCTGTACTTTTTGCTTACTCTTTTATGAGTACTGTGAATTCGAACATACTTCTTTTGTCACATACTGTTTTTCACCTACTATATAGTTGGGAAGTATGCGATTTCGGATGCAGCCATAGTATTCGAAAAACAGTAGCCTGTGAAAAGTCCCTGGATGACCTACTACTTCCACAGAGATTCTGAAGTGCACATTCGATGGACACTTTAATATCCAGGGAAGCCATGAGAGGAGATTTATGAATGGAAGTAAAGCGACGCAACTGGCGCTAGTAGGTCATGTGACAGTAACAACATGACTGTCTAATGAGTTTGCAATTTGCACAATGATGCATTTAAACGTTAATGACCAAACGTATCCGTACAAAAGTTCACAATGCTGTTGCAGATTACATATAATGTGGATAACACTGAATACATATCTTTTTGTCAGGTTAGATATTGATAATTAATCACTCAAACCCCTTTATCTAAACCTCTCTACTTGACCGTCGGACTTGCACGTTTGCCATGTTTGTAGTTTTTGAAACACTTTGTATTCATGTTTGTAGTTCTAATAGAGAATCCTCATCCAACACGCAATGGGTTGTGGGCAATATTAGTTCTTAGAGTGTGCATCGATCTGTACTTCGGATAATAACCATAAAAAGTAGACCATCCGGGTAGCTTTGTAATACTCATTTAAACATACTATGATTTGGGACAAACTAATTCTAATTTTGAATACGATTTAGGACGGATAGTATGCGAATTGGGATGCAGCAAGTGTCTTATTATTGGGAGATACGAGGATCTGTGGGTCTGCCTTTTGAAAAAGTGTAACGGCTAATTTCACATATAATCACATTCTAGCCTTCACATCATTGAATTTCATTAAGAGTTGCGCAACAGTCAATCACTGTTTGCGGTTACCATAAAAATGAATGAGAAGTCCTGCAAACTGAATCATACCTGTCCGCAACTTCTCTTATAAACTCATTAATCCAAATCTCTTAAATCCAAAACGAATGTTTAAAAGCAAACATGTTGAAGATTAGCAGATGGGCTATCATTAAATGATAAGTTATTTCCTCACAAAAGTGGTTTATTCAGCTGAGTAAAGCCTCTCCTCAATGAAAAGCCTCTTGTCTCTTTCCTTGCGTACCGCAGCGTTTGCTTTTTTCGGCCAAGGTTGCTAGCTTACTTTCAAGTGGCTTTGGTAGTACGTCCAAATTTCATTCATACTACGAAAATGCATCCTCCTAAGACACCATTTTAAGCTTTCAGACGCAGCCATTACCTATTAAAAAAGGAAGTTTATCTAAGGACATCTAAGTTTATCTAAGGAAGGACATCTAAGGAGGTCAATAATCCTACTGTATGCCACAGTCATGAAATGTAACATGCTACTTGCTAGTTGGTAAGAACTGTTTTCGTAGTTGAGACGTTCTCATTCTAAAGAGCATTTGATTGGACAAAAATCTGTGTGGGATGAGTCATCAGCATTTTTGCATATACTGAAGGGTAACTTTTTCCACTTGCTAACATTTTTGAACTAGGTGTACACTAGCATATAGATGATTTTAAATCTAACATTTCTGGACTAAAAGCCAATTTTGATGGGGTCTTTAAAATGTCGCCATATTTGGCAATGGACAGTGCTGCAAACGTTGAAAGTAGACCAGAGCGCTTTCATCTCCTGTCACGCTACACTCTTTAATTGGCCAAAAGAGCCAGCCAGACTTAATTTGCCTGCATTAAAGGGAAGAGTTAGAAAGTAGGACAGAAAAATCACTTGCTGAGCTTCAAAATTGATGCTTCATTGGTACACACAGTATTTAGTTTTACATTTTGTGCTGCAGACCTCACACTGAGATGGATGGGATATTGCTGATCTAGTGCACTTTTGATTTATATGAAGACAAACAAGAGTCATATGACTTATTTCAACAAGGTAGTAGGCAATTTTTCTGTTCTGTTAGCATGGTTTGTTTAATTAGCCATAAAATGTACCCCTAATTGACCATGCTTTTGATTCCCTCAAAAGCAAGGCCTCAGTTCAGAGAAAAACCACTCTGGAACCTACTCTTCAGACAGCCCATGATCTGTCAAACCAGCTTGAGAATTATAAAGGGGAATTCACGTAGTCAAAGGGAACCTCCCTTTGTTCCATCTCTTCTGAAACATGCTGACAAGCTGAATAGAATATGTCAGACGTGTGCCTGTTGGCCACATTTGATTTTAACAGCTATGTAAATCACACAATTTGAGCTGTTATGAAGCCACTTCACAAGTTTCAAACCCAGACACTCCAACCAACCTAACCTAAATTTACACTTTTTCCCTTTTTGACATAAAATTCTTACAATAAAGTGTCTGTCTGTGAATATTATACGCAGTCTGTATTTCTTGGGAGGAAAAAAAGTTACATATGTTTAAAATTTGTTTCTCTGATGTTAACTGATGACACGTAAGTACAGAAGAAAGCGTTAGACATAGTTGCAGTTTAGTCCTCATCTATTTAAACCTATATTTGTTAGGCTTTTAGATGGATTTAGCTGGAACGTAGAGATAGAAACAAGCTTTGCCCAAATATTGAGTAGCTTTTTAAAGCTGTCAGTAAATTTGTTTTTTATTATCAACAAAGCTACAATGTTCCCTGGGTATAAGAAAATTACATTTACGAGACTATGTTGCCATGAAATCTCTGCGAGACAGTCCTGTGATTTGTTTTAGGCTTCCTGTTTTTAGGTAAAATTTCCCTCAACTTGTCTCATTTCATAACATGGCTTTCTGGAAAACTTGATTCTGATTGGTCAGTGAAGGAATTTAGCAGTCAGATATTTCACTAGATTTCCCATGGTCTATCAATGGCAAACTGTTTATCACACAGCGGTCTTTCATACAAATGCAAATGGTGTTATCTTGAGTCTCAGTAATCGAGAGTATTGAAAATCATCAGAGGATTTCAGCATTAATATTATTGCACACTATTAAAAAAAACGTAATTTTTACAGAACAAGAAACATCCAAACAAGGCTGACGATAATCCAAGCAAAAACACAAATCTAAACACAGCAGCTTTACAAGGAGTAGATAAAGACTATGACCAACAACAGACTACTGACACACAGGGGTATATACACAAGATAACAAGAGGCTAAACAGAGCACAGGTGAAGGTCATGAATCATACGGCAACAAACAAGGGCAACTGTGGAAGTAAACATGGCAGCAATGGAAACAATGGCAAACAGGCACTAAACATCATCATCAATCATCTAGGTCTTTCGCAGCAGAGGCGCCGATCTAAACGGTGTCTTACATTCCGTCTTTCTGTTTAAAAGCTGGTGTAATCATGGCAGGACAGAATCGTGGCCTATGTCAGCGCAGACCACCAAGCTGCCCGGTCTTCCGCAAGGTGATGCCGTCGGTCAGGGTTGAAAAAGGAAATAAAAAACAAGATTGGAGTAATTGGAATTCTGTCTATGTAGGGCTTGCCATATTTTATGTGATGAAGGACTATGAAGCACTTCTTGTCTCCCTTCAAACGCTCTCAGCTGATAGAATTAAGAAGGATGGGAGCCAAGCAGTCTTTTGATGGCGGCATTGATGTCCACCCCGGACATGACGCAAAGACATTCATGTCCCGCTTGATGACATCCTTAAAGCGGAGCTTGGGTCAGCCATGAGGGCGGTGTCCCATAACTCCCCATGGAAGATGGACATGGTAGATTCATCTGAGATGCCTCCTCCGGAACGCAGTGTACATGTCGCTGCTGTTAGTGAGCTTCAGCACGGTTATGTTCGGGACCTGATCCTGCCATGACAGGCCAAGGATCTGTCGTAGGCAATGGAAGTGAAAAGCATTAAAGGAGCATTTCACCCATGGGAACATTAATCTTTATTGAAAGTGGGTCATATATGTAGTCGAAATGTAAAATAAATTTCGGATTTGGTGCCTTCTTGACCGAGGAAAGACAGAAAGTAACTTTAGGGCGCATTTGTATGAAAGACAACAACTCCCACAATGCACCACATTGCAAAGCTCCGCAAGCCACTCCCACTAATCCAGAACAGCGCCTATGAGGTACCCGCCCATCAGAGAAATCACTCTTCTGTCTACAAGGCTAGCTACCACCAGAGCTTGAAATTCATTTCACACAAAATTTCTAGTTAGTTGGCAAACTCATTAGTGAATGACTCCTCGTTTGTATTTGTTTGAAATGGTGAATTATTGCATGATACCGGGATGTTCAGTCAGAACAGAATATGCGGTGCCAAACTAGGATGGTTCACACCACAACACAAACGTCCGTGTCCTCGTCTGATTAAGAGATTTCGTCCAGGAGAAATTGCCATCGTTGAAATTTTCTGTTGAAATCTCTGTGTCCGTAGGCGCACAGTGAGAGCACAGACACCACCAGTCCGCCCCAGCTCGAGCCAGTCCGGGCTACTCGTCCGCGACAGGCAGGTCTTCTGCCTCCTGTTCCTCCATCAACCTCAGCTCCTCTTCGTTATATTGGGGCTCGTAAAAGTAGCCACGAACAACTGATTCAAGCTTTCAAAATCCTCTTCTTCCATATCATATTGAGTAGCTACATTTCACCATTGTCGTAACTACACATCTGGCTCCACAGCGCCTTAGCTTAGCTTCCAAACAAGATGGAGGATATTGTTTTTTAGTTTCAGAAAGTGAAGTCCCACCCACTGATCTGTAATAGGTCTGTAGTTTGAGTGGGTCCCACCCCCTGGAAAAATGAGGAACGAGTCTATGTAGTTTGAACCGCTCTCCAAAGATATGGGACTTCCTGCTTAGAATGACGCAAAATGAAGATTTTTACATCATTATAAGCAGGAACTGCAACACTGAAATAATTTTTTCTCTCGTCTCAGGGGAAAATGAGGGAATAATAAACGACCATTCAAAAATATGACTGGGTTTCTAACGATACAAAGCTTAATGCAAATAGGTGAAGTGTCCCTTTAAGCTTGTGCTCCTGCCGCCGGTATGTAGGCCACGTTTCGCTTTCATATAGCAGGACGGAGAGCACACAGGACTCATATGCACCTTTACTTTAAGAGAAAGGTGGCTGTTGTTCCAGACGCGAGACTGAAGCCGCCCAAAGGTTGTTGAGGCACGACCGATCCTGGTATTCAGTTCAGGATCAAGGCTGTTGTTTGCTGTCAAGGTTGAGCTGAAATAGACGAATTTCTCGACAACCGACAGCACTGTGCCATTGATGGTGACGTGGGGCGAAGCAGGAACTTTCTGAGCCATCACAACTGTCTTACTGAGGCTTATGCTCCCTGACAACCACCAAAATAACACAGGGGGTAAAGAGAAAAAAAAAAGTTGAGGTAAATAATATTTAAATACCTAATACATAGAAGGTGCACGCAGTGTCATACAAAACAATAACACCATCACATGAAACTAAAATAATGCCAAAAAACATTAATTTAAAACAGAATTTAACATAAAACGCTAATGTATATAACTGATAGCAAAAAAAAAAAAAAAAGAACACAATTATTAAAATGAAAATACATCAATATTATGAAATATCACACAGGATTTCAGGGACTCTCAGTTTAGGGATTTTACTATAAATAATAGGATGATTTGTTCTTTTTAGGCCTAAACTTCCAAAATCGGTACATTCATCACACAATCATTCTTCTTTTTTTTTACAGTGCAGTGTTCCTCTTGTATTAGTGCCAATTGTTTTGTACATTGTGATAGAAATTGTGCATTGTGATTTTTTTTCTAAGAGGAAGCTCTAAGATACAGGGAAGATTATAAAATCATTTAAACTAAAATCAATATTTCAATTCATTTGTGAACAGCAGTGAATAGCATCGCTGCTTTGGAAGCTCTGTCGGGAGCTTTCCTGAATAATGACAGATTTAGAGAGACTGCACTGTAAAATGATACGATCAATAAGTTATGAAAACATGATTTTACATAGCTTTAACTCATCATAATAAGTTAGGCAATTTCCAACTTTTTTATAAGTTATACAAGATCAAATTCATTGTTAAAGGCTGTTTAATCTAATTTAAGTTGACATGACTTCCAAGTTGATTGTACTTAAAAATTTAAGGCAGCAACCTTTTTTTACAGTGTGGATCTTTAGTTTGCGAAGCTTGGTGCACATGATGTGTTTCAGGTATTCTCTTACACACACCCAGGCCCACACTAAGTAAAACAGAGCCACATGCCAAAGATAGCTGGTGTTTGGCTCTTTTAATAATACTGCGCTGGGACACATCTTCAGTGATATTCCTGTGGTCATCATGTGTTTCGGGTCTTTCAACATCATACACACTCTCTCACGTGACCCAGCCAGGGTTGACCAGACTTGTGTCCCAGCAGCACTGGCCCACGAATCACTCCACTGGATCCACAGCCACTCTCTGAGGCCTTTATTTGGTGCATTTAAAAATAATTTGTGCAAAATAGGATTCGGTGGTAGGATTAATGTTAATTACAGCTGAAATCTGATTATGGGTAAGGTTTATTTTCAGCAGCTGAAAGAGACACTCTTCAGTGTCGAGACCCCCGTCTGAAATCATATTTTCGTCAACCTTAATCGAATTTAAGTTGCGCTGTTTAAGCTAAAAGCGTCTCTCCAGAAAGTTTATAAGGGAGCTTTCTGTTTTACACAGCTCCGTTCTGCTCCATTACTAAACACCACATGCCTGCTTCATGCTGTGGACCTGTCTGCAGTGTCTCCCGTCAACCCCAGTGAAATAAATTGAGTCAACAACTCACGATTCAAGTCACTGTATTATTATGGGCAATTAGGTCGGTGAACACCACACAGTCATTTGGTGAATATTCACCAATATAAACTGTGTGTTCATATTCACCAAAATTAACTGTGTGTTAATTTTAGTGGAACTGTATCCGCAGCTACATGTAGCTGCGGATACAGCTCCACTAAAATTAAAGAATCCATTTAGAAGCAAAAAGGGTTTTGCAGCCTGATGAGAGAACTTTTTTAGGTTTAACAACAAACTATTACCATGTTCTTTAGAACAGTGAATCTCAATCTTTTTTTTTGATCCCCATCATATTTGAACTACAGAAGTATTGAACCCCCAGAACAAAATCAATTGATTGACATCATTAAAGTTCACCCAAAAATGAAAATTTCCCTATGATCAGAGGTGGGTAGAGTACCTATCCAAAAACTGTACTCAAGTAAAAGTACAAGTAGCTACTTATAGAAATATTTACTCAAAGTAAGAGTAAAAGTAATAATCTTAATAGTTACTTGAGTAAGAGCAAAAGGTATCCAATGAAAAAAAAAACGGACGGATCTTCATCTTCTTCTGACTGTTCTCCAAAATGTAATCAAATGTGTATTTCTGAAAGCATGTTTAAACTGGTTAACTGTGTCTAAGGTTGGCAAAGGCATTTTTCAAGTCGAGTTCGCACGCCACTGCTCAATAGCCTACACACACATTACCGCGGGTGTTCATTTCATAAACTGTGGACAATGTTAGCTTATTTAATCTAGCCTATAAATTAATGTAGGCTATATGTCCAAAAAAACGGATAATGTCATACTTTGTAGTAGTGCTCTCGTGGCATAATAATCTGTTTGGTTGTAAAATGTATTACCTGAATGAAATTAATCATTCATTCACAGACAGCAAGATGTTCAACTAATAAAGATCTTCATCGCTGGCAAAAATATGATGCATTTGCAGATTTGCTTTCACTATACTGTAAGTCCACACCACGGCCACTTCATCCAACGCTCTTGGTGATCTTAAATCTTCCTGTTACAACGAGTCGAGTGTGAATTGAAAGCGCTTCAGTGATTCAGTGCGTGCAGGAAACTGAACAGATCATTCAAACTGATTCGCAAACCGATTTAGACAGATCTGCTAACTTGTTTGATGAAGTCTTTGAACAGAATCGACTCAAAAGAGTGATGCGCCAAGGTCAGACTGGAAATGACCTTAGTAGAGTCACGCGAGAAATGTGTAAGGGAGGCAGCACCTGTGTTAAAAACTGGTAGAAAGTGGTCAGCAAAGAAATCTGTGGAAGAGGCAAAGGCTGCCCTTCAAATTGGGTATATCGTGGGACAGGTACAGCATGGAAGAGGGTTTTTTTGGCTCAGTTTAGTTCCTCCTAAATGGCACAAGGCAGCTTCTGTTCAAAGGAGGAAGCTGGTAGTCAACGAGGTGCGAAAGCAGGAGGAGAGGATGAGATGTATAAAGGCCATTTCCCAGGCCAAGCAGGGAGAGTGGATGAGATGGGAGAGTGTGGAACAACGCAAGATGGGCTGGCAAGACCTTTGGTCAATGGAAGAGAGTAGGATCAATTTCCTTATCAGGTCAACATATGATGTTCTCCCATCACCGCAGAACCTAAACCTCTGGGTAGGAGAGGATCCCTCTTGTCCTTTGTGTTCATCACATGCCACATTAAGGCACATTTTGACAGGATGTAAGGTGGCTCTTAGCCAAGGTCGGTTTACTTGGCGCCATGACCAAGTACTCCGATGTTTGGCTTTAGCATTGTAAGACAAGCGTAACATGACCTATAAGTTGCCATCTGTTCTAGCAAAACATTACACGCAGAAGACAATATTCCTCCGCCCAGGCGAGCAACCACCAAGAAAATGTGTTAAAACCAATTCTCGCTCAGGACAACTGGAAGCTGCTAGGAACTGGAAGATGCTGGCTGATCTTGATCAACGGCTTATTTTTCCACCTGAGATTGCCACCACTAACCTCCGACCAGATATTGTTTTGTGGTCTGGATCAGCACGCATTGTTCAACTGATAGAGTTAACACTGCCATGGGAGGATGCTGCAGATGAGGCATATGAGAGGAAGAAACTGCAGTATGCTCATCTGGGCACTGAAGCAGAACAGCGAGGATGGAGAGTCCGAGTTTATCCAGTGGAAGTGGCTGTCGAGGTTTTGTGGCACACTCAACAACCCGGTTCCTCAGAGACGTCGGATTCAGTGGCCAAGAGTTGCGTCGCACAGTAAAGAACTTATCTGAAGCAGCAGAAAGGAGCAGCAACTGGCTGTGGTTGAGACGGAAAGAGTCTGGCTGGCTGTGTACAGTCCGCCATGCTACGGTTTCGAAAAATTCTTGAAAATTTGATGAGTCTGTTGGTTTATTTGTATAGTTTGAATAGTAATTACAGTTATTACGTTCCTGTGTATTTTGCGTGAATGAGGATTGGTGTTTGGACAGATAATGTGTTTTGCGGTAGTATGCCACTGTATCTCATAAAGTATGCCACCGTTGCCACTGACCGCTTTAACGTCCGCAGTGGGGCTCGACAGCCTAAGTCAAATGGGCTGGCGCGTATGGTCGGGTTGTGGAGAGGTTGTGAGAGATTGTGGTTAGGTCAAAGGAGCAGTCTCAGCAGCAGGAGGGATGTAAAGGTCAGTAAGCTGGGCTGAGTTGAGTGGGGGACGGAGGGGGGTGACTCTGGGACGCCAGAGTCACTGTCGAGCCCTCTTGAGGTGTCGTGGGCTAGTCGACGAAACACTGATGACGGAAGGTGCCCACTTGAAGACCCTAGAGATGTCCCCTACTCTGCTCAATCCAGGCGGTTGTCAGGAGGGGACCGCACTGTGGTTGCAGCCGTTGTGTGTGCAAATACTATTAACCCCACGCAGAAGGAGATTCACGTCACCATTTGGAAAGAAGCGTGAATGGATGGAGAAGCATAGGTTACTGTAAAGCTACGTCTTAGTTGGTGCTTATCTTGGCGAAAGCCGAGTACAAATCAGCATGGACTTTTAACATCTACTGTCGTGTAATGGAAATCATTATGAATTGAGCATCGCTCATGCCCATAAAATAGATACAGCGCGCTTGGAATAAACTACGCATTTAACATGTATCGCATTAAAATAAAGTAACGAGAGGAACGTCGCCCAACGTAATGAAGTAAAGTACAGTTTTTTCATTAGAAATGTACTCGAGTTAAAGTAAAAATAAGGCTACCCACATTTAAATCTACTCTTAAAAGTACAATTTTCCCAAAAAAATACTCAAGTATGTAATGGAGTAAATGTACTTTGTTACTACCCACCCATGATTTACTCACCCTCAAGCCATCATAGGTGTATATGACATTCTTCTTTCAGGGCAAATACAATCAGAGTTATACAAAAAAAAAATTCCTGGCTAATCCAAGGTGTATAATGGTAATGGCAGTGGGAGCCCGAAATTTGAAGCCCCCAAAAAATGCATCCATCCATTGTAAAAGTAATCTATACGGCTCCAGGGGGTTAATAAAGGCCTTCTGAAGCGATGCCTTTGTGTAAGAAAGATATATTCATATTTAAAACTTCATCAACTAAAATAACTAGCTTCTTTGCAATGCAAATGCAAGCAAGTATAATTCACTACTTAAGGCAGTTATCCAATATTCAGCCATATAATTAGTTATATGGCTTATTCTTTTATTGGAACATGTCATGTTTAAAAAAATACAAATATCTGACATGGTACTACCAACCCCCTGGTAGTAAAAATACGGCCCATGCACCACTGGTTCAGAAACGAGAATTTCGAGAAGAATTTCGAGAATTAAGGAGCTGCAATTTTCTTGCAATTAAAAATTTAAAGTTTCCAATTAGATACAAAAAAATATTTTTTACAGCCTAAATTTACAGAAAAATGTATAATTCTAGTTATTTAGAAACCTAAGAGGCAAACGCTATTCATATAAATTTTGTCTCACGGTCTTCTTTATTTTGTCTTACAGTTGATTTGTGGACTGCATATTTTTATTAGAATAGATAGAGCTACACAAATGACCACATCTTTTGAGCATAAAAAGTCTTTAAGTGGAGTCAGAGGTCAACAGTTTACTGAGCAAAGCCTTTGGTTCAATGCAACACCATAATTAAATGCATAAAACCTACACAGAAAACTTCACATTCACCATTACACACATATCTTCTAAAATGCAGGATTCATCTCATCATTTAGCTGAAATGAATCTGATTTGGCACTTTAAACTCTTTTCTGGGGCATCTTGAAGGCACGTTGCCCATGGTTTCACAACCTGGTTGCAGTAGTGAGGTATTGAGGAGCATCTTTGATAGCCAAGATTAAATTGAGAAAAGCATTAAAGCCTAAATTTGATTAGGTGAGCCATAATCGAATCAAAATGAGCTTGTGAGAGTTGGCCTTGCGTCACAGATTCAACACAATTTCCTGGAGAGTGAAGGGATAGACAGCAGTCAACGGAATATGATCAGACAAAACACACCACAACAGACAGGCCGGAGAGAGACACGGCGGAGAACACGCAGAGAACACACTTGTCTTCGTCAGCGCAAATGTCAACTTTCTTTCCAGAGAGCTCAAGGCCCAAAAGTTTTGTAGTCGTGTATTCCCTTCTGAGTCATAACTTTCAGAAAATACTTTGAGTGCAAAAGAGAAAGACATCTGAAAATAACCTTCATAATGTCCATCTTCCAAAGAGTCTGAACACCACATCAAAGCCATTTTGGTAATTTCTCTGAGTAACGTTAACTATTACGACACCGCATGATGCCATTATCTCCGCCTTCCACACAGGAATATTAACCATTGTGCAACAGCTTTATTACATCGGCTGTACACTTTTTCAGATGGCCTTTGATTCAAATAATATCTCTTGCTTTTCATAAAGACCAAATTACACTCTGAAGAGATGAACTGGGCTGTAGGTCTGCATGAGCTAAAACTAGCCCACTAATAAAGATTGACCTTTAACTAGCACAGCATTTTAGGGTTGTGAAAAAACCCTCATGATTAGTCCTTTTATTCCCGTTCACACTTTCAATAGCACACTCTTATCCCCATGTTTCCCACTTTGTATCTTTTAACAGACAGAGCAATTATTGGCCTTTCCATTAGAGCAGGCTCAGCTTAATTCACTCTCCGTCCAGCGGTGCTTTTATACAGACACGTTTTGTTCTCAGGAAAGAAAAAAAAATGGAGAGCCAGAGACGGACAGACATGTGAAATCATCATATCACAGCATCTGAAGTGCCACATCCACCCACCTACTTTCCAAGTGAACGCACCAAGTACTCATACATAAGAACCTTTTAGTGGTGAATGTTCTTCTTCAGGTAGATCCGCCAGTCTTATAATATCTACACCGAGGTCTAATGTCCGAGACCATTAGTGATTGTGCTCCTATTTTTCATTTATCAATCTAATTTAATACAAATGATATTATCAACATAATTTGGGTAAAAAGTTGAAATAATTAGTTGAAATATATATAAATTTCTAAGTATTTGTTTTGTCCTTATTATACTTTAAATGACTTAAATGCTCAATATAGCCAATTTGCCAGTGGATTAACAATGTTTTTTAGAATTCAGGTTTAAATTTCACTTATGGGCATCACAGCAAGACAAAGCCAAGATTTGTGCAAAAGGTGTAAAAGTATATTATTTTAATTGTAAAAAAAAAATGTATTTGTGACATTTAGAAGCAATGGTAATAATTTAAAATACTGTAAGTTTTTTTTTTGTTAACATTAATAGGTATCAAACTAATAATATATTGTTGTATTACTTACACAAATATATTTTTTAATTTTAAAAATGCATTAGGGACATATAAGCTATGATAAAAATTTACAAAAAGCTTTAATTTTATTACAGCATTTATATTATATTATATTATTTGTTCATTGTTAATTTGTTTGTTCATAATAAATAAGTAAAATAAGTAGAAATGAACATTGAAAGAATTCATTGTTAGTTCCTGACGATACCTAATGCAACAAACCTTTCGCACATAATGTTAATGCAAACCTTGGCAAAAGACCCACTGCACATCTTCTAAGGACCAGCACCACCACCCTCGACCACACTTGTCAACAGCAAACACCTTACAAACCCCAAGAGATGGATGTATGAAACTCGTTACTTTGTCCCAGGTCTGAAGCAGGCCTGTCTGGGCCTGTCTGAGAGGGGTGAGATCTCTTACCACTGGTAGTACCTTCTCATCTGGGTGTAATCCACAGCTCAAGTATAAGGTAATTAGGTGGTGTCTCACAGCTGGTGCTTAATCCCTCTGTAGAGCACAAGATACAATGAACATGTTACATAGAGTATATATTTGTGTGAGTCTGATCTTTTACAGCATTACAGCAAGCGGGTCCACACCCCTAATTATAACTTGTTGTTCTTATTCAATAATTCTCACTTCCCTGCGGGTAAGTCATTCTCTGTGCGCTTGGAATGGTATCCGTGCGAGGTTTTAAATGGCTGTGATTCCCTGATTCACTGAGAAACTATGCATGTTTTAAAAACTGTTGCATTTAACGTGTCTGATGGTTTATGACTAAGTCAGTTCACTTGAGTGCACACACTCACAAAACAGTAATGTTAGAATGTTGCAATGACATTGTTAGTGTTTAAACAATAGTTACACACTATCGTTCAAACGTTTGAGTTGGTACGAGTTTTAATGTTTTTGAAAAAAGTATCTTATGCCCATCAAGGCATTTATTTGATCGAAAATACAGTAAAAACAATAATGTTGTGAAATAATATTACAATTTAAAAGAACTGTTTCTATTTTAACATAGCTGAATTTTTCAGCATCATTACTCCAGTCTTCAGTGTCACATGATCCTTCAGAAATCATTCTAAAATGCTGATTTGCTGCTCAAGAAACATTTATTGTCATTAAACTGAGAGGTCAAAGTAAAAAAAGAAGGAAACCCCGCAAAAGTCTTCAAATTCTGTCACACTGTCAGTTTTGAACAGTCCGTTCTAAATAAAAGCATAGAAAAATAATACTGACCCAAACTTTTGAACACACAAAAGTGTGTGTGTGTGTGTGTGTGTGTGTGTGTGTGTGTGTGTGTGTGTGTGTGTGTGTGTGTGTGTGTGTGTGTGTGTGTGTGTGTGTGTGTGTGTGTGTGTGTGTGTGTGTGTGTGTGTGTGTGTGTGTATGTGGTTGCTAGCTTATGTGGTTGTTTTGGTTTACTGCTTATTTTCACAAGTCAAAAGATATGATGTTCTTGATCAAATATGATATATATAGCCTACTCTCTCTGATATTCAGATTTTTGAATATGTCCTGGGTCTCTTTCAATGTACTTAATCTGGCAGGTATAAAAGCGTATGACTGATTGCTTAGAAAAGCAATAACACACCTCTCCTCAACAAAACCTATTATCTGAGGCATAATTCATGTCTTTTGAGTTATGCACCAAATTGTAATATTTACTGTTAGTGGTTTGTTCCCTAATCCTAAATACGAGCAACAGTATTAGTGATACTTGTCATAGCAAGCACTACTGCTCATTATTAATCCCATTGTAATTAATCACAACAGACGGTTTTCTTTTGCAACCCTGTAGCAGAACAAACAGAAAACGTTCTAGCATGCATTCAGTTGCTGATTGCATTTTAATTTAGTCTGGATTTACTTACATGCGTGAGAGTTTTTTATATATGATCTATTATTTCTCATAGTGATTCCACCCTACGGGTTTTCATGTTCCTTAAACCGAGCTGGAGCTGCAGGGTGTGGGAGTGCTTGTGTGTTATGTTGTTACCATAGCAACATATTATGATTAAAACTTATACAGGAGAGCTCCTATGGGACAGACAGCAGAATCCCATCAGCCCATTAAGACAGTGAAGCAATCAGAAAAGCTTGTGGTGTATTTGTTAAACCTGTCGGTATAGTTTACACTAGACACTGTGGGAAACTTGTTCACTTTATCTGTGCAACTTATCCTCTCAGAGGTAAAACTGAATTTATACAAAAACATGTATATTCGATAAAAACAGTATAGATTATAGTTAATGATAATGTTAAAAATGTGTTATTAAACTAAAACTATTCAAATTTGTTTTCATGAATTAAAATAAAGCTGAAATAAAATAAAATATTAGATGAAAAACTTAAACTTAAAACAACAAACAAAAATTAGAAATGCTGTTAAAACAACAAACAAAAATTAGAAATGCTGCATTGACAACGAAATAAACTAAACTAAATAAATCATGTTTGACTTGTAAGTTCCAAAATTACTAAAACTGAAATGAAAATAAATTTGAGCTATTCATATATATATATATATATATATATATATATATATATATATATATATATATATATATATATATATATATATATATATATATATATATATATATATTTACACAAAATGACAAAAGCATATAGGCCTAACAAAGCTTAAACTAAAATGAAAACTGAAAACATACATCTAAAATATTAATAAATAGCCTACTATAAATAATGATAAAATGACAGATCTCGTTCATAAATCTATTCGTTGTTACAGCTTTTCTCAGTCGCTTTGGTGCATTTCTCGAATCATCCTTAACATTTGCAAACCAGTAAGTTCATTCAACCCGATCTCACGGCAATTCGTATTTCGTAGACTACGTAGGCTATTTTACGAGGTGGCTATAATCGTACGAATTCGTACTAATGACCCACCCCTGCCCGCCCCTAAACCCGTCACTGGGGTTTAGACATGCGTACGAATTCGTAAGAATTAGCCACCTCATAAAATAGGCCTACATACGAACTGGTCGTGAGATAACGTTAATTTCTCGAAACAATTCACACAAACAATTCGCACAAACAGCACCAGACAATGGACTACCTGCACAAGCCTGTAACTTGCTCAAAATCCTTAGCTCGTCTCTCAAAAGCAAGTATTTATTAATGAACATATCTGTGCTATCAGAATGACAGTCCCTGTGTCATTGCTCACAAACAAGATAGTTAAAATGTTTAGCCACGTTGTCATAACAGTGTCACAGGGCTTGACATTATCTTTTTTGCTCACCAGGCAGTCATTGTGGCTAGTGGTTTTCCAAAGTTGCTAGTCACTCAGCATTTTCACTGGACACAATTTTGACATTGATACCTTCGGGAAAAACTGCATTATAGATAATTTTTAATATTATCTCATAATTTGGCAGCCGGTAGGCCTATAGGCTGCTGTCGGTTTAAGACCTGACGCATGGACCCATTATAGTGTTTTATATAGCCAATACTTGTCTTTATGTGCGTGCACTTTGGGTGTGCAGGATTTTGAATGAGTAAATTATGCGCAATCTCTTGCAGAATTTCAAGCCCTGTCTTTTTCTGTATAAAGTTTATTTGCTATATACTGTAAAATGCAAGTGTAATATGCTACTGTAAGTCTAAAAATGCTACTGCTGCACCTTTCAACCAAGCAAGATATTTTTAGGGGTAAGACTATTCAACAGGGAGCAAGTATAATACAGTACATGAGCTTCATGGCATTAGCAATTGATAATATAGCAGACAATTGTTCTGTGCATACTCAATTGCATGAACGTACAAAAGCATTTGCAACTTGTTTGCTTTTATGATGTGCACAAGTGACTAGATAATGTGAACAAGTAGTTTCAGGTGTGATCTGAGAAATGTATCAAAGCAACTGTGAAAAACTATAAAGTATTTTCCTGGCATATTTATATAGTTTTCCACATGTACAAATGTTTTAGATAAGTTACCAATTTGCATGTTGAGAACAAACAAACAAAGTTGGCCGCTTGGCAGGGCGAGATTTCTGTCAGAACTGTCCAGGAACTAGAGCCAAGCTCATAATGTAATATAAAATATAGCAGATCAAACAAGAGGCCAACACATGAAACTGTGTGCAATAGTAAATGTGAGTGCAAATGAGACGGAGAAGAAAATGAAAAACCTCTTAACAGGACTATAATTAAGTCTGTGAATGGAGGAGATGGAGAAGGTGGTAGTATAATTGACAGGGGACATTACAGGTAATGCATGCCAGTATAATGATTACAAGTCTGTCCCAGCATATGCTGTAAATTAGTATACACATCCTCAAAGACACATTAATGTGTCAGACACCCAATGACTAAAGACACAGAGGATCCTGGTCTGTGACATGACGGCAACATGATATGACAAGCTACACATCATTGAAGGCAGTCTGATATTCCATATTGCAAAATTTCAAAACGTCTAATAATACTTACACAAAGGTACTTTTGAACTTTGCATTCATCGACAAATCCTAAAATAAAGTATCACAGTTTCCACCAAACGTTTTAAAGGGTTAGTTCACCCAAAAACGAAAATGATGTCATTAATGACTCACCCTCATGTCGCTCCAAGCCCGTAAGACCTCCGTTCATCTTCAGAACACAGTTTAAGATATTTTAGATTTAGTCCGAGAGCTTTCTGTCCCTCCATTGAAACTGTATGAACGGTATACTGTCCTTGTCCAGAAAGGAAATAAAGACATCATCAAAGTAGTCCATGTGACATCAGTGGGTTAGTTAGAATGTTTTGAAGCATCGGAAATACATTTTGGTCCAAAAATAACAAAAACTACGACTTTATTCAGCATTGTATTCTCTTCCGGTTCTGTTGGGGATCCGCGTTCACGAGTCCGCAGTGACGCTGATGACGTAAGACGCTGCTGACGTGTTATCTGGTGCGTCCGTGTATTCGGGTTCAAATAAATATGGCTGGGCAAAAAAATGCAAGTCTCACTCTGTGTGGAAATCCTTAGACATGTTTGTGAAGATTGTTTTGTTTCCAGCGTGCGTCTCCCTCAGACTGTAAACGAAGCTCGGGCGCACCAGACAGACGTCAGCTCGTCTAACGTCAGCAGCGTCACTGAACGCGGATCCCCAACAGAACCGGAAGACAATACAATGCTGAATAAAGTCGTCGTTTTTGTTATTTTTGGACCAAAATGTATTTCCGATGCTTCAAAACATTCTAACTAACCCACTGATGTCACATGGACTACTTTGATGATGTCTTTATTTCCTTTCTGGACAAGGACAGTATACCGTTCATACATTTTCAATTGAGGGACAGAAAGCTCTCGGACTAAATCTAAAATATCTTAAACTGTGTTCCGAAGATGAACGGAGGTCTTTCGGGCTTGGAGCGACATGAGGGTGAGTCATTAATGACATCATTTTCATTTTCTGGTGAACTAACCCTTTAGGAAGGACCTCCGTTTTCAATTTGAGGAAGAAAAGTTGGGCACCAAATCTACATATAGAATGATTTCTGAAGGATCATGTGACACTGAAGAATGGAATAATGATGCTGAAAATTCAGCTTTGACATCACAGCAATAAATTACATTTAATAATACAAATAATAATTAATAATACTGCAACAAAACAGTTAATAATATTTCACAATGTTGTTTTTACTGTATTTTATGATCAAATAAATGCAGGCTTGGTGAGCATAGACTTTTTTCAAAAACATTACAAAATCTCACCAACCCCAAATCTTTGAAAGGTATATGCGTGATAGTGTGTGTGCAACCTTTTTTTAAAAATTTTTATTTAAATAAATATATCAATAAGCCAAGGCGTTAAAACAATACGAATATCAAGACAACAATGCCTGATACATACTAATGTACCACATCACCATGCATTATGTTTTTAATTTTTAAAATAAGTCAAATCAAATTAAACCCTTGTCTAAAGCCAAAGCTTTAATTTCTGGCATAACAATCTCATCATATCATCTTGCCACATTTCCCCGTTGAGCCCGTCCTAAATCAACTTCCTTTTGTCATTGCTGGGCCACAGTGACAACAGCACAGACATTCCAATGGAGTGTCACTCTAGTTAGATCACTGAAACATTCCTGTGGCAGAGCTTAGGAATTAGGCTCTCTGGACTCATTCACTTTTGGCTAAACTACAGTGTGAGATCACACACACACACATGAATATGTGGTTTACGGGAGTCTCTATAGGCGTAATGGTTTTTATACTGTACAAACTGTATATTCTATACCCTATATTCTATACTATATTCTATACCCTTACATTAACCCTATCCATCACAGAAAACATTCTGCATTTTTACATTAAAAAAAAACATCACTTAGTATGATTTATAAGCTGTTTTCCTCACAGGGATCAAATAATAATGTCCCACAAGGACAAGGATCACACACACACACACACACACACACACACACACACACACACACACACACACACACACACACACACACACAAATAACATACTCTAGAGAGGGAACAAGTACTGCATAATATCTTACGCTATGGGGAAAACCTCTTTTCCACAAGATATTGAAGCCAAAAATTATCCTTAATTTCCCCAAGTTTACATGTTAATGAAATCTGATGTAATATTATAATGCGTATTTGGCTTGCTGTCCGGGGGGAGGGCTCCGAGCTCATGATTCGGCCCGACCCCAGAGAACTCCCCCCATGACCTTAGAGATCATAGGTATCTATGAGCGGACCCAGCCGAATGTGGGGTGAAGGAGTGGTGGTGGGATGCTGAGAAATTAGTCATGAGACAGGAGGTAAGGGAAGGCTTTATTTATACTGGCTTCTTCTTGTGCTGATTGGATGATTACCTGAACATGCTCCTCCCGAACTTTGTTACATAAAACTTCATTTCACGAGTTTACATGTTAATGAAATCTGATGTAATATTATAATGCGTATTTGGCTTGCTGTCCGGGGGGAGGGCTCCGAGCTCAGAATTCGGCCCGACCCCATTCTGCAGTTGAACTGACAGCTCGCTGACGCAAGAATTATGCGAGCGTGAATTTGTGGAAGAGTTTAACCGTTCACCCGGGAGGGCTCTCGCAGCGTCCGACGGGAACTTATATGCTCACGGCATCGGACGGGTAAGCCTCGCCAGGTTGGACGGAGGTCACCCGCTGGACTCGGTCGGAAGGGCTCGAACGGCGCTTCGAAGGGGGGCTGGGGCACGGGAAAGACCCCTCACGTCCCGACGAATGGGGAGCCCACCTGGCAACACGAGCGCGGTCGTCCGGCAACGACTAAGACGGGCAGACTCTCACAGCAATTCGAACGGGAGGGTTCAACCACCGTTTTGGAAGGGGGGCGGAACCTGGCCTTCGAACGGGTGAGTCATCGCTGCGTGCGAACGGGGGAGTCTGCATATGATTGAAAAACGTACCCTATGTATATTAAGCGAGCGTGCAAGCGGCGAGCCCAGATGTAATCAGAAGGTTTGGTGTAAACGGATGTAACTGAAATGAGGCGCAGCAGGTGATAATTATAATTTAATTAATTAGTTAGGGCTTGGTGAGCATTTCTGATGAAAAAACGGCTAGACCTAATATAGGTTTTGAAGGCATTCGATGACCAGCGACCGAGGGTTTTGATTTGTTGTTGGGAGAGACCTTTTTGAGCGGCTGTGGTAGCTGCTCCGATGCGGAATGAGTGGCTAGAGAAATGCTCTGCTGTGATGCCGGATTTGATGAGGACTGCTTTAAGATGCTTTTGGAACCAAAATCTCGTAGCTGGATGATTGGAGTCGTTAGTGAAAAGAGGGTCGAGTGGGTATTTGGACGAGGAAAGTTTGTACTGCAGGTAATTAAAAAGCACATGGTACGGTTGTATGGGAGTTTGTAGATTGAAAATATAAACGACGTGACCTCTTTTGTCTCTGTCCGTTTTGCTTTGTTTAATGAAAAATGATATGGTTTCATTATCTACGATCTGAAGGTCTGACATAGTGGGATGGATATTTGGGTCGAATAAGGAAGTGATGGTCAGTTCGGAACAGCGGAGGAAACCGAAGAATGCTAGGATGAACATAGCTTCTAATGTATAGGCGGTGTTGGTGGAGTGGTATCCAAGACGGAGTGATGAGATGCATCTGGTGAGTATATCGATTGTGATTGGTTGTCTGGTATCTGGGCGCGTGGGGCGGTATTTTTGGATTCCCTTAACTAGAATGGACGTTTGGGAGTTATTTATTGCAGGTGTAGGTTTACCATGGATTAATTTATGGAAGAATTGAATGCCGCTTAGATAACTTTTAATGGATCCGGCTTGGAGACCTTTAATACTATGAAGATGAGATATGAATGAAGTAACTGTTAAAAGAGAAAATTCGGGAAACGACAGGTTGTGAGAGAGGTGGAATGATTTGAACGATTTCCATGCGATGAAATAGGTTTGCAGGGTTCTGGGAGAAACGGCTTGGAGGATGGATTCAATGGACGTGTCCAGGAGGGATTTTAGCGGATGGTTTATGGGAAGATCAGCTGCAAATAAGGAGGTACTGGAGTTGGAGTGGGGTCTGCTTCTGGTGCCAGCATCCTGAATTTCTGAAAAGAGAAACGGGAGAGAGAGTCAGCGATTTGGTTTTGAGCCCCTGGGACGTGATTTGCAGTTATTAAGAACTGGTCGCATGCGGAGATCCATATGAGGCGTCTGAGGAGTGGCATAAGCGCAGGTGAGCGAGAACGACCCTTGTTGATACAGTGCATGGTTGCTTCGTTGTCGTAATGGATTTGGATGCTTTTGGTTGACCATTTTTTCCCTCATAGGGAAGCAGCGACGACGATTGGGTAGAGCTCGAAAAGGGCAGAGGAGGCTGAAGACTGGGGTGTGTCTAGGAGCTGAGGGGGCCAGGGAGACGCGAACCAGCGTCCTTGGTAATAGCCGCCGAAGCCGATCGAGGGAGCTGCGTCTGTGAACAGTTTGATATCGAGGGGGAGAGAGATAAAGTCGTCGTAAAAAAAAATTAAGCCGTTCCACTGATTGAGGAAATTAATCCATAATTTTAGCTCGTTTTTTGACTCGCCAGAAAGGATGATCCGATCTTCCAGCGCATGAACAGATGAAGAGAGGGCTAGGAGATGCGCGATAAAGGGTCTGCCCTGTGGAATAATGCGCATCGCATAATTTAGGTGGCCCAGCAGCGAGAGAAGTTCGCGTTTTGAACAATCTGTGCTGTCTGTAAAATTAGAAGCGATTAAAATTATGCGATCGATTTTTTCCTTAGGCAGTGAGGCCTGGAATTTTGCTGAGTCCAGATTGATGCTTAAGAACTCGATGGATGTAGTTGGACCCGATGGACCCGGGTCCAACTACACCCGATTCTCCCGATTCTCCTGGGCTAACGGAATCCCTAGCTTGGCGAAAACTTTTTTCACTATGAGGAGGTGAGCCTCGGGGATGGTGTCGTGAGGTGAAATTATTAGGAAATCGTCGAGCAGATGGAGAAGATGAGGAATTGCATAATTATTGGAAAGGATCCAACATATGGCTTCAGAGAGAGTGTCAAAGATTTTTGGGCTGCTTTTCAGGCCGAAAGTTAAGCCCACGGCGAAATAATACTTTTTCTGCCATTTTACACCGAATAAGTGCCATGAATCGGGGTGGATTGGCATTACTTTAAAGGCAGAGGAGATATCTACTTTTGCAAGCCATGCACCTCGTCCTGCTATTTTAATCATGGTTATGGCTTGTTCGATATCATGATAGTTGAGAGAATACTCTTTGAGAGGGATGAGACTATTGAGGCTCGGATATGGAGAATAATGGGGGGCTGAAAGGTCGATTATCAACCGCTTTTTTTCCCGAGAATTTCCTGGTAGCCACGCCTATGGGGCTGATGCGAAATTTGTCAAACGGGGGGGCCTCGAATGGACCCATCATGAAACCGGATTCAATTTCTTTTTTAATTAGCTTATTTACTACTCCAGGCTCTGCTAAGGCGGACTGAAGGTTAGGGCAGATAATATTTTGCGTTGGATGGCTTTCTACACCGGGTTTAAAGCCTTGAATGAGACCTGTCAGTAAATAATTTGTGAAGTTGGCATTTGGGTGGTGTGATAATTCTTCGGCTAGACGGAAAACATTCACAGGAGTTGAGAGATAGTTTTTTGCGTTTTTATTGACAGATCTTTTGACTGGGCATATCACGCGGGCGTGTGCGCCGCCACAGTAATCGCAGACGTGGAGAAAACGACAGCGTTGTCTTGGGCATCTCCCTTCATTGAAGTTCCTACAAACTTGTCTATCGGGTGTCGAGTATGGTGCTCTAATTGAAAAATCTTCTCTTGCGTGGCGCGGAACGTAACTTGTGGATTTTATGGCATTCTGCTCTGGGCAGGGAGGGATCGATGGATTAATTTGGGGGCATGCCGTGGTGGCATGGATTGTGGATCTGCAGATTGCGCAAGAGATATTTCTGCACCAGAGGAAGACTCGGTTATGGAGATCAGTGTCCAACGCTCCCCAATAGGGACACTGATTCCACTGGGAAACGCGGACGGCGCATTTTGCGGAAAACAGCTTGTGGTACGTATAAAAATGACTACCCCCGTAAGACAACGCGAGCTCCGCAATGATAGACAGATAGTCGTTCAGCTCGCGCCGTCTATGGGGAAAAGACGAGCATATGATTTCTGTATAGCGGCTGAACGCGATACAGAATTCGGCTAGTGACAATGAACGTGATGTAACCTGTGAGTTATTTTTAAGAGTGACTGAAATGTCGCCGCAGTCTACTTGGCGATTGGACTCAGCTGGGGGAAACAAGGACAGGAGAGAGCCCAAATCAACATCTGCACCTGCTAGGATTTGAGCTCTGATGTTGTTCGTCACTGGAGGAGGTTCAGTTGCTACTGCATTCAGAGGGGCTGGTTGAGGAGTGGCTGAGAAGAGAGAGAAAGGAGAACGCACTTGGAGAGGGTTAAAGGGATGGGAAATCGGGGCTGTGGCCGTTTGCCGAGGCATCCTCACGCAGAGAACGGCCCCCGGATTAGGTGGAGGAGGAGGAATAGGAAGAGCATAGTGTGGAAAGGGGAGGGGAAAGAAATGCGCCGGAGATTGACCAGCTAACAGAGGCATCCTCACGTTAGGGTGAGCACTTGACGCTTGGGAAGGAGGAAAACTGAAAGAAGTAGAAGGGAAGAAAAACGTTTGGGGATCGTGTAAGAAAGTGGAACTGCCGGGATCTAGAGTCTGAGGTACCACAATGGGAGGGGCTGAGGAGGGGTGTTGACCTGGAGGAGATTGGCGCCCATCCGTGACTGGTTCCTGGGCGTGGCCCAGGCTAGCGGAAGGTCTGTGACTCCGTGGCGCGGGGGCGGAGCCCAGCGCTGCAAGTGAGGAAGGAGGTACTGCGGGACGAGCGATCGGGGCCCAGCGAGCCTTGCTCGTTCGAGCCGAAGGAATTGGAGCTGAAACAGAAAGGTGAGAAGATTGTAAGGTGACATATAAATTAAATAATTCTGCTTTTTTCATCCTGCGGGAGAAATTTGCATCAGAATTAATTAGGGCTTGTCTTAGCCCCTTAACTGTCCACTTCCCTATGGGAGGGATGTTAGGGGGAGCTGGAAGGTGGGAAGACGCGGAGGAAGACGATGATGAAGATGATGAGTTCCTCGCTGGCGGTGGTGAGGGGAGTCTTCGGCGTCTTGGAGTATGCGGAGAGGATCTGGCGGGCCGACGTCCCCTGGTTAAGGATGGAGGCTCAATGTTGTCGTTGGCTGCTGGAGAAGGAAGGGTCGCTGGATCTGCGCTTTGCGGTGGAGATGACTCCGTGATGAAAGATTCATCGTCGGAGGGGAAGAGCTCTAACTCGGACATGACTGCACAGAGGCGGAGTCAGATGCTGAGAAATTAGTCATGAGACAGGAGGTAAGGGAAGGCTTTATTTATACTGGCTTCTTCTTGTGCTGATTGGATGATTACCTGAACATGCTCCTCCCGAACTTTGTTACATAAAACTTCATTTAAAAAGACGCTGCTCTTTTAGGAGAGAGAGAGATATACAGTGAGAGTGTGAGTCGCAGCGGCGAACACACACTCTTAGCAGTGAAAGGATATAGACGCCGGAAAGCATAGCAGGTACGGCGGCTGAAGGTGGCGAGGTGAAGGCCAGCGGCTTCAGGCTCGAAGGCTCGTCCCGCAGAAGGCTTTCTGTCAACGGCGTGGCTTCTCACTCCGGATCCAGCGATGCAGTAGTGCTTCTCTGAAGACATGAAAATCAGTTTGTATCAGCCAGTCGAGCGTATTTATAGGCAGAGGCCACGCCTATTCTGGCGGGACATGACGAAATGGGTGCAAAGCGCCCCCATTGGGTATCACGTCACGCAGGGCCTCTCTCGATAGGCTGCTGCTGTTGCCGCAGGGCAGCCAATAGGCGCGCGAGCCGTCTTGCCTATGTCTGCATGCTGCCGCACAGCGTTTTACATTAATTCAAAATTAAGGATAATTTTTGGCTTCAATATCTCGTAGAAAAGAGGTTTTCCCCATAGCGTAAGATATTACACAGTACGAGAGATACTCTCGTAAGAGAACTCCCAATTCACCACTTTGTTTCCAGTTCAAAATTCAAAGCACATTTTCCATCCATCTGCCTGTGCGTAAGAACTGTACAGTACTGTCTATTGTTATATTGGAGGCATACACAACATACACAATTTAATATATATTATTTTAAAAAATCAAATATTTTATAATTATCACTGCAATATTACAATGTGCAGCACTAAACAGCAGTTTATTTATATTTATCATATTTAAAAGATACACAGACAAATCGACAGATCGAGATAGATAGATAGATAGATAGATAGATAGATAGATAGATAGATAGATAGATAGATAGATAGATAGATAGATAGATAGATAGATAGACTTTCTTCTTTCAAAACATCATAATTTCTTGCTTCCGTCAGCAGAGTCATTGTCTGAAAGTGGAAGTTCATGTCTGCACACACTGCTTTCTCCATTAGAGAGGGGCCATCAGGAAAACCAGATTAATTCCCATAAGCTGTGCCACAGGCGGGCGCCAACATTTCTCCTGGGCCTTTCTCTCACCACGCTGCCCAGTCAGATCACGGGGAGAGACAGCGGGAGGCTGAGGGACACAGGGTGGAGGCCTGGCTCTCACCTGGGGTGACTGACATCAACAGTGGGCCATGTGGGACACATATGCATACATCCACACTCACACACACAAACACACACTGCATGACGCCAGTCCAGGAGGCGTCATTGGGCCTTATCATGTGATTAAAGAGCAGGAAGCGATGAGAGGGTGGTGACAGCGAGCTGGACTGATGCACAGGAGGTGGCCAATATTAATAATAATACTCTCCCTAACCCACACAGGAGATAATACCAGATCAACAAGACACATAATGCTCTCTCTCTCTCTCTCTCTCTCTCTCTCTCTCTCTCTCTCTCACACACACACACACACACACACATACACAAAAGTTTATGAATTTTTGAACAAAAAGAAAAATAATACATTTTTACCCTGAAACACAAAACCAGTCGCAGGGGTACATTTTTTTTTAATTGAGATTTATACATCATATAAAAGCTGAATAAATAAGCTTTCCATTGATGTATGGTTTGTCAGGATAGGACGATATTTGGGTGAGATGCTATAAATGTTTTATATACAGTAGATAAATGTTTTATATATTTATGGTAGGAAATTTACAAAATACCATACATGACCTTTACCTAAAATCCTAATGATTTTTGGCATAAAAGAAAAATCAATGTCAATGTATTGTTATTTGGCACAAATACACCCGTGCTACTTGTGACTGGTTTTGTGATCCAGGGTCACAATTATGAAAATCATTTTTTGCAGTGTAAGTGTCTTTGAGAACATTTACAAAAACATATCTACAAAAAAAATCACAAATGTGAA